>NW_024065843.1:0-1204763 GCF_014898295.1 Botrytis byssoidea
CATTCAGCTCTGTCCGATCTCAAGCAAGCTTTACACGTCAAGAGTATCGAGATCGTCGACTTTGAAGCCGCCGAAGAACCCGATGTTCCCAAACATATATAAAGTCGAGCGTCTTCAACTATTTATCCTTCACGGTGGCCTGCCCTTCTGTCAGAAGAAATTGAATCCGCGATGTCTTATCTCTGCCTTGTTCCTAGGCTTTGCTGTGCGCGAACGACGGCCGCAGATGGCGTCCTGTCCATTGGTACTTTGAATATAAGGGAAATCCCAAGAAGGGTTCGAAGTGAGATATCGGCGTATATGTTCAAACGTTCAAAGGCGATTTATCGATCACCCCTTCCAAAACTGGCCGCACCATCAGCAATAATTACAACGTTAACTGCCAATACCTCCGAGGTGGGCTTTTTCTACTTGTCCTCGAGGTTGCAGATTCCGACTGCTATCGATACTCCATTATCTGCTGTGTACTTCGAATCTCTGTCATGAATATACAAGGGATATTGCTGGAACGTTTGTCTTTTTCGAGTCGTGGCAGTAGGCTTTATTTAGGTATTGTTATGTGATTTGGTGAGTACCTTCTCGGCCAAACTAGAGGAGCTGGTGGGGTTCTCGCCTTCGATTCTTTCAATATACTTCTATGGGAGATCCTGTTCCTTAGTAAGTTCCTCGGTTTGTAGATAATCCTTTGAGGTATTAGCTATATACTTCCCATGAGTATTAGTTCTCGCGGGTTTGTCGGAGTGCAGACTTCATCTCACTAGTAGTGACTCTATGAAGCTACTTCTTGTAGCTATTATTTCCCTAATCTTTGTCATTGCAGATGTTTTAGGCTTCATAGACAGTGAGTGAGAATTTGAGAGAGATGAGAGTCATAGGGAGGCATGCCTACTCACCGCAAGATCATCTGACATCCATATCCATACCTCCACACGAGTTAAGGTATCGAAGAAATTTCCTGAAGAGTTCGACTGGTCAAAATGCTTTGTCACTTCAATCTGCAAATGTGAAGAAAGATGCGAAGTAAGTTACTTATCCATTGCTCGCATCATACTACTTGACTTAGAAGTCCTTGTTTTGCTTTGCTCCAACAAAGCTATATATACTCACTGCTTCTGATATCTCTAATCTGCTCAATCGAATTGGATGGTTTGTGTTTGATTTGTTCCTAGTTGCCATTTCATACTAGGTAGCTCTTGATGAGCCTACCTAGGTAATGTCAGATTTCAGAATTTGTTAGATCCATTTATGGTCAAGGTTAGTGGGAGTTTTCACTCTAGACCGTTAAACGTCATTCATCATCACCAACACTGATTTTTTGAATTTGTTTCTTCCCCATATTCTTTTATTGTCCTCTTGATAAAATCGTTCTTCGTACTTTAATCTAGCACTTTATAACATTTGTTTACCACATTATTGTTTTTAAATACCCTTCATTTACTTCATGATGGCTTCCGCATTCGTCGATACCCCGTTCGAGCTCCCTGCCTACGAGACAAATTATTCCATCTCGAGTCCACAGTCGAAACCGATCATCCTTACCCCCTTTCTCAGATTATCATCTGAACTCCAATTCTTTTACCAATCTAAAGAACTGGATGCGAGGCCTTATCTAGTAAGTATAATTCATGATACGATGATGTTCCGACCAATAAGTTTCCTCTGCTAACACGTTTTCAAAAGAAGACACCCAAGTCGCTCTTGAGTCCCTCCGGGACCCCCTTTATGAATGCACTTGGGTATAGAAAGCTAACGCATGTCAGAAGACTCAATTTGTTGTCGTACAACGTTTCCCAGTCCCAGCGTGAACGGTTTGAACAATTGTTATCTCGGTGCACCTCGGTCTTGGGTGTACAAATTTGGTATCCAGATCCTGCGCTGGTTAAAGCCGTGCGCGAAATGTTCTGCCTCTGTATTAGCGCGATTTGCGTAAGTAGTGAACTCTTACCCGCTGCGTAGTGACATTCGACTTACAGTACTAGGAAAGAAAGCTTACACTTTGTCAAAGCAAATGCAATTGTCTGCACGCAGTCCCATATTTGAAGGTCAACCCGGCGGATATTTTTTCGAAGTGATTGGAAGACTGCGTGAGAAGACTGATTCTTTAAGTCATGCATGTCTGAAAATCTTTGGGACGGATTTGTCTCTGATAGGCCAGGAAATCCATGCTACCTCATGTTGCCCAATATGTCAACTTGACCACCATACCCCACACTACTCGAGACTCCTGCACCCAGAATATGAAGGGGGGGCACCCTTGAAAAGTCTACCACTACTTGATGAAATACCACGGCTATCGGTAAGTAATCACATGCAAATTTCAATCTCTTATTGAAATGCATAATTCAATCACAATGCAGATGCTAACCAGGATAACCATTGCCACAGAAGCCTGATGAATGCGTTGTTTGTTGCGGACCTAATTATATGCCCGTGGCCACTATGCCCTGCGGTCATAGACATACCTGCTTAGCATGCATTATTCGATGGACTCAAAGCGAAGAAGGAGCTCCTCCTAATGGATGCCCTTATTGCCGTGCCAAGATCGCTCGCTTGAAGCTATTCATGCCATATCCTCGATTCCGAGTCGAAGAATCTCGAACGAAATCGACATACTCACTCGCGAAACCGTTTGCAGAAACAGAAATGGGTTATGAGGAAATGGAGAAGAGGCAGAAAGAGGTAATTGAGGTTGTAAACTTGGTGGGGCCTTGGATCTGGCGGGTTTCGAAAGAGGATAGAAAAAAATTTGTAGCACAGCGAAGGCAGGAACGGAGGCGCTGGAGATTGAGATTGAGAAGGGAAGCTATAGCTCAGAAGGCCAAAGCTATGTAATCGAGATGTTTAGGAAATGGGATTCGTCATTTCCAGAGGTATATACAAGGGTGTCGTTATAATGGTCATGGCGATTGTAATATCGGGATCGACAATATCTGATCTGAACAGTAGCATATTCTTGAGCATATAGATATTGGGTTAAAGGACCTAGTTCTTCAGAAATTTCTCTTACTTTTCATGAGAGGGAAGACGAGGATGCAGAATCTATCCATGCTTCTGGAGTGGTCGACTTTCTTGATAAGCTACTTGCTCACTTGCTTATTTGAGTTTGAGCGTCTCTAAAGGGTGAGGTGCAAGTTGTTAGAGATGTGTCGGAAGAGGTTATGCTGTTGCTGTTGCTGAAGCTTTTATTTGGTACATCGCATTGATGGAAGTGGGAGTTCTGAGGGGAGGAGTGGTGAATCTGTGGTGATGATTTTTGGAGAGGAGATGTGTGTGGTTATTCGGGGGTTATCAGATTTCTTTATGCTAGCCATATCTCATATACTCTGCCTCCACGGTAGTGGCCCTCGGAGAGCCAACGGAGCGTCACAATTTTTTTACCTCTCTTATTACGGGGGCAAGCCCCCAAACCCCATTTTGCTCGCTGTGCTTGACAGATGATTGACTTGATCTTTCCTTTAATATTATGCCAGATATGGTTTAAGTTAATAATACCAGGGGTTTCAAAGCGCTTGTATACTTTGGTGCTAATTAACTGGCAGTCATCTTGCTCGGGGACTATTTTTTGTGCGACACAGCATGCCAAGACTTTTGAATATATCTTCAATTGAATTTTTTTCTCCTTTAAAAAGCTTGATCAAAGATTTGTTTCTTCTTTTCCACTTTTATTAATCATTGGTTTACAGCGGCATCTTTCTACGTTCTTCATAAAATTATTAGTCTTCTTCATTATATTTCCGTTGAATTACAAGTCTATAATTAAAAACCTTAATATACAAGCTTTCTTACCCCACAATAACCAACAGCCATGAACATCACGATGAAATACACTCCACTTTCTAATTTTATCTTCCTTCCAACATTTTTTCGAAATTACCAACGCATCCTTCAACTTCAATACTTCTGCTCCAGATTGGGACTACGTTGCTAAAGATCTTGCAAACACCACTTCTCAAGCCTGTATAGCTGCTTACAGTGCTGAAATCGATTGCGATGATGCACTATCAGGATTGGTTGCTTCTGAGCGATCTCCTTTCAAACCTACCTCTGCAAATTTTGAGAACACTTGTACAAGAATTTGCTTCGACTCTGTAGATATGTATCTCAAGGGTATTCAAGAGGCATGCATGCACTGCAGATGGTGATGCTGCGTATGAGAATGTAGGAGGAACTTACTTCTTCTGAAGCTCTCGTGCTGGTGGAGAGTGTTGCCCGAGTAATTCAATATACACTTGTGAGATATTGTTCCAAGTGGGTGGAAGTACAATTTCAATCACGAATCGACTTCGCTAGCTGAATTTGTGGGAACGGTACTGGCAGTAGCATTTCTTCATCTGCAGTAGTCTCTGTAGAATCATCATCACCAACTGCAACTAGTGTAGCCACACAATCGGGGCGCTAAAGATTGGACATTCTCTGGGACTAGCGTTCTAGGAATGTGCTACTCAATGTCTCTCATTCAACTCTAGAATGCCTGGATCTTTCTCTGCCATTCATTTGTTATGATGTAATTTTTTCCTGAGCCTTTTGCTCTCTGCTTGTTGGTAGGTTCTTCATGACAGCTCCCTACCCTCAGTATGAATTGTTTAAGTTGTAGACCACTACGAGCATGTACACTTATTGCCTGACACATTTCAGATCATTTATATAGACAAAGTGTTCCGAATTGATATACAGCGGGTTGGAATCGATCCACGTAAGTAATTTGTTCCCCTACAGGTCCAAAGAAGAATTTTCTCACGACTAACTTCCGCGACCCTTTTATAGATCACGCAGCACTTTTATTTTTAGATACATGAACGGCCTCATAATTTGGGCCTCTCGAAACTAAATTTATCATAGCTCCAGAGGACACATGCTATTCTTCCTTCATTGGGTGGAGTCTTTAGTAGTGCTCGCAGTGGGTGGGTTCCGTACTTTTACTCAACCCAACCCAAATGGTTAGTCCAAAAGAGTCTATTGGGTCACTTATGACCCAACCTATGGACCCAGGATTGGATCGAATTAACTAATCCAACTATGCTGCACAAAAACAATTTACACTCGTAGGTGATTTACAGGTAGTCTGTTCTTGCAAGTAATTCGTTGAACACTCTACTTACTCTATAGGTTGCCTGCAAAATCCATTATTTGCTCCGCGATAATGTTGTATTGATTCTAGTATAAATTGAATATAATCTTGGGTTTAAATTAAAGATAGACTCTATACACCTAAGCTTAATTAATAATAAGTTCTAGAACTACCTACAAATTATCTATTTGGATTTTCAAACCCCTACTTTGTAAGCAGCTAATCTGCACATTATCTACAAGACTAATAATCTGCCCTTCACATGCCTGTTACGCAGTCTACATCCAACCGCATCACTCGGCCCACCCGTTGCGAGCACTGATCTTTGGTCCATGCCGGCCAAGCTTTAGTCATGTGTTGGGAAATCACCGGCCAGCTTCATGGCGCTGGGTCAATAAGTGATTTTTCTCTCAACCATAGCAATGACCAATACATCGACGTGGTGCCAGTCGAGAGGTGGCCAAGTGCGGAATTCCAGAGGTCCAAAGATGTCACTATTTTTGGATCGGCCAACATCTTAGTAGGTATATAAAGCTCCCAAAGTACTAACGAAATATACAATACATACATCATCAGCAAATACATCATCCAATCCTATAAGAACAACGTTCCAGTACAGTCCTACCATCAATACAAGCATATAGAAGCTATCAATTAAAAAATGGCCTCCCATGGAACATCATTAACTGGACTTGGAGGAGAGAAGGAAAAGTCTAGTCCAATGACTGTACCAACTAAACAGCGTCTTGCAGCACCTAAAACAAAGAAAACGGGAGAAAATGGATCCTCAACTGCTGGGTCAGCCAGTAACGCTGACAAGTTCGGCCGTAAACCTACATTAGAGACTCCCCCAAGTTTCGGTGGTAGAACTGGACGAAATCCTCCAAGTGAAAAAGAGTCTGGGCGTGAAGACAAGTCACCTAGTGATGATGGAAATTATACATTTCCTAGTGATTCGGAAAAAATGTTTAATATGTCTGATTTAGATCAGCAATTAATAGCATCATCTGGCGAGAGAACCAAGTCTAAGGCGAGAGCTGCTCCAACGAAGGCAGGTTCTTCTAAAGCAGCAGAACCGACACCAGCGAAAAAGACATCAGCTGGAGGTGCATCAGCCAAGAGGCTTGTTAGGAAAACAACATTGCCGATTGAGAACGACTCGGACAGTCCACAATCAGAGCCCTCGCCACAACTGAAACGCCGCGGAACTGGAGGTGGTGATTCTAGCAGAAGAGAAACTAGCAAGGAGAGAACTCAAGACAGAAAGAAGGCAAGTAGAGGTCCAGCAAAAGCAGGTGGTTCCAAGTAGCTTTACGGATTGTCGGATCCTGATAGTCTTTAAAGAAACGGTTGAGAAGCTCATAGAAGCTTTTTGGGCAACTAGATTTTTGGACTGGTGATTGGTTACTTGTTTGCTTGCTTGGGTTTCTGGGATGCGAAGGAAGGGGGAAGGGAGGGTGGGAAAAGGGACTGTGAGAATGGAGTTGGAGTTGGAGTTGAGAGGCTTGCACTTGGGTTTGTTAGTCTGGTCGTTGATTGATTTAGTTTCCGCGCTGGACGCGGGGAGCTTTTTGTTTAGGTCTATCTATCATTTAGTGGCGTTTAGCTAGGTACATCATATGCATATAGATGGGGAAGGTTCGGGTAGAATGTCAATTTGAACTCCCGTCTCGGGTGTTCCCCCACCATCCCCACTTTTTTGAAAAATTTCTGCTCTCCTTTCCCCAGTACTTTTCACCATGCAGATTGATCCCTTCGAGTCCATTTGTTTTTGCAATATACAATCAAATTTGTACGCTAGTTGTATAAAACCAGTAAGCGTTTGTGGTTTAGTGGTAAAATCCATCGTTGCCATCCATCTTCTCTGCTACAAGGCAAGGATGAAACAACTTCGATGGGCCCCGGGTTCGATTCCCGGCGAACGCAAGTTTCTGTTTTGGAGATAGTAATAGGGATGCTGTCCCTAATTATTTTTTCTTCGCGGATATAACAACAGATGTAAGGAGTTATCGCGGAGATGTGGAGATGTGGATATGTGGGACGAGATCAGGAGCGAGTATCTATGTCGCTGTATAGTTTTGATATACACCATATTTGAGTCAACTAGTAGTACACTCTTGGAATGATGCTTAGAGTTTCGCAAATGAAAGCGATGCAATCGAAAACTCAATTCGGAATTTGAGTTTGCTTGCTCATCTTCTTCGAACCCTTTTAAAATCTTAGAGTGTACAAATCGAGTGAGAGAGAGGGATGAATGATATCGAGTAATTGCGCTTTTTTCTTGCAGTCGGTACAATCGATGTTATTTTAGTTGATGAATATTAGAAACACAGAATGGTCGCACTAAGGACATAGCTATCATACATTAACACAAAATGTAAACTCCTCAGCATGAGCGCATGAATACAAGTCTAGGGATTATGACTCAAACTTTCCGGAGTATCGTTGCTACATGAGCGTGTTGCGATTTTGAGGATTGCTGGAGGGATAGGGGGTGGTAGCGAGGATATCAGGATGGTAAAAGTGGAATTTGATTTGGTGGGTGGTATTGAGGAGTCGAAAATGATGAGATGGATAATGAAATTGACGATTCGTTGGAAATCATTCGTGGTGAGAAGTGTGATGTGTTTTTGCAGTTTTCCATGGGAGATAGATGGGATTGGTACTCTATGTGATGATAGGGCTGACAGTGATTACGAGGAGGACAACGACGGTGTAGACGATGAATGACAGTAAAGTGAATCATGCGATGAAAGTAATGTTGAGAAAGATCACTTCCCACGCTGAATGCCATGATTTAGGCTCCCTGAGAGTGGGAATACTCAATACTAGACGATACTGAGAGACCCTGGTGCCTCCGTTATTGTTTATTTTTGGTTTTGTTCGTATTCTATGTCTGTGTAAGACAAGAAGAGAACTGTACGAATAACAATTTTCATTTATAGTCATAGA
The DNA here is from genome assembly GCF_014898295.1 of Botrytis byssoidea. Lineage (NCBI taxonomy): Eukaryota > Fungi > Ascomycota > Leotiomycetes > Helotiales > Sclerotiniaceae > Botrytis > Botrytis byssoidea. The sequence goes on from NW_024065843.1 coordinate 8,021, forward strand.
GTCACTTGATTTCTATGCAATAACTCATGATTTGATTAGTGTTCGAGTATAGAGGGTGTATTGCAACGATCAGAGGCGCAAATTCATTCGAAAACCTTTATTAACTTATTAGGAGTAAAACACTAGGCCTTCGCGGAGTAATTGCTCGTGATATACATCGGCGCTTATAGGATCGTTATCATGGCTACAGTTGATCAGTGTGTATGACCGACGTGAAGTGAAAACGTATTTGTAGGTTGTGCAGTAAAAATTTGATACTGCGATTGAATGAGTATGGTTTAGGTAGAAAATGGCATAATCAGAAGTGTGATATGGTGAGGAGAACCTTGGTTTCGACAGCCAATATCGGAATAGAATAATCACCAGTAATACTAGTTTTTATGTCATAGTAGGAATGGAGTTCAATGCTTCCCAATGCTCCTCCTTTTATCGATTATCTCATTCAAATTGATATTCCAAAATCTAAATTTAGTATTCATATCATTGACTTCGCGTCCATGGTCTTGATCCTTCAAGGTTCTCTTTGCTTTCTCGATATGAAGATCGAGATCACAACCTGTGGCAGAGTTTGGTTTTATGGTCCGCTTGTCTATAATTTTTCACTTCTGAATCAGTACCTTTGTATCTATGGCATGGAATAGTATCGATCTTAGGCCGTTAGAATTCTACTTACTGGTAGTCTTTACAAGTGACGTTTTTTCTTCCATTCCTATTGGAATTTCGGTTCTTCTTATCCCCAGATGTTGACAAGACAAATCGTTTCTACTCTAACTGGTCTCAATGGTAACGAGCTATTGGCATGGTTATCGTGTGCGTAAATTAAAACATAGAAAAATAAAAGCGGTAAATATATGATTCAAACAGTGTACTAACTGACGGTATTATTGTATTGTTGCCATTAACCGAGATACATAAGGAGACTCTATTAGCTGATAATAGCAACCGATCAATTGTAAAAACATTAACAATTATTTATCATGATCAACCACAGAACCAACAATACTCAAATCCATCAACATTAAGTCCTCCCGGATGCGGCTTATGAAGAAGTACTCCAATCCCTCACGTAGACGTACCTGTTCTCAGGCCTAAGCAACCAAGTATGGCAGCTCAGAATGCGCTCCCCATTCCCCCTAAATGAGAGCACTGGAATAAACCTTTCACTTTTATCTTTTCAATTCGTCTTTCAAAGTTCTTTTATATGTCAATATACAATTCCGTGAGCTGGATAGTATGGTGAACCGAGAAAGACAAGGGCAAAAACTACGTGTAAGCAGCTTACGTATGCGATTCACTATACAGACAAACTAATATGATTCCCATCTCTAAATGATGATAAGTCCTCTATAAATACTTCCTTTCTCTACCTTCTCAAAAACACTTCAACATAGGCAAGTGAACCTGTACAACAACGGTTTTCATGATTCAAATCGTTACTTGAGTCTTTCTTCATCTTAATCTAGATTAACTACTTTCTATACTATCAATCATAATCTATCAAGTCCGAAAATCTATAGCTGTGCGTAATTCAATGATAGTAGAATGAACCTCGCTGACAGCAGAATAGGCTTGAGAAGTTAGAATATTCAATGCCAACTTGGTTAAGAAAGCTGAAGTTAAGACGTCGAGATTTTCCAAATCCAAGGAGAGAATATAAGTTCTGTAGATAACATTAAGTGTCCAGAGAATGACTACTCTTCCATTATTTTCGTTCAAAACTACAGCTCTTTCACTCCCATCCATTCATGTCTGAATTTATACCAGCACTCCAGCCTCCAACTTCCCAACACACGCTGTCGCATCAAATTCTCGAATCTTGATTCACCATCTAAAAATCAGTACCGGAGTGAACACCATACTCAGAACTTCAGAAGCACATTGCCGTCTTCCGGCAACCAAAAATTGTCTTCTTGGTATGGATACATATTCTCCCTTCCAATGCTAAAGCTCCGATCATATTCTTATAGTTAGTACCTGATCAAATGCACGAGCACATGGTGTTTGGTATGATATACACAGACTCACGAATCTAGAATTCTAGTACAAACACTGAGTTGTGAACTCGTGCGAGAGTACATAAATAGTATGAAAAGGAGGTGCAATAGACATTGACAATGCAAACACGCGGAAACCAATAACAATAAGAAATACATTCGTTATGCATACAAAGCAATAACAATAAAGGGCTCAACTAATCTCTGTCAACTCCGTACAATACCTGACCAAGCAACACTCTCTCAGCCCACCTTCCGCACATCCTCACAGCTATTACAATACAGACACTTGCATGCGAAAGCTTGTGCATTCCGTGAGAAACGCTTTACATCTATCTCAAACCCAAAACAAGACATTTTTATAACCAGCTCGCGGCCAGTATCAAGTGAAAACCACAAGATCCATCAATCTAAAATTAGCAAGCTAGCTATTTCCAAGTTCCAATACTATTCTACATACTCAATTTAAACTATTTCGTCTCGTCCGCACTCGCTCAATCCCTCTCTCTTGTGTGCGAAAAACAACAACCCATGAGATTCTTTGAAGGGATTGGATAGGTATATGAACTGCCGATTCCTTCCACGATATATACCTAGGTATGTATACAACAATCACAATACAAATTTCACCATCCCAACTCGAGAGGATCTATATATAACCCACATATTCCATGAACTCAAGTAGATGGAGAACAGTACAATAACACTAGGTAATGAAGAACCCAAATGGTCAAAAATATGATACTCATTAATACACAATTACAACGACAATGATAATGACAATGCTCCTACCACCAACTGCTCGTAATAATAACAACAAAGCCCCATATCCAAGATTCAAATCCCCATCCCATGAATCCACACATCGTACTATACTATTACAAGCCATCAAACCCAACACCCTACAACCCAACACCAAAAAAACCAGAACACGCACAAGACACAGCGAGTCCAGTCCAGTCCAGTCCAGCAACACAACTTACAAGTAAGTAGTTTTTCGCGAAAGGTATCACCCCTCATCCTCATCTCAATATCTTCTTTCCAGTACGGTAGGTAATAATGGTTTTATAGCACTCACACTCACACCCATATTCACACTCACACTCGCTCTCACATGCATCATTTTCAAGTCTGGGGTTTAGAAGGGAATATATAGCTTATACCCCTCTGATATATATTTTATTGTAGCTATTCTGGATGAGGATGGCGAAAAGATTTCGTTCTGTACTATCTATCATCACTTCCATCATCACATTTCCAACCCCAACCTCAAGAACCAAGACTAAGATACATACCCCTTTCTCCCTTTTCCCTTCTTCCCCCCTTCCCCCCCGCCTCCCCCTCTCAAGAAATAAACATAAACATCAAAATCAAAATCAAAATCAAAATCAAAATCAAAATCAAAATCAAAATCAAAATCAAAATCAAATCAAAATCAAAATCAAAATCAAAATCAAAATCAAAATCAAAATCAAAATCAAAATCAAAATCAAAATCAAAATCAAAATCAAAATCAAAATCAAAACATCAAAAAATCAAACTCAAAATATCCACCACCCGCTACCCACCATCTTTCACCCACCTCACCTCACACAAACAGTCCACCTCACACAATCACTCCTCCCCCTCTACCTCCTCCTCCTCCCCCTAACAACCAAATGCCCCCTAACAATCAAATCCCTCCCCATAACAATCAAATCCCCCCAATAACCAAATCCCTTTAAATCCCCCAAAGACAAACCAAAAGTCAAAAGCCAATTCCTCCTCCTCAACTCCACTTGCAATAACATAACCTCACTACTCTCCATCTACCACCCACCATCTACATCACGCGCGAGAACATGCACAACAAAAGACTTCAGGAAACAAGAACAAGAATAAGAACAAGAGCATACATATACATATACATATGCATATATACCATCTAGAGAGAAAGATGTTCAAAAAACAAAAAGACAGAGGCTCTCGTCAATCCGGAAACTCGATACTTGTCTCAACAATCACCGACAGCAAGAACCATAACAAAAATCACACCCAACCTTTCCTATACATTCAAACCACCATAATCGATAGACAAAGTCTCCATCATAATACCGCAAGAACCACATACTCACCCTATTTGACAAGTAAATACCAAGAATCTTCGCATCTGCTATGAAGTATTTCATGATATTTTCGATTCATTTTATTTACTTTAAAGCTCATCCCTCATCTCATATCCCCGGAAGATCTATCCCCATATTATTCTACGCATAGTGGATTATCTTCTAAACTTTGTTGCAAATCTGACCCTCAATAAATTCTTCCATCATAAACCCATATCAACGCATTCATAAACCCTCGCAATGCCCTACCCACCTAAAAGCAAAAGCAAAAATTAAAAATGCGACATTGTTTGGTATATAGCAAGTATGCTCGCAGCGCAATATCTTCATAAAAAAAAAACTCCCGCTCCAAAATAAATCCATGATGTGTAACACAATTGTAAACGCGCAGAATTATTGACCATGAGCACCAGCTTGATCATAAACTACACTTCCCATACCACCAGCCCCCGAACCACCCATACCAACACCTGCCAAGTCTCTTCCTTGACTATCAACCGGAGGGTATCTAGCTCTCAATTCCAGATCATCGAGTGGGATATGTGATCTAATATATTTCTCACGACCATCATCATTCGGATTGTGATCCCAGCTAGTAAATTTACCAACTTTAAGAGCACTCCAAACAAGTCGTCTTTGACGTTGAGATAGTAAAACATCATTGGTGATTTTTTCGAAATCCCATTTTGCTGCAGCTTCAGCTTGGAAATCTCTCAAAAATTTGGTGGTTTCTTCGGTCATGAGTGGATGTTTAGCAGAAAGTGATGCAAGATTGACTATTTCCTTAGGATCATCGGCAAGATTGTAAAGTTGATCTGGATCCGCTGGACATGTGATGTATTTCCAGGGTCCACGTCTAATCATCATCATTGGTGAAATGGTACCTTCACCACAGTACTCCGCAAAGACAGTATCAGATCCACCTGAACGTGATTGAAGATGTGGAAGAAGGGATGAACCATCCATAGGAAGACCAGGCCATAATTCGACATTAGCAAGATCTGCCAATGTTGGAAGAATATCCAATGTAGAAACATTCTCGGATACGTGGTGAGCATTGAAATATTTTGGATAATGAACGAGAAGAGGAACTCGAACAGATGACTCGAAATAAGACATCTTGTACCAGAGACCACGTTCTCCAAGCATATCACCATGATCACCACTGAAAACAATGATTGTATTGTCATCAAGTCGACAATCCTTCAAGACTTGAAGTAATTTTCCAATGCAATCATCAACATAACTGACTGCTCCATAGTATGCACGTCTAGCTCTCTTGATCTGATCATCTGTGAATTCCTTACCCCAAAGGTCGCAAACTTTCAATAAGCGCTTGCTGTGTGCATCTAATTCTTCTTGTGGAATCTTGGTCTCTGGTAGATCAATATCAACACCTTCGTAGAGATCCCAGAACTTCTTTTGAATATTATAAGGATCGTGAGGATGAGTGAGGGAGACCTGAAATGAGACGTTAGTAAAAGTGAAATTTTAAGTGGGTGATACAAAACTTACCGTCATACAGAAAGGTCTAGTATTTGGCCCTTTACGAACATGATCATAAAGGAATTGAGTTGATTTATACATGACCTCCTCATCATAATCCAATTGATTGCTTCGCACACAAATACCAGCTTGTAAAATAGAACTAGCATTGTGATACCATTCTAATCGTTTGTCTGGATCTTCCCAATTGACTGCCCAACCATAATCTCCAGGATAGATATCACTTGTCAAACGACTCTCATAACCATGTAATTGTTCTCCAATAAAATGCATCTTTCCTGCCAATGTAGTTTCATATCCTGCTGCTCGCAGATAATGTGCGTATGTTGGAGTAGAAGGGTCGATCGAACTGGCATTATCGTATGAACCAATTCTGCAAGGTAATTGACCAGTTACCATGGACATTCGAGAAGGTGCGCAAAGTGGCGAAGGGCAATATGCGGAATCGAAGACGACGGCATCTTTTGCAAGACCGTCCAGATGTGGTGTCTGGATTTGTGATTTTGGGTTGTGCATCTTGAGCAAGGGTGCTGCCAACTGATCTGCCATAATATATAGAATATTTGGCTTCGAACCTGAAGGCATATTGTTGGCCTGGTTGAAAGGAAAGGCAGCCTTTTTGTCAAGCCTGGGTGAGGAAGGAACTGTGTTCAAATCTGGAGCCATGGTGATGATGCTACTCAACCTTCTATATTATGAAGATAAGATTTGAAATATTCTGGTGTGAGTTGAGTTTCAATAGAAGTAAACAAAATATGGGGGAAGTTTGTATTGATAGTATGGAGGGGTAAATAAAAGTAAGGTGCAATACTCTGGGGAAATGATGTGATCAAGAGATCAATGAGTAATGAGATGCCAATTACCAGAAGGGTAGTTTGAGCTAGGGGAAGTGGTGAATATATATATATATATATATTCCGAGTGAATGAAGAGCTCGGAAGAAAGAAAGAAGGAGAAGAAGGGAGAAGGGTGAATGAAAGAAAAGACACAGATATATGGAATGGAACTGAGTGTTGGAAAGACCTACCTAGTACCTACCTAGCGGTGAGTAATTCCGTTGACTGAGAGTTTGAAAGTATTGGACATACTCAGGTAGATTGGGAAGGGAAGGAAAGGAAAGGGAAGGGAAGGGAAGAATAGGAAAGGAAAGGCAAGGAGTGGTGGGATGGTTGCCGTATACCTACATCTCGATTGGGTAAGTGGTGATGTGGATTGTACTCGAGTAGTGGTGGAGTCTTTCTTGAGAGTTTTGGTGTATTTTGGGAATTTGGGGAATTTTGGAAACATTAGAAAACTTTGGACTTTGCACTCTGGAGGGGAAAATGTTGCGATTTGGAAGTATCTTGCGTGATAACATTTACGCTAAACCTATTTTGATCAATCGAACTAATGGATCGGACCCTGCGTGTTCCCTTAGTTTGGCACCAAATTCCCATTCCCTTTCCCTTTCCCTTTCCCTTTCCCTTTCCCTTTCCCTATCCCTTGTCTCTTGTCTCTTGTCCCTTCCCCCTTCCCCTGGTCGTCATAATAATAATAAATCTTATCATCAAAAATGGACGATCTGACAAAATTCAATTTGGTTACTAGGTACTCTCATGCGTATGCGTGTGCGATTAACGTTGTATCAGGAAGTTTGAAGCACAGCATCGAGTACGTAATAGAAGTACTCTTGTCTTGCTCACACAGTCGATTCATGGGTCGCCTGGGCAGGTCGAATCAAATCAAACACAAAAAGAGACTCAAACGTTGAGAACACGTTGAAGATCTTTTTATTCATCACTTCAAGTCATACATTGTCTACTTCCTCTCTATTTCGTACGGAATTTTGTTGATTTTCCATGTGATAGTGGATTCATCCATAATTTATGCGTTCTAGCCCATCTTACTACTGCCTTTGAAAATTCTCAACTCTTCGAGATACCCACGATACACGCACACGACACCTTCATGTTCCCTCATGTTCTCTCAAAAGTGGAGGGAATCCTTCATGGAATGCTGGTTACGGTATGATATCGCTGCTGTTTCCTTCTATCACGATGCGTATGAAATATCTGATCAATGTGATACGTGTTGTCCATCGCTAATCCACCTTCCATGTTATTACCCCAACCTTGGTGTCTCTCCAATGCTCCACCATGGTACTGGGTTGCTCTTATCGTGCACTCTGTTCCACGTCTCTTCTATCCGCTTCCCATAAGTGGAACTAAATAATGCCTTCTATTGCCGGTCGCCGGCTTTCTTTCCACCGGGTAGCGGTAAATACCTACCTAGTATGTACTATGTATACACTTGTTGTACTAGGGACCTACTACATACCTACCTATCTACCTTGGTCATCAAATCAGACACCTGATATATATAAGCCGCGTGTCAAAAATCAGACAAAGCAAATGCAATGGATGCTTTGTGAAAAGTAACAACAACCTTATGAGTACTACTATTAGGTGGCGGTGTGGTAGAGGAGGCTATGTTCTTCCTACCATTTGTTCTTCGAGTCTTGTGCTAAAACTTTATTGACATTCGATAAAAGCAGCGTACAGAACTTTTTGCATGACTGGCTAGCTGTACTCGAGCTATGTCAGCCGGCCTCCTCTTTTCCTCAATATTATATTTGTTTTTTTCCATCCTAGTCAAGCATTTCTTCAGCCTTGCATGTAATGTGTGAATCCAAGTGGATTCAAGTGACCATTGACATGATCAATATTCACATATTCTAGCCTCGCGGATGCAAAGACAAATTCAAGATTCACCCCATGGTTTTCACGGTTGCTCAAATCATATCGCTGGTACCTTCATCGTTCCTGGACTTATGTTTTCCACTTGACGGCTTCTACTTCCAATCAAGTTAGTTGAAAATATCACGCAATTTCTTTCGGAATTCATTGGATAAGATCATTATATTTTAAGCTCCTTTAGTGGAAGGATACTTATTTGCGGCGGGGTAATGATCAAAAAGCACGCGAGCAGTTGAAGATTCAATTCGACAATTCGAACCACTCAATTTTGGAATATTCTATATAATCCGAGCACCTTCCGTGAGCGCAATCGTTTTTAGAGTTTCAAATCTCTCCTCGAGAATTATGCGCGTAAAACGTTACATTCGATTGCGAAAAGGAATCGCTCTCTTTTCTCAGCTCGCCATCAGCACCATCAACTGGACAAAAATTCCTTAAATGGTCAACGAATACTACCACGCACATCCATCATCTAATTCATACCATCTTTGGACGCGAATTCGTGGCTGTCAATCGTGGAAGATTGGTTGGGAAAAGTTTCCCTCCCATGAAATTCTTATCGGAAATGCGATATCATCACAAGATATTAGAGATAGGACAACCAATCGGGAACAATGTGGTAGTCCACAAAATACTTCAAATACACGATGAATGCCACATCGAACCATTCATGTGATTACACGATTCTTTATCCATAGCTTTGATGTCAAAGATGGTAATAATATCCATACAGGAATTCTTGAATATTTTCAACGTAAATGTTACCTGATTCGGAATCACCGATGGTTTTGTCAATGCATATCGTCGCACAGACTTCAATTCATACCCAAGTAAGAGGAGGTTGGGATATGCACTTCCGTTGAGGATGCATTAGTTTGGAAAAGACGTGGAAATGAAAGATGAGGTCTTGTGACTTTGATGGCTAGTGGCGAGTGCAAGAATCAATAAAGCGGGGAAGAACATCATGCTGGATAACCTTTTCAATATTGGATGGGACAACAATACTAAAGCATTGCGATGAACAACGCTTCCGAATCTCAAGTTCTCTTGCCTGGAATAGGTATTCAAGGGGTCAAGTTTTCACCGCTGTGTCATAGACAGAGTGACTGATCAAACCGAGTAATGTCAACATACAGATTACAGCTGCCAAGTCGAGATCTTCAAATATCTGAGAGCAAGTCAGACAATATGATCACATGCCACTGCATTTCTGGATCGTCTTGGGCATCACCCAGCCGAAATAAATGATTCAGTTCAGGGCGAGTATCACAAACCACAACTCCAAAGTAAGTCTTTGTCTCACGAAATTTCTTCTTGTCAGAACATGAATTTGTGATGAGGTCTACACGATATTATGAATTGAACGATGTATGATTTACAGTTATTCATCATCCCTAGTCTAACGACGGGGCCTTGGTATTCCAAACACGGATGTAGATCTCACTCTTGGCTACTATGCTTGACTGACTTTCATCATCGCTGCTGTCATGATCAACCGAACCTGAGTTGTTGTCTCTCGTATGTTTAAACTCGCGTTACACATTCTATGCCGAGCATCCTTCTTGGTTGCTCGTTTCACGTTTCATCGCTGGCCGATCTGGTTTTCATAAATTGGCGATATATCTTAGCATCGAATCGTGTTTTCGTGCTCAGCACTCTTCTCGTTCACTTCTCGAGAGCCGCGTTTTATTACCATACATAATTGACCGAGTACTTTGAATACACCACTCACTACAGTACGAGTTCAATAGTTAAATTCAGTTGTACTACCCTTTCATTCTTTCGAAGTCACCCAAAATTTATTGTGAGAGCTTTACTCAAGGCTTCTTTAAGTAAGTGCTTACGGATTCTCGAGAACATCGCTCAGTACATACTCGGCGAGCCCAATTGAGTTTGTCATTTACTGTTTTTCCACACCCCAGCTCTTATCATACGATAGTGGCGAGGAATATTTTTCAGAATCTACAGTGATAGCGCCGTCCTTGACAAAAGCCTTTTGATCACAGATGCACTCGCTTTGATAATTCTATCACATATGCATGCCATCCATCGATTCATCATGCAAATTTCATCAGCTACCACTACCATTATGTTAGCAATGATTTTCCAAAAAGAAAAAAAAGAAAAACCATAGAGAATGCTGGCGTATAGTGTGCCATTTTGGGAGGAAGGCAGTCGAGATGTTTCGCTTCCTAGACTTGAGGTAATAGCCAGACGGAAAGAATAAAAGTCAATCGTAGTTGGCCTTTACTCTATTTGGATGTCACGAGAGTTCTATAGTTGTAGGGTTGCTCCAAGAAAATCATACTTGGTCTTTCTTGCATCTAAAGTCATGTAGGTGATCGGAATCAGTTCTTGTGCAAAATGCATGTCTTTCATCATTCAATTGCCCCTCACCTCTCTGCATCTTTTTGTTCAATACTCTATCTTGATTCAAATCTCATAGATTCGTTTCAAATTCGTTCTAGCGATTTTGTCTCTCATAAGCGTAATGAATTCTTCGAGTCGACTTGGAACTACTCGAGTATACAACAATACAAGTTAATGTTCGATATCGTTATCTGCGTGTTCATGCGTAGAGATTATCACAGAGCGCTTAACCCAAAATCTCCACAGCCAACATTATCTTCGTACGAAACCCCAAGATTTACACTCAAGACTAGAAGCGCGGACAACAATCCATGAGGATCAAAAGTCTCTAGTTACAGCCTGCCAATGGCCAACAAACAAATTATGGGGCTACCAAACAAAATACGAGTGGTTTAAATCAATCAAATAAGCGATATTTTAGAGATATCAGGGGAACATTTAAAAGGCCGCGTACTTAATACAGTCCTCTACGCCACATTTGGGCCGTAGATTTGGTACTTTGGACTGAGAAGTTGGTGTGATTGGAGATCAGACGATAAGTTGAGTGAAAACGGACAGAATTAATACCTAGGCCAAGAGGGATAAAAATAAAGGTTCTGTTGGAATTTAACCTTCATGTAGACCGTTGATTATGAAGAAATGTTTGGAGACGTTATTTGGTGAGAGATAATTTTCATAAAGTAGGTTGTCGTCCATGTACATGTTTTTCTTTTCTTTTCTGTCAAGTCAACGGATCTACTTACTTTTCACGTTCATTACAACACCACTTATCGTTCGTTCGTTCAATCAATCAATCGATCATTCAATCATTTTTCATTCTTATTTATTTCTTTCTGTCCTAATCTTATATTCTATATCGCGGGATCGATGCGAGCTAGATAAATCGTACTAAATTTCACCATGAAACATACATTCCCTTCCCTATCACAAATCACTCTCTCCATTCTCTCCATCTCCATTACCCTTCCTTTGACTCACGCTGGCGCTCCTCCCAAAATTCCAGGCTTCACTCTAACATGGTCAGACTCCTTTTCCGGCTCCGCGGGTTCCCTCGCCTCCTCCTCAAAATGGGAATATGAAACCCCCGCCACAAACCAAAACAACGAAATCCAACACTACACATCATCCCCACAGAATGCTAACCTCTCCGGTTCCTCCACCCTCTACATCACCCCTCTCTATTCCTCCGGAAAATGGACATCCGCGCGCATAAGCACCTTGCAAAGTTGGGGATGCGCCAACGGCGCCGAAATGATCGTTTCCGCCAGCATCAAAATGGGCAGCAGCGATCCCACCCATCAACAAGGTATCTGGCCCGCCTTCTGGACTCTCGGCGAAAGCTTCCGAAGCGACAACATGTGGCCCGAGTGCGGTGAATGGGATATCATGGAGCAGGTCAACGGGGTATCCGCAAACGTGGGCACGATTCACTACGGCAGCGCGTCGTATCCGCTCGCGATCGGATCCCCCAATGCGTGGTTTGATCGCTCGGCCTGGCACACGTACGGCATCCGCATCTCGCGGGTGGGCGACTGGCAGTCGCAGAGTATCACGTGGGAGCTGGATGGGAATGCGTATTTTACGGTTACCGGGGCCATGGTGGGAGATTATGCTAGTTGGGTGAAGTTGGTCGGGGAAACTTATTTTGTTATCTTGAATGTGGCGGTTGGGGGTATGTATCCGGGTATGCCGAATGCGTTGACCAGGGGGGGGATGGGGAGTGGAATGGAGGTGGGCTATGTGGCGGTTTATAATGGGGTTGGGTCGGGGGCGGGGGGTGGTTGGTGATGAGATGAGATGAGATGGGATGGTGATGGTGATGGTATATTCATGGGTGCGTTGGGGAGTAATGGAGGGGGGATTTGTTTCTTTGTTTCTTTCTTTCTTTCTTTCTTTCTTTCTTTCTTTCCTTCTTTTATGATCCCTTTCTTTGATTTGCGATCATGATTGTGATCTGAATTTGAATATGGACTTTTAGACTTCTAGCTTGTATTTTGCTCTGCTTTTGCTTTGCTTTTGCTTTTACTAGGAGATGCGATGTTGAAGGCAGAAAGCAGGAGTTTTTTCCCTTTTCTTTTCTTTTTTTCCATCTTTGGATTCTTAGTTTCCTGAATACCGATACCGATACTAGGATAGTAGGAATTAAGAGAACTTTCCATATTTAGTGCAGGTTTCCTTGAAAAAAAGGAAAGAAATATGGCATTTTATGTTCATCGGAATCTAAAATCTAGAATCTAGAGTCCTCGCTTGTGGAAGGTAGTTGTGTGTATATGTATGTGTGTATGTGGTATTTTTCTTATTTTTGAAGGAGAGACTGATTGTATGGATGTGAGATGAGAATTCTGTAGTGCGGAATGTTTCATATAGTGAAAATAGTTCATTTCTACCTTTTGACTTTTAAATTTCTGTTCATCTCCGAGTGTTTGTCTAGGGTTTAGGATTTAGGGTTTGTGCTCCTTTGTTTGTAGAGTGGATTTAATTAATTGAGAAGCTCTTGGTTTCTTTTCTTTGAATTTATCATGGAGTTTGAGAGTTTAGAGCGGGGAGTAGGAGGAGGAGGAGGAGGGAGATTTTAGAGGGGGTTGTTTTTTTGTTGTTATTCTTGTTGTAAGGTTGCTGCCGGCATGGCGAATGAAGAGTGAAAAAGGTTTGTTGCTGTCGCTTAATATTTTTATGATGATGATGATGATAAATTGTAAAGGTGTGTATATCTAGGTGTTGTCGATTTGGTGTAATCTCACATCTCACAACTCTCTCGAGTCTCGAGTATTGAGAAGTGAGGAATCAGGTGAATTTTCTACCGGAGTATCTACTTGATCTACGTATTATGATTAAACAATGGATGCCCGAGTCACGAAAATGTTTCCTGAAGCGAGACATTGTAAATGTTAGTTTGGCTGGGTTGGAAGGTGGAATCTTGATGAGGGGAGGGGGGTTTTATAGTTGCGAGGGGGGGGGGTAGATTATTTACGAATTCATTTAAGAAATAAGACGTAGATTACTAAGCTGTTCTCGTATATCATTGTATCCTAATCCACGCAGCGGCGACAACAATACCTTCCAACTTTGATAATATACAAAAACACCATTCTTCCATGGAAATCTTCACTTAAACTGAATTTCACCTAATCTTTGTTTTATGATTTCGTCAGCTCCCACCTCCGAAGCTCTCAACATCGTCAAATCCGTGAGCTTGAGTGACTAATGTCTTCCCTACTCAGTATCGGCCAGAAATTGAAGGGAAGAACTAATACTTATACAGTCAGCAAAAAATTATATGAGTTTGTTTTTCTAGCACAGTATGTTCTATACAACCACTAGTTCGATACTTCCGCTGATCAAAATCTCTTGAAGAGATTCGACAAAACAAAATGTCATTGTTAAGAGTATACGTGGTCACTGGCGACTACAAAACGAAGCAGATGTTCTCAAACGGTTCCAATCTAGAGCGCCGTCTCTCAGACCGCTGATCGATGAGATTGTTGATCCTATTGATCCGCCAACCATTGTTCTCAAACATTTAGACGACGATCTCATGACTGAAACTTACAAGAAAAGACTTACAAAGCCTGAACTCAAATTCGTCGCCAGAAGAGTGTTGGAAGCTTTGCAAGTTTTGCACGAAGATGGTTACGTTCATACCGGTATGTATTTATGTTTCTTCCTACGATAGAAGTCATGAATTCTAAATATGTGTAGATGTGAAACCGGATGATATTCTCATAAATCATGGGAACGGCAATGAACGCTTTTCTGAAGCCCAGCTTGCTGATCTTGGAGGTACTGTATCCGCACATTCAAAATGGCCAAAGGAGGGCCATATAGTGGGGACATCTTCATGGCGCAAGTCCAGAGGTTCTCCTCGGTATGCCGTGGGGGACATCATCTGATATTTGGTCTTTCGGTTGTTCGGTAAGTCATTGCTTTTTCTTCTGGCACTAGCAGAATTCCAATCTTTGCGCTAATCGTACAATTATCAGATATTGATGCTTATTTACGGCGATCACTATCCATTCAATCCTCGAAATGGGGGTGCTGAAGTCGATGATGACGAGTATGATTTTGGGGTACTGATGAAGCAGCATCAGTACCTAGGTCCATTCCCAATTTGATTTGGTGAAATCGCAGATGAGGGGACTCAGAACGCGATTGTTTTAGCAATGAAAGCAGTGCCACCCGAGAAAATGAAGCCATTACCCATGATTACGCAGAAGGAGATTCCCAAGGTTGATAATATTTTCCTGCAAAAGGTTCTCAAGTTGAATCCGCGCGATCGACCGACTGCAAAGCAGATCTTGGATGATGAGTGGTGGGAAACTGAATAGAAAGTCGATCAATTATGACGGTGCATATACAAGCGCTGAATGTGATCTCAATTGGCTTGCGAAAAAGTGCTTGTTATTGGGAATAACATCGTCAATAGGATACCCTTCGTGTTTCAACTTATTTGCTCTTAAGAGTCTGTTCTAATCCTGGTGGGTGGCCTCAAAATGAACAGCTTCGATAGAGAATTGCTAATACGTCTGTCTTACAGTGAGTCTGGTTGGAACATCGTAGTTCTCAACAACTGCACTATTCTTCTCCAGCACCAAAAAGTTGGTAAATAATATCAGGATATATGATGGCTGGCTTGTTCTACTCTTTAACTTCTCTAAAAATATATCAGTTTCTATAAGAAAATGATGAAAACAAAGTGAACGAGGTGGTACAATCATGCGATTCTCAGAAAGTCAATGCTAATCATGAATTTTAGATGCGATGAAGGTGATTGTATACATACGCCTCTGTAATAATCTAGAATACGATGTCATTACTAGCGACAATAATATACTAGTTAGTTATCACTATGACTAGCAAACCTTTCTTATTGTCGACTCTTTCACATTCTAATTTACTGTCATCTCTTAACGTTACCATTGTCATTTATCTATATATCTAATTCCTGATTTCGCCTACCACTTTCCTCTTCCCACCACATATCTTAGTAGTATCCAATTCCACAAATATTCGTTCCCAAGACTGATATTTCTCTGATGCAAAGACTATCTCATCTCTATTTCCTCATCTGAAAGTATCTATAAGCCCTTTCTCCAGATTTCAAGGTAGGCGTTTTATACACCTCGATACCCAAGCCCATCCCTATCCGCACCTCGCAATCCGCGGCGTATGTAAACCGTATCTTTCCCTTCCAAAAGACGCAAAATATAATGTGTACTCAGCAACATCCACAGATAACGAGCTTCCGATTCCGTTCCCTCCCGTATACAACTACGATTTTAACGGATCGTGAGATAATTTAAATAACGAGGATATATGCGGAAAAGTATCCTGCAAACACAAAAACCCTCGAGATAAAAACAGAATTGTGTGGCAATCACAAAAATATAACGATAATGATGTAACCACGCCAGCGAAACAACAGCGACAACAACAGCACACCCTCCCACAACAAACAAGACCAACCCCAACCAATCTCCTGCAGACCTTTCTATCTTTCCCAGCCAAAACTTAAAAGTGGCCAGTTTTTCTACCAATTCCTCAAAACCCCTCCGCACATCTGTCTCCTCTCAACTCCTCACGAGCAGCAACCTCGATAAGATCCGAAAGTACAATCCTCGAAAATTCAAAACGCTGGTCTTTTTATACTTCCATTCTCATTCCCATTCCCAATCCTGTATCCACAATGAACCGAAATTGACAAGCGAAGAGTATAAAATGGTGAAGTGTAGAAACGAAATCTACAAACTTCAACCCTCAACTCCATCACCACATACATTCATGTGTACCACTTAAGACATGATTAATCCATCCACGTTCGATGCCGACTTTGCTGTACGAATGTGATTATTGACTTGTGCTGCTTTTACATATGATAGATATGGTGTACATCCAATCCTGTGCAATCCAATGCAATCAAATTCAGCAAAACAAAGTAAATAAACCAAGTCAAGCACACTTGTGACTACAACCATATATAAATTCCCACACTCCAATTCCAGTTTTAAACCTCAAATTTTGAGATTACAGACGCATCATTTAGACAGTATTCAATAGGTTTATTAATTAGCACATCTATCCATCCCTCCCTCCACTCGTCCGTCTATGCAATGCCCAAATGCTCCTCCCCATTTGCTCAAATCCATCTAGATATGCTATCCGTGTATATTTCCTTTCCTCTCGATTCACAAATCTCTCATTTCGATTTCCTCTTCCTCTTTCCATCAATTTGTTCATCTTCTGCCGCAACATCATCTGCTTTTCTCTTCTTGTCCTTCTTTGATTTTTTCTCTTTCTTACTCTCTACTTCTGGCTCTGGCGCTTGCTCAACCTCTGGCTCAACCTCAACCTCTTCAGCCTCCTTCACTTCCTCCTCAACTTTCTTATTCTTTTTCTCCTTCTTTGATTTCTTCCCCTCATTCTCCTCCACATTACTATCTCTCTTCCTCTTTTTCTCTTTCTTCTCCTCCGCATTCTGTGCCTTTTCCTCCTGAGCCTTCATACCCGCCTCAACCTCCGCTTGCAACTGTGCCTCCATAGCTTGGAAATTAACCTCTTCCTCCTCAATTTTCTTTTCCTCCTCCTCACTCTTCTTCTCCCTCTTCGATTTTCTTCCCACAAGAGCGTCGTCCGCCTTTCTCTTCTTATCTTTCTTATCCTTCATATCTAAATCTGCGACCGGAGTCGGCTCCGTATCGACGAAGAAATGCGCACTTGATTCTGTCTCCACCGGCGCACTTGTCGAGGGATCTTTCTTAGATTCTGCCACGGGTGCATCTTCCATTTCCACATCTTCATCTTCATATCCTCCTACTTCTGCTGCATCGGAGTCGGAGTCGGAATCGGAGGAAGACGAGGAGTCTGAAGAAGAATCAGAACTATCGTTATTGCTCTCATTGGTTTTGGTAGTAGCAGTGCCATTTTTCTCCGCCGCGAGACGGGCATCGAGTTGCGGAACAAGAGGTTCATAGTTTGTGCCCAAAACTCCCAATCCCTTTCTATCCTTCATTAAACGAGGAGGTAACTATTGCGCAATCGCATTAGTAAATCCCCATCATACCACATCCCCTTGCCCCCAGGAGAACTCACCACAAACTGCGCCATCTTCCTCCCACTAACCAACGTATCCCTCCCTCTATCCAACAAACCACAAAGAATCCTCCACGGCCCCTCCTCATTCAACTCCCACTCCCTCTTCTCCTCCTCACTCAAATTCTTCATCTCACTCTTCATCGCCTGTTGCACCCGATCCAACGCCTTACAATGCGCCTCTAGCACGCCCAAATGTTTTCGAAAGAGCGCGCCCCATTTCGCATGTACCGAGCGATTTATCAACGGAACCTCTGGTTTATTCGTACGCAGCGGGTCTTTATCCTTGGGGAGTTTAGGTTTGCGAACGCGTTGATCCTTGGGGATTTTGGCTTTCCTTTCTTTCTTGGGTTTGGCTACCCGTTCGTTGCTGTCGCTGCGACCCATGATGGAAAGAATTGATGGTGAAGACGAGGTAGAATGGTTTGGAAGGTTTGTTTATGGAAGATGGCATTGTCTTTGCGATATGATATTTTTCGCGGAATATTTGTTACACCGCCTTAGCTTGCATACGGCAGAATGATCTAGAAAGTGGAGGAATGAAAGCGGTGTGGATCAATTTGGTGATGTTAATGTATGGAGTAAGTACAGTTTTTGATTCCTTTCAAGAGAATCTTCAACGATATATACCTAGGTAGGCGAACTGTAGGAAGCTAGAACTGTGAATAAGAGATTCAAGGCCAGAAATTCTCTCCGTTATAGGAATACCTACTGTTCCTACGAGTTCAAACTAAACATATCTTCCAAGATACCCTAGAGCCACCGTATGATGTATATACATGCACCGTACAATAAAACATTCTACGTTACAAGAAGTACGAGTAGATACAAGAGGCCAATGATGAGCTGGAAGGATACTCAAAAATGAAGGCGAAAAGCTGACATTGTCAGTGTGGCACAACACCCTGTTGTAATAGGCATAATCAATACACAAACTAATCCGATTCAAAATGATGTGAAAAATGATATCAAATGATATCATTCATTAAATTTATTGGAATATATCATGGTATACGCTTTATTCAATCCGCATTTGCAGACCTTGAATCAAAACGCTTGAGTAAGATGCAGTTTATTCCGTTTTCCTCGTCCCAGCCACCCGATCACTCTTCTCGACCCGAGTCTCATCATCCCTCATACATTCGTATGAAGTAAAGTCTGGTAGTAACTCATCCAGAATAACCAAAAAAATCCATATTGTCCAATCCGACAAAGCAACTCCATCGCTATGCATATTGCAATATGCTCTTTTTTCCCTCAAAAATGCAAAGGTAACATCTACTCCCACCCCCACAATTCATCCTCCCGTATCGTAACTCTCATTGAAAATATAACCAAAAGCTTGATAAAAGCATCTCGGTTTATGTATACAACTTGGCCATTGAACCCCAACTATCAAGTAAACTTCTCTTCGTCGTAGTATTGGTCAAATTCAAATTGCCCAGGCTACACCAATTGTTCACATCCTATTTTCATATTATTAGCTTGACTTCAACAAAGGAATATAACCGAATAAAATAAGGGGGAATCTTACAATACAACTCAAATATTTGCACCAACCGCAAGTCTTCCTATAGACATAGAAATTGTTTAGAAGCAAAATAAACACAATAAAGACGAAGACTAAGGCAGCTAATCTCAAAAGTAACCAAGCCCACCAAGCTGGTTTTCTGCCCTTGAAAAATCCCGAAGGATTTTTGAATAAACTAACGATACCACGGTCGCCTTGGCTCGCTTTGGTAGGGACAGGTGCGTATGGTGGATCTGATTGACCTGTTCGCATTCGTAAAGAATTGGGTGAACGAAGAATCGATAAACCGAGAACAAGACCCATAAGGAATCCTCCAATGTGAGAGAAATTATCAAGACCGGGTAAAAGACCTAAAACGAAAGATATGATAATGTCGAGCATGATAAAAGCCAATTCCTTCATCGGACTCACACGTTCTTTCCACTTATACAATAAGTCAAGTAGTGTAAGAGCAATAAGGCCAAAAAGAGCACCCGATGCGCCTGTTGATGATATACCAGTTGCTGCAAAGTTTCCACCTAATATAAATCCAAATATTCCGCTGGAGATGTAAACCAGAAAGTATCGAATGGGTCCAATTAAAATTTCCATTTCTTTTCCCATCGTCATTTGAAGCAACATGTTGAAACCTATGTGGATGATTCCGGCATGAAGAAACATAGGTAAAATGAACCTATACCATTGATCTGGTGTTGCTCCAACACCTCCAAATCCACAAAGATCACTTATTGAACATTCGGCTGACGTTGAGCTTGTTGTATTCGGACATGGCCAACTTATGGCACTTAAATCTGGTATGGCGGTCATATTATGCATACAAGGCGTGAATCTTGACCCCATGTTGATAACCACGTATGGTGAAGGGCCAATCATAGGATTGAAGGATGGATGAATTTCGATAGGAGAGCCAGTAAGTTGGGCTATCTGATATTAGTATTTCATACTCAAACTCTGCATCCAAATACTTACAATTCTTAACAATCTCGACAATAAATACTATCACTTGTACCAATGTGAGAGTATATGTAACGAAAGGAAAGCCTTTCTTTTTATTAATGAGTGACATAGCCATAGCGTCGCTCATTCTATTCTTCTTGTTATTCTGTAAATGCGAAGGTACTCCCGATTCTTCTGCATCGTATACATGATCATTCAAGTTCGAATCATAAATATGATCTGTAGAGGCGTCCTTTGGTGGTACTTGCGGATTTTCTCGTAGAGGTATATCATCATTGGAGTAACCCATTCCATCATGAGGTCTGCCACCACCCCCTTGTGAATAGTATTGTGAATTTTGTCCTAAGCTATTCGAGCTATCTTGTCTATGCGGCGGCACATTTGGTGCTGGATATACATGATCATCGAACGGGGCTTCGAATGGTGAGACTGGTGACATTTCGTGAGGTCTAGTCGATCCTCCGCGGGATGGAATCGAGCCTTGTCTTGAAGGTACTTGAGAATGATATGATGGAGGCACTGTGTTTTGTTGCGATTGAACGTCGAATTGACTATGATATGGTTCTGGCGGTTCGGCATGTTGATATTGTTGTTGCTGATGTGAATAAGAGTTGTTGTAATAATTGTTCGACGCCATTATCGATGTTGGATACGGTTTGAATGTATCGATTAACCGTATCAACTTGACACTATTGAGGAATCGTTCGTAGAGGTAGAAATGGTTCGCTCACACAAAAAAAGAAAGTCGAAGTTGCGATCGTCTGAAGATTGTACAAGCCTGAAACAAGAGAATCCCCAAGGTCGAAATGCAGGTTCTTGGCTAAATATGTACGACGAATGTGGAGATTTGACGCTGTCAAAATATCTTAGTGGTGATCAGTTACGATTCATAAGTACTTTTCTTTTTGAGTTTCTCTAAAATTGTGTGAGAGAAAGAAAGTGCAACGAATTTGTAGATTCTTGAGAATCTCGTAATGATTTCAGATAGGCTGGGGGTGGATATCATTTATTTGATTACTAGGTACGATCTTTTTGCTCTAGAAGCACTGCCTCGACCGAGGGCACTTGAAAAGGTTGTGTAAGGATAGATAGAAAGGAAAGAAAGGCTCGAGAATGGTCAAGCAAGCACGCAAGGTACTGGCTCGAGACTGGGTAAGGTTACTCGATCGGAAAAGATTCTGTTTTTGGATTTGTCCCCGTTTCAGAACCAACCATCAAACCAAAGAGGCTTGTGCCTGAACTGCTGTAGGGATTTTGAGTAGCCCGAGAACCTTAAAATCGTTCGAATATCGAATTCGTCGAATTATGCGGTGAAGATTTACTTTTTTGTTATATTTGGAAGATTTAAGAATCAACTGAACAAAAGGAATTCATGCTGTCTAAAGGAAGGGTAGGTACGGTAAAACTGTCAAGTCATGATCATCGTCAAAACGACGTTTCACATTGCCCTGATTCACAAGCATCGATCCAGTGGGACTCACTTACCAACAAGTTGAAGAATCTATCAGCAGCTCGCCATACAAAAATACTGATAGGGCTGTACAAAGTGGTGTAAGCTGCTCTTCTATCATTCTAACAGCCAGCAACAACAGGGCTACGTAACATTTTCGTGTCACTCTTGGCAACTCGACCAATTCAGTGGAGAGAGCTACGCAAGTCGGGAGGAATTATGAATATGGTATCATCTCATCCAATCAAATTGATTAATATGTCGTGTCGATACTTTGTTTCTATTTACATCTTGTGAAGTGGCTGTGAGAAGTAAACAAGGCTGATTGGTTTTCAAGAAGCTCATCCATGAAATTGTTAAAGATCATCTGAATGAGGAAATTTATGGAGAAAAATATCCAGTTAATTTGTTCGTGATCCAGCCCCCAATAAAGATTTTCATGCCCTTTCTTGGGCCCAGTACCGAACGACATCCTCATAATTGAGCATCATGAGTATCTAAGTAAACCCGTCCGAACTACTTTCATCATCGTATATCGTTATCATAAAATTCATTAGCTCCTAAAAATACATTGCGTAGTCGCTGCAGATGTGTCTAAGGAGGTCAATTGTGCGCCGTCATAATAGTATCGCTATTGGGTATAATTGAAAATGCTGCGCTGGTAAAGGGGATATTTGAGCAATCGAAGGACGTGAAATTCATCTGCAAAACATTTGTTAGTCGAGGTTTCTTGAGGTATTTTAATTCAATCTGCTTTTTCCAGGGCCAGTCTCGATCGTCATGATCTGATTCCTGCACGGTAGGTACTGTTCGAGGGGGAGTCAATGATAGTCTGAGCCCCGATGTACTCCTTTATGTCTCACTCGTGCATCGGTCGGGGCATGCTTAGACGAAAATTGTCATATCTGAAGGTGATATCGATACATCGCGTGGGAGAAATATTCAGGATTATCTACACTTACATTATAGTGAGATGGAAATGGTAGTTCCATGCCTCGTATCTGCGATCCTACTCCAAGCAGAACTTGTGTTGCCAACGACCGCTCTGCTCACATCCCCCATCGTAACTCTAAGTTGATCGTTGGAAATCGCATATGATAGGAGGATCCTCCGAATGCTTTGATGACTGAAAGCGGTTAAACAAGAGAGTAGAGTATATCCCGTTAGACTCATAAATAAGAGAATAATCAAATTCATAACCAGTTTTTCTCCCGGAGTCAATACATATGCCGAGAATGTAACCTCATATCGGTAATTCATGAGTCGGATTTGGTATGCTAAGTTGTCTATGAAAGACCCTTGCCTGCAACGCTTTGGTGAACTAGGAAAGGAGTATGAGTATGAAGAATGGGACATATTGAGGGCAAAGGAATCGAATGTGTGAAGTTTTGTCGAATAATCAAGGAATTTGTGATCTGTATGATTGGGTTGTATAACTTGATGTCTGGAACAAAATTATTCTGTGCGTATTGAACAATGAGATATTGGTAAAATGCGTTTCCAACGGCCTATTGAAATGCTGAAAACAGGATTTCAGATCGCAATGGCACTCAGTTTGTAGTATGTTCCCAATATGTATAGAAATATCTAGACAATAAGTTAGATGCAAAGAGATGTATGTATATATATATATATAAAACAAAGACTTTCTTGGAAAGTTGTTGGTCAGGCGACATGGCTCCTCAGATTCTCTCTGTGATGTAATCATGGTAGGACAACACACACACATATACTCTGTATAGCTTCAAAAGTTTTGGGGTGCTTCCATGTACATAATTCCAGTCATTAAGTTTGATGCATGAATTTCGCTGAACAATAACACTTGCTATTGGTCAACGGCCTTTCTCCTAAGCGGAAATGGGAAAAACTTGGTCTCGAGGCATAGAAATAATGATAAGAACGACGGCATGGAGCGGTTTCATCGGATAGAGTATATCTTCTCAGTAAAGAAAGATCTGAAAGTGGTTCCCGATTCATGAAGCCAGGAAATTCGCATTATGTAACAGTTTTTGTGCTCGGGATTTCGATGCTGATACCTGAGCTGTATAATTCGCGTGTTGAGGGCAGAGAGATGCATCATATACGTGTGAAGATGCATTCTTCCTCTTCACATTGTATTCAGTCCATTACCCATCTCAAAGATATAGTCGCAATGGCGTGTGGTGATATATGACGGAATATCGAGGGAAGCAAATACTCAATATAGTAGACTTCGTGTATGAAGAGTGTCCGGAAAACCTGGTCAGGAATGATGTAATGTCAAGTTGTGGAATCGCTGAATACCGAGCCCAATCATTGGTATATTGGGGGTTGAAATAGGCTCTCTGAAAGAAGATCGCAAAATGCTTTGCATGCAGGTGGTGTTGTACAGATCATTCGTTAGTTAAAGTTGTGTTTACAGTAACGGGTTATCCTAGTTGACGACTACTTTCATCTCATCAAGATAAGATACTGGGATGCTTCTCTGCTTACTTAATCACAGCAGCACTTCTCAGCCACGCCCGCCACTATAGAATCTGCCCGCCCCCCCCGACCTTGTCCACTATAATTTCGACGCGTCCACACCGCGCGAAAAGTAATTGATTGACGCGAACTTTATATTGAAATGCGTCTTCTAAAATCCGAAAACCAAATTCGTATCAACAACCTTTCCAACTACGTCTTTCCTTTTAACAGCATAGAAGCTGTAAAATATCCACAATGGCTCCATCAAGAGTTCCTCAAAAGCGAATCTTAGGTGAAGCAAAGAATATTCAACAAAGCAATATCCCCTCATCTCCTCCAACTGGGGCAAAGAAACGAAAGTTAGAACCAGTTGCATCATCACCAGCAGCAGTGCGATTCAAGAGCTCACAAAATGGTCCAAGAGGAAAGCTGGCTTCTAGCCAGCCTAGTCATTTTGAATCGGAAGTGCTGGAAAAAATGACACAGGATATGGAAAGTCTGAAGAAGAATAATTCAGAAAAAGATCAAGAATGGGCAAGGCCGAGCCTGTCAGACTTCAACCCTGAGGTTGATAATTTAATCTTTCAGCAGATTGAATGTGAAGAAGGTACTTATGACGGAGGAAAGGCGACTGTGAAGTTGTTTGGTGTTACTGAGGTGAAGTTCATTCCAATTCCTGCCGGGGCTATAACTAATACCATACACAGACTGGTCACTCAGTTATGCTGCATGTAAAAGACTTTCTTCACTACCTTTACGTTGCCGCTCCAGTTAGTTTTACACATAAAGATTGTGAACCATATAAGATGTTCCTGGATTCGCAAGTTGGAATGCACACGCCTGCCATCAATTCGGTATCGGTTGTACTACGAGAGAATTTATACGGATTTACAGGAAATAAACAGCACGCATATATTAAGATTACAGTTATGGACCCCAAATACATCAACAAAGTTAGGACAACTATCGAGGAGGGTAAAGCAAACTGGAAAGGAATGTGGAGGAATGATGGAAATGGTATTTTGACTTTTGATAGCATTCAATATGTGTTACGATTTATGGTCGATGTCAAGGTGTGTTCCTTTGCTCTTTTCATTTTCCACCTCGTTTTCTCCTCTCATATGGCATCCCCTACCACACTTTCGCTTTTAACATATCTAATCAATGACAGATTTATGGTATGTCATGGGTTGAAGTTGAAGCAAAGAAATACGAAATAGTTCCAGAACACAATAGACAATCGAATTGTCAAATCGAAGCCGTAATGACATATCGAGACTTAATTGCGCATAAGCCCGAAGGGGAATGGGCGAAAATGGCACCTCTGCGTATTCTATCTTTTGATATTGAATGTGCTGGTCGCAAGGGTGTCTTTCCGGAAGCAAATCAGGATCCTGTTATCCAAATTGCTAATATTGTTACTCGATACGGAGAGAAAAAACCATTCGTACGAAATGTCTTTTGTCTTGACCCTACTAGTCTGATCGTCAATACACAAATTCACGTATTCGAAAAGGAGGAGACGATGTTATCGAAATGGAGAGACTTTCTTGAAGAGGTAGATCCAGATATCATCATTGGTTATAACATTGCCAATTTCGATTTCCCATATCTCCTCGATCGAGCCGATCACTTGAAGATCAAGAACTTCAATCAATGGACTCGATTGAAGTCTATCCACTCTCAAGCTAAAACTTCCAACTTCTCCAGCAAGCAAATGGGTAACAGGGATACGAAAGCTACCAATACTAATGGACGACTTCAATTGGACTTATTACAACTTGTTCAGAGAGATCATCAACTTCGAAGTTATACGCTCAATTCCGTTTGTGCACAATTTTTGGGTGAGCAAAAGGAAGATGTTCATCACACTATGATTACGGAATTATTCAATGGAACCCCTGAGTCTAGACGAAGATTGGCTGTATATTGTTTAAAGGATGCTTTTCTACCTCAACGTCTAATGGATAAACTTTCATGTTTAGAAAATTATACGGAAATGGCTAGAGTCACAGGTGTTCCTTTCAATTTTCTTCTATCTCGTGGCCAACAAGTCAAATTCATTAGTCAACTGTTTCGAAAAGCTTTAGAACAGAAATTGGTCATTCCTAATCTATCATCTAACTCATCTGAGGAACAGTACGAAGGTGCCACTGTCATTGAACCTACTAGAGGATACTACAGTGTCCCAATTGCAACCCTGGATTTTGCTTCTCTATACCCAAGTATTATTCAAGCACATAATCTTTGCTATACTACATTACTCAAGAAAGATGTTGTGGAAGCTCTCAAACTTGAGAAGGATGAAGATTATATCGTTACGCCAAATGGAGATATGTTCGTCACAACCAAGCAACGAAAGGGTCTTCTGACGCAAATTTTGGAAGAATTGTTAACAGCAAGAAAACAAGCTAAAAGAGAACTTGCTGTTGAAACCGATCCCTTCAAGAAGGCTGTGCTCAACGGTCGACAACTTGCCTTGAAAATTAGTGCAAACAGTGTGTACGGTTTGACTGGTGCCACTGTCGGAAAGGTACCTTGTTTACCAATTGCCAGTAGTACCACAAGTTATGGTCGTCAAATGATTGAAAAGACCAAAGCAGAGGTTGAGGCGAAATACACCATCGCTAATGGTTATTCTCATGATGCTCAAGTCATTTATGGTGATACCGACTCAGTCATGGTTAAATTTGGTGTAAAAGAATTGGCAGAGGCAATGAAATTGGGAGAAGAAGCTGCACAATACGTTTCTTCGAAATTCATCAAGCCGATTAAGTTGGAATTCGAAAAAGTGTATTACCCATACCTTCTCATCAATAAGAAGAGATATGCCGGTCTTTACTGGACAAATCCTGATAAGTATGATAAGATGGATACAAAGGGTATTGAAACAGTTCGTCGTGATAATTGCCGGCTGGTTCAGAATGTCATCGAAACAGTACTGAGAATGATCTTGATCGATCAAGATGTTCAAGGAGCACAAGAGTAAGCTTTTATCGCTTCCTAATTTTTCGAAGTTATAACTAACATACTCGTTCAGCTATGTGAAAGATACCATCTCAGATCTTCTTCAAAACAAAATCGATATGTCAAAACTTGTCATCACCAAAGCCCTCGCAAAAGCCGATTATACCGCCAAACAAGCTCACGTAGAACTAGCTGAGCGTATGAAGAAACGAGATGCAGGATCAGCACCTACACTAGGTGACCGTGTTGCATATGTCATCATCAAAGGATCTGCTGGAGCCAAGAATTTTGAAAGATCCGAGGATCCCATTTTCGTATTAGAAAACAACGTCCCCATCGACACAAAATATTACCTCGATAACCAACTTGCCAAACCTTTAGGCAGAATCTTCGAACCTATCCTCGGAGAAACAAAAGCCAATTCCCTCTTAGCAGGTGCACATACCCGTGCTATATCTGTCGCAGCTCCTACCATTGGCGGTCTCATGAAATTCGCAAAGAAAACATCAACATGTATGTCCTGCAAAAAACCTCTCGTGAAAGCCCACGAGAAAGATGGTGCAGTATGTACAGACTGCGCTCCTAGAATTGGAGAAATGTATCAAAAACAACTCAATAAGGTCTCGGATCTAGAAGTCAGATTTGGAAGATTATGGACACAATGTCAAAGGTGTCAGGGAAGTATGCATTGTGAAGTTATTTGTAGTAGTAAGGATTGTCCAATTTTCTACATGAGAATGAAGGCAAAGAAGGATGTCGAGGATGCTGGGAAGGAGTTGGAGAGGTTTGATTTTGATCAGTCGGCTTGGTGATTTGAAGAGCGGGTTTAGATGACGGATGGGCGGAGAACTGCAATATCAAGGTATTGCAAGGTGTTTTGGGGCGTTTAAGCTAGCCTTGTATGAGAAAATGGATTTTGGACGGAGCTTGATGGGTAATCTATGTATTAATGACTGCCCTTTATTACGTATATCAAGGTACAAGAAAGGAAATAGCCGAAACGGATAGGAATGAAATTTATACGGCACTATGTGTTTGCATAATCGAATGTGCTGTTTTACTCAAGTGAGCTCTGAAATGAATAACCCGTGAGGTAAAAAATGCTACCCCATTCGTCTTGCAAACTCTCAAATGGGATAAACGCAATCTATTCATTAAGCAAGAGCTGGGTAGGCGGTTGCGATTTCAAAAAGTCGTGTTAACTGCAGTGGTCAAAAGGTACGGGGAGGAGAACTGAATCGATCTATTTGTTTGTTGGTATATCAAACAATAGATCTTATCACCACTGCAGCTATCATGAGTATCCGTAAATTTCCCTTCATTCCTATCAATAGCAAGCCGAGACAAATACAACTATTTCCGTTGCTATTGTGTCCTCGCCACTATCGTCAAAACGTCTATCAGTAGGTTTTAATTACTGTCCGGAGCGAATGTATGCGGGCGTTCGTATGCGTGAACGGATGTATTCATGCCATGGGGAGGAGAAATTCGAGGTCATCGATCTCCAAGCCTTTTTTATATCTTACTTTGACTCTCTTTGCTTGGCTAGAGGCTGAAGCCTTCGCTAGACGAATGAGGGATGGATTAGGCTTTGATCGATAAGGCTTCAAATCTATTTGCTAATGGCAGATGATTATGAGTGGATTTGCTGATGTCCGTGGGAGGGCTGCGATGTGGAATTAGAATTTTGTGGAGGGGGGGCAGGGTGGAGTTGAGGTATTCTTACATGTATACATGTGCATACAGATGCATTATTCTCACATTTGGAGCACTGGGTTCTTTTCTAAGAGGTGAGTGAGGATAGGAGCGAGTGTATAGGGTAGTCAGCGGAATGGCTTGGGAGGGGGGAGTAAAGATGTGGCAGGTGTGTTGTGTATATTCTGGCATAGGGTTGTTACGGGATAATAGGAGAATGGGGGAATGGGAGAATGGGATTGCAGGGACGGGAGGAAGTTGGAGAGGAGCTGTTTTGAAATTCATCGGAAATGGACGGGATGGGAGGGATTTGTGGATAGTTCGCTAATAAATATAGGTACTTATTGTCGAGAGCCTTCTTGCTGCTAGTTTTCATTCGACCTTTGAATATCCATATCCATATCCATATCCATATCCACATCCATCCTTGAAAAACAAATCTATCGCTTAACCCTAACCTCTCAAAACAGAACAGGAGAAACCAACCGAAAGAATACTATATCATATCATCTCTTCTTATATCACTCGTTCCTCCTCCTCAAATCTATATACCAAGTAGGTAGGTATACACATAGCATCACAAATTCCCGACCAATCCCATCTTAATCGCATAGATCCCAACGCATTCTTTCCTCCTTTCATTTATTCATTCATTTATTAAAAGAAGAATATAGGTAGCAGTATGTATCAAAACTTCGCATTTCATTTCAATCCCTTTAATCCCAATCTTCAGCATCACTATTTACACAACTACCTAACCAACCTAATCCACCTCCCTCTCTCCCTCTCTCCCTCTCTCTGAACCTCAAACAAACCCTCATAACATCAATAATGCACCTTATATATAAACCACCGATCCCAATCCCAAACCTCTCACACAATCCTCACAATTGCCTCCTTTTCCCTTTTTCCTTTTTCCTTTTTCCTATCCCTCTCTCTACCTTCAAACTTTAAACTTTCTCATTCTCCAAAGCAAAAATAAACCTCCAATTCCATTCAATTCACTCATTTCATCTCATTTCCTCCCCCAGCCCATCCTACCCACCAACTCCAACCCAAACTCCAAAGATCGACCTCCAATTAACCACCCCCAACATACTAACCATCCTCATCTCGCAAACAAACCCAAGCCTAAACCCAAACTCCCACGCTACCACACCGTTGAATTTAATTTAATTCTAGGGCTGAAAACTCTATTTCGCAAACTCTATGTTAGCTTACCTACCTACCTACCTAGCTAGCGACCTTCCTAAAGTTTATATCCCGAAGGTCCGTTGAATTTGTGCGTGCGTGCGTGCACTGTACTTTTAGTTAAGTTTCCCTCTAATGGATATCGGAACTTAAGAAAAAATGTCTATTTTAATTATTTTAATTACCCATCACGAAGGATACATGTATGAAATGCATAATTTATACACTTCAACGAAGGAAAGAATTAAAGTCATGTGATATGTTTTGGTATGATATGATATGATATAATCTGACAAAGTGAAGTAAAGTAAATTAATTAACAAAGTAGATAATCGTAAATTTTGGGGGGTTCAGAATAGACACAAAAACGAAGGGTATTCATGCTCTCTGCCAAACTCCAAAAATCAGTCCTGGTATTTAGTGAATAACATGCGAATCCATCCCACGCCATCCCATCTTTATTTGGTCCCCGTCTATAAGGTTCATCTCTGCATATTACAGCCTCCCATCTCGATTCGGTTTTTCATCAACATCCCCCGCACTTGACTACAAGCCCTATCCCTTAATTTTTAACCCTATCCACCTGTCCCTTGACCCAACTCAGCTTATCCTTCCACTTTCCCTCACCCCTCTCCTCTCTCTCCAGCTCCCCCATCTCCTCATATCCCCTTGTTCCCCTCTTTTCCTTTGCCGAGAAAGGGTTAGACCATCTTGCTGAACCTAGATGCCCAAGCGCTCCTCCAAAACTAGCTCTTGCCATCGCTTTTTGACTTTCTAAAGTATCCGTTTCGCTCAAGAAACTCGTGGGTCTTAACGAACTCAATGTGTTCTTCCTCGCATTGTCTCTCGTCAAATCTCCAGGCGATTGCGGATTAATTTTTGAAAGTCTATTCGTATCGTCGCCCCATGTATCGAATTCGAAATTCGGTAATTGGATCGATGAAAAGGAGGTATCCATATTCAGGTTCGGTTCCGGATCCGCAAACGGATTGCGATGATATTTCATATTGGCATAATAACTCAATATTCCCTGACTCCCATCCCCACTCTCGATATCGTTCTCCTCTGAATCCTGAATGAGAGACATTCTTCTTTGCGGCCTGACTCCCAATCCCTGAGGTTGTTCACTATCAGTGGTTTCCAATGAATGAATCGATACTCCATCCCCCCAATCCAAGCTCATAGTCGAAGGCGCTCTTATAGTCGATGCTCCTTCTCCTGTTTCCTTTTCGTATCTTTCCATGTCCCTCATAGTTCCTGCTGTTGAAACCGAAGAATTTCTGATTAATGCGGGACGAGGTGCCTGAGGAAAAATTGAGTTACGAATCCCGTTCCCCCTAATGCCAGAAAATACCGAGTTTCGAATTCCATTTCCCCTAATGCTAGGAAATACGGAGTTTCGTCGAATTCCACTCCCCTTAGCCCTAGGTATCACACCAGCCCAAGCATCCATTCCCGGATTTGATTTCTCTCCCAAATCTTTCAACACATTACCTCTCTTCCTTTGCCTTAAAATTCTTCTCCTAACCAAGAATGCCATAACAGCGAGTACCAATAAACTGACAATAACTGTAACACTAACTGTTACTGCCAGAGCCGAGGATGTATGTTGATGTTCTTTCGTCGTGTCCTGATCATTTGAAAGTGGGGATATCGTAGGGTTATGTGCAGTCAAAGCGGTTGCGTTCATCATGCTTGTTGTTGTGCTTGTTATTGTTGTCTCAGGACTTGGCCTTGAGGACGAAGCTGGAGAGGATGCGGGTACATATATAGAAGTGATGGATGTACTACTTGGTTCAGAGGATGAAGCTGGCGTTGAAATGGAAAGAGTTGATGAAGAGCTAACAGATGCGGCGGTTTGTAATATTAGTGTAGCAGTAGGCGTTGCACTCGCTGTTGCGATGCTCGTTGATGTTTCTGTTGTCATTGTCGCTGTCTATGATATCTCATGAGTCAATGACACTACAAAAGGTGATTTAAAACTTACAGTACTTGTCGAATCCCCAGTACTTGTGGATTGCAGTGCTGGCTTTGGATCCTTTGGAGGACTTGGGGGACTCGGAGGAGTTTGAATAGAAGGTTCGTTATCATGTCCATCTTCATCTCTCTTGTTTGCCCAAACCAACTCAAAATCCTCTTCATATACACCCGCATCTACCAAATCCCCCACTAACCCTCTCGAATTATGATTGATCATTTTGCAGAAAGATTATAACCTCAACTTGGTTAGATTCGATTAGAAGGTGGAAGAAAACCTAGATCAAGGAAAGACGGCCTTTGAGTTCGTTAAGGTATAATAGCCAAGAATGAGTGTGTAAATAGAGGTACTGAAAGACCGATGTAGGGAAGGATGTCAGCGTGCTGGTAGAGACGACAGCTCAAATCTAGCATGTATAGGTAAGTTTGACAAGTAGACACACAGTTCAAGCCAAGGCTACCAATGCCTATGTACTTATATCTCGTAGCAAGAAGGTGGAACCATGAAACTCCCCTCAAAAACACTCGGTCAATGGTTCACCACGAGAAATACCCGTGCCTAACAAATGAAAGACAGATGAAATTATTTTGAGATAAGTAGTGAAAAGATCAGCAGAATTATCAAATACCCATTGTCAATTATTCCTTCTGGTCACTTAACCTGACTTGTTGTAGGAAACTTCTTGCAATGAGTATTGCAGGAACTACTTAGATTCGAATAGCTATATTATACATACTAAAACATTTTCAATCAATATTTGGAGATGAAAAGATTGGTAGAAACATAGAACTGGAACTTGGGGATATGATGGTCATAGCCCAATAAAGTGAAACGGAAGTAAGGTTTCTTAGTTCCACTCCATTGTCCGTGCGAATTGTGGATTTTGGAGAACTTTCCTCTTATAATGAATGCCTTGTCAGGTTATTGATTGGTTTAGAGTTTTAGTAGAAGAAGGTCTGTGGGTGACGAGAGTTTTCTCAATGTCGCAGATAACATTTGTGGTGAAAAATAGTGCCTGTATTGAGTTACGAACCTGTGATGATCGTCGAAATCTCGCCTTATGGGTGAACTAAAAATCCCTAAGGATCCCTTCATGCAACAATGACATTGCATGTCGGCGGGCTGAGTTCATCATCAAGGGATCCGATGAACGTGACGTGGAGGTGAATAGATGGATAGAGTTCATGCGCGACTGACTGTTGTCAATTCAATTTTCCGGGTATCTCAAGTCTGCTCACCAGGTGGTAACGTATAACTGTATTGTGTAGCAAAACGAGGAGGAGTAGCGCCGAAATAAATGACGCGATTCTTAGAGACCATTTCATATTACTCCCACCAGATATTGAGTGGACGCAGTTTAATCTTCCGATGTATCCTCCGCAGATGAATCCAAACCTCCGAGATCTGATAGATCTACACCGATTCAGCATCATACCTGTTGCACCTTGAACGCCTTGCCCAGTCCAGCTTAGATTCATACAATACCCGTTCCGCCTAGAAAGTATAATTACACTACCCTTCATTTCTTCTTCTCGTCTACCACTTTCTCGTCAATCTTCTTGACCTCTTCCATCTTCTTCTCTCCTCTATTCCATACTTCCCATATTTGTTCCATAATCAGATCACCATACCCTTTGCCTGCTTCCAGAGCTTCCTTCTCCTTTTGATCTCGTTTTTCTTTCCAGTCTTTCCCTTCGCCACCTAGCCAAATTTTTTCCAAAACACCTTCTTTCTCCTCTGCCTGAACCTTTCCAGAAGTTGGTTGACCAGCGCTTCTCTTTTCTAATGCTTCAAGTACACTCTTGCCCTTTGTACCTTCGTCCTGCGATTTAAAAGTCTGTCCTAGAAACTTTCCACTCTCCTCCATTCTTTTCTTTTCTTGCGCCTCTCGTATTCTTCTCTGAGTTTCTTTTGCCTTTTCAGGTAATTCCGTAGTTGAGATAGATGATACACGATTCTGTATGCGGGTCATCATTGAGACACCGGTATATTCGTAGGCTAAGTGATTACCACCAATAAATGTGGTAGTCATAAGAGCGAAAGTATAGACATCCATTTTGCGGGGTGGGATAACTGTATGGGGCAAAAAGGTTAGTTGAACACTGAGACTTTGGAATTAATTAGTCGCATTAGATAGGGAATTGTGAAATGCACAATGTCAGACATCATAATTTAGAATTCCAATTCCAATTCATTGAGATCGAGAAGAGACTTACACATGACGATTGGACAAACGATGAGGGCTGCGAGAGATGCATTATG
Organism: Botrytis byssoidea; assembly: GCF_014898295.1. Taxonomy (NCBI): domain Eukaryota; kingdom Fungi; phylum Ascomycota; class Leotiomycetes; order Helotiales; family Sclerotiniaceae; genus Botrytis; species Botrytis byssoidea. The sequence continues at coordinate 42,293 of NW_024065843.1, forward strand.
GAGGAGAGGGGTAGTTCTTGGATTGGTGGGATCGGGTTGAGTAAATTGAGATGGTTGAGTTGTAGACATCTTGATATTTGAGATATGAATTGATTGTGATTTGCTGGTAGGTTGAGTGTCGCGTCGTATTAATAAGATGTCGATTCTAATAATACAAATTGAAAGAATATGATGAACCGCAAATTCGCAATGGATTCAAGAATAATGACGCTCTAGTTCTAGATAATTTTTTGAGGAACCGGAATTAGTGTTATTCCGACAATGATAAGCTACTCGAGTAAACAATGGTTTGCCACAAGTTTGCGGTCGCAGGTTTCCTGTGATCTTGATCTTAATTATCAGATTTAAACGTTCCCTTCCTTTGAAATTCAGGTCAATTCTTTGAAGTGTAGCAAGAATGCATGATTGGACAGTGAAAACATTGATTATACTCAAGTGCAAGGACCTTGTAGTTGTCAAGATTTAGCGGGGTGTTGGGATATATTTCAAAATTGCAAGCTTATTAGCATCTAAATACGATAAGGCACTTTGCCAGAGTGGTTAATGGGTAGCACTCGAACTTCTGTAGTCTCTACAGAATATAAGATATGCTATGTCTTCGGACGCGCAGGTTCAAATCCTGCAGGTGTCGTTCTAATTCTTCTTCTTATCATTTCAACTTTTGTTCATTCTTCAATACCTTTTTTTCTTCTCCCTCTCTTTTTTCTCCCTCTCTTTTTTCTCCCTCTCTTTTTTCTCCCTCTCTTTTTTCTCCCTCTCTTTTTTCTCCCTCTCTTTTTTCTCCCTCTCTTTTTTCTCTCTTCCTTCTTTTCTTCTCTTCCCTCATTTGCTGTGTTTTAGAGTCGTGAAGAAAAAAGAACATGGTAAGTAAGATCTTGACTGTCCAGTAAATGACCTGTTCGTCAATTTAGATCTCAGCTCCACATTACTTTTTATTTCAACGCTTGGGAAGTACTGGACTGACTCTAAAGTCTTCGAGACATTGGAGTAAAATACTAAAGAATCATTCTCTATCTCTCCGTTATCCAACATATCTTCAGATCCGAGCGTCAAATACTTTCCTGGCCCTATATAAATGGAGCGGGGATAAATATGAGCTTCATAGATCTGTCAGGGCTTTTGGCGTCAAAATGAAGCGAGAGGAAGTGAATTCAACTATGGCGCAGGTTGATGGCGGCGGCATCAATGTTCAACGGGTTACCTATGTTTCTGGTAGTAGCAGAGGATCAACTTTGTGGGATGCAACATTTTGTTAAAGATTTCCCAACAAAAGCCGAATCGTACCTCTAAGTTTTTTTTAAGTTTTTTTTCTCATTTGCAGTTTTCGTCACTGTATTCTTCTTTCCTCTCTACTTGCTCTGCAATCTTGTTCGCTCATTTTTCATAAAGCTTCTTAATATTGTTTGGCAATCTCGCTGTTGTTTTCGAGATTACAGTCTCCATGTTCACCGTCTTATCGGAGCTCCAATTAACTGCTTGGAGCGTAGTAATGCTCTTGTACTTCTTTGGGCCATGGTTATAAGGATTAATTTACGAATCTACAGACAAACCAGTTAGAAATGTTCCGCTCTACATACTGTTCGTGTCCCGTCGCCCCACCAGCTGTAAAGCTCAGGGCAGTTAATGTTATCTGCGTCAAATCAGTGGATTTAAATGGGGCGGGCGATTGAACGTGGAGTACTCGAATACTTGCATGCAAGTTGAAGGGTCCTCTGTTCTCTCGGGGGCTTCTCTCTTTCTTTCTGTCGGGAAGAGGAAGGAGTACAAGTAGGTCCGATTTATGGATGAGCTCTTTCTTTTATACATGTCACTGTTATTATGTATTCACGTGTAAAGGAATTCTTCGCAAATCTTCCTATCCGTCGCCTAATGTCTTAGACAAGATATCATGTGCTTTGCGATCTAGCCTCATTGTCTAGTTTTATTTTCATTGATTTGTGTTATCTCTCCTAAATATGTCATCATATTTGTATTATTTCGACAGTAACCGTCTTTTGTCTATGGAGTACATGTTTATGCCCAAAGCTTGCTGTTGCAATTTAAGTCCATGATGTCATCTTTCTTTAAGTAATCCCAATTCTTCCATGTCAAATGTTAAGAAGGTTTTTAGTGGATAAATCAATATTCGTTTATGCTTTGTCCTTCTTTAACATTTCAGGCCTGGTATACCTCCAGTAAAAGAAAAGTCGGAAAGTTACTGTAACATAAATTTCAATGGCACGCAACTATAAATCCTTTTCATCGTAGGAATTTTAATATTCACATATACCGCTTGACAATTGAGTTTCGGTATCATTTAAAAGTATTACAACTTTATTTGTATGGATTTGACTTCTTTGTTTTTACAGTTATGATTGCTCATATCCAAAGCAAATTGATCATTTATACTGGCGCTTTTTAACTTTACAACAACTTAACTTTTGAGAATCGATAGAATTGCTTTCAAAGCATCTTCAACCTGCGCTGTCGTCACACACTATCCATCTATTGTCTCAAATGGCCCTATGCCTCTGATGCCTTGTCTTGTTCTGATAATTGAGATGATCTTGTGCGTTCCCATATTCAATACCACTTGGTTTACATCTTTACTGAACCTGTCTATGAGTGCAGAGGTACACAATCCTTTAATGATACCATACTATCCCTCTCTCCAGCAATATCCAGTAGCCCTGGTGAGCCGTAAAGTTTAGAACCTCAGTTGATCCTTATTATTAATTTCTGTCAAGTACTCAGCATGCAAAAAGAAGCAGCATGTAGATAGTTCCAGACGTCAAGCTTGACTTTTATATCTTGTATATACTTTCACATCGAACATCTCTCTACGCTACCTAGGTGTACAAAATCTTTGTAAAGTGGATAGGAACAAGAGGGAAAATGCACAGATCCTGATATGTATGTTTGACAGGCAGAATAGTATGAATCCTACGCATGACTATACCGGCTGCCACGTTAGACAGTACCCTTCGAGGAGCTTCAAATATTAGAGGGAAGTTAACTTTTGACAAGAAACCCTTCGAATTGGTCTGAAGTATGCATCCGCAAGTCTAGTTTCAAGTGCCTATTGTACTGCAGGACCAAAGACTTTAGTTATATAACGACATATCCTGGTGTTACTATCAGATCAAGCCTCTTTACATCCTTACGACAATACTGTATTCCAAACAGAAAGTCAGTCCGTTATAACTTGAGGTTCTCGAGACGTTACATCGACCACAATGAAAAGATCAGAGAAGTATCATTTCCTGCAGGACGATACGCGCATCAATAACTCCGAAATCACAGTTTATTACATCACGAATCCCATCAATCCATACTATACTTCCGAATTCATGAATCTTCTTGAGTCTGGAACATCGCGTATTCATGGATTCGATGACTTCCGTTTTACGAATCATTATTTACTGATACATCCAAAAAACATCAACATCCAACAACTTACAATCTGCCAATGTATCCGAACCTATGGCGAATCATTTATTTCATTCCCAGAATTACACATAAAAGTTAAGGTAATTTGAACTTACATATCGTTTACGAATTCTTTCCTAGATTTCCATACGGCCAATAGCCAGCCATTGAACTGTTTTTCTTTCATCGCTTTCTCATGCAATGAGTGGAGAGAAACAGTGTCGAGAAAAATCCAGAGTAAGTTTGAGGGAAGGTACTTGGCATCAAGAAAGATGATTACTTATCGTCGCTGCTACTTTCTCTCTCTTCTTCTTTGTGTTATGTTCGCATGTCTTTTTATGATGTTCTTCACTAATGATATTGAAATTGTACAGCACAGTACAGTACAGATATGGTGGTCAATTCATACCTAGCGAAACTGGCTTGAGAGTTTATTGTCTTATGGAAACTATCTTTCGTACATTCATACTGGTAATTAATCTTCTACCTTTCATCTCAATTTCCATCTATCCATCCATCTACCACCTTATCTCCAAACTTTCACACCCTCTCCTACCTCCCCACAATCCCCTCACTCACCACTCATCACTCATATATCCCCATCTCCATCTTCAAATACAACACCATCATATATCAACCACATCATCCCCTCATTGACTCCCTAACCATTTCTTCTCCTTCATACCCCAAATTATCTTCAAACCATTCCACTTCGATATTAACCAAGTCAGTGCCCTGCGCTCAAATTTTTCAGGGTGTACGATGGTGATTTCACTGATATAGCTTCTTTATAAATTTACATTGCTGGAACTGGACTTGTTTAAGTAAATAGGTAAGAAAGTAAGTAAGCTTCTTTCCCTCCATCATTCCCCCAAGTCAGCATTTCCCCCTTCATCGCGCTGCATTACAAAATCATTATTTTTTTCTTATGATATATCTTCATGTTTTCATTCCACCTCATATACTACATCCCCTTTCATCCTCCCCAATCTCGCAATCGTATCCAATCCCGCAGCGCGGTATACATCTCGTTCATTACGTATGAAATGTCAGTTTCCCGATGGAAAACGCATTGATAATTTGATGTTGCTGCTTTGTAGCATTTACTGTTTGTTAATTACTATCAGGGAAGGGGGAATGCTGAGTGGGGTCTGGATGTTTATATTTGGATGTTTGGATATTGATACCTATAATGATTGTGCTAGTTGTGTTGGTGTCGATACCGGTACGGGAGAATTGGGATTGAGAATTGGGATTGAGAATTGGGAACCTGAGGAGAGTGAAGATGGGACTGGATTGATGAGATGATTATGTTTTTGAGTTTGACAAGAAGGGGAGTATGGGGATGCTAACAGAGGGGTTGATATGTATGGTGTTTTTCTTTTTTTTTTCGCGAATCATCTGTTGATGGGTGGGATGGGATCGGATGGGATGGGGATTGGAGTGATATTTTTGTATTGGTTGATTTGACAGTGGAGTTAGTGGTTTGTTTGGTTATGGTGTTTCTGATAGTTTAGGGGTTGTTGAGAGATCGTGTATAACGAGGGTAATGGGGAGAGTAGAGGAATGGAGAGGGAGAGGAGAAAGAGCTAAGGTGGGGAGACAAATTTGAAGTCGTGGAATAAATCTGCAGTTATAGAGAAAGATTTGTGGATGTTGAGGGGAAAGGGAGCGGAGATAGGTTTGAAGGATATTGATATCAGGAGCGATACATGTATAAGACAGAGTGATAAGGAGAATTTTCTGAATCCGCGTACATATTGAAAGGGAGTTTTATAGAAACGAGGGGGAGACGTTGAAAGATAGAGATAGAGAAAATAATTAAAACATAATTAAAACAGAAACACAAACAGAAATCAAACGACACAAATATAACCAACTACCCTCAAATCTTTTCCTGCCCATCAAAAACCTCCAACTAGAAACTTGAATACATCATCCAAAACTACAAATTCTTCATCATTTTCCCATAATAAAATTAAAACACCGCAATTCGTATTATCTATCTCTTTTTATTCTTACCGTTGGATTTCCAGTTTTCAATATTTCAAATTTTCAATAACGAGGGTTGATAGATGGATTTCTTCTTCGAGTTCATACTTGATGTTTCATATTTGATAGTTGATAATTGATAATTAACACTTGATACTCCAAGAGAGGAACAGTATTCAAATTGGTAATAAAGATAAATAATTAGAGTTGTGTGATTTATTATTAAATCTTGAGAATGAGCTCATATTAAATATTGCTGCGCTGCGCTGTGAAGGATGAGAGGGGCGATGATAGTTTTCGAGGAATAGGTGTGCATATGGATTAGCTTCACGGGAAACAATATGAAAGGTAGAAGAACTTTCAATTTCGGTCAAGGAGAGAATTCAAAAACACTTTAAATGAGTATAACGAAATCCAATCAGTATGGATTAAGTAGCAGAAAGAAAAATCATCACAATTCACAATCAATTTGCAAGAGAAGACTAGAGTTTTTTTTTGACCAGCAAGAGCATCAACATTAAGTTTATAAAGGAGTGGCTATACTAGATACAATATGAAAATGTAAGAGTAGTATATCTCTTTCTTTTTTTCCAACAACCAAGGACAACCCCAATATGTAACAAATGAAAATTCTCCACCGCTCCATCCCATCCCCACAAGATCCTTTCCCCGATTTCTAATCCTGACCTTCAACTCCTGGTATGAATCCCGACACCAACTACCGTAATCCTAAATGATTCTTGCGAAAGATTTAAGCACGGAACTTGGCACCGATGGATCTCTTGGTGGTAGCTGCGGTAGCATTACCGGCAGCACCAGCGGTTGAAGCACCAGCCATTTGGAAAGCGGCGACACCACCGAAAGGACCAGCGCCCGATGGGTTAGCAAGCTTGACCAAGCAGACATTCTCTTGACCACCGACGGATCCAGTGCAGGACATGCCTGCTGGCATGGAGACGGCGATGGGGTAGTCCTCGTTGACGTTCTTGGCACGCTTGACGATACCCATGTTGACGAGAGATCTCATGACGAGGGAACGTTGCTTGGGTGCGGCGATGTTACCCTTGGTACCTGGTACTTGAGTAGTAACCTTGGCTTGGGTACCTTGAGAGAAGGCACCGGTACCAGTTGGGTCGACAATGGCAGAGTATGGTCCAGCTCCATCAGTGGTGACGATGTGGATAGTTCCACTGAGCTGACCTCCATCGGAAACTTGAGGAAGGGTGGAACCGGAAGCAGCCATGACAGCAGTCATGTCAGCCATGGTGTTGGCACCAGCCTTTGTCTTTCCAAGACCGTCGGTAGCGGCGTTCTTGCTGTTGAAGACAGTGGTGTCGACCTCAGTTTGCTTGTTGGTTCCGGCACCAGGGATGACGGCACCTTGGATACCGAGACCAGTGGTGTTTCCTCCCATGTCACCAGTCTGAAATAATGAGTTAGTATGAATAATTGGAAGTGGACATGATGAAAGAAGAATCATCAGATGAGAAGAGATGAGATAGGGTACTAACCATGACTGCGATCTTGCCATGGGCGGCAACGAGAGGGATGATAGCGGCGACGGCGATAGTATAACGCATATTTGCTGATTTGGGTTGGTTGGTTGGTTTTTAAAAGGTTTATTGAGAATTAAAGATTTAAGATGTATAAAGCGGGATACTAGTCAATAGTATGCGGCTGGAAATGAAAGATAATTGGAAGATTGAAAGAAACTGAAAAACTGTTGATGCTGAGGAGAGAATTGTAAACGGAGGGACATTCAGTTCCTTTAATAGTTTCTTGATCACAGGCAAATCGACTCCAGAGTACTATGATCAGACCAATTTCCATACTACGGGAGATAGTATCCATGAGAAACTTGCCAAGAGCGGTCCAAAGTTCCATACTGGACTCAATGCGAAGAGAAGGAGGACAATGGGAAGCGATGCGAAGTCTGTGCTCAACCTCCGTTCCTGATGCACAGAGCTTATCCGACATATTGTGGATACAAACAATCAAAGGTTTAACCATCTTGTCAACATAGTAGCAAAATAGTGGAGTAATTGCCACGACCGGATGATAGATAATTCACACTAGATAAAAAGGTCTAAACTCTTTGCCATAGTAACATTGTAGTCCTAACATCCAGGTAAAATGGACCGCCCGTGGATCTACGAGACAGACTGCGGAGAAGGCATCCAGGGAGTACGATAATTTTTGACTGATGATTTGATTCTTGAGGAGTATCGAAACAGGAAATGTTTTCGCCTCGACAGGTCGCATCGGAGTTTGTATGCTTCTTGGCAGATGTAGTCAAACAGGGACAGGTTTCTTCATATGATCTTGTCTGTGCACGTTTCCAAAGCCACACTCAACTGAAGGGGTGAAAACTCATATGGCTAAGGCTGATTTCATTTGAGACGTTCAAAACATTATGTTGGTTTGAAATATTGTCACTAGACTAATTCCAATAGAAGCAAAGACTGGAGAAAGAACTGCAAGTTTTGAAGTCTTGCCTTTGCAAGTTTACACGCTTACTGATCAAAACTTGTCAGGAATCATCAGTAACCTTATTCCACCCGGCATACCACAACTCTTAAGAGTCATGTTACCCAAAATGCAGTATTTGAATTTTGTTAGACGAGAAGTTGCTTTGAACTGGACTTGGAATACCGGAGGCGGCCCGTCGTATTGCCCCCTTTCCAGGACAGTAGTTTCCAAAATAGTGTTGATGTCGAATTAAGCTTGCTAAATGGTCCCCATCGACCAATCAGTAATTGCTATGGCGATCAATGTGGAGTTTCAATGGAGCATGGAGAAAGGCCTGGAATTAATCCATGACTCTGTGAGTTTGTGTGAAAAATGTGATAATGCTTTGCCGGTCGGTATCTGATACTTGGGACCCTTGAAGCAATCAAGTAATTGAATATTGTAGATCTTTTCGATATTCAAACAACAGACCTCTCACAACTGGTCGAAGCTTTCAAAACCTGAATCTCATCAAGTTGCAAACGCCCAAAGAAGTGAATTTGCGTTTAAAATTGTGTCGAGGTCCAAGGACTGCGCCGCATTGGTAGGTCGGGAGATCTTATTTGATACTGCATTACTTACCTTTGTAACAATTCTTTGCGGCTCATCCCTCTTGTTTAGCAATTGTTTTGTGTTTTGTTTGGTCTGAAATCAATGCAAATAAATTATCGGCAAAACCGAAAGTATCGACAATAATGGTCACGTGCCGACATGGCTTAATCGAAGAACCAAGCTTGATTTGGTCATAGTCGATGTCCTAGAGGTTCGACTGGTGTTTCAGAACATGAGCTTTCGGATGGAAATGGATCAATGCTCGGATAGCATTGCCTTCCTTAAATCATACAGCCGGATGCAGTGACCAAAACGTTTTATATTGCTTTGTTTCTTGCGATGAAAGACTGGCTGTACCCAGGCACCGAAACTTTTGTCTCATTACAAGCTTCACAGATGTGCTATGCTCAAGGAAATTTATGGAGAAATGTAATGGCTGACAAGGAAGGCTTTGAGGCTCGGGTAGATTTGCATTAACAATCCCCCCATCATGGTATCGACTTTGTATTGTGTATCTAGATGGCTGGTTATTATCATGACCAACAATGATATCTCTTCAAAGTTCAAACGAAGTTTATAGCAAACCCACTATGTATCTCCTGAGTTCCAACTTCCAAAACGTTTCAAAGGCAGCACGCACAGAACTGATTCAATGGTGCTTATTTGGAGACAGGGCTCGAGTTTGTGCGGCAAGAACTTCCTCGCATTCTCTCACCATGTTACACATCGGGCAAATCCTTTCAAGGTTTCCACCTGTATAAAGACTTTCGGTACATATGGGCGTGATATATCAGTCAATCCTCCCGGCTGCATTAAATCCTTATCCAATTCAAGTCCACCGTATTCATTCGCGGACACACATCAATGAATCTTCTCCAAAGATCTCAGATATACTACATTCTTCTTTGATCATACCACCAATCCATACTCGGCCACTTTCAACAGTTGGAGCCCCAAATTTTACCACTGTACATCCTCTCACTTTGGCAGCGGACCAAAGAATATCTTCATTCCTTTCTTGTTGAAGTCGTCGAAGTCTCCATGATTCTTCTCTCGATAGAACAATCTCGCTATCTTTTTCTTTCCTATCATCAGAACGAAAATCCCTGGCACCAATTCTGGGAAGTGCAGCAAATTCAGACAAGAAGAATGCAGATAGCTTCTCGACCAAAGGACCTTTCAGGATCAATGTACCAAATATACCATTCCCGCGCATTTTATGCCGTAGTAATTTCTCTTGGGCTGTTGCTTCATCCCCTTCTAACAAGACATTATCTCTTAGCAGAAGCCTCTTCTTCATATCCTTTCCTATCGACCAAATTTCGTTTCGTCCACTCCATGCTCGTAAATCCCAATTTTCCCCTCTTGCAGTTCTCCCAGCTGAAACCCAATCTAATAAACAAAGGGATCCGCCTTCTTTGAGATTGAAAGTTTGTGATTGTTCATATACACTTTCTGCGAAAGGTTGAACTGGATCGGGTAATAAACAAACAGACGCACCATCCTCAATGGTAACTTGTAAATGTTGACGTGTAATAATATCACGTGTTGGCGATTTGAATATCTTGGTATGACCTTGTGTAACGATACTCAACTTTGCATTTGGATTGACATCTATCTTGAGATGAACTTGATCCCCGCCGACAAGGCCTCCACCATATGTCAAAAGAAAGACCAGGACGCTCTTTTGTTCAGCTGAAGGGGAAGGAGATATCAATTTTAGTGGGTATTGAAAAGTCATTCTTGATAGAGCGGAGATTGAATGAGGTAGTAAGTGAGCAACCAAATGCCCCTCGCCTGGAGCAGACGATGAAGGGGGGAAAGGAGATAGCATATTGAGAGGTCAAGTAAAGCTCTGGTGAAGGATGAAAAGTATGGCGGAAGGAATATGTTGTTATCGTATCATTTTAGAACTGGTAGAATTGGTAGAGCTGGTGAAAGGATAACTTTGGATAATTTTGACTTGGTACTCGTAGAAAGCAAAGCATCCTTCAAACTGTACACACACACACAGAGAGAGAGAGAGAGAGAGAGAAGGGGGGGGGGGGAGAGTAACTTATAAAATTATTATTATCTTTCCGATAAATAATTTCTCATAATATTTACCCCATTGAAGTGGAGAGAAGATAAGACAAGACAAGACAAGACAAGACAAGACAAGACAAGACAAGACAAGACAAGGCAAGGTAAGGTAAGGTAAAGAAAGCGGGAGCTGGATACATCCATGGATACCTACATACATACATACATACATACATACATACATACATGTAGACAGGCTGTAACCGTACCTACATGCTGAAGAGGCTTGAAAATAAGCGTTGGAGGCCTTAAAAAAAGCTGAGTGGCGCTAATAAATCCAATCAGAAACGTTCAAACGCGATATTCATTCAATTCTCGCGATACATCAACATTAAATCACAACTTACAACCAAACGCGCCATATCACCCCAAATTTATTCTTTAAATTTCAATCAAATGCGCAATTGATGCGCTGATGAATACTCAACGATTGCCACTCATGGAGATCGAAAATGATGTGTCAAGCACACCAGTCGTATCTGGTAGAAGGAAATCAGGACGCGCCGTAAAAGCACCCGAGAAATTCGTTCCAGATTTACCATCATCCGCAATTCGTTCCACAAATGCCAAAAGGAAGAGATCCGATGAAGAAGGAGAAGATGACGCGTCAGAGGAAGAAGAAGTAGAAGTGGAAGAAGAAGATGAGGACGATGAATTAGAGGAAGAGAGTGCGGGGGAAGAAGAATTAAAAGAAGCTCGAAGGAAAGCCAGAACTTCCAAGAAACCTGCAGCAAAGAAACCAAAAATAAATGGCACAGCTTCACATGCCAGAGTGCCTGCTGTAAGATTGCCAAATCGACCCAAAAAAGCAAAGACAGTCGTCTTAGCAGATGAGGATGCTGAAGGACTTTATGGTATGCGCCATGAGCAATCATGATCCTATTATTAACTTGTACTGACTTCTTTTATAGCTGATGTTTATACGAGTGGGCGACCATCAGATGAGATTGTTTCTAACTTCCTGGATAAATATGCACAAAATGGTCCTGGAGCTGTGGCAGAATTGGTAAATTTCGTATTGAAGAGTGCTGGTTGTGACCTTGTTGTCAACGAGGATGATGTTAACGATGCAGATAATGTTAATGGGAAGATCGCAGACCTTCAAGAAGAACACCAAGCAGTAGGTTTTGTCACATTTCTTGGATTTAACTATGCTGATTATGTGGTAGCAAAATATATCCGATTATCCATTAATCTCACGAGCGAAGAATAGCCACGCCTTTCGTACCTCTTTCCTTGATTTCTTCGACTCTTTGAACAAAACAATGAATGCATCTGGAGCACTTTATGATGAGGACGAACCCTTAATGGAAAGCATATTTCATTGGATGGCTTCCATGTCGTCTTCGAACCTACGACCTTTCAGACATACTGCGACTGCCGTTGCTTTAACTATTGCCACTTCTACCTGTCAAGTCGCGAAGGAACAGATCGAAATCGCTGCAAGAACTTTACGTCAACTCGAAGGAGAAAAGAAAAACAAACGACCCAACAAAGGTAGACTGGCAGACTTTGAGAGGAAGGTTCGAGAAGGAGAAGGCAAGAAGGAGATTTTAGAAGAACGATTGAAGGATATTTTCGATACAATTTGGGTTCACAGATATCGAGATGTTGACCCGAAAATCCGGACAGAATGCATTGAAGCACTAGGTCTTTGGATTCACACCCTACCTGGTTATTGGTTCGATGGGCAATATTTACGATATCTGGGATGGATGCTTACAGATTCGGCTTCAACTATGCGACTCGAAGTGGTTAAACAACTACAAAGAATTTTGAAGAATTCTGGCAATGTTTCAAAAATGGGTACATTCATCGAACGATTTAGACCTCGGATCATTGAAATCGCCACAAGAGATTCGGATTCTGCTGTTCGGTCAAATGCAGTTGATTTGGTTGACATGCTTCGAAAGGGAGGAATGCTAGAACCAGATGATATTGATGTCATTGGGAAACTCATTTTCGACTCGGAACCCAAAGTACGCAAAGCTGTTGTTGCATTTTTTGTTGAGAATGTTAAAGATGTGTTCGATGAAAAAATTGAGCAACTGGGTGGAGAAGATGCCTTGGAGGAGATTTTGACAGTTGACGATGATGATTACGATTCGCCTCGTGCTAGCTGGATTAAACTCAAGTGTCTCGCAGAGGTTCTACAAAATTATGATATTTCTGACGAGGATGAGATGCCCAATCAAATAGATCAAACGACTATCGAACATTATCTAGACCTTTCCAGTGGGGAATCAAGATTTACCCTTGCGGCTCAAGCATTATATGAGAAGATGCCTGAGCTCAAAGAATGGGAAGTTTTGGCCGGTTACCTACTTCACGATCATTCTTCTAATCCCAAAGGCAAGGGCACCAATCGAGCATTGAGGGAATGTTTCAAACCAGAAGAGACCGAGGAGATTATTCTGCTAGAGACATTGAATGCAGTGGTCAAGCTTAATCTAAACCAACTCAGTGAGCCAGAAAAATCACGAGATAGAAATAAGAAGAGAAATGCTAGAGCCGAATCAGCAGAGATCAAAGAGACAACAGCTCGTCATTTAGCAGATATCATTCCAAGATTACTCAAAAAATTCGGCGCTCACCCAAAAACTGCAACTGCCGTCTTACGCCTGGAACATTCTTTGAACCTTGGTGTCTTTCAAGAACTACGACAAGGTTCAACGGGATATGCCAAATTACTTGATGAGATCACTGCTCAATTCAGTGGCCACGCTGACAAGAATGTTCTTACTGAAGCCAGTGCAGCAATATTACATGCACGAAGTTATGAAGAGTTTGAAGATGTCACAGAAAGCAAACTCCAAACACTATGGGAGGATACCACAAATATACTTCAAAACATCAACAAAGCTGGTGAAATATCTGTTAGAGGAGATTTCACAGACTCAATTCTTGTAGAGCTTTCGGCCAATCTTTCAAAGGTGGAAAAGCTTGCAAGTATTTCAAATTGTGTTGAAATTCTCGAAGCCGAAGTTGATAGTCAAACCCCATCTCCTATCAGTATCATTTTGTACGTCGTTGCAAGAGGTCAACTTGAGGAATCAAATCCAGATATTGATGCTCAAGAGGATGAAATTGTTATATCGGCTATTCGCTCGGCCATGTTTTATTTCATGTGGAAAGTACATTCGTTGACAAGATCAATCTCATCAGGTGAAGAGATACCAGACGCTGATATCGATTCTCTCAAAGATTGTCAAGAAACCTTCATTCAAAATCTTGTCGCCGCTTTGTCTTCTCGAGGTACCCTTGATCCAGTCCGTTTACTTGCAACTGGCACTCTTCTCGATCTTCACGTTTTATTCGCCACTCTACGACCTCAAGCTACTGTCGTTGGACAGAAAGATCCCCAAAATCAATCCGAGAACCTTCAATCCCTTTTTAAACAAATCTCTCCAGAAGCTCAAACGGAATTAACCTCCATCTTTGACCATGCCGAGAAACACTATGCGAAAAAAGCCAAGAAACGTTTAGAAGAACCAGATGATGACGAAGCTCCGGAAGATGAACCCGAAGACTCAGATGACGAAGATGAGGAAGTCACAGAACATGAACGACAAAGTGAAACTCTCAAGGCTGAACAACAACTTTGTGAATTGACTGGAAAACTTATCTTGGCTATCCTTGCAAAAGTTATTGATGCCTCGGGACCTATGAAGGGAAAATTACGTAAACGCATTGAGAGGAATAGAAACAGATTGGGTCATAATTTCAAGGAAGTGGTTGCGTATCTTGATGAACCTAAGGAAAAGGTCAAGAAAAGTCACAAGAGTAAGGCTCAACAAGCAGCAGCAGAGGCAGCTGCACTGGCAAAGAAAGAAGCTCTTAGGTTGGAATTGGAGGATGAAGACGAAGAAGAGGAAGAAGATGATGATCCTTTTGCGGATGCTGAACCAGAAGAGGGATCAAGGGAAGACTTGAAGAGGAGAGAATTAATCGAGGATGTCAGTGGTGACGAAGAAGAAGAAGTTGAGGGAGAAGGAGAAGGAGATGCCGACGAAAATGGTGATGTGGCTGATGAGGATGAGGATGAAGATATGCTGGGTGATTGAGAGATCGATTGGGATGTTTGATTGATTTATGACTCTTTTTTTCTCTTAATTCTCCTTCTTCATCTCGACTTTCATCTCATGTTTCCTCCTTTACTCCGCTTGCTCTCATTGGCTCTTGCGTTGCAGCGGCAAAAATTACCCAGTATGTCTATCTGTCTATCTGTCTGTCTATCTGTCTATCTATTTCTTGTATGTATGATAGTCATCTCGCGAAAAGAAGTCATTTTGTGCTTTTTGATCTGCATCATGACAGATTCAATTCAATTCAATTTCGATCCGATTCGATATGTGCTCTGGATAGAGGAGAGCGCTGGTGATGTCGATTTTCTTGTTTATGTGTGGAAGCTTGGTTTTGCTGGAGGGGGATGGGGTGGATGGGTGGGTGGTGGAAGGTGGAAGATGGAAGTTGCAACGTTGAATACCTATGTATGCATGTGATGGGAAGAGGTGATTAGATGAGATGAGATGAGATGATGAGATTTACTGTACTGTACTGTACTGTACTGTGCTGTGCTGTGCATATGTGCATAGATACTTGCAGTTGCAGTTGCATATGTGTATGTGTTTAATGAATAGGAATTTTCTACTTTCACATTGTATGGGATTTATGTGATGCATGGATGGATGAATGAGTGCAATGGTGATGGTGATGGTGATGGTATGTGAGTGATGTTTTTATTTCTATTATTTTTATGATGCTGGTTTATTCGTGTAAGTGATATGTGTATGTGTATGTGTATATATGTATGTACTTATATATGTATGTATGTACCTATGTATATGTATGTATATATGCACTGTGTACTCCGTATACTGGGTAATTAATTTGATCCAGTAGATCAATATCCATATATCCCTTTGGAAAAGATCACACTCCAGAATATGAGTGTTATTCTTATCCTCATGATCATCATGCACATCTACATGAGAAGTAATCTTATACACGTAAAACCAATAAGTTCTTCACCACAAAACCATAGGTATCTAGGCACATGGAGTTAATAAAATGCCAATGATTCAATTCGACTCTATGAATTAAGATTAGAGAGAGCAATAAAGCCATACGTATGAAGTGGGTTTAGTAGAGATACTATTCCCTTGAAGTATGATTGATTGATTACCGAGTTCTGTAAATGCCATTCCATCCCATTTCATTTCTCATACTTGATAAAGCCCTCTCCAACCCACCCGTCATGTGTTAATTCCGCGAGAAAGACAAAACGCCTCCGAGGTATCATATTCTCATGCCATCCATTCCCACCGCTGTACCCACTGTACCCATGAAATATATCTGACTCGGTCTCCATCTCCTCTTCCATCAATACTCCATATCCTATCCGCCTTCTTGATACAAAACGAAGTGTTTGTCTAGCCTAGCCTAGCCCAGTCCAATCTAGTTTCTCCTACAAATCCATAACCACGATTCCAGATTTCCACTCATTTTTTTAACCTCTCGAATCCCAACTTTCCCAAATTACCTCCAGCATATTGCATTAATGGTCTTCCCTGCATAGGGAAAGGCCAAAAGAGAGGATTTTCTTCTTCCCCTGCCAAACCAATACCGCGCATCATATCCGCCTCATCAACCTGTGTACAAAATTGATTGAGAGAATTGGGAGAAGGTCGAGCTTGGGCATCGAAGACATCAGGTTCTATTGGTTCTTGGCTATCATCAGGGACTTCAATATTCCATTTCTTAGCCAGATGACGAAGGATATTACAGGCGCGAGCAGCAAATCCATGACAGCTAGCCATTTCTCTAAGATCTGCAATTCCTTGAGTGACTTTCTCCACGCCGGTCTTTGCATTACCAAGTGTCACGAGATGGGTAATACTTGAGGCGAGGATAAAGTGAGGTACAAAAGAGGGAGTACGCCTCAGCGTGTAAAGCTGAGCGTAGGAGCTGGTGAGGGCAGAAATTGCATCTGCAGCTTGATTGCAAACATCACGAGGCGAGACTTCTGATCCGATCAGAGAAAGTTTGATAAAGGGGCGGAACAAAAGTAAGATGGTATAGTGATAGTACATACTAGGAATACCTCATTAGCACGTGAATTTTTTTATACATGGTCTACTTTGAGACTTACTGTGAGAATAATACAGATGGTGTGAAGTTATGTCCTAAACGTAGAGCGGCAGGAATCGAGTCATACCATCGGAGAAACTTAGTATATAATTTGAGCAACGAATTGCTGTTGACATTGGAGCCAGGGGCATAGAAAAGATACAAAGATTGGTGAACTAGTTCAGAAAGCTCACAAAAAGTTGCGTATACACTTCTAATATTCGATGGTTGAGTACAATTACGTTCAAGTGGTGCTCCTAGATGTGTCAGCAAGAGTATCCCAAAGTAAATGTGATCGTATAGAATTTACCATCATCTGTATATGGAATCCACGCAGATGCTTCAATTGAACTGACTATTGCTGGCTTTACATTCAACTGGGTAATATGTGAGAATAGAGGTACTCGCCCAATAGTCAAAGACCAAGCTCTATACTGTGTCAGCATTTACTCATCAGAACCCTCATAGATAAATCCATGCCTAAACTTGATCGAAAATAGAATCCAAACTTACTGATCTAAGGAGAAGGCTCCCCAAAATGTGGCTAGTCGTACGGCTTGTGATCCCTCTACTGGTTGACTAGGTAGCTGCCCCTCTGCTTCAAGATGGAGACCCATCTCAATTGCCAATCGAAGCGACTGCCCTGAAAGATAAATGCTTGCACTGGAGCGGCCTCCACTAGCCTCTCTAATTGCCATCAGACCCAATGCTTGAATTGTTGTTAAAGAATGTTGGTCTTTTTCCAATTTAAGCAAACGAGTAGCTTCGGCAAAAAAATGTCCACCAGCAGTACCACTATCGTGAGGATCAGTTCTTGCATTTACATTAGCAGAGAATCGACATCCTAAAGCCAATATCGCATTCACTAGTAGCTCACTACAATGCTCCGTTTTTCCGGTCTTATAATCATGAAGAAAATGCTCCTTGCTCAAAGAGGCGAATGTGGGATATTCCCAACAGAAGTATAGTGCCATAAGATGGTCTACGAATTCAGAATCCGATGTAACTTTAGTCCATGATGCGGGTGGAACGGTGGGACTATCTTCCCGTAACGAACCAATTCCTTGACCGAGAATCGTTTCTTGACCTTGACCTCTAGCATATAGTACTGTACTATTCGGAGTTGAATGATTGGATGCTTCCTCCGGCCAGGTACCCCCAATTGCCGGATGATCATGATTCTCAGGCAGATTAGCGGGTTCTGTCTGCCAATTCATCAAGTCATCACTAGCTGCGATACCGGATGATATGTTGTGAGTATCAGGCCATTGATTCCACATTCCTTGCATTTCCCCCTGTTGAAAGTCGGCAGTTGGTCCTTGCAAACCACTTCTTCCCCATGATGTGAATGGAGCCATTATGATTCCTCTAACCGGCCTGAGCGCATTCCCGATTGCTTGATGATCTGTAAAACTTGTATATGTCGTGATATTTCCTCCTTCAGCCGATGAAACCTGCGATGGAGTTTGCAAATTGTCCGCGATGCTTTTTAATCCTTCCCCTTGCCGAAGTCGATCGATTACTTGCGCGGTTTGATCCTGTGAAGCGATAGCAGCAAGCACACGTTCACTTTGTTGTTGATAAGCCTTTAGGTGTTCGATTTCCGATCTCATATTCTCTTTTGATTGACGTACGGGAACTTCGTAGACACATTCGACGTTCTTTTGAGATGCACATCTTGCGCAAGGAGTTTCGCCATCACACTACAAAATCAAAAAATGTTAGCATTGACAAAAGACACTATTTGCGAACTTGAGTGAAGGCAATAAAGGTTGAATTGATAGAAATAAATACTGTAAATAGATACCTTTGCACGCTTCTTTCTACATTCTGTGCAAGCATTTGGAGTTACAATACCAAGACCCCGCCGCCTCTTTGGATTGACTGTGTCCCTTTCCTTGTCCTTGTCTCTGTCATCCATTCTGAATTTCCGTGCGAAGGCAGTGATGGGATATTATTCGTAATTGTGGTTGATCTTGATGTTGACCAGAACGATCAATCGCATGTTCTGTTGTGAAGGTTGTTGAATTCTCGATGAAGAATTATGAACATTAACATGACCGTGAAGAGAGTTAAAGTTCCGGAACCCTTGAAAGATGATGAATGCAGGGTTTCGTTGAAAGATCAAGCCGTTACCTAGGCCGGTATATTTATGCTTTTTCCCCTGTATTGTCCTGATTTTCGAGTAAAAAAAAAAGTTACTAGTAAGTATTGGCGCCAGTATTGTTTATTTTGTTTTGAAGAGAGACTAGGTGGGGAGGTAGGTAGGTAAGTAGGTAGGTAGGTAGGGTAGGCACATACCGGCATCGCAGAACATGGTGGTCCATTGTTAGCAAGCTACGATATGGCGGGGAGTAAACGCCAAATGACGTCATAGGAGATTGCAAAAGGTAGAGTGAAGAAAAAAAGTCTGAGCACATCTGGCTGGGCCACTCCATGTCAAATACACGATAAGATCTTACAATTGTAGGAAAAGATTCAAGAATTGGCAAAACTTGATCTCATGCAATGAATAAAGGGAAGTCCAAGGAAATGCCGTGGAAACTATTAGGTGTTACTAGAATTATCTCGTATCTAGTATGGACAAGCACAATGCACAGTACAGTGTATCAGAAGTTGACGATGAAGAGAGTGATACAACCCAGTCCAGTAATGAAAACGCCAGCAAAAGCTACCATGAACATCACGTGAGATTCGACTATGATTGCGATATCAGCATTTCGAGGTTGCCGTTGACAGCATATTGATATGAACAGTTCTTCGTAAGATAAGATTACCTGAGGCACGTGTTGAGGTTACTTGGTCTCGAGCTCCTAGCTAGTATTTCTCATGCTCTCCTCCCCATGCTTCATCCGCTCCCAGGAGTTCAACACCACCCAAAAAGTCTTCAAGTGTATCACTATTCCCAAAATCAATCATTTCATACCACGGTGAAAAATGAATACCACGGAAAAAGAGTTGGTTTCACAACCTCGTCATCTGGGTGATCGATTGACTATTCAAAAACCGCTATCGAGAAGAGGTAGAGGTCCAGGATTATTAATCCTAACACCAGAAAGTTACACTTCACGAACGGATCGGAAGACACTTGATCCAGAGCCCATTCAAAAATGGGCAGAAGAAAGTTTTGTTGTCGTGAATGTTACAATTCCCAAGGATACACTGAAAGCTGGTGATATTGATTTGCAAGCTTACCTGGAGTCGGGTATAAAAGCTCTAAAGTCTTCACCAGAATGTACTGATTCTGATAAATTGGGACTCATTAGTATGTTTCCATGTTGATTTGTGCCCAGTACAATGTACAGATCACGTACGTTGTGTAGCTGACAATATGTTTTCTCATTTAGTCTATGCTGAAAACTTGAATGAAAACATCCACACTGATTCTGTCTTGAACTTGTTACTCGAAGAAGTATTCTCGGTCGCAATTTTCTTCACTGATGATACCAAACAACTGACTGCAAAACTTACGCATAAATCTGTACCTCCATTGATGGTTCACAGCTCCTCTGCCTTACAAGGTCCACAATTGAGAAGTGAAGACATCTCTCACGTATATGCCACAACAAAGACCACAAGCTTTATCCTCCCTAGTCATGATCACTATGATCCAGGGAACGCGGGTGTGGCCCATACAAGAAGTCTTGGTTTCATCAAAAAACACCTAGGTGGACCTATCTTTGATCTTGAGGCGATTTGGGATGAGCATACACTTTATGAATTTGGTGAACGGAATGTTGGGAAAACAATGGGTACTATGGTTGATCAGCCATATGTAAATCATATTCCAACAGTATGTGATCTAGTGACTGCCTGATCTTTATACTAATACTTTTACCCTAGATGACTGGTGGGATTGGAAGAGGACCTCTAACAGATTTTTATACTAATCACTTCGTCTTTAATAATCCGGAAGATACCAAGCTCGAACTTGTTAGCAGGACTGTTGGTGTTGACCGAGTTGTTGATGAATTTGTTTTCAGTTTTACGCATGATAGAGTGATAGATTGGATGTGAGTCACATTCGAAATGTGACATGAACTTTGAATTGACATTCTGACAGCCTCCCTGGAGTCCCGCCAACTCACAAATATGCACGAATTCCATTCACCTCTGTTGTGAATGTTCGTGGCGATCGTTTATACCATGAGCATATTGCCTGGGACCAAGCCACTGCCCTCCGTCAGCTCGGTCTCTTACCCGAGTATCTTCCATTCCCATATCCTCTTCCAGATGGCCGATTGCCTGCCAAGGGAAAGCGATTCGAATATCGAGTTCCAACTGCCGGTGTAGAAACTGCTCAGAAGTTGATCGATGAGAGTAGTGCAACGAGTAACGGATTATTTGGGTTTGACATTCGAGAAGTGGATGATATATGAAGAACATCGTGTTCTAATTGGACCTTGAAGATCGACTTTGAAGGCTGATTGCCTTCCGATATAGCTGAGTGCTACACAGCAGGGGATACATACCGCAAGGGACTGCGTCTAGTGAAAGACAATTTTATTTGAACATCGATGCATAAATGGAAGCTGCTTCACCGAAGTTCAAATATAAGAGGGATTATTATTGGATTTTCCTCTTTTTGGAGCGATTTTGACTCTACATTCACCCTCTCATTCGAATAACACTCGCCGATAAACTGATGATTTACCGGATCGGGTTCTGTAACTTCTTATGAACCCGTGTTGTTAGTCTTTCTTGTGAGAAGTATTAGCGTCGTACTTTTATTGCGTAAACTACGATTTGCAAATGATTTTTCACTTAGCGCCAGATCATCAGTTGCACCAGTGGAGTATAATGGTGTCTAGAGTTTCCGTTGGTAGAGCTTTGTATTCATTCTTCTCTTTGTCACTATCCTAAGCATTGATCCTTCGATTTTGTTTTCTTCCACCAATTCCAGCTTGACTTTACAGCGCGCAGTTGACTGCTCTGATACCTTATCTTGCGCGGATCCCATTGCTTGTTGATTTATTCTTCAGTCCTTTCCTCGACATTGGAGGAAGTATACCGCCGTGGAAGATACGGATGAGATCATTACCCCTCTCTTGTAAATCCAGACGTAGACCTTAGATTTCCACGTTTTGAACGCAGGGCTCTCTTGGTGTTGACACAGTCTACCCAAAATTTAAGATATGCTAAATTACCTTGGGATTGACTTTCCTAATCACCATTGAGTGGTATTTAAAGCTAATTGTTTGAATTCGAATCACTCCTATTAAGAAAATGATATCAGGTAAGAATTATTGATACCAAGGATCATTTCCTCTGAATTTATCACCGAGTTGAACGATGATTCACGAGAAAGCATAGAAGGTTCTCTCCAATTCAAGCGCTCGTAAAGACAAACTACAAGCTGGGAATCAACTGATGATTTCAGCATTCGAGTATTTGATATCATAAAGTTAGACCTGGTGACTAAGTTTTGCAGTATGGATTTAGATTCAAGAATCGCCTATTTCCATTCAGCGCTTGCATCACGATCCAGTCATTCTACGTAAGATTGCAATTTTATAATCATAAATATGCCTCTCTTTCCCGCCATTCCAATTGTCCCCTCTCTTTCTTTCAACCACAAACTGGAAGGCCTAGGTCCCGGGACAACGAGCTACAAATCACTACACGAGATCCAGTAACAAACTACCCCTACCCGCAACTCACGATACTAAATCACAAACCTAGAGCAAACAATATAACATCAATACACCTAACGTACCCGCATCAAAAACTCTTCCACTCTCGGGCCTCTACTTCAACCACCATATAAAACACACTCACATCGTCAACACATCACACCATATCGCATCACTATGCACACTCCATCCCTCTTCCTCCTCTTCACCACCATTTTCTTCGTGCTCGTTTCCGTTCATACAGTAAATGCACTTTCAACAGGCGGTTTTCAAGTAGTAGATAGCTGTCAGAAACATAATTCGTGTGCAGAAGAGCAGGGAAGTTTGAGGCGCTTGAGTGTGAGATTTCGGCGTTGGGGAAGTTTGGAGTTTGGAGGAGGGGAGGGGAAGTCGGGTGGGAAGGGGGAGGAGGATGGTGTGGAGGGGTGAGGAGTGAATGGGAGGGGTGTAGGAGAGGATGGAAAGGGATTGGGGACAGGAGAGAGAAAGTGTCTGTTGAGGGTAAGAGGGGATTAGGAATCCGGATTGGGGATAGGAGTGAGAGTTATTAGTGGACTGTTTAATTCAAACAGTCTTTTGGGGATATGATATGCTATATGGTGGAGGAACATCAATGTGAATCTGGAGAGGAAGAAAGTTCAATTTAGATACATTTTTATAATATCAGGAATATCTACCAAGTATATGTATGCATTGACCTGACGTGATTCAAATTGGGAATCGTGGGATCTACCATTCATCTCCTCTTTTCCCCAACTCTTTTCTGGATATTTCAAGGTAGAATTCTTATCACCTCTTTCATATGTGATTTTTTTCATGTATGTTATCTCACCAATCAAAAAATCACATTACCTACCCATCACCCTCTGGGATAATTCTTATCAAATCTCTCTGTCCATTTCCGCACAAGCAGGAGCAAGACAGGCCTGCAGAATCTCTCCACGATAATGAGAGGGAAGTGGAGAATATACGATATATGCTAGATAAACCATTAATGGGAAACATAAAATAAAGTTTCAAATCACATATTCATAATATACAATACCGACAGTGTCTACCGAGGAGTCACACCGGTCATCCTCCCGCTTTACAGATGTACCTCTTATCCGATCCCAATACACAAGGAATCTGTTTGTTTTCCTCTTGTTACTCAATATGTTCAAACTAAATCAGAATCTATTCATATGCATATGCATGTGTGTATTCATCTCTGTATTCCATATGAAAATGAATGTGAAAATGAAACCCCAACATTTGAGAATCCTATCTAGCTACCTCATACATACTATAAATACTAGGCATTTATAAGCTTCCATCGGGGATATCGATTGATACTAATAGAGGGGCAATGAAATGGTCTGTGCATCGCGGGGCAAAAACAATTCATTACAGAACAAATCCAGCAGAAAAAAAAGATTATCAAAGCATTTTCGAAGTCGGAAGAAAATACCATCGAAGGATTTATTATTACAATTCGGATAGAAATTTACGAGTAAGGATATTGGGGTTTGTTTTCTGAATTTTACTTTTACCTCTCATTCTTCTTCTTTTTCTTCAGCTATACTTTATAAAATCGAATACACAAATAAACCCACCATGTCCTCCTCCCACCACCCTCAAGACGATGAGCGCATCAACGAAGACGAAAACGAAATGTTCGACCCCGCCGACGCGGCCGAAGAAATCATCGACATAGACGGCGACGCGGCCATGGATTCAGGCGACGAAGATCAAGACGGCGACGACGCCGCAGATCAAGAAATGCAAGAGCAAGAAATCCAACTGCAAAACGACTCCGTCGCCCACATGGACGCCCACGGCGACTCCATCTTCTGCATCGCGCAACACCCTCTGCGTCCCGAGCTCGTCGCTACTGGCGGCTCGGACGGTGACGCCGATAATGCGCCGGGCGTGGGGTATATCTTTGATGCGACGCCCGCGCCCACTCCAGTGTTGCCGGCGAGTTACCAGAGCAATCCCTCGGAGCGGGTGGAGCGGGGTAGTCAGGAGCCCATCTTTAAGTTGGAAGGCCACACGGATTCGATCAACGCGCTGGCGTTTTCGCAGCCGGATGGGAAGTTTTTGCTTTCGGGCGGTCTCGATGGGAAGATCCAGGTGTACGTGACAAATGGGAGTAAGTGGAAGAAATATACCGAGGCACGGGAAGTCGAGGAGGTGAACTGGCTGCTGGCGTGTCCGTATACGAAAGCCCCGAATACGTTTGCGTTTGGTGCGAATGATGGCTCTGTGTGGGTGTATACTGTGGATCCGAGTCAGAAGAAGGCGCCGCTGCAGTTGATGCAGAGTTATTTTGCGCACACGGAGAGTTGTACGGCGGGCGCGTGGTCGGCGGATGGAAAGCTGTTGGCGACGGTTAGTGAGGATGGGTCGTTGTATGTGTGGGATGTGTTTGGAGAGGCTGCGGCCGCGGGATTAACAGGAGAAGGTGGGCAAACGGTTGTGGGGCTCACGGCGTTGGATCAACGATTTGCAGTTGAGGGGGGTCTTTTCAGTGTGGGGATTGCGCCCTCGGGTTCGTTTGTGGCGGCGGGAGGTGCAGGTGGTTCGATCAAAATTGTGGGATTGCCGCGTTTACCTGATGCTTCGGGTGCGGGCGCGAGTCCAGGTCAATCCGGACAAATTCTTGCGGATTTGCAAGCCCAGGGTGATGGAATCGAATCGATTGCTTTTGCGCAACCCCCCTTGACACTCATGGCTGCCGCAAGCGTAGATGGAAGCATTGCGCTCTTCGACTCAGCGCATCGATTCGCAGTACGTAGACACATCAAAGAAGCGCACGAGGAGCACGCCGTCGTGAAGGTAGAATTCGTAAAGAACACACAATCCGGCGGATGGCTATTGACCAGTTGCGGAATGGACGGAGTCGTCCGTCGATGGGACGCGAGAGGTGGAACGGGAATTGCCAATTCCGGATTGGTGGGCGAGTGGAAGGGTCATCGGGGGGATGGCGTGGGCGTCATGGGTTTCGTGCAGGGCGATGGAAATAGAATTGTTACGGCCGGTGATGATGGGATTAGTTTGGTTTTCGAATCGCCGATTTAGGGAAGGGGAGGGGATTATGTGGATGTGTGGTTATGGAGTGGGTGGAATCATGGATGGATGAATGAATGGCATGAATGGCATGGCGGAGGAGTTTTCTCATTACATGAAGTATAGAATTCGTGGACGATAGATATTTTCCTTTACAAACAAGCAAGCAAGGAAGCAAGTAAGCAAGCGACTATTTATAAATCTCAATAAAAATTTACATCAAGAACAAGCAGAAAAAAATCTACGTCGCGATAATTATAAACTAAACTGTATTACCCATCAAATCCCATCAATTCCACTTAAAAATACACGAAAGATTAACTTTCAATATAAAATCAATATCGAACATCTTACTACTATCTGACACAACCCTCCTCCTTTCTTCCCAAGATTCTAACCTCACAACCAAAACTACAACTTCGCGCCCTTCGCCCTCCTCGCCTCCTTCTCCTTATCCCTCAGCAACCTCCTCAAAATCTTCCCACTCGGACTCTTCGGAATCACATCAATAAACTCCACACCTCCTTTCAACCACTTATGTCGCGCCTTGTGCGTTTCCACCCATTTGCAAATATCTCTTTTGATGAGGGCGTCGTTTTCTTCGATGCCGACGGATGTGGATTTCACCACGTAGGCTTTGGGGATTTCGCCGGCGGCGGGGTCCGGGATGGGGATGACGGCGCAGTCGGCGATGGAGGGGTGAGAGAGGAGGTGGGATTCGAGCTCGGCGGGGGCGACTTGGAGGCCCTGGGAGATGTTAGGTGGGGGTTTTAAGAGAGAGGGGAGAGAGGGAATAGTGGGGTTTTTGAAGGGGGGGAAGGGTTTGCTTACTTTTACTTTAATAAGTTCCTTGATCCTATCCACGATAAAAACATGTTCATGTCCCGCCGGACTGACACGGATCTCCGCTTCATCACCCGTGCGCATCCATCTACCATTTCCATCTGTATCGGGGAGAAACGTTTCGTGATTCGCTTTCTCATTATTGAGATAGCCGAGCACGACGGATTTGGACTGGACGACCAATTCACCCGGTTGGTTCAGACCCGTGACTTCGACACCTTCTGGATTGACCAATTTTGCGCGCACGCCGGGGATGAGGGATCCGCAGGAGCCGAGCCAGAGATCTTTGGCGGATGACATGCAGACCACGGTGGAGGTTTCGGTTAAGCCTGGGAGGGGAGATTGTTAGATTTGGTGTGTTTTGATGGGGAGGGTAGAGGGGTAAGAGTGTGTACCGTAGCCTTGTTGAATAACCCATTTAGGATAGATTTTTTGAAGCTCTTCTGCGGTTTCTGTACCGAGAGGTGCGGCTCCGGTGAAGAGACCCCGTACGGAACTGATGTCATATTTTGAGCAGATGGATTGATTGTTTACGAGTTGGATAATGATTGGAGGGACCTAATGATCATCAGATTTTGATTTGCAATATGTTTCATATGGAGAATGCTTACGAGGAAGAGACCTCGAATTTTATAGGTTTGGATACTGTTGAGGAATAACTTGAGCTCGAATTTGGGAAGCACAATTATTTCATCACCGCGATAAGTTGTTCCTTGGGCCACGATGACTAGACCATAAATATGGCTTAGAGGAAGAAGACCCAAGCCGACTTCTGTATCTGTTTCCCATTGATCTCTATAGTCTTTCTCATACGCTTTGAGTTGTAGGATATTTGACATAACATTTTGGTGGCTGATCATGACTCCTTTCTGATATTTTGTTAGCCATATTTGGGGGGATTCGCGTTTTCCGGAATTATTTTGAGAACTGTCTCAATTGATGCAGGGGAAATACTTACGGGTAACCCTGAAGTTCCACTTGAGTAACACAAGTATGCTGTTTGTCGAGCTGCTTGTCCCTTCTCCATTCTCAATGGCTCTAATTTTGGGAGCTTTTCTCCTGCTGAAATCAAATCATCTGCAGTCTTAAATGGCACCTTCTTTCCCCCAGTCAACATCTCTGGCATGTCTAAAATATAGATTTTATCATTTTTAATTCCGGCTCCTTTGGCAGCTTGTAAAGCGGTCTCGAGTAAAGGTATACACTATTTTCGAATTAGTTCCATATTTAGAATTCTTGCGACGCCTGAATTTTTACCGTGAAAAGTGCTTTAGCCCCTGAGGACTTCAATTGAAATTCCAATTCCGGGGCAGAATATTGAGCATTCGCAGGTGAAGCCACTCCACCCAATTCGTGAACTGCATATGCCAATGTCATGAAATCAATCTGAGATTATTATTAGCCCCCCGAATTCATTTGTATGTTTGAACGGATCTTCCTACAGTATTGAGAGAAAATATGCCCATCACTTTGTCCCATTCTGTTCCCGTATTTGGTTGCCATCCTAATTCTTTTGACAAAGCTCTTGCTAAATGTTCTACCCGTTGAACTTGTTCCAAAGCTGTATATGTTTTTCCAGTGATACCGCATGTGAATGGATTGCGAGATGACTTGAGAGGTTTTCTGCCGTGTTTCTCATTGAGCATGAATTGACTGATTGGTACATCATCTGGTATATCTGTTTTTGAGAAATGTTAGCTATACAATTCAGGGGCGAAGATAGGTGAGCAAGCTTCAAAATTGAAGGAATTGAAGTTTACACATACTCAATGGATCATTGGGAACCCATGCTGGAGGTGTAAAAACCATGATGATGAATTTATTATTTGGTAAGCTCAAATAAAGCAAGGATGTTTGCGCCGTTGGTAGACAACCCTCAAGTTTGGCAGAAGAAATCAGGAAATTTTTGCAGATGAACGAATCAACGAATTGTATATGAGAATGGAAGATATACAAGATGAAACGATAACTGGGTATAAATGTTGACTATTTCAAAAGAGAGAGAGAGAGAGAGAGAGAGAGAGTCCAAATGAAGAAGTTGAATGCAAACTATCATAAATGAATACTAGGTATATGTACCTAGTAGATACTTGAAGCTGATGATTCGCTGAAAGCAACGGTACAACACTGCCACTATTGCTAAGAAATGCGGGGTTTGGGGAATACTTCAATATAAGTACAAATACCGGTTACTATACGGGTAACTGACCGAAAACCGAGGCCCCCCTGAGTGAGTAAGTGAGTGAGTGAGTAAGTGGATATCATCTAGATGATTTTCATTCAAACCTTCCAATTGTGCCTCGATGACACAACTCGAGGTTGTAGTCGTCCGTACGCAGGTACTGTTCTTGAAACCATCCTTGTACTCGCCATGTAAGATTACATTGTTTGTATCTTCACACCTGACTCTCTCCTCTGCCCATATCGGAAATGTGAAGAGCAAAATACGACGAGCTGCTTAACACCGAAAACTGCTCAGCGCTGAGTTCACGAATGAAATGGAGACCCCAGCTCAAGCCCAGGTATTATGGTCAGTGCAATGATCCACAGTGATCCATCCAACCGCATATTAGCGTCGGCAACTGTTCGATATTAAATCGGTTCGAGTTTGGGAAGAACCTAAATTATATCGCAGCGGAGATTCGAATGGAAGCTTGGGTTTGTCGGGCAAAGCGGTGTAAAAGTAGGTACAGGAGTACTGACGCTAGTCATTTCATCGGATTCATCGGAAATGTCGGTTATGTAAGAGGAGATAGGGGCTTGAAGGGTGATGGTGTTGCTTGTTAGTAGCATACTTTGGTACCTGATGTTTAAGGTTTTTATCATTCCTGTCCGTATGCTCAAACATCACCTCCACAAAAACAATAGATGAGGTTTTTATTCAGCAAGCCGGGAAACAACCGATGGAGGTAGAGATACCTAGTAGTGTGGTAGTCCTGACCAAATGCGGAGGATACTGGAGTCTACGTCTGAGCCATTGAGTGCTCATGAATTAATGAAGGCAGGACAGGAAAAGACAGGACAAGTTGTTGTAACCGGTACTTGAAGTTCTACCAAACAAAAGGCAAATTGAGGATTTTCCTCTATTGATTGTGTTTGATGTAGTAGTTTAGTAAATATTGAGAGGAGCTTGGTAGGTATACTCTTCAAAGATTGTTCAAACAGATTGCGATGGAGAGTGCCTTTTATTTGTAGTTTGGAGACAGTACAGCAATATCGAGAAGGCCAAGGAAGTTTCTCAGATCACCTTTACTTTGCTTGTTTATCAATGATTGAAGAAACAGTCAAGCACAAGACAGATGTTGGGGTGTATCTATATCCAATTCCAGAAAGAATTTAAGGAGTTGGATATCCTCCTTTGGTATTATCTTTCATACGCTATACTTAGCTGGAAACAAGGCATCGGGTGCACAGTAGTCCATCTGTGGTCCATCTGTAGTACGCGAAATAAGTTACAAGTTACTTGAATGATGTAACCGATATCCCTACATCTTGCACAACCCTGCATCTTGTACACTTTTATTTCTTTTGAAAATAATATTCTAAAAATGATATATAATCAATCAATCATTGAATTCTATTAAAAATAAAAATAAGAATACTATAATATTATTTCTTTTATATAAAATAATAAAATTATAATTATAATTAATAATTGAATAGAAATCTCGATATCAAAACTATTAATATAAAATTATTATATATTAATTTATTTAATAATAGAAATAATAAAAGTTTGTTTTTAGAATATATTATATAAATTTGAAGATCTTTTAATATAAGGAATCAAAAAAAGCTAATTTTAATATCAAAAATTCGAAATTATATTAATATATAATAAGAGTTTTAATAAATAATTTGTTTTAAAACAAAAATCTTTTATAACTTAAGTATTAATTATATTCTGAATATAATTTAATTATATAATATATTATTTATATATTAATATTAATAATTAAATAATAAAATACTATATTTTATTATATATTTATATATATAATTATTTATTTTAAAAATATTAATATTTAAAAATTAAAATTATATAATTAATAATAAAGAATTTTTATTCAAATATTTTTTGAAAAAAAAATCTTGATTTAAATTTAAATTTAAAACTAATAATTAATATTAAATATTATAAAATGAATTTGAAATTAAATATAAATTATAAAATTCTTAGAAATATTATAAAATTTAAAGATTTTTTTTTAGAAATAAAATTCTTTTAAAAAAGGAATTACAATATTTTTGATTGAAAAAAAATATATAATAAACTTTTCAATAGAAATATAAAAATCGACTATTTTAATTATTATTTTTTCTTATTTATATTACTCTATAATATAATTAATTATAATTTCTAAATAATATATTATTTTAATATTATTTATTATTATTATATTATATATTTTCTAATATATAAAAATATAGTTTTATAAATTAAATTAAAATATCAATTTTATTTTTCTAAAATCTCGAAATAAATATTTTATTATATTTTAAAAAGTATTTTTAAATTATTTTTCTTTTTTTTAAAACTATATAAAAATTTAAAACTTAATATAAAACTTGATTATTGATATTTTTCGAAATTTCAAACTTTTGATTAATAATAATAATAATAATAAATACAAAAAACTATTTTTCAATTATATATATTCACTCTAATATAGATTTTTATTTTATTATTAATATTTTAAAATATTATTATTCAAAATCGATTAATATTCAATTAAATATTTTAAATCTTTCAAATTCCTGATATTATCTTTTAATAAATATAAGATTCTATTATACAAATTTTAAAATCATTATAATGATATTTGAATTTAATATCGATTTTTAGTTTAATAAATCAAATTGTGCAAGATATAGGGTTGTGCAAGATACAGGGATATCGGTTAAATATCAGATTAAGTACTTTTGTCAGATAGAGGCAGAAGTTGGGTTATTCAGTCTTTTGGTTCGACCATGGAGTATTCAGACTGTAAATGGTCTCTAAAGAGGTAGTTTTTTTGTAGGATCGATTGAAGGATAAAGGAATTACCTCAAAACTTCATATTGCCAAGAAAACAGCCAGTATTCTCTTTTTTATCATCGAATCCTGGTGGTAGTCAATTGAGGTCTGCGATGGAGTATGAGTCTGTTCAAGGTTGTTAATGATTGTTAGTATCTTTTTTTGCAGTCAAAGAGAGGAAGGGATTTTTTCTCCATCCTAAAAGGAAACCTATCTGTCTACCAAATGCAACTGATGATAAAACCAAGTGAATCATATTGTAAATATCTTCTACATTACCTAAGTATTCCTCAATACCAGATACCAGTCAAAAGTCTTTGAAGAGCACGTGTTTGTCTTGTGAAGCTGGAGGTTGTTTCCCTGCATCATCTCTAAAAGCAGTGAATTTGGGGAATGATGTGTATCGTTTTTGATGAAATCTTTACAGTGAACCAGGAAGGTGCTGTTCAAGTGGGATTGTGACAGCAAGAGTTGATATTCAGAGTTGATAGCCAGGATCTCAGCACCAAAAGTAACTCTCTACGTTTTTGTTAGTCCCCATTGGAGATTTGAAGCACAATTCAATCGGTATATATCTACTTTGTATACTTCATAACAATAATCTTGAGATGGGGGCTATTGTTGCAGTCCCAAAGTGGTATGAATGAACTGTCAAGAGGGGTTATCAAAATGCCCAAAAGTCATGGTAGAATTCACTTTCTCCTTCACCTTTGTATATATTCTTTCCTATTCTTCATTATTTCCAGCACCCAAATGCACTTCATTTCTCGGACTCACTTCGGATAAGCGATTTGTTCGGAGCAGTCCGCCAAATCCCTTTGTAGGGGGTAAGGTCGGATAGATTCAATTCATCAACCCCCCTTCATGTGAACAATTCCACACTTTCAACTCTAGCAGTTATCTTTTCAATGAGCTGATATGGGCTTCAACTTTCAATTCTTAACTCTATCAATTCACTTATATCATTCAAAGATACCCCTCATCCTGCCAAAAGTTCTTTCAATTGGGGAAAGAAGATACCTCATCCAAACAAAAAAACCCCCTTTCGATAAATCTGGGAATGTGAGGCTTGTAGGATTGAAATCCATAATTCACCACCATGTACTCGCCTTTCTTCTCATGTACAAACAGTAAAAGACTTCAGATGCAGAGTAAATCATGCCATTATTTCCTATTTGGGCAAACCAACCCCTCTATCTGACCCCATCTACTTGATTGAAGTTCTATCATCTTTCGACTTCATGAGGGGATGAGGTGGATTCTTCAACAAACCACGCTAGTCTTAGCTCCATTTGAGTTCTCGAAGGACCTTCCTAGAACCTACTTATTAAGTCTTCGACCTCTCCCTTGCTTGACTTGCTCCTTCTTTCCTTCTACACCTTCGTATTATTCTTCCATTTTTGCAATTTGTTCCTTCCTTCCTTCCCTCATCCTTTTCTTCTTTAACTTCGAGGTATCACTCAGATACCCTTTACTTCCTTCCTTCGTTATTATTATTACAACTACTACCCTTCCCACTCTATCCACCTACCCAATAGACTTCTTTTGACTTCTCTTGACAAGTTCAAGATGATTTCTTTGAAAGTCCGTCAGCAAAGAGACAATACCAGTCTGTCTGATAACTTGAAACCATCACCATCAACGTCGGACATTCTACATCCTTCGAGTTCGGGATCAGAAACATCACTGTCTTCTGTCTCCAACACCAAAGAAGAGGTAAGATCCAGAAACAATTCTTCCACAAATTCCTTTGAGTATCACACATCCAAGCACACTTCTCTTTAAACTTCCTTCTCCTTCCATTTTAACCAACTTTTTTTTTAGGTGTCTATCTGGAAAGTCAATGTTGAATTATTTGTAATCACTCTACATGCCTTTCTCCCCTTTTGTGCATGAATCTTTCCTTTCAAAGTGAAACAACAGAAGACTTTTTTCCTTTCCAAAGATACAAGTTATACTAACTTTTGAGTTTTGAAGAATCTTGGCTTCTTTATGAACCAAGATCGCTCTCCACAGAATGAAGATGGCAGTTGGTCTGAGTCCAATCTACCAGCTCATCTATTTAACACACCCTCACCTCCTTGTACTGCACTCGAAACATCTTCTTCACCACCACCACCACCACAGCCACCACGAAGAAGTGCTCGAACCACCAAAAATGTTCAGCCGAAGATGGACCAGTTCTTTGCAAGAACTGAAAAGCCATTGGTTCCAACCAAGCGCAAGGCTGTGATGAATGATGTCGAAGACCTTCTCACAGATACCGCTCAAGAGTTGTCGGAACCTCCTCACAAAAAGGTAATGACTACACCCCCTCGTCAGCCTCCCCGAGCAACTCCTCCAAAGTCACGAAGAGCTGCTGCCAAGGTCAAGGAGCTACCTTCTTTGGAAAACGCAACTTTGAACAAGCCAGAAGCTTGGGGTGAACCACCAGTATGGGCTGAGAAGCGACAACAACTTTGTTCATCACTTCCTTACCATAAGGGATATGAATCTGCTGCCTATCGTACCAACGGCATGATAGCTGGTTTTCTGGCAAATCAAGGAGTTGGTCCTCGCGATGTCTTCACAGAAAATATCTACATCACGTCAGTGTAAGTGACTCCAATTTCAATGAAGGTTGATTCTTGCTGATTTTTGCATTACAGTGGTGGTGGCAAGTCAAAGGGTGAAGATGGTGAAACGAAGCGGGTCAAGGACCAAGACTTCAGCTCAATTGCCATCTCTTTCCAACGCACTATGGAAGCCAAACTACCAATTGCAATGATTGCTGGTAATTATTACTGTTGCCGTGTATGAATTTGAGTTCTCCACTAACATTTCTATAGGCCAACGCAATACCATCTGCCCTGTCAAGCTCAATCACCACTTCAACGTCCTTGACTTCTTCCACATCACAGATATCTGGTGTGAACTTGAGAGTGGCCTCAAGATGTGGAAGGTCAGAATGGAGAAGATTGATCTCACAAAGCGGTCTTGGTGGTCTCCAATCGACTCTGTCGCCCATCTTTCTGAAGGATATGATGGTGTGAAGACGGTTGTTCAAACCTGTGGTGCTTGTAATACTTCATGCAAGACCATCTACACACAAGGCTGGACTTGTAGAAGCCCTCAGTGTGAAGGTTTCTATGTTTTTGATCATCAAGTTGATGTCGACGATCTCCAGTACTGTGCGGAGTTCCTCCAGGAGCGTACTCCTTATACTGGCGCTGCACCTCCCCCATTACGACCCGAGCCTGTCACTGATGCAGACTTGGTCGGTGAAGATATCTTCGGTGTTGAAGAACGATGCAAACAAGGCATTGTTTGCCCAAGGTGTCATGGGTGCATCCGTCGTTTGGAATGGCGACAATGGACTTGTGAAAACCCAGGTTGTGATTTCACTCACACTGTAACACAGGTTCCAGTCCCCATCACTAAAGCCATCGAAGGTAATAATGTCATTGTTAATCAGAGCCCAATAGTCTTTGCTCATGAGGCCATTCGTGTCAACCACAAACCCATTGGCCATTATGATGTGTATGAGCTTCAACTTCCTGGCGAGACGACAGAAGCTGGATGGATCCAAGTTTTCCGCTCCAATGGCCTTATCAATAGCCAACCGGGTGGACCAAACGACTTGTTCCAGGGGATGCAAAAGGATGATTACAAGCTCCGCAGAGGTCCCGCTAGACATCCTGGTCGTGAGTTGCCGCAATCTTCCTCTGCATTGTCATGTTTCTAACCTTTACCAGTTCCAATGGAGATTGTTACTGCACACTTTGCATCCAACTTTGTGAGTTCTACTTTGTACTCACCCCTTATCTAAAACTAATTTTTCATTGAAGGGCGCACCATACAAATTCTTGGTCGCACATGAAGCCAATTCCTTTGAAGATGCTCCAATACCCATTCTCCAGGCAATGCAAAGAATGACTTGGGCTGTACAACAAGCATTTTCTGGAAAGGAAGACGCCGAGTTCACCCCCTTCAATGAAGTTTTGGCCCTCGGTTACTTCGAGAATATGCACATCGGTGTATGCACTTCTTTCTCCACTTTCTTACATCGGCATACTAACTTACAATAGTATCACGATGATGGAGAAGATACTCTTGGTGAAACCGTAGCAACCTTATCTTTGGGAGCTTCCTCGACCATGTGCTTCCGACCAAAGAACAAGAGCACAATCGGTGGTGTTCTCAAGCCCGGTAAGGGCAATCTTGGTTCTAAAGCAGCCAAGAAAGACTACGTCAAGGTCACTCTGAACCATGGCGACATCATTGTTATGCACGGATCCGGCATTCATAAATACTATGAAGTAAGTCTCCTTTTCAAATCACCGCACAAATCATCATACTGATCAATCTCAATAGCATGCCGTCACACCTCATGGTCTCTTGCGATTCGCTCTCACTTGTCGCCATGTCAAGCCTGAGTTACTTAGTCCCGAGGATCGCATCATTTGTGCGGAAAAGAGTGCTCTTCCTGCCAACTTTGCCAACTACGCTTATGATGGTGACATTGGCGTAAGTGAAGACCCAAGTCGACCAACCAACGATGGAGACGATGATGATCTCACCAAGTTGAAGAAGTTCATTGTCGCCAAGAAGTTGTCTGGTGAACTCACCAAAGCCGACTGCATGGAGTTGCGAGATATCATTCTCGACCTTTAAACACACCAAAATCCTTGCTCAATCTTGCTTTTCTTTTGTTTACGACTTATCTATCTACACACATCATTGCGATATTTGCTCAATGACTTATGGTTTCGTGAAATGACGACATTATGATACCACAAAAAAGGGATACTAATACTGGATGGGATATTTACATATTAACATATTTATTTGCAGAGCTTTTATGAACTCATTTTATTTGAGATCTCTTTTACGAGCTCTGGCTACACAACAATGGGAGAATCAATGGGGTATCCAGGTACAATATCAATATATTAGGAGGATGGGTATGTAATTAGCTTTTAATAAAAATATGGAGAGAATGGTACTTCATAAGAAAAATATGTTTTGCATTTGTGATTCCTATTATGATGTGAATGGTTATTTCGATGGTGACTTTGTTGAGACGGAGAGGGGACTTAGGGTTCATTTTCATGATTGAAGAGTTTTTGATAAGTTGTTTGTTGCTTGTGGTGCAGTGATACTGCATATTCTCTGGTCCTTCTAATTTAGTCATATCTTGGGCTAACGTCGTCGGTGAGTAAATTGCTAAAGATATGAGAGGGACTGAGAGGAGATTCATATTCTTGAAGAAAAGTCTCCTTTTAATGAATGATTTTCTAGTGATCTACGTGAAACTTTTTTGGCGGATGGTAAGTGAGGATGGATACGAAGAACCGATTAGAGTTTGAGGAGGGTGGAGAGTACAGAAATGTGGACGCTTGAGAAGTGTGATATTTTGGGGGATGGTGTATCATGTGTGGTGTGGTGTATAGAGGATGAGAGAAGGAGGGGGAAGAGGACCTGAATATCACTCGTGGTACTTGAGAAATAAATCTTACCTGGTTCTCACATGGCAATTGACTAAAGAAATGCATCATATTCTGACGATCAATTTTCGCCTTCATTTTTCTGTTACACTTATGGGCTAGCGCTCCTTCGAAACTTTGTAGGAGGAAGAATACTATTAGTTTGGATCTCTAGACCATCCTATTGAGCAAGAGATCTGTCTTATTGATAAACGGAGGGAAAGTATAGGATGAACCCTTTTCGATTTTCCCATCTTATCGGAAAAATTGCAACCATTGATTTGATCATTGATGGCTATATTCTAGACCAGTCCCAATTCATAACTACATCAGTCACGAGGACAATACTAAGTAAGCTTAAATTGAAAAAATATCACGAGAATGAAGCTTTAACGAGCCTAAGACCACTAGCTCGAAATTAGACATATGTAGTTCCCCGCAAACCCCCTCGCATAAGCGAACACATTCAGGACACGTAACTCCACCTCTCCAAATGTCATTTTTAACTACCAAGTAGACTAATTGCGTAATTCTGCTCACTAGAGAAGATACCCCACACCCAATGGGTATAAAAGGTCTGACTCCCCACCCGGATTCTGAGTTCTTTCCTTTTTTCTTTTTCTCTTCATATTACCTCGCAGAATGTTCACTGCGAGGACAGGACATGGTCTTGATTTCAAAAATTCTTGATTTTTTAGTGGTGCTGAGTCAATTTTTGTGTATCAATCCCTCATACACAACTTATGAGGACAGGACATGGTCTCGATTTCAAAAATTGAGTATGTGCGTGGTGGTCGCATCGATACCTCATATATCATCTGTGAAGAAAACACATGGTTTTGATCTCAAAATTATTGGTTTTTTAGTGGTGCTGGTGGTGCTGAGTCAAGTTTTGTTCATCAATACCTCATATACAATTTATGGGGACCAGAAATGGTCTTGATTCCAGAAAAGAGACTCTTCGGAGAATCTCATATATTCAATTTTTTGTTCACAACTACCTCATACACACAATTTGTGAGGGCAAATTATGGTCTTTGGCTGTTTGAGAGATACTATGTCTCCAAATATACCTCGCATACAACATGTGAGGCGCAAACGTGGAAAATATGGTAAGTCTTTCTTGTCCCGGATGGATTTAGACTCTGAATCAGCTAACTTTTGAATTCTCAATCGGTACGAACATTTGAGTATTTGTCGAGGCAATCAGGATGGCGGAAAGTGCCAACATATTCCGAGGTCGATTCTGTGAAAATTCATTGGTTGTAGTTTGGTAAATGGGATAGTTGTCACGAGGACCGTTTCTGGTGACCTTATGAACGTCACAAGGAGAAAAGAATTAGTTAGATAGTTGTAAAGAAGGCATTTACCATCAAGTTCAAGTTTCGAAAGTGCCTAGAAGATGTTTAGAAAAGTCGAATGCCAATGGATAATGCTGGAGTATCACTTAATAAACTTTAAGATTCAGTGTGAATGGAGGCAAAAGCAACTTAATCTGGCCAATTGTCGGGGCTTCTGTGGGAAACTTCTTACAAGTAGTCATCATAGCTCTATAGATCCTACAAGTGAATGATAGTGCCAAGGGTACATCTTTTTTGTATGCCGAAAGGAAGTCATGTGTTTTTTCTCTAGTCGAAAGATCGCTTTTTGTTAGTATTATGCGATTACATCTTCCGAGGGCAGTTTTGGAGCGAACAGGCTCACATGACTCTCCATTGTATTTCTATATCTATTTCTAGAAGCTTTGAGGGAGTATACATAGCGTACAACTCGATTAAAATCCAGTAGAGACCAATAATTCATTGGTGTTGCTACCACCAATTAAACAAGCGGATGTCAACGTACACAGTTCACCAGCACCGCTGCCATCATCATTATCATTATCATCATCATCATCGTCATTCACTTCACAGGAATATCGGAACCTTTCTTTAACATGCCCTTTGGAGCAATTCTCTCAAAGAGAGCATCTTAAGCTAGTTTTGAATACAGGCAGAAATCTAAGGTAGTATATACGACCTTTGCAAAAACACACAACAGCATCAATTCATCACGACATTGTTCTCAGTAAAATAACAACAATGATGACAGACAATTACAAGAATTCTTCTTCGAGTGCCAGCACAAAGCAAACATCTCAATGAAAAAAAGTTTCCCACGTCACCTGGAGGCAGTGTAATACCAGGAACATGGTTTTGATTACAAAAATTCTTGATTTTTTAGGGGTGCATGAAGAAGAAAAGAAAAAGAAGAGAAAAAAAAAGGGCGAGAAGCCCGATCTTTATAAAAAAACACTATGGTATGTGCGAGGTCAATCAAAGGCTCTAGTATGGGAAAAAGTGAGCAAACAGTGCAAACAGTGTCTCTCTTGTTGTTTTAGGAAGGGACGACGAGGGAGTTGGGTTGGAACATCGCCGATAAGCCTTGCAACCTTGAAGTGTGAAGATCGGTCAGCAAAATTGGGAGAGAAGACATGTCTGGATGGTGGGAATTGAGGAAGGGAATACTTAGGATTTGTTGATAAAGAAGGAAATAGCAATGATGATAGCTCAAGATACCGACTTCGGCATCTCTGACGATTGGTATGAGGAACGTCAATCTTTGAGGGTAAATGTGAAAGGATAGAGACACTACTGAGGAGAAATTTTGATATTCCACCTCTCATTTTACAATCAAAAAGTGCAGAAAGCATCTAAACACATCTCTCGCTTCTTCGTCTCTATGTCTTTTTACAAGCAACGATGAATCCGAAACCAATCTGAGCACTTCAATAAATCAATTGAGAAACTTCACCAATACTTACCCACATCAGCTAAGACCTTTCCGGATCGAATTTGAAGCCCGGGGGGCTGAACGCTCGAAAATTTGACTTGACATTTTACGAACATTCAACAACAGCCTGTCTTGGCAGGTAAATATCTCAACTATTCACTTAGATCAATACCGAGTACAACACAACGATAACACATAAATTTTCCTGAATGATATCTCAAGGGTAGTCTTCTTCTTCAGCTATAATCCTTTTAGCAATTATTTGGAATTTTTAGTCCTAGACCTTCCACGAGGAAAGTGTGCCTCAATACCATCCAACTGATCAAGAATCCGTCAGAAGGAAAGAACTAATTGGAAAGATGATACACATATACTTCTAAGTCCAGATAATGCAAGAATGAACGCGGAGATAACGTGACATGAACAGTAAACAGCAGAGAAAGGAAGGAACGTCCTCATCATGGAAACTGGAACGCCGATTAGCCGAGCTAAGTGAAAGTCTACCACCCAGCAGGTAGGAAGTACCTTTACTGAATATATGGAACCATTGTTCGTGAACTGAGAGGGTTTCGTGTTACTTTATTTACAAATATCTGGGTAGGTTCCACCCAAGACAGTTCTGAAGCTTCGTAGAAATGAAATGCATTCCTAAATCAATACTTCGACCTCTAATATTTCGCTCCATGTAGCAGAATTTCTGCATTCTGAGTTAGGGCCCAAACGATTTCTTTCCTATAGAAACTTCATTGTAAATAAGCTACAGTCATACCATCGGTATCTATCTAGCTAGCCACGATGTGTTTCCTTCATTGGAGAGATAACAAATGCTCCATCTCTAGACATATTGTTGCGGAAAGAAGCGGGTTGAGCACAATGGAACTCATAAATTGCTTTTCCTTTTACTTCTTGAAATGAAATCTTTAGAACAAGTGAAACTAGACTCGGGGTATATGGAGGGCGATAGCTTCCTTCTGTTGAGGAAACAACTTAAACACATGGCTAGCACGAGGTGAGTCTATAATGTTCTCCTTGATATCTTTCTTTGGTATCAAAGACTCCAAGACACAAGTCAAAAAGAATCGGAGAGTCCGGCCTTTGGTTACGGAGGTATTGGGAGGAAGGGCTAGAATCCTTTTGATGTGAAAATTAGGTCGCATCTTCCCCGACCTAGTGTAAGGCTTTGACTTTGAGACACAAGGTGAGGTTAACTCTTCGGGTAATATGTAAAAGAACAAAGCCTTCATTGAGTGAGGTTTTCTGAAATGGAAATGTTGAGGTTATTCCTGAAGTTTCCGACATGGCAATCCCGCCGAACCAACTCATTCCATTACCTCACACGCCAGACATGATATTTCGTGCATATATATTACTTGAAGAAAAACTTCTAGACCCTTCCATCGATTGCTTCTAGAACATTCCTCTTCGATTCTTTGAATGGAGGCCCGAAATGAACAATATTAAGGAGACAATACTAAGGGGTTCGCTTAAATATTCTTTGGTTTTCATATCTCTTTGATACTTTTCGCGAGAAAATTTATGCTTGAACAGCTTCATGAATTTTTTCACGATCTTTAGGATATTGTATGTAATGCCTTAAGAAGTTTTTTGGCGGAGTGAAAAGGTTTAGAACGTCGCCTATAAGTTTTTGATTTCTACTTTGATGGATTTGAAAGGGAGAAATGACTTCCGGAGCTAAGATTGGTCAACTGATGCTCATTTCCTTGTTAATTTCTTGGGGGTGAAGAACAATGTTCAGATTTGAGGACAATATCAAGAGTGAGTAGCTTCAATTTGACGTACGATCTTCTTTCATTCTGTAGGAGGGCCTTTTTTTCACTTGGAATCGGATCCTCCGAATCTCCTTGTTGAACGAGTGATTTGAAACGAAACTGTAGATAACAATTTCCTTCGAAAAGTCTTCTAGAAGCCAGAATCGATGCCTGTTTCCTGTGCTGTTCTCTCTCCTTTACAGACTCCATTTTCATACTATCTTGATGGTCCAGCACTCAGTATTCTTTGTCTCTCCTTGAACAATTCCACAAATCATCCTCAAAAATTCCCTATAAATACCCCTCCTCCAACCCTCATTCCTAGACTTTTCTTCTTCACCAAATTACATTCACTTATATACAATCTTTTTACCAAAAACCAAAACCCACCCCAATAAATCAATCAAAATGCAAGGACCAGGACGCGGATGCACTCTCCAAAAAGCCGGACCCGGCCGTGGATGCAATGTTCAAAAGGGACCAGGACGTGGATGTAACGTCCAGAAGACCGCCGGACCAGGCCGTGGATGCAACATCCAACGTGGCCCAGGCCGTGGTTGCAACGTTCAGAAGGCATAAATCATCTCTTCTGAGATGATTTTGGAGGAGCGATAGAGCACACTAGATATACGACTTTCATTATCTTCCTTTCGAGACGGGAATCGCTAGATACGCTTGCGAATAACAAACACGTTTAACGACGACGAATCGGAAAGAAACAGATGAGAGATATTCGAGATAAACTTTACACATCTCTATCACTTTGCACCAATTTTCGCAATCTCCTCAATGCTGCGCACACGAACGTTCACTTAGATGGGTTTTCTAGAAAAATAGACACTTTATAAAATAGAAAAAGATTTTATCGGCACTATTGGACTTCCCATGGTCTTCAATACACACCACCACATTCGTTACGGTCATAACACATTTTGGCCCCAACTTTCACCCTTCGATTATCGGTATTTCATACCAATCCCCCTTTTTTTACACTTCAACATACATAATCGACAATCGACGATGTGATTGATCACTCATGTCGTTTTTTTCGCACACATTGCGGTTATAGGGGCGAGGATTCTTTTTCGAACAAGCTTGATGACTTCTTTCGTTTCGTAATGGAAGAGGGAATTTCGGGAAATTTTCTGCCGCTCGATATTCCTTGGTGGGACGTTGCTGTTCTTTTGGCATGGTGACGCGCCCTTTTATACTGGAGGGAATCAAACTCTTATTTTGCTTTCCCTATATTTTGACTTCTTCTTTGATGGTGAAATATGATGTGATATGATATGATCATGTGTGTTGTGTGAATATGAATTGAATCTTGATAAGGAGAGCTTCGTAGATGTATCGGCTAAATCAAGGAGGTATCACAATTATGACTTGGACTTGTAACGCCCAATGTTACTCCAACATTTCGGCTAACAACGGTTGTCACTATATTCCCCGACAGTTTATTCCTCTGAAATTTTGGAGTACTCGCGAAAATTTCAGGTGTTCGGGTTTTCTAAAACGTCTTCTGTGCAACCTTACTTGGTCGGGAGAAAGTTTCCTAGGTGTCAAAAATTCATGAAAAGAGCACATCATCAACGTTGTAAATAGCAGACAAGATAGCGCGTTCTATGTTTTGCTGTCTTGATGATATCCAGGACACTTCATATCTCAACTGGAAATACGTAGCAGTACAGCTAAGAATAATGGAATTGTTCAAGGAATGAATGCGGTACAAGATGGTCTAAAATTGGATATCAAGGGAACTCTCCCGAAAAATTTCTTGGTCGAGACTGATATGGCATCATATAATTTCAAGGTATGGATTGAAAAGCATTTTACGGGGATAGAACGTGAAAGATAAGTGAAATGAGAGACTCATATAATGCGTGGAAGTTACCTTTGGTGAATGCTCAGATCAAACCTGTGGTGTCAGGCTTGATAACTCAAAAAGCGACGTGTAAAACATTCATTGATTCATTAATTTCTTCATATTTTTCATAATTAATCGTAGAACCCAGGTGCCATATTGGCAGCCCCTTCAGCTTGTTATTTTTCCTTCAGAAAGCCTCCAGTTGAAATCCCTCCTCTCCTTCCAGTGCAAGCCAATTTAAAATCTGGAGAATGGCAACCACTTTCCTCTCAAAGTAATAACTGCCCAGTTGTTTCCCTGATCATCGGTCTCCTTCTCGACCTTGGTACTGAAAGAAATAGCACTCATAATTCCATCTCCAAACTTTTCGTTCATAACGGCCTTGTAAGCATATCCATAGTTTTGAACAATTTCATACAATCGATAGATGAGAGGTTCAACTGGTGGCATAGGACCAGCACGTCCACGGTCTGGGAAACCTCCGAGTTCGGCCTCGAGTTTTGATTGTGGTACGTCGAGGATTTGGGAAAGCTTCTCAATGTCGGCGGCAGAGGCTTGCGATTGGCCGTAGAAGAGTGCAGCAACAGCGACCTCGGAGCGGCCAAGTTGGTTGGCGATGGATTCGAAGGTTAAAGCTTTGGTGGCTTTGGCCTCAAAGAGGGTTTTGGAGGAGGTAGGAAGACGGTCGACAAGTGTGCTCTGCGTTGAATGTGTTAGTGGCGAAGAACTCTTGCCAACTCTCTTCATGTGGTGGGAGGGTGGTTGTTGGACTCAGAAGCGGGGTATTTTTGAGTGAAAGGTAAGCTTACATCGAGCGTTGCAATCTTGGTTTGATCAGCCATTTTGGTAGATTTTGGTAGATTTTGGTGAGGACTATATAAGATGTTGGTATTTGATTGAAATGATTGAGCAGAAAAACAACGTGAGATCAGAGTGATGTTTATATCTTAAGCTTCTTAGCTGTCCTAACTATGGTATTTGTCAATTGCGGGGGAGTCGATGAAGCTTGGCCTCGGATAAATTGTCATCACAATTCCGGGACAACTCCGAATCCCGCCCAGCACCAATAATCGGTCTTGAGATATCGGTAGTTCAGGTATTGGACAATTGAATAATGGGGGTTCATGAAGGATGAGGGCATCTTTGGGGTTAAGGTTCGTTGCACTCTAACATACATTACTGGGGATTCAGGCCTAAGATACAAAGAGAAGTTGACTGGTAACGCATGGCGCTGCAACCC
Organism: Botrytis byssoidea; assembly: GCF_014898295.1. Lineage (NCBI taxonomy): Eukaryota > Fungi > Ascomycota > Leotiomycetes > Helotiales > Sclerotiniaceae > Botrytis > Botrytis byssoidea. The sequence goes on from NW_024065843.1 coordinate 86,618, forward strand.
TATGGAATGTTTGCTTTTGGGATTATCTTTTCATTGCATTTGAGAATCTGGAGTTTCAACATCTCTTCATTGTATGTTGACAGCTTGTCGTCCTTGGTCTTTGGCCATGATATCACCAACAAAGATCCCGAGATTGCTCCCGACCTATGTCTCGAGTGGAGAAGTGGAGATTTCCGTTTGTCATTCCATTGGAATGGAAACCAAGATCTTCATCTCAAAGTGTCTCTTTGTTTGCTGACGATGTGATCACCCATTTTATCATTTAATCAAACATGCTCCATAAAGTGCAATTGTCATGATTACAAGAGCAGATTGAAGATTACTACTACAACATGGTTGTGAGGTCGAAAGTTTGACTGAGAACAATTTTGCAACTGCAATTGACGAATGAAGCAAGATGTGCTCCATGTCAAGTGCAGAATATGCCAAGCGCAAACAAAAACAATAGCCACCTGTATGTGGCTTTACTGTCATTATCCGTTAGTAGCGGCCGTGAACATACCATATTTACAGGACGGAAGCGGCATTGTCAAACTCGTCGATAATCATGGACGAGACCATCGGCATCGGATTCCGTTTATGTTCTTCTGATAAGAGAGATTGTATTGGTTGTATACAGTGCGAAAAGTTCCCTCCATGAAGCAAAGAGTCCAGGATTAAACCATGGGTATCATTCATTGATTGTAACCTTCCTGTCTCCCATGGCGAACGTTGAGAGCCTCGAGAGAGCTTCTATAAGCTCACACCAATTAAATCATGCCTCATATCTATTGAGGTTCCATTGGGATAATGTTTGCCATATCACATGAAAAGCAAACCGATTTTTTCGATTAGCTGATGCCTTTCCAAGGGGGACTGTAACTCTGTTGCCATGCTACATGCATCATGCAAACACGCGTACTGAATCCTATTCCAACCATTTCGAATTAATCAATAATTTCAAGCAATTGAAATATAATAATCTGCATTATGTGCACAGGAATCCTTATTTGGCACACCAAAAGGTCTAGAAATAGCCAGGGAGACCCTTGATTTTTAAGATTGTGCGCTGTGCAAGATTTTCTTTTAAGACAAAAAGTCACACGCTTCTGTACACAGAGATGATTGTTTTCATGCCAGCTTCCATCTACCATCAACAAGTTCATTTTGCTTATACAAATTGACCTTTGTAAGCAAAGGCAATATAATTTTCAATTGATTTGGGACCCTCCTGACCTCTTCAATTTCAGTATCCTTACATCAACTTTCTCAGTTGGAAGATGGAAAATAACAAAGCGAAGAGAAAAACGACACAGGATGCCGAAAAATCCGAGATACGGATTGAAAGATGTACCGGGAAAGGGAAAAGGTCTTGTTGCAACCCAGGACATTCCTAAGGGTACTCGGATCATTGAAGAGAAGCCAATTATGACGAGGCCTAAACGAGCATCCCCAGGATTCTCTCTCCGAGGTCAATTCAATGCCCTCAATGATGAACAACGGCAAGCATTCCTATCTCTAGAAAATGTACACCCTTACAAGAATGCGGATGAGCAATACTTCGGTATCTTCAAGACGAATGGTCTTCCCATGGAAAGTGACGATGAGGGCGGTCTATTCATTGAAACTTGTCGGATCAACCACGCCTGTGACAACAACGCCTCTAGCAACTGGAACACGACTATCCAAAAGCACACTATCCACGCATTGAGAGACATCCACGAAGGCGAAGAGATCACAATAAGCTATCTTGGATCTCGCGCGTGGCCTCGCCAAATTCGACGACAAGTTCTCCAAGAGAAATTCAGATTTTTGTGCTCATGCAATCTTTGTGGTTTACTTGCCAGGGAATCCATGCAAATTGACAGAGAGTTGATGAATATCGCTCGGATCATGACTCTGATTCCAGGCACCTCTATTAGATATCCGTTGCAGGGCATCCGTTACATGGATCAAGCAGTTCAGCTACTCTCTGGCAAAGAAGTGGGTGTCAGCTTGTTGGGTGGTCTTTTTGCTGAAGCTTCTAAGATGAACGTAGGTCACGGTGACTTGGCAAGAGCTCGTACTTTGGCTGAGAAGGCAACACCTTACTTGATTATATCATATGGCAGTGACAGCGTGCAAGTGCTCGATAACCAGCATCGAGCCAACCAACCATCCATGAACATCTACTACGGCTTATCATCTATAGACTGGGCGACACCCGTCCATGATGTCCCGTCAAGTGTTGATTCAAATGGATTTGAAGACTGGCTTTGGAGAAGAGAGGGACTACAGAATTCACAAATTTATTTCGAAAGCCTAAACATTTTTTTAGTAACTCCATTTTCCCCTCATTCCTGGAACTTCCGCATAGAGACCAGACGAGCCCAGAGTTCTATGAAAATGCTGGAAAGTCCAATCAGCGACCGCGACGCCACTGGTGTTTCTTGGGCAAGATTCTGGAGTTTGACATATCAGATCTCGTAATTCTAGTCAAAGACCTTGATGACACACATGTCCAACTCTTACTCGAAACCAATGCACGAGGGATATTTCCTAAACTTCGAAAAGCGCACACGGTTGCAATTCTCTATGCGCAACGCGACGGCAAAATAACTGAACCTGATATCAGCCTTAAAAATATCGCATTACTTCAGGTATGGTACTCAAGGGATTTCCACTAGATACCCATATATTGGTCTATGTCTAACCATGTGATACAGATCTTCCCAACATCATTATCTCGCTTGATTGCATTAAGAGATCTGACTCACGAATTTTCCACGAAAAGAGAGACTGATAATGCCAGAACATGCCACGGATGTGGTAAGAAGTCATCTTCAATGGTTAAATGCAGCGGGTGTTCCTTTTTCTGTTATTGCAATGAGGTTAGTCTAACACAGTGGCTCCGCGATCATATATAATAGTGCGCATACTAATTATCATGTGCAACACGAATAGAAATGCCAGAAGAACGGCTGGTGCACTAAGGGCCACAAAAATGATTGCAAAATCCTCAAGAAGCCTGATTTGCGAGGGATGTTTTTAATTAAGTGGGAAGAGTTCAATGGCGCTGCTCAATTTCCTCTGTTGACTGTTGTGGGAAATTAAGCAGGAGATATCTATGGAACACTTGATACAGATGGAGGCTCATGAGCGAGTGAATAAGACCAGCCACTAAATTCTACTTTTTTCTCATGTTGAAATTTGAGGCACAAGTGATAGTGCTTCATTATATCCTCCATGCGTCACAAAGCTCCTTGGTTACATGCACGAAGGATCAAACCTTCTCCCTTGTTCGTTCTTTGATGTGATTTTGCAGTTTTACAAGTCACATGTACCATTAATTCACATCATCTAGAAGTCTCACATTCGCTCCGATCAAACGAATTCACTGCAAACAACTTCATTATGGTTGGTTATGTTGGTTCATCCTCCTACGGCTATTCTCATATTCACTTTCACAAAGTCTTCAAGCCAACCTGATTTTCAGATTAAGTGGTCAAACAGATCCGAAGGCGGACAATCCCAATAAGTGTATCGCGATGGCTAATCAAATGTATGCGAAGCGGCATGCGCCAGGGAAAGGTTTAGGTCTCATTGCGACCATAGATATTCCCAGGGGCACACGAATTATCTCTGAGTCTGCATTGATATTAGGACCTGAATTACTCGGAGATGATCTTCGACCTTGCATATCAAGACAATTGTCTGCTCTAACTAGTCAACAGCAACAGGATTGCTTTTCTTTCGGTTATATGCACCAGTGCACAAATGAATCCGAACGGCTATGTGCGATTTTCAACACAAACTGTCTGCCTTTGGAGGGAGCTTATATTTTAGAAACGGGCAATCCAGGGGCATCTCAAAACCGACACAGAAGAGGCGGGCTTTTTCCTAATGCATGTCGTATCAACCATGCCTGTGATCGAAACGCGGGAGTGCACTGGATTGAGAGTAGCCAACAAATCGCCGTCACAGCTCTGAAAAACATCTGCAAAGATGAGGAAATTACAATAAACTACCTGGGTCTCAATAAAATACGCAGAGCTCGGTGTGCGAGTCTCCAGAGAGATTTCGGGTTTAACTGTTCATGTGGTCTCTGCTCCTTGCCCGAAATGGAGAGCAAGAACATTGATAGACAACTGAGTGAAATACCCAAACTGTCGTCATTCATTTTTGGTCGTATTACAGCGAGCAGACGTGAAGGACCATTACGGGAACTTCATGAATTTGATCAACTAGTCCGTCTTTATAATGAGCAGGAAACCAGGATTGCGGACATGGGGCGAATCTATGTGGCTATCGCTGAGAGGGTTCTCAAGCAAAGCGACTTAGCCAGAGGAAAGATTTCCGCGGAGAGGGCAATATCTGACTTTAGAATGGTCTATGGCAGTGACTGTATGGAAATACAAAAATGGAGGTACCTAGTTGACAAACCTACTGAATACGAACTGTTTGGGCATTCAACGGCATGGAAAACAACAGTCGACGAAATACCCACCGATTTTTCTCCAGAGAAATTTGAAGCCTGGCTTTGGAGAAGAGAGCGAGTGTATTCTATGGAAGAGATAGTCGACTTTCGAAGCCGCGACGTTTTTCCACCAATCATTCACTTGCCCTTCTCAAACAATAGCGACTACTACGAGACTAACGAAGATTCTTGTTCCAGGGCACGAAATCATTGGTGTTTCTTTGGAGAGATTACTCACACAACCAAGTTTGGAAAATCATCCTTGGCAGTTAAAGACGTTGATGGCAAAGAGATCAAGCTTGCATTCGGAACCGAGGAGAGGGGAAGAGAATTACCACCAAATAGAGTTGTGAAAGGATGCACAGTTGCGATTATCAACGCAAAACCATACGAGTTTCCAATCGAGGATGAAAGATATGGTGGAAAGATTGGCATTATTCATGATGATGAACTTTGTTTGAGGGTAATGTGCTTAATATTTATATATCTCTGTAGCCCTTTTAGCTGTGCACCGCTAACTATCTGCAACAACGAATTAGATCTTCAGGCTTTCTTTGAAAGAGCTATTCGCGTTGAACGATCAGATTCAAGTGTTTTCCACAGAAACGAATGGTCTAAGAATGTGTCATGGATGTCAGAAGAGATCAGCCTCGCTGTTTAGGTGCCAGAAATGTTCAATGTTCTGGTATTGCAGTAGGGTAAGACTTGACCTAAATTTCCTTCTCCTTCTCTTTTCATTTTATATTGATAACTTCGATGCTAACCACATTTCTGTACCGAACAGGCTTGTCAAATAATTGGATGGAGTCAAAATGAACATCAAGATGTTTGTGCCATTCTCAGAAAAGAACCTGATTTGAAAAGAATGTTTCTTCTTGATTGGGATCAATATGATACTCACGTTCAGTTTCCTCTGCCAGCTTAGATAAGTATGTAGTTAATATGTATTGAGGAGAATTCAAAGCGTGATAGCATCACAAGGAATGAGGAAATAGCATCTATAAAGGTTTAACAAATTATTGCGACCAGGAAAGGTATTGTTGAACATTAAATTCTGGGCATAGCTTGGGCGAATATGCTTTTCTATTATTCTTTTCGGTTCCAACACAAGTTAATTATCCATCCTCATCCTGTACCCCCCATTACTAGCCAGTTTTTGAATCTTTGCTGTGCTTTTTCTTCCCTCATTACGCAATCTTCTAAGCCAATTCAGATCCAACTAAACCTTCACGAGGTTCAAATATCCACTTCATCAAGCTTTCACCAGATCCAAAAGCCCCAATATCCATCACACTGTTCCTCCACTCAGTACTCCAGTTACCACTATCCCGCCATGCTTAACCCCTACCAATAATTCCAGGACGATCCCACTTCATCGTACCGACCGAACTAACAGGAGAAACAGGGCGAGTACTAAATTCATCTTCATTTTGTTTTGGCCTCGGCGGCGATACAGCGCTCAGACCCGGATTACTGATTGATTGGCCGATTTGACGTCTCCCTGTATGTGCTTCGGCTTTGCCAGCTACAAGTGTGTCGGCTCCAAGCTTGCCGGCGTCGATTGCATTGCCTCCATTGGCGTGTTCTCTAACCCTAATAACCCCAAGCGAAGATCTTCTTTCCGGAATCGTCCAGCTCAATCTCGATTCCTTCACTCTATCTTGTTCTTCTTGAGGGTGCCGTTCAGTTGACACTTCGTCGAGTGTGTTGTGAGTCTTTCTTTGTGCTTGGAGGTAGCTCGCATATCCATTCATAACGCGGGTTGATACAGCGCGGTGAGATGATGAGATGTCAACGGGTCGTGATGCGTGGAGACTGCTTTCATCGCTCGTGCGAGGCGCGTATGCACCTCTGGTGGATCGGCGTTGATGTTTTTCGTTTGGAGGGAGGGATGGTTTGGATGGTACACAGCCCATTTTGGAAGATATGTAAGAGGTCTTGGAAGATTTTGTTGGAAAGAGTCTGGGGAGTCAAACTCGTCGAATTTTTATGATGGCATTCTCGAAGAGATACGGGTGAGTGAATTTTGAAGCTAATAATATTGAGGTTTTAAGTGTGACACTTCATATTCACTTGTGGTTGAATGGCGGATTATAAAATTGGCAAAATAACCAATAAACTTCATCTATTAGCAACTTTTCTTGAAGTATCATGAATAGGTCATTAAAATTCTGGATCGCATAATTATTCCTACGTCAAATAATCGAGATTAAATCTTAACTCATATAATCCACTGCTCAGTTCCTTTGTGCAAAGCACCAATTCCACAACCTCGACCAACAATCCATACCAGCAAATGACACATTGCACTTCCCTAATCCTTTCTCTGTTTTATGTCTCTTTGTACAATCATCCTGCTTGAGATTCCTATCCATCTCACACATCTCATCCATCACAGCCATAGCATCGACTACCAACCAGCCTTCCCCTTCCGCATCCCCATCACCCTTCGAACGCGATTCCTCTTCTTGCTCTATTTTTCTGATCATCTGCGTATTCTCAAGACGCTTGATAACCTCTCGTGCTTCTTCAATCCTCCCTTCTTCTTTAAATTTGCGAGCTTCGAGAAGCAGGGGAATTAAACTATTTGTAGGCCATGCGAGATGAGACATTTCTTCCCAAATCTTAGGGCCACTAGTGATTTGTATCTTTTCCATGTCATCATTCCACTCGGCCGTGGCTATAGGGAGAGATGTAGATGCATTGTTGGGTATTTCTGTGCCCATTGTATTTTAAATCTGTCTTTGTTGAGATGTGTAAACCTAACTTAAAGTGTCGAAAAGTTTGTAAGGGAGAACTGGGAGTTTGCATAGACACTAATGCGGTTTATATATGAAAGTTGAGAGATAACAACCATGAGGTTTTTCTCGGGAAGTTCATCATAGACCGTGAAACACGTTATCTGCAGTGTTATTCACCAACTCAGCAGTAGTGCTATGGAATTCTGATCCAAATTTCAACACGCCGACCATCGATGACTCAACCACATCACGTTATTCAATCATAACCGTATGAATTTGAATATTCATAGAGATCATCGTGGAGCCTAGAATCTGAACCCATCAGATTGACTTTGTTTTGTGTGAACTTCAACGCATTGCGTATTACATTTTCAGCCCGTCTAGATGTACAGAGTGGGTAACTAGGTTTTCTTACTACCATCCATCGTCCCGCTGCTCCTTCCACTACTTCAATTTCCTCCTACTATCCCTTCATCAAATAACCCACAAATTTATCTCACAATCAAACATATTCTCCTCTCCATTCCTAGAGCCATCGAAAGGAAGATTATCTGCGAAACGAACCTTTCTCTTTGTGATTCTATTTGTTGCCCTGGAATGGTTAGCAGAGGCTTCATTATTGTGTCAACACATAACTTACTTCCTAAGATCATCAAACGATTCCTGCGAGCCAAAGTCCCTGACAATTATCCTAAAAACAATTAGCATGCGCTTCATTTTGCATTTGAACAAGTGATATTTACGATCCAGGCCTGTTCAGCGATTCTTGAGAGTCTATGCGTCTGACGTTATCTCCATGTTTGTTCTTCAACTGTATAACGACAAGTGAGCGAGGATTAGTTGTGTTATTTTCTGCTGTGGTTTCTTGTTGTGGAGTTGAAAGAACGAGCATCGATTTGGATCTTAGAGGCGATGAGACTTGCAAGGTGTTTTTTCCAGTTTCACTTAGATGAGGTGTAGCAGTTTGAGGCTGGTCAAGTGTGATGGATTTGCTGCGGGTTCTAATAAGTTGGTCTTCGGGAGGTGTCAAAGTCGACATTTTAGTGATTTTATTCTCAATCTCAGTGATTTATTTATGTCTTTGAGCTAGTTTGTATATTGCAAGAGAAGATTATTTCATTGCGATGAGAAGGCAGCTCTTAAATGGTCTTTCTAAAGTTGAGAGAGATTATTCATAAGTTAAAATGTTGGTCATTTGCATCACACCACTCACTCATATTCTCCAAAGAGATTCAGTCATAAATCATGAAGAAACAATCGTGATTAATAAATATCTAGAAGGAATCCTAATGACCAGTCCTAGTCCTGGTAGATAATGACCTCAGATATAGGGATAACACTTGTGCAGCTACTCAAGCATATGCTGTATCAATATCTGACGAGGTCCCCATACATCGCCGACACAACTAATCATAACGAGAGCCGGTCTTCAATTTCTCACCTTGGTTTGGAAATCCTTTCGGTACAACTCGCAACGAAGTAATTACTTCTCCCTTTCCCTCACTAATCAACTGATCAGTAGCCCAATGAAATCCCTGACCGCATCGATATCCACCCGTGATCCTAGACCATCGACATCCTCTAGGACATGTATTACCGATTTTTCGAAGTTGTGATTTTGCCCATGCATCTTGAACGAAAAATTCTTGGGATGCAATATTCATATTCTCAATTCCTAATTGAGAAACAGCCATTTCTTGATCTTGTTGGCTTTCTAATCCTGGAAATTGAGCGACAGAAGCTTGCTGCAATCGAAGTCTATCAGTTAGTGATCGTGATGAATTTCCTGATTGATTATATGGGAATTAGCATACCTGTTGTGGTGGTGGTATAGGAGGTGCTACACCATACCCATTCTGTCCACCTGTCGATTGAAGCTCCCTGAGACTAGGCATAGGATTTCCGGATTGTACAAGCGAACGGAAACCCCTGCCTCGAGCAATTCTTCTACGAGCTTTTTGCATTGCTTTATCCTGCTGTGCCTTGCGCCACTCTGGATCTTGGCGTGGATCAACATACTGGGCTGCCTGACCACGAGGGTTTTGAAGTTGAGCTCTGGCTTCAGCTTGGTGGGCATATATTTTAGGTGGACCTTGTCTGTTTAGAGGCATACCGCTAGATGGTAAGTTGCTTCCGAATGCTGGATTGGTTCCGAAAGATTGTCTATGTGGCACTCGGAGTCGAGGTCGTTGGCCTGGATAAACGCGTGAAGAATCTTGAACTTCTCGTTGCAAATACACTGGTGTTGTTAGAGTTGGCTGAAATTGAAAAGGGTTTTGTGGTCCAGGACGATGCAGTGGTTGAACGTGTGATTGATTTCGGTTAATGAGCTCAGTGGGTCTTCTCGTTTGAGTTTGTGATTGTGTTCGTTCAAGAAATCCGGCTGCTCTCTGTGATTCAGATACAGATTGAATTGATTGCGCAGATCTGAGGGATGGATCAGGCTGTGATTGCAATTGTGGAAAATTCGGAGCTGCTTGGCCTTGACCCATTGGTACCGCAGTAACTCGTGATTGGGAGCTTCTAGTTTCAGTGATACGGGATAGTGTTTGACCTGTTTCGCTTCCTACATCAAATTGTAGTCGGCTAGGATTCGAAGAATGAGCGGAACTCGGACGACTAGATTCTGTCATACTTTGGTTGGTAAAATGTTGATTTTCAGGAAGAAGATTATTAGGAGCTTGACTGATACCACGACTTGCGGAAAATTGTCGTTTATCTGCAGTGAGTTGAACGTCCATTTCACCAAGACTAGCAGGAGCTTGACTTAAACTAGAACGGATAGAAGCTTGATCTGCAGTAAGTGGCATATCCATCCTATTGGGTCCTGTAGGGGCTAGACTTCCTTGTGGAAATCTACTTACACCACCGTCATCATGACCTCCCCTTGCATTCTTCTTCTTAGCTCCCATATTGATGTCCGAACTTACTGAAGATAGAAGAAAGGTGATGGTGGCTCGAGGAATCCTTGTAGGTAGCTTTAGATGAATATAAATTGTAATAATAAAGTGAAGAGTTTTATAATGAATTAAAGTAGATATTTAACGGGAGTGAGTGCATTTACTAGATGTCGAATCTAAGAAGTTACATATAAATAGACAAGTTGCTACGACAACTTTTAAATTACTATTGAGCTACTACTTCATTGGCAATTTTTGCAATTTGAGTTAACAGTAACCAGATTGACGTAGCTGTACGAATGATTGTGCACTAAGATACCACACCTATGCTCAGCCAAGAGGTGCTGCAATAAAGATAAAAACAACTACGGCATCCCAAAAATACATCCATTGTTTGACCTCGCTGCGATCATCGTAGTTCCACTTAGAAATAGTGACTTTTATGAAATATATCATAAAGATTTTCGGGGGTGTACCCCGCTTCCATACATATTGTAGTAATTGGAATGACATTAGAAATAGCTCAAATAATTATGTAACTAGGACTACAGCCCGAAACGATTAATCGACTAATTATTATCCTAATCAACGTTCGCGATCCACCTCGTCGGTTCACTTCGACGTACAAGATGATGGTATAAATAAGATGCATGAGAATCTCTGAGGTACTGGCCATGGAGCACCTGTTCTCTGGGTATTATGTGTGAAAAACTTTTGGGTGTATCCCTTCATGATCATAAATCCTTTCATCATCATCTACCCCTATTGCTCCTCAATCTATACCACCTAACAAGCCATACAATCAACGCCAGCGTTGACACTAATCTTATGCCAGCACCGATCCAAACGCCTTTCTTCATTGCATCATAATATCCTTCTAACATAATGCCTACTGCATGTTCCTTCGTCTTGTTCTTTCCTATTAATGGCCCTCCACTTTCAAGCATCGCAACAGCAGTTGTTTCTCCATCCATTGCTGTCTGATTACCAGTCCCATCGTGCGCACTCCCTCGTAATCGTTCCGTGTTTCGTTTCTTGATATTTCGTGTGAGCAAATTGATAATTATTCGTATATCTGGTGAAGTAAAAGTGGGATATTCCCATAACTCAACCGAATCGTGAGGCGGTAATTGATCGATAAAATCAGCCACCATACCCAAGGTTAACCCCCAAAGTAAGAGTGGTCTGTCGCTCTGTGCTTTCTCCCCCCCTTTGAACCAAGTATAAGCTCTTTCAAAGATGCTTTTCTTAGGTTGCGATTCTTCCGAGAAATACTCCTTTGTTGAACTGCAATACAATGATTCACTGGGTCGTAATCGAATGGCCGAGAACCTCATTTTGCCAATGATCGGCTTCAATATGGTTTTCACTACTATGCCCCCTTGCTTGGCAAATCGATCGGATACATTGACATATTCGTATGTGCGGACTGAGGGCGAAAGAAGGACTCGGAGGGGAACCCAATGTGTTGATGCTATTTCAGCGGGCTGTAGTTGGAGTGGTGGGAATGCTGGGCAGATCCAGATGAAGAGGAACGGACAAAGTACCATTATTCTGTTTCGGAGACAGTATCAGCAATTTTCCTTCAATATTTCCTGCCTTACTGTAGTGAATCAAAATTCATCCGCCAAAGGTAACTCACGGCACTGATCCCCAGCTTGTAGAAACCACCCTCTCAGGCAGGTTCCCAACATATACACATCTCTCCCCCCTTAAATCCAACCCAATTTCCTCACTCGTTTCCCTCACTGCAACGTCTTTATCACTTGCATCACCAGGATCCCTCTTTCCTCCCGGTAGCGCGACATGACTCGTCCATCGATCTCCTTCTCTTGCTGCGCGTTTGATAAATAACAATTCAGGATCACCGTTCTTCACCCATGATTGTTCAAAGAAATTTGCCAGTCGCTGGTCCGTTGGTGGTTCTGGATATGGAAAGATTTGAGGAGCCGTAGGAGGAAGGTCATTGCGAGAAGGACGAATACGTAATACTAGAGCTACTGATGCGCGCCTGGGACAATTTGGTGGATTAGGTATGTATGGATATGGGTTTTGTGAGATGTGGAGGAGAGTGTTGTGGAGAGAAGTGGTAAGGGAGGGAGGGGATTCGAAGGACATTTCCCTTTTCCCCGTGTCTCAGGGACAAACAACCGCAGAGCAGGAATTAAAGGGATGATGTTGTGATTTGTTGTACGAATATTAATTGACACAGCACAGAACAATTAAAAAATACCGGTGAAGCTGTTCGAAGCCGCGGTTTCGCTTATCTTATCTGGATTATAGGCTGTTCAGGCTGTGACGTGGTGATTAAAGGCGCCCGAGTGGATCACGATAGGCTAGGGATAGGGGAACAGGTGCTAAAAAGCTCGTGGCAGAAAACGGCAGGTAGGTACCAGATAATGGAAGATCGTACAAGTGGACGAGAAAGAAGCAAATTTTGATTTAAATCCAATTCGGTTGTTTATATAATATCATTTCCAAGATAGATAATCACACCTTTCCCTTCGATTCGAACTCATCTCTTTCAAATTTCTTCCTTCCGAGGTTATATGCACCATAGTCGTGGGCATGAACGTACGGCGAACAGCTATCCACTCGCCCCACACAAGTACATGTATCCCAACCAGCCCCCTTAGATTCGAAAATAAGACGGGTCTGCGTTGGTTCAGCAGGCGGTGTCGGGTCCTACACATGCATTATTTTGAACAAGAACTATTCTGTGGTTTGAATGTCCAGTTTAGTGGAGAGCGAACGCCTATCTCCAGCGAGAAAGTTAAAATTCAAGTTGACCAAATTTGTAAAGATTTTCGGGGGCTCTGGGTAGTGCGATATGCCCTGACTGCATCTGCTGCGAACTGGCTCAGAGACGGAGGACGTCATAAGCCTTCTGGGTATATAGTGGGCATCATCCCAACTTCATACCCAAGGTTGCGGATCTGATCGTACGAAAGTGTCTTCGTATTGACCCGTTGGGAACATATTGCTTTTGGCGATCGTTTGTTCTTTGATTTGGGGAACCCAGATGCAAAGATGCATTTGCAGAACATCATGCATGCATGAACTACCGGTGGGAGCGATGTGTTCGTTGCCATTTTAGAACAATATCCATCGTGTCGATAGTGGAGCCAGAAGAGATGGATCAGGTTCTAGAAACCTAGCATTTGGGTGGCAAATAGTGTACCTGTCGATCGATAGTGTACGAATAGCTGGAAGGTAACTTTGAGACAAATCTTAGTCTGCGTTCTCTGCCGGCAGCTAAACGGACCACCTCTTCAACTTTCTGCGGAGATCAATTCCAACTACCATTATTATATAGAACATTGTACCGGATATCCTCCGAAGGTGAGCGAGTCTCATCCAATCGTGCGATCGATAATGGTCTTCATTCAGCTAGCTAGGCTTCTCTTGAAAGACACCGCCGATGATATTTTTATACAACGGATTCCCGGTATAAGCATTTCTAAAAACATGCCAACCATATCATCGGATAGCAGGGCGAATTTCCGAGTCGAATAGAGGTACCAAGCCAAGTCAATAAGTTAGAAACTATAACTTTGTCAAGCCAGTCAATCTGTTGCTCAATTGATCTCTAATTTTAGAAGGCTTCTGTCCTTGATTTCCAATCATTTGTCGTCAAGAAACTTCGTAGTCGGGATATCGACCGCGAGGATTCCTTCTCGGAGCAGGTGGTGGAGCATCGATCGTAAACTTCACAGTACGTGTAGATTGCTGTTTCGATGACTCAATGAAGCCTGGTGGTCTTTCATAATTTGGGTAATAGCCAAAATTTGATTGCAATGGCTGCTTTTTGACAAGCGGTTCTATATTATCCTGCGGCCTGGCTGGAGATATTTTGCATTGGGGCCCTGCTCGGGGTTTCTTATTAGGAAGGCAACCAAATGCGAATCTCGGTCCGCCTTTAAATTCTGGAAGCGGTCTGATAAGTTGTGACTCTGGCTGTTTTTTTACTGATCGGGAATGTTGAACAAGAAGGTAGTATCCAGCAGGTTTGTCTGTTGAGACAGGAATTGGAAGGTCCAACCTCATTTGTTCCTGCGGCTTTAGCTTTGGCAGTGGCTCTTGAGTCGTGACGAATGTTGCACTGGAGTTTATGAGGCTCAGTCCGTCGTTAAGAGTAGATTGTAAAGATACAGGTTGGAGGAATGGAGGTAGCATCGATCGCCCGAAGTCTGGGTTGAATCCTTGAGCACTCGCCATAATAAATTCAAGAAGATTTGCTTTTAAGCTCTCAGCATTGCAAATTCAAGAAGGAAAGCTGGGTGAAGACGGGGTATATAGAGAGTATTGGGCCTCAATGTCCAAGATGCAAGTCTAACACAATGTATTGTACAGATTCGAGACGTAGAAGGAATGAGATTTTAGAAATTGTAAGGCACGATGTCAAATGAAACGGTATGGAGTGTGAGGTGATAGGCTTTATACCTAGCCAAATTTGACCTAAACCTAATAATTGTCATGTCCCGCCAGAAAAAACCAGTCTTGATACCAACGATAATCTTAACTAGATTTGAACGAAAGCATCATGCAATACATTGCAACGTGCGGAATCCAAAATCATTATCGCATACAAGCTTTGGACTGCCGATGTCATATACAAGCTTTGTGGTTTCACATCTTGAATCTGGCATTTGGATGTTCGTTGGATCTTTGGAAACTTCGAAAGTTAAGATCGCTCGTGCAACACCGGGATTGCAGCTTGGCAAATGCTTGTAGTCGTTGACCATTGTGACCAATAGAGCGGGATATATGTTCAATGGTCTTTCAACCGTCGTTTCAGAATTTGAGATGACATTTTTGTCTCTGAAAGATGAGACGACATGAGACCTGAGGGTTGCTGAAGATATATACCTAGGTAAAGAGATATATTAGATATATGAAGACGGGTTAAATTTACGAATTGATTAGGAAATTCAAAACACTCTGAAGTAGTAGGATTCCAAGGGAGTGGCTTAATGTGGCTGTGATTGTTGGTACTAGCGAGGCCGCGGCCATTGCGTTCAGGTTGCACCACTTTTTGTGACCGCGGTCAAATTGTTTCCAACAACAAACCAAGATATCACAGTACAGGAACCTAAGTAGGTAACAATTCGCATGAATATGTTCTCTGTAAAGTATTCAATATGCCTTCTGCAATTACTATATCCGCCATAGACACGGAATCAGCGATATGTTCAGTTGAGAGCTCAGTTAAAACTGTCTTCGCAATCCCTGAACTTTTAGAACTCATCCTCCTCCAGCTTCCATTTCTCGATCTTGTTCGAGCGCAAATGATTAACCAAAATTTTCATGATGTTATCGAATCCTCAAATTTACTACAACAAGCTCTGTTCTTTCGTGCATCTCCAGCTTCATCATTTCCACGACCCAATCCTCTCCTTCAACCTTGTCATAACGCTCAGTTCCTAGACCTACGATCGACTCAAACACGATGCAGGTATCTGCATAACCCGCGAGGTCGGCGGATGGCAGATTGGAGCAAGTGGCCTGCTATAGATTATAGAGATGGATTTAAATTGAATATACAACCTACTAATGAGGCTGTCAGAAGGGTAGAGGCTAGTTGGAGGCGTATGTTGATTGTTCAACCACCCATTGAAGAATTAGAAATGAATGGCCCACCATCGCGAAAGATTAAAGATCGATTTGGTGTAATAATGGAGGAGCTGGGAAGCCCATTGGGAAAATTGAGGTGTGTGGATTTTGAGATCTTTACAAGTGGGAAGTCCCGTATGATTGTTGAGAAGCAAATGAAACGCATGGCGCATTGATAATTCAGTGTTTCCTGAGTTGTTCTTTATCTTCAACACATGCAGAGATATCAAATTTGATACTACTTGTTTTTTCTGTCTAGAAAATTAGGAGAATCCCTCTCAAATGGTTGAGTGTTGGTAGCTTCAGTGGTATGTAACTTCCACATTCAACGGCAGTAGATGGTTGACAAAAATCAAATAACTGTTCGTACATTTTCACTCTGCCTCAACCCTTCCAGCAAAGTTTCTTTCGCATGGCTATACTGGCTTTGATACTCTTTGTACCGTCTTGTCATCACTATTCCCAGATCATTTATGTTTCCCCTTATATCGATCACTGAAATAGTCAGATAAAGAATTTAGAATAACCATCATCTCCAATTGCAACCATAAACTGCTCTTGTCAAAATAAGATACACACTAGTCATTATCTTACATTTTCCCATCGACATTTGAGAAATCAATTGTTGAGAATTAGGAACTCCCATCTATATTATGCTTCAGTCCCGATCATGGCCGGCTATCATATCACCAGCTAAAGGCGACAGATATCGGTCTTTCCTAGAACTATGGTGGCTAGGCTCATGAGAATGTCGAGATCTATCAATATAGGGAGATCCTGTTCGACTTCCATGCCTACTGTGTCCTGATGTCCTTTCTCTAGAATGCGGTACACTTCCAGGGCTTAACAGACGCCTCACCCCATCTCCACCTCTTAAGAATCCAACCATATCTGCAGGTCTTTTTCCTTCCTTATCTCTCGCTTTTGGATCTGCACCTGAATCTATCAATAGTCTCACCATGTCTTCCTTCACTTTTGCATGTACTCCCTCAATCAAGTCAACTCCAGCGATCGCTCGATGCAATGGACCTCGTCCCTTTTTGTCGCTGACTCTTACATTGGCATCGCTATTGATCAAGATTTTCACAGCCTCAACGCAATCGTGTCGACACGCCAATAATAATGCGGTAGAGCCTTTCTTGTCCCTAGCTTCAATATCTGCTCCTTTTGCTAACAGATATTTGATTGTATGCGGATGGCCCCATCTAGAGGCAGAGAGGAGTGGTGTATTACCCCAACCATCTTTGGCCTCCAAATATGCTTCATGTTCTACCAAAAGCTTCACCATTTCCAAATCTCCAATTCTGGCTGCGATATGGAGAACAGTCTCTCCACCTTTTGGTGCCATCGAAGTGTCAGCTCCAGCCTCCAGCAATAAATCAGTTGTTTTCACATGGTGTGTTTGTACTGCCGCTATCAGAGGCGTAATATGTTGTGACCACACATTCACGTCTGTTTTCTTCACTACATCCTTATGGCGGGAACTCTCTGATCGTGGTCGACGTGGAGGATCAATGAGAATATCAAGAACCTCCATCTGTCCTGCACTACTAGCCGCGACGAGTGCTGGCGCCATATCTATCTGATGATCTTGGGAAAGAATGTTTTTGACTACGCTTGTATTTCCTTCATATGCTGCCTTGGCTAATTCGGTTGATGGAGAAGTGGCTTTCTTCGAAAGGTAAGCTGTGGCTTCCTTTATCGCGATCGGCGCGAAGGTCTTGAGGATAGTATCCATTTTGGTTGTGATATGAATATAGCAATTTTTCTAGTGGATTGGTCGCGTTGATATGTAAGATTTCCTGCTACACAATGTGTGACGACCAGATATTTCCAAGCAACAAAGCTGTCGTTAGCTTTCAATTAAATGATTCGGGGCGAAATGTCAGGAGTTTCAACCGTATCGCCACATACAATCATGAAAGTTACCAGGAGAGTCTCGTGTGCTGTTTCCATCTATCCAGGCAAAATAAGATTTCGAAAGTCGTTCAACTGAAATCAGCTGACAATTGAGATTATGTCTTGGAGATGTATCTAAATCATACGATGTCATCATCTCGATATGCAACATTCCAGCCCGCCCCTACGAAAATGACAGAGTGTATGGGTCAAGTGTTTATGGAAAATCTTATTCGCCAGGTGATTGCCTTTAAGAGAAGTCTTGTACAACGTCAGTTCAGCTATAGCCTTGGCTCGTCGTATGATGAAATATCACATGGTCGGGATTGTGGCTTTGCGCTTAATTTATTCGACGTATCATATTCATGTGATTAGTCCGAGGTATTCAGGTATTTGATTGAAGTTCATTCACAGATTTAGATACTTTCATTAATGTGAGAAGCTTCTCAATTATTTTTTCAATCCAGATAGATGACGGACCAAAATATCTTTATTACGATCATGTTCAAGATATGGCATCTTCAATCAACACTCTCTCATGCTATTTCTCGGCTCAAAGATTGTTACTTCGACGAATGAGTGATCTTATCGTATACCCATCAAGAGACTCGCTTATAAAATCATAATAAGTCGATAAAACGGCTTCCGTGTCAAACGGGGAGGGTGCCTAGTACTTGACACTTCTTATAGTATGATCAGAATTGTCAACAACAATCACTTTTACCTCACGCTAAAGAACTGATCCAGGCAAAGCATATAAATCCGGCAGATCACTTTTTTTTACCTACAAACACTCTTCATCGTTCTTTCTCGTTGCTTCCAGATGGTGGCGCCAGTGTTTGAAAAGCTCGTAATTGGATTGAAGAATACAACGTCTTCGACTACACGCTTACACTCCATGACTTTTCGATAACTTGGTGCTATTGTAGAAAGAGACTCATGCAGTACAAATTTCTCAAATCCCATCCTTATTTGCTTACAGTGGCTCAGTAGGAAGACTATGGTTAATATGGAATTTAAAAGAAAATGCGGGACCGTGTGTGTCACTCAAGCCATGAGAAAGAAGAAAGCATATATAGTGAGTGAAGTTTGCTTAGAATAATTGAGCAATGAACATAATGAATCCAACACCCAGATTGCGAGTGGATTAGATTGACGATTTCACAAGCCACTCCATAGGTGAGGGTTTTTTGTAGGAGTCACTTTATAAAGCTCTGTTGATATGGATTGGGGATTTGAAACTTTCAAGCTCGCAATAAAAAAATAAAATTTTATTGATCAAGGCAGAATTTGCAGTGAGAAGAAATATCAGGAATCATTTCTAGATGGCCCTGGCATGAAGAGGCAATATTCATCCGTCTGCTCCCCTATGCCCTCTCTACTCTGATGACAATAATGAATGTCGCAAAACATACAACTCATCAATAGAAGACAGAAAATATAAATTCATTACTACTTTCAAAATCCTAACATGCATACATGAATCCGAATCAAGTAGTCAGACGTCATCATGAAAGTTATCGGACTCGCCTAGTCAATCGAACGACTAAGGTCGATAGTCTCTAATAGCCGAAATGAAAACTACTAAATAGTATATTAATTCCTATTAGAAGCCGATAATATATAAAGTACAAATAAGCTTGACAGTATTTGAATTATATAAAGTTAATAATGAAAAATTAAAAGAATATAGTTATCTTATCTGAAATCATTTAATATTAACTTGAATCCTTTCAAGTTGACTCAATGATTCAAATTTGTTCAAAGCTATGATTTAATGATACGTTTCAGAGAACTTATGTGATTCTCAATATAGAATTCTCGAATGTCTAAAACTCTTTATTAAGATGATAGAGATTTCTATTCGTAAGTCTCTTATACTTTATAAGCCTATAATCTAATCTTTTAATTCGAATCAGTTTGAAAGACAATTTGTAAAATAGATACCGAATGATACTTTTCCCCAGTATACTAACTACGAACAGCAGAGTACACCTATTCCACGCCTCAACATCAACGGTATATCTTCGTTTAATAGAGAGGAATGTTTAAAGAATATCGTCGTTGTGATAGCGTTGAACATGTAAGAAATTCCGAGGATCTTGCTTAGTGACCTGCGAGCATCTGCTTTTTGGGTTTAGATATATCCTATTTGATGGAACATACATCTGTGCATGGTGAACGAATTTCGCCAACTGAATTATCACTGTTGGTTAGGCTTCAGGTAGGTTGGGGTTTCTTCCTGGTTGATTATTTCCCCCCTGTTTTCAAATACTCAATTTTATAATCCTTCTCGTCTATGACATCCCACTTATTACTTATCAGACTGCCGTATGCGATTCATAACCATCCCTGTGTTAGCGCTTATACATACACGAATCCATTTCAAATACTGTATAGATCTTTATACAAGTTTGCTGTAAGAGTCACTATGCTCATCGAAAAGCCATGACTAGACTAAAAATGCTTCGTATTCCCACAATTAACCTTTATTCAATACTCACAACCCGAGTGCAATTGAGACTAAACTCTGCTGTGCCTTGAACATCTTTGTACAAATCAAATGCCTCAACAGAACTGGCTGCCATACCAACTCGTTTAAATGTTTCGTCGATTTTCCTTAGTATAAGTGCAAAATATCGTGATGTATCCTCCGGGGACGCATAGAATAAGAAGTATTCCATGCCTCGCGCATGTAAGCAAAATAAAATTTCATCGATATCTTCGTCAAAACAGATACCCGCCTCGCTCATGCACGACTTGGCAGCTACAACTTTTCCCTCCCCCATCTTCCATGACTTGAGCACTCCTTTTATAAGCAAAGAGCCCTTCACAACATCGCCGAACTCATTAGATGTGAGACTGTCCGTCATTCTTACGTCGTCGATTCCAAGCGGGATCCTGGGATATGTCCGAGAACCTAAACGGGTAGTGACAGGGTCAATATTTCCAATCTGATCGGGATGCTAGAACTTAATTCGTCCGTTTACTGAAGCCCAAGACCAGGATGGTGCTCTATACAAAGTTTGACGAGAAGATGGAGCTTCAGCGTACCAGAATATTTGTGTTTCAAAATCAGAAGCCCACAAGCCTGCCAGATAGTTATCACCTGTCTTTGATTTAATCCATTGGGCACATCCAGAGATAGCTCTCAACTTATCACTGTCATATGTGAAGTTTCGGTGAGAATAGAATTCGACAAATTTTAGCCAATAGTCCATGCATACTTCGCTTTCAGACTCAGCTCGAGTTCTCATAATCTTATGACTAGTATAGTACTAGACCACCTATATCCGCCCCCCCGCTTATTTTATAGTATTATATATTACACTATCCTTTTTTAATATTAAATATTAAATTAATCAAGAATTATAAAATTATTAAATTTGAATAAATGAATAATATATTTTTATATTATTAATATATATAAAAATTATTTTATTATTAACTTTCAATCTATTAATATTTAGTATACTAGTTATTTGCTATAATATAAACCTCAATTTTAAAAGGTATATTAACTCTTAAATTATTAAATAATTCTTTATTTAATATATTCCAAGTTGTTTATAAATAATTCTTTAGTTTTTAATAAGTATATTTTGATTTGTTTTTCTTAATAATAATATTAGGAAATATCTTATATATTCTTATCTTTAGGGTTTATTATATATACTTTATAGAATTGAAATTAGAGGAATAAAAAGATCAATTCTTCAATAAAAGAATCTTTTTTTCTTGAAATCAATCTTATACTTTATAGGTATAATAAATAGAAACATTATTTTGTATAAATTTATATTATAAATCAAACTTTTCAAAAATAGGATCTATTTCAGTTTTAAAAACCTTGAGATAGGATTTGATATTATATTTATATTTTATATTTTCAAAATCCCTATTTATTATATATAGATTGCTTTTTTTAATATTCTAAAAACTTTTTTAGTATATAATCTTTATATTTTTATTTGTATTATATATTTCAATCATTTCTGAATCTTATTTTTGAAAGTTAATACAAAAATACTATTCTAATCTTTTTCCTTTTTTTTTTTATAAAATATTTATATAATTATATAATTAAATCTCATTCTTTAATTATTAATTTCTTATAAATTAAGTATTATTTAAATTATTTAGTAGTGTATATTAATATAAATTCTAAATTCTTTTTATATTTTCAATTGATTATATCATATTCAATCAAAATCCTCTTAATAGTTTTAATATTATAATTAAATCTAATCTTTTGAATAATTTATTTATATATAGTTTTTGAAAACAATTATATATATTATAGTAGTATTTGTTTGTTTTATTCAATATATAATTTAGATCAATTAGTATATAATAGATATATATTATTGTTATATATTAGATTTTGTAAAAGAGTGTATTGTATAGTTTTGTGAGAGAATTTAAGGCTCTTCACAATTTGATAGAAATTGAAGCCTTTTTTTATTTTGCTAACTATTTTGTTGTGTATATATGGAATAAGATATTTATAAGGATCATTTTGTGTATTTCCAATATGTTGTATATTATAAATTGAAAATATAATTAAAATAATAAAATGTGATTATGGGAGTGTAACGCGTGAAAAAACGCGTTTTGTGGAGTTTCGGCTAATAGAAGTGCACGGTGACTGTAAGATAGTCTGAGAGACGTCCGGGAGAATCTTTGTGATGACCGATAAGGGGATTTAATGGTCCATTCGAGTTGATCAGTATCGAGGCACAATCCCACCCCACTTGATCCTTGTAGAATACAATCGTTTTTGGTGATAGGACACGCTCTTGAAAGGTCCATCCACGAGTATGGTTCATTGATACGATCATTGCCTTGCTGATTGTTCTCAAATACAATATTAGCAATACCCAGAGAACAATCATCTAGGTCATATTTAATGATAAAATCTGACTGCATCTTTGGATTTGTCTTTGGGCATTGAAAAAATCCTCCATGGACAGACCCAGCTGCAGCGGCTGCAATGGTCAAGGTGGCACTCCCATACACCTCGTGCATTGTTATACATTCACGTCTCAAGTCTTCCCCATCGTCGCCTTCTTGAATGATACACAGAGAGTCGATCCAAAGGAACTCGAACCCAAGATTTCGAATAATCTGAATCGCGTCTTGCAAGGTCTTAGGTAGAACAGAAATTGGGAATATTACGCTCATATTCGGTAGTTTTGTCATTTCCTTGGTGAGAAGAATGTTTTTTCGCCTTCCCCAACAGTAACTGAGGGCAACATAAGCGCCTTCGTGACCAGTCGGTGGAGTGAAAAGTGTTGGTTCAAGCCCATCATGAGCACCAACTCTGATGACGCGAGATGGTAGGCGAGATATCACGGGGGAATTGATTGTGCAATTCGGATGGCAAAGAATGCACTTGTTTAACCATGATTTTATTAATCTTGAACATTCTTCCGTAGCGAAATTCGCAATGAAAGGCCTTCTCAAGAGAGATTTAGCTGCAAGATCATCTGTTAATTTTAGTCTTCTATAATGCTATTTACTGGGAAGATATAACTGACCAGCAATCGTTAAAAGTGCCAGCGTGTGAGAGAAAGGGTTGTCCACATCTCTGTCGCAGCCATTCAGAACTCTTATAGACTCTATATCCCCTACATTGGGAGATGCAGAAAGATTCGATGGTAGAATCCGACGGATACCATGTAGACGCACAGGCATTGATGGGGGACCGAGATCAAAATTCTTCTCAAGTAGGATACAAAGGGGGCAATCAGACTTTGCAGCGGCGAGTATTTCACTTGGTGTTCCATGCGTGAAACCGTTACTATTTCGCAATGACGCAATATTCAGTGCTTGACATTTGTAACAGAGCCTTGTATGTGGGTGTTTTGAGAATAGAACTATTAAATCCCTTGACCTCAATAACAGAGATCTAAGAGAATCTGTCAGAGAATTAATTACGAGATTTAACTTTTGCTTTAGGTCCATATCTTCGAGGATGCGGTCAAGTTTGTAGGACAAGCAATCAATAACACCTTCAACATTGTGAAGGCCCTGTCGTCAAATTTAAGCCGGATATCATTTGAATGTCTGGTAACACCGCTTTGAGGCTGTATGATCTGTGCTACGAAAAGCGTTTGACGGTGGGATTTATTGGGTATGCTTGCACGACCAATCGCAATGCGAATGCAATTTGCCGTACAAGCGCGGGCGTAAATCCTTCAAATTTCCCCAAAAGAAGAGGGAATACTGAACGGGGGTGACTCAATTTCAGAATGAGGGCGGTTCAAACCGTGATGTAGAAAACTATAATCCTTACATCAAGCGATATATTTCCAGATTTTCTACACTGCAATATGACAAATTTCAGACACAAAATCTCGTTGAGATCTGCAGTATGTATACTATTATACCATCAAGATTCAGGTAGATATCTATAATCATAAGAATATAGTATCGGCCATGTAACCAATATAACTTTCTCAGAAATAATCCGAGAAGAGCTAAAACTTCGTCGTCAGTACGTATCAACGCACTTTCGTCTGAGACCAAGAACATCTTTGAGGGGATGAATATCCAAGTCTGGAAATGAGAAAACTAAAAGTGAAATAAAACTTTCATTCTATGCCTAACAAATGTTGAATATGACACAGAATTAAAGGCAGACAGTATCGGTACAACATGAACCCCCTTGTCGCTCAACAAAGGACGCTCTAGTTCGACCGTAGCAAAATCTGTGAGTAGTTCAATTTGGATGGATTAGGTTGCGCATAAAAGAAATTTTGAATTTACAGCAAAAGAAGATAGCCTGGCTTGGAACGGCTAATTGCTGTAAAATCAGATGTGGTCAGCTAGTAGTGAAATACCAGCATTTAGTTCAAAATTTTCAATTCCCGCAATTAATACTACTCCATGATGTCAGCTATCTTTAAACGTCAGTCCACGATCCGGAAGTGAATCTGGAAGATAGTATAATTTCGTTTTCATCATACAATTGCCCAGAAGCCAATAGATTAAGCAGTGAATACTTCATATACAATGACTTTATATATACTTAGTTCCCACCTCAAGATTAGTGGTTCTTAGTCGTTCGAGTGGATAAGCGAGCCCGCTAGCTTTCATGATGATTTTTAACCACTCGATTTCTACTCACATACGCGTATTAAAGCTCGTTTAGATCATTTTTCCTTTGTTTTTTTATTATTAATAGTTATTATAATAATAGTTTTTTTAAAATAAAAATCATAACAATTTCCTTTTTTTTAAAGAAAAAATAATGAAATTATTTTATAAAAATTAAATCAATAGAAAATTTAGATTTTAATTATTTTTTAAGATCTTTTATTTAAGAAAATAATGATTGGTTATTAAAATATTAATATTTTAAGAAGCTTGATTCAAATAATTTTTGATATGATTTATTTACTGATATAAATTATTTATTAATAAAACACGTTATAGAATTGATAATTTACTTAATCAATAATTTAATCTAAGTTTTATAAATCTACTTTGTAAAATGTAGTCTGTAAGATGTAGAGTAATGATATATTAATGAACGCTGATTAAAATTATATTATAGATTTAATAAGGTTCTTATACAAATTTTCAGATTTTTTTAGATTTATATTTTGTAGTCTTTTGTAGTGAGAGATAATCTTCAGTTAAATTTTTTTTTTCAAATCTTAATAAATATTATTAATAGTGAAATATAAATTAACTTTATTGATTTGATTGTATTAATAGTCGAGAAATACTCATTAAGATCTATATTGACTACATTTATTATTAATATTTTCTCAAAAAAAATCGATTCGAACAAATCCTAGAGGAGCAAGCTTGTCACAGGGTGACACTAGCCCTTCCCGTCCTGTCCTGTTCTGCTATATATGTGAGAGTAAGATAGAACTTTCAGTTCTTTCTCCTAGTCTTTTGGGCTTTTAGCTCAGCGGTAAAGCTTCTGAATACTCCCAGAAGTGATCCCGTGACAAAGCTAGTGAATAGATATAATATTGAATATATAGATTAATTATACTATTGGCTTGAGAAGGATACGGAAAACGTAGCACCCACGAACTGATAGGTCCTAGATGTCTATATTATATTCTGTCTAAAGATTTCCTATATAGAAAGTAGTAGGCTTTATATAGGCACTATTGAAAGAGCTAGTCTCTGTCGCATTCGCTTAAAGCTTGATATAGTAGTCATTGGATTGAAGTCATTCACCTACGTTCATACATTTATTATATATTAAACTTAGTATAGACTTTTATATGAATATTCACAATAGCTTATAGTCTAATTCTCTAAAGAGATAAGAAAACCTCAGAATATAAAAAGACTATAAAACTAGGAATAAATATAACCCCCCTTTCTTCTGATTAATAATGCTAGCCAGTGTATTTGTAGGACGGTGAATCCTTTCACTCAGAAATAATATGTTTAAGAATTCAGTGATTCTGAGCCGGAGATTGTCTTCCAAACAAAAGATATAAACATCTTATACTTAGCGCTAGAGATAACTCAGACAAGACAATGAGGAGATTTACAAGTATTAGTATTATATCATAGGGGAATCTGGATAATTATGATTCAATTTAAAAAGTGAGGTCACGACTGGTATATACAATAGTAAAATATAGTAAAACTATGCTGTAATCTTACATTGATTTATTGATACGATAGTTGATATGTTTGAAAGTAGTGATAAATTATTCTCGTAGTTAATTATTCTTATATATGAATGTTACTAATAATATTGAATATTTAAATAATATTGTATACTTTTAGTAGTATATCTTTTAATATCACACATGATAATATTTGAGAAAAATTCAATAATTATTATTCTATCGATTTATGTATTGATTACGGGAAATACTAATGACTATACTGGGCACGACTATAGTAAAGCTGAGCTGCAATACCGTTTGTTATTACTTCTGGTTGCATGTAAGAGGAACATGAAAGAAGATGCTGCTAGACGACGGTTTCACTTGACAAGTGGTTCTATAACCCCAAAGTGCTGAGTTCGAATGTTTCAGATATTTTTGAAAATATAGATCTTCACATAACACTAACATACCTCCCACTCATCAAACTGAGGTCACCCATCCCATCAAATCCCAAACTCTCCATCTCAACCAATAAATCATGCAGTGTCACAATATCAAAACCTCATGCTCATGATCCTACATACTAGATTCGATTCTCGCGTTATTGAATCCCAAGGCCGATCATTAACGAATTATAGTAGAACACAGTCCGAACACCCTTAGCCACCTCTTCCCATTACCGGCATTTGCCTTCAGTGGATCTCCTTCCTTGACTTTGATACCATATTCTTTTACATAACACTGAAAAGGCTTGTTCCTGGGCTTGATTTCTTCCGGTGTTTCCACCTTTTTGGCGTTCTTTTTAAATTCGATATCGGCATCTGTCTCCTCCAGTACTGCAGGTCTCTGGGATCCTTTGGTTTGCTTTTGTCGTGTCAAATCACCGGCTTCGTCCTCTGAGTCCACTGGAAGACTATGGTTAGTTGTTCTAAGATCATTTCCTTCGTCTTCAGATTCTGAATCTGTAGCCCTGGAGGCTTCGGGGGCCACATTTGCTGTCTCTGATTTCTCGCGGGCTTTCTGTAAAAGCAGAGCGGATTTTTGCTCCTCTAAATCTCCCCAGAGCTTGAAGAGTGTTTCTTTGACATCTCTAAGCATTCCTGGATTTGTTCGTAGGCTTCAACGTTATATTAGCTTTACTTATTTTACATAGACAAACAAGCAATAAAGATGAACGTACTTGCAAGCATCGCCCTGAATATTGAGTAACATCTGTGCATCATAATTCTCTACCCTAAGAATAACTCTCTCTTTAGAAGCATCTGGATTTGCATCTTCGACTACCAACGAGAAGAACCATTCCCATCTCCTTTCTACGTAACCCTTACCTTCGCGGAAACTTTCCATATCTTCCTTTGGATCATCATCTTCATCACCACTATAATCAGATAACACGTCGAATTCGCTGATTTTACGACCAACCGCGAAGTCAGCAATGTTGTGAGGTAAGTAATCTACAACCCGAAGATTTGCTTTGTAAGTGTTATTCTCAAAGGGTGCGTTGATCCCGGCAAATTTGGGATCTGAAGAGATGGGCGACGTGCGTTGCAGAATACTTGATAATGGCATTATGTCCCTCGCAATCTGAGAAGAATGTAATATCACTATCTGATTGTTAGACATTAGATAGACTATTCTAGCATGAAAACTTACCATTTTCGTTTAAATCAAGATCCTTAGCAGCTTTTATCTTGTTGGAAGCACTTTTAGCCACTGTCTTGGCTCGCGATTCTTTTCTTCGCGCTTTAGAATTTTTCCCGCTTGGTTGTCCCTCCGCTTTACGCTTGGTTCCTGCCCCTGAAATCTCTTCTTGAAGTCTTTTTCTTTCCTTTTCGTGTTTTTGGGTCCAATCACGCTTTCGTCGAAGACAGTCTTTCCATCTGGGATCATTGTTCTGAGGGTCTTCTGAAGTTTTCATGATCTCGACTTGGACTTTACCATCAGATGCCCCTCGATCGCCACGAAGCTTACCCTCCATGAGACCTGCATTGCCCGATTTAAATTGGACATTAGTCAAGCGGAGCCACTGGCCTTCCTTGATGTTTTCCTCTCGAATGAACATGGCGTGGGCGTCGAAGAGTGTGAGCTGAATAGTCATTTTTCCGAACGGACCTTTCCATTCTTTTGCTTCGTCCTTGGGCTTCGCTTTAATGTAACCATATTCATCACCATCGCGACCTTCCGTCATGACACTTGATAGTCCCGGCAGTGCATAGTTGTAAAAGTTAGTGTGAGCTGTATAGTCGGTAAAGTAAACGGTGACCATATCGTTATTAGCTCCATAGATCTTTCTCACTTCACCTATGATATCGTGAAACGACCCGTCTTTGACATCTTCAAGTAGACTAAACTTATCTCTAACTTGCAAAGCTTTTTTTGCCTTTTCCTGAAATTCTTGAGTACCAGGAAACTCAACTTCATCAAGATGCTGATTTGACCATACTACATACTTAGTCTCGATTGCTTCTGGACGTCGGCATCTTGCTGGGGGTGTTGAAATCCACGAAGCTTTTATGACGGGGAAAATAGCTTTAGGGATGTGCTCAGCACAGAGTATGTGGTATTCGGTACTAAAGTGAGATAGTAACTGTATCTCCCCGTTACGCAATTGAACCTTAATTCGTCAATTGGAAGCCAGACGGTGTACGAAAGAAAAGAGAAATACCTTTGCACTACGGATAAGTACGGCATCTTTTGGCTTCCGGATTCGTGGCATCTTGTCTTCTGTTGAAAAAACACTCATCCTCAAGCCGAAGCGCTCAAATCGCGAGGAATAATCTTTGATTTGAAAACTGCATTTGAAGTCTGTATAATTGTGTCAATATTGGCTGACTTCCACAGCAGGAGTGGATTCAATCATTATCCAATGATTACCTACCTGTTCCCTTGGTTTGGATAGGAGGTTGATGATCCATCACAAATCCTATTACATTGACAAATTGTGGTTTTATAACTCCGCCTGGTAGAATTTCAAAACTCTTAATCTGCTCAATAGTATGAAAGCCCTTAGGAGTGACCACCTTAGGCTTAGCAATCTCCTCCATTTCGTCGACGTTTTGCATGATGTCCATTCTTGAATACTTCAAAAGAGCCTTGGCGAAACTTCGCAATAACACTTCACAGATTATGTTCCTAGCAGTAATGCCTCCTCGCCCTGAAGAAGACAACAGCAAAGTTTAATTGGTCATGGATCTGGGAACATAAGCTTTCGGTGTATGTAGCAATTGAATACCAAATAATCCTTCTTGTCTAAGGTATATTTTCATAATTTACTTGCTCCGCCCTCTTCTTGGTGAATAGATACACTGAATTGACCAACTTTGAAGTAATTTCTGCTTGAGAAATGAACATAAGCGAACACTGCTATTGTTCGAAGGCTCTAGTGCACAGGAAATGTACCGGAAGTGTATTGATGAATGCTCATTCGGACGGATGTAGAGTCTGCTTCCTGCCGTACTTGCTCTTGCCCTACACTCTGTGTCGCATTCGAGATATAGTGAAATTATTGTTCTTTTCTTTGGTGTTTCTATCCGGTCTGGTGAATATTTTCTTGCTTGTCCATGTCTGTATAGACGCGTTAATTGAATTTCTGTATGTACTAGGTAGGTAGACGCGACCAAAAGCTTATTAAGAAAGTTTGTCACATGTCGTGACATGACATGTCAGAAACAGTCTAACCAATCAACGTGAGCCAATAAGAAGAAAGAAAGAATCGTAATAAGCAAGCTTCGAGTGTTAGTTACCACGGATGTTTCGCTAAGATCACGTTTCAAACTAATCTTTACCGCTTTCAGCTTGGAGGCGGATTGTTCCTCTTCTATTCTTTTGGGGCCTTCTTCTCAAACCATTTAGAACCCAAAGAATCTTCTATAATTTTTCCCCATCTCTCTTCATTCACCACAACAAATAAAATCAAACTCCAAATAAGATTTTATCCTACGGCCTAACTGTAAAGGTCGTTTCGTATTTAAGCCTCTTACTTTCTTTTACAACACAGCAAAGCATATCCCTCGCAGTCATTTCGCAAGCATGGCTGAACGTTATATCCCAGAGCATCGTCGAACTCAGTTCAAGGCAAAGAACACCTTCAAGCCTGAAGAATTAAGACGTCGCCGCGAAGAACAACAAGTTGAGATTAGAAAAGTCAAGCGTGATGAGAATCTTGCAAAGAGAAGAG
Source organism: Botrytis byssoidea (assembly GCF_014898295.1). NCBI lineage: Eukaryota > Fungi > Ascomycota > Leotiomycetes > Helotiales > Sclerotiniaceae > Botrytis > Botrytis byssoidea. The sequence continues at coordinate 116,977 of NW_024065843.1, forward strand.
GTATTACAGCAGGAGATGGATCTTCACGACCTGGTGCCTCTTTGGGTGCTGAGCCTGATAGTGATGATGATCAACCTCCCACAGAAAGTCAAGTAAGTTAAGATCGCACAATCTTCTCCGTTTAACTAGCACACTATTCGCACATTACTCGACCTTTGACGATGTTTAAGATTGTGCCAATACTTCTTCCAGTATACCCCACCACTGGGAATTTCCTACATAGCTTTCAACTATTTACTTTCCTTGGTGGGGTAGTAGCTGTGTCCTAGTGATAATGTTTTTCGCTTCTGCGATTGACCCTCTATCACAGCTTTATCGCGAGTCTCATTGCTGGGTTTTGGTTTCACAACTTGAACATATATTTGTTCCTTATCAAATACCCTGTCTCCATCATGGCTAATCAAAAATTCTTTCAATAGTTGAACGATGACCTCCCTTTAATGGTACAAGGCGTATTCTCAGAACAAATCGATGCACAAATTCAAGCCACAACCAAATTCAGAAAGTTACTCTCAAAGGAAAGAAACCCTCCTATTGAAGAAGTTATTAAGACCGGTGTCGTTTCACGTTTCGTCGAATTCCTTCGTTCTCCTCATACACTTGTACAATTCGAGGCAGCATGGGCTCTCACAAATATTGCATCTGGTTCTGCTCAACAAACTCAAGTTGTCATTGAAGCTGGTGCCGTTCCAATTTTCGTCGAATTACTTGCAAGTCACGAACCAGATGTCAGAGAACAAGCTGTTTGGGCTTTGGGAAATATTGCTGGTGATAGCCCATCATGCAGAGATTATGTTTTGGGTTGCGGTGCTCTTAAACCCCTCCTCGCCCTTTTGGGTGACAGCAGAAAATTGAGCATGCTCCGTAATGCTACCTGGACTCTTAGTAACTTCTGCCGTGGAAAGACACCACAACCTGACTGGACCACCGTAAGGACTCCTACTCTTCACCCTTTATTATGCTAAGACTTACATTTACAGCAGATCTTACCCGCTCTGCCAGTTTTGGCCAAACTTGTTTATTCTTTGGATGACGAGGTTTTAATTGATGCTTGTTGGGCAATTTCATACCTTTCCGATGGAGCCAATGATAAGATCCAAGCTGTCATCGAAGCCGGTATCCCTCGTCGTCTCGTGGAATTGTTGATGCACGCCTCTACCTCGGTTCAAACTCCTGCCCTTCGTTCTGTTGGAAACATCGTCACTGGTGATGATGTTCAAACCCAAGTTATTATCAACTGCGGTGCTCTCCCAGCCTTGTTGTCTCTCTTGAGCTCAGGAAAGGACGGTATCAGAAAGGAAGCCTGCTGGACCATCTCCAATGTCACTGCCGGTAACTCCACCCAGATTCAAGCAGTTATCGATGCCAACATTATCCCACCTCTCATTCACCTCTTGTCCAACGGCGACCTCAAGACCCGCAAGGAAGCTTGTTGGGCAATCTCCAATGCTACCTCCGGTGGTCTTCAAAAGCCAGAGCAAATCCGTTATTTGGTTAATCAAGGTTGTATCAAACCACTTTGCGATCTTTTGGCCTGCCCGGATAATAAGATTATTCAAGTCGCTCTTGATGGTCTTGAGAATATCTTGAAGGTCGGTGAGATGGATAAGGATGCTGCCGGAGAAGGGACTGAAAGCATTAACCGATACGCTTTGTTCATCGAGGAATGCCACGGTATGGAGAAGATCCACGACTGCCAAACCAACGCAAACGAAGAGATCTACATGAAGGCATACAACATGATTGAGAAGTACTTCTCTGATGAGGAAGAGGGCGCTGATGATGGTCAACCACAAATTGCCGGTAACACCTTCGGTTTCGGTACCAATGGAGAACAATCTGGTAACTTCAACTTCGCCAATGGTGGGGATTCGATGGATATGTAAACTCTTCAAAGAGTCAGCAAATCCTCTAGCTTTTAGCTATTCTTTCTATCCAGAAACATCCTCTAATACGACTTCTAATAACAAATTGACAATGTTGTCATGAACAACAGATCGGACCTTAAAGTTCTGGCACCGATACTCCTTTTCAATCTGCGACTGCGAATCAAAAACACGTCAAATTTTTATCCACCCTGAAGCACATTTTCCCCCACGATGTGACCAACGATCAGCGAAAGATTCACCATCATGTATTTCCCCTTTCTTACCGTTTTTAAACAACCCCGGCACATCAAAGGCGTTTTTGCTTACTCTTTCTATGAGGGGTTTTCAACTCGTCTGCTTTTTCTCTTCCCCAAATTCAAAGTTTTTGCGACATTGAGACATGGTAGCTTGAAAGCGACATGATTCTCTCCCGGAGTTAAGATGAATGATTTTTTATGCAAGTGACACGTTAGTATGATACGATGTGCGATGAGAATGGTAGCTTGAAAGCTCCTACTCTGAATGAGATGATGTGATGAGGTTTGAGATGATTGATGGATCATCTGAGTGGATAGGCATATTGTGATGCCATTCATGTAAGGGGTAAATAGAGTCCGTGTCTGAGAGGGAACGACGAGAGAATGGAGGTAGTGGGGGTGGATAACATAACATCACAAACAAGATATCATATGAATAAATGGTTAATTGACTATACTTGATTGATTCTTTTGTTTTGTCTCCTGTATGTGATTTTGATTGTGTAATCGTACTTGTGATGTTGAATGGTATGGTACCTAGGTAGTATATCATAGTGACTAGGTATATCACTCTTATCGAGCCTTGCAACTAGCATTTTGCACGGCTACAAATGTATAGTGGCTCAGTGGGTGGATCATCATCATGATATCATCATAAGATTTCATTGTCTTCGTTCTCTATACCTAATTCTGGACCCGAACCCGAACCTGAACCTGAACCTATCCCTACGCCTATGTAATATATGTATGCTCAAACATACATTTCACACGTCCGCCCGCCGCCTGCCCCGCTAGCTCTGTAGAGATTCTTGAGAAGGAAAAATGGAAAAATGGAAAGAGAAAAAAAGGGAATTTGAGAAGTATAGAAAAAAATTGTTCTTCGTCATTTCTATTTGTCTCTGTCTCTGTCTTTGTTTTTGTCTGTAGGTAGTATTCTGTCTCTCTCTCTGCGTTCTTGTCTGTCTGTCTGCCTGTGTGTCTTTTTGCATTCAAGCGTATCTATATTGTCTGTCTGGCCACGCACTCACTCGACGTCGTAATGTGATTTTGTTCAAAGATCATGCTCGTGCCGCTGTGGAGATGCAGAGGAAGGAAAATGGAGAAGACGCGGAAACGGACAAAAAAGGCAAGAAATTGAAAGGAAAAAAAGGAAACCCGGATATCCATCTTCGTCCTGGATGTCGCCCCAAATACCTAAACAGGTTGGACCTAGCCAAAGCAAGTAAGTCAAAGCACCTCTCTAAACCACAGCTTCCTCATCAATTCCCCCATTCTTCTTAATAACCTTATCCGCCTCCTTCTCAAAATCCTTCAACACTTTCGCTTCCGAGCTCATACTTCTACTCCCATCCCCCTCGACACCCCTATGATTATCCGCCATGCCGCTATCTCTTCTTCCTTCCGCTAAACTCGTGTTATCAATCAGATCCCGCGCTCGATCAGAGAGTCCAACAATTTTATCCTGTTCCTCGAATCGATCGACGACCTTACTCTTGCCCAGCTGTCTCCGTTCTTCCTCGCTTGTTTTTCCGCTACCAAAGACACGGGCCAGCTCCGCGCATGCTTCTTCGTAGCAGCGGTCTGCGGCTTCAGGGAATTTGAGGGGATTGGGTTTCTTATCGAAAGCGTGGGGAACGCAATTTATCAGGCCGCCTTTAACGGATTTGCCGATTGCGGAGGAGGAGAGACGTTCGCCAAAGGCGACACCTTCTGCGTTTAGCATGTCGTATTCGCAGGTGTAGAGGACGATATCTTGAGGATAGGCATCACGGAGAAAGCCATCCGTAGCTGCTGCAGGGGAGAGATAGGGGTCGCGGAGATCGATGGAGTCGATGGGGTTCATATAGGATTGGTCGAAGAGACGAGTGAGCATTGGAGGGAGGTTCTTTTCTGGGGCGGGATTTGTAGCACGTTTCTCATCGCGGGTTTGACGGAAATCGGTTGGGGGGTAGAAGGAGACTATGGCGCGAAGAGTGAGGTCGGGGAGTTCTTGGGCGATTTCTAGAGCGGTGGGCTCCAGTGAGGGGATTTTGGCAATTGATATTGTGGATTGGTTTCGGCTTTGAGATTCGCCTTGATATGGATTGGGGCGGAGATGTGAAGTGAGTGAACTTGACGATGCGGCCGCTGAAGAATCGTATTTTCCTTTATCAAGATCTTGTCGACTTGCATTTGTAGAGGGCGTTCCATCTGCATGTGTAGTTGCACTTGTCAAATCTGCGAGTGTACGTTTTCCTGCATCTTGTCTTAAATCGTGCAGCATTAGTGGAACTGTGAATGCAAAGTTTCCACCGGCGCTGAACCCAGATAGTGCCATTCGATGAGGATCTAATCGTAATTCCTCTGCGTGTGCGGCTAGATATATAACGGCATCGGTACCATCTTCGACTCCTACACTGAATGGATACTCGGGTGCAAGACGATACTCCACACTGACGAATACCGCATCGACCGTGTGAATAACCGCAGAAGCCCATCTCGCATCATCGGTTCCTGTTCCCAAAGTAAACCCTCCTCCGTGATAATTTACTACGACGGGGAATCGACGTTGATCTTGATCTGATCCTTCGATATATGATTGTGGAACATAGAAAATGAGGTTGAAATAACCCCCGCGGGGACATAATCTTGAGGGGATTCGGATTTTGAAATTAGGAGCTGGAGGTTTTGGATCTGCGAAATGATGAAATTTCATTCCAATGGCCATGAGGCCTCGCCATATTGTGGCTTTCATATTTAAAAGCCAATTGGAATCTGAGTCTGCGTCGTAATATTCGTTTGGCATCAAAGAGTCCTTTTTCCAAGGACTAAGGGGAAAGAATTGAGGTAAAGATTGAAGAGAGATAAGATACGGAAATGGAAGTCTTGGATGTTGTGAAATGGAAAGAGGTATTGATGTAAATAGTCTCTGTGAGAGAGACCCAGGTAGATCTCGAAAAACTAGACGTCGGTGGAGTTCAAGACAAGAATCGATAAGAAGTTAAAATGGCTTGGATGATGATATTTGTGGATAAAAACCAAGGGTTCAAGGATTTATGATGTTGATATACGAGTAGATGGTGAGCACTGGGCACTGATGAGGAGAGGGATGAGGAGTGAGGAGTGGAGAGTGGAGAGTGAAGAGTGAAGAGTGAAGAGTGATGAATGAGGAGAAAAAGAATAGTAATATATTGAAATGTTGCCGGCTTTATTATTCTTATTATTCTATTACTGCGCCGACTCTTCTATTTTGGTAGAAGGCGGAAAGGTGTGAGGTGTGAAGTGTGAGGTGATATTTGTAACAAGTTGGGCATGTCACTGGGGTATGTCACTTGGATACCTGTACCTGTACTCATACATACATTCATACATACATACACGTATAGAAGAAAATGATTTGAGTTGATTTAAATTGATTCTTTACTCTTCTCTTCTATTTCAGTATTGACCTTGCTTATGTTTCTACCCTTTGGCCGTCAACGCATACCTGCATACATACATACCAGGGATCCAATTCGTGGGAAATCCAGAGAGAGGTAAGAAATCAAATCTTGGAGGGGAAAAGAGTGAGCCGTGAGTTCTGGAATGGGAGTGAAAGGCGTCATTGTTGTCAAATGGTCTGGGTTCCTGGGTTCTAGGTCGGGGCTGTGCCAGGTGAGAGGTTGTAGTCATCAATGCAAAGATGTCTGAGAATTGTGGTGTGATAAATTTGAGTGTTTGTTTTCAATCCTTTCACGTGTTTCCCGATTAGACGCGTGGCCAGAGGGAATGCAATAAAGACGATAAAGATAAAAGACACGTGATTCATCGACACATGACAAAGGAAAATGTCATCGATGTCGCTCCGCTGGTCCTCCGGGAGCCACTGCCGTAGAGGCTTTCTCGCTTTGCTCGGAAACTGGATCTGAGAGACTCGATATATATATATATATATATATATTCATCTATTCATGTTACTAGAGCACGTGAATAATGAAAACATCTTGGGTTGACAGAGCAAGCAGGTGAAACTTGCAAATACCCAGTTTGATAAAGCCACAATCTTGGCAGGTACGGATCTCCATAGTGATGAGTATGTCATGTCATGTAATGCTTGGAATTAATATTCAGTCTCCGTTGCAATGATTCACCAAGGTTATCGACTGTACCGGTATTTCACTCTGTGAGGTGTATTGTTCAATACCTACCTAGTACCGGTATACACCGTGGAGGCGAGAAAAGAAGTCCGGAGATAATTGTCCGCATTATTTGTACTGGGGTTGTGGCTTGTGGCTGATCTATCTGTGGCAGTGATGCAAAGGTACATGAATCATCTGGGCAAGGATTAGCTGAAAATTGGAAAATATATGAAAAATACCATGTCGAGCATGTGTTTCCCTTGTATCATGTTCCCACTCTCGAGCCACTCTCCGACTGACCTGACAGAGCAAAGTCCGATAGGTAAGGTAAGATCAGCCACTCCATTCTCTTTATATAACTTCCATTCTTACCCTACCTACCTACCTACGAGAGATCTTCGTTCCAAAATCGATAGATAATTGTGCAGTAAGACATGCATCTTTTACTTGAATCCCATGACAGTGACTATTCGACCCCGAGATCCAGTTATTCTAATGTCTCTTTTTGACCATGTAACCGATGTAACGGCCACCTCCCGATGTTGATCCGAGTAAACAAGGATAATTCCAAGTAGTTTTTGGGTAGGGTAAACATTGGTGAATCCACACCTCTCTCTCTCTCCCGCGGCTACATTAATGAAGCAGGATGAAAAGAGATGCCATTAGATGATGTCCTTTGCGTTGTTTTGTCTCAGTTTATCATCTTGTCTTTGGTCTTTTTGACTGTGAGTGCTGTGTGAATCTCTTTTCGTATCATTGCACCAATCTATCTTTTGAGCTGTGACACTTCTCTTCATTACGAGTATACAGTGACGAACTCTGACATCATCGTAATTTTCGATCGGCCCTCCCAACCCAAACTTCACTCAGAACAGCCAACTAATTGATCAATGCATACCCAGTAGAAGGAGAAAGGTATGAACTCAAAAATGAATTCATCGAATTTTTTCCATTCATTTACTTCCCAAATCATTGAATTGCATATGGACGAATACCAAGAAGGGCTTGAATTGAGGAATTCTTCGGCAGCTAGATTGCATTGGGCATTGGATAGAGTTTCCCATAGTAAATGTTCATCATAAGCTTTGAAGCCTTGCATGTGGATATGCTTGGGTTGGGAACGCCCCGGTCCCCTCCAAGTTTTTGGGCTTTTCCCTATGGATGAATTGATCTCACCAAGACAATAGAGATAGAGATAGAGATAGAAATAGAAATAAAAATAAAAATAAAAACTAGATTTCTTCTATTCTCTTCTTCTTCCTCTTCTGCTTCCTCTTTCTCTTCCTCGTCAACAAGGAATATCAAATACAAGTTGGAGATTGACAATAAGAGGATCTTATCTATCTTGCAATCCTCTTCTCTTCTCTTCTCTTTCTCTTTCTCTTCCTCTCCCACTATCTACCAAAACAAACATAATCCTCCCATATTCCCTATCACCCCGCATACCAACCTCTTTACTTTTCTTTCATCAGTCACCAATCAAAGTGCAACGAGATCCAACTTCAAGGTTGACTCAACAATCACCATCACCGAAAGAGAGACACAGAGAGCTTATTCTCTAATCTCACTCCGTAATTCCGGCTCTTCCGTCAGCAGCTAGCTTTGACACAATACCCATCTAATAAGTGCCGACGGTGTATGGTTAAATACTTCCAGACACATCTCTCGGTATTAATCATCGTCTGGCAGTTGGACCTGCAACTTACTCGCGTATAGACTTTCATATTCACCTAATTAGTTTCCATTCAAATTTCTACAAATTTCTACAGAAGAAAGAAGACACACAAACACACATTCTCATCATGTCGGCCCTCAAGAAGCGCCTCAGTAAATTGATACCAGATCGCATCGGCAAGAGTAATAACAATAGCAACAATTCGAGCAACGAAAATGTTCCACAGCTTGCAGATGGGATTGAAGGTTCCTCTGGATCCAATGGACCATTAGCAAGCACCTCTCAAAACAATGGTGCTCAAACGCCAGAACGATCTAACTCCCGACGAGTGAGTCGCGAGATTCTTGAGCAAAATAAGGCGAGAAGAAGCATGGATAAGGAACGTGTAAAGGCTGAGAACAAGAAGAAGCAATCTTTGGCAAGAATAGAAGATGAGAAGTTCTTAAAAGAAGGACCGGCAGCCCTTACGCAACTCTATCGACCATACAGTATGATTCAAAGTAAACATTGGAGACATGAGGAGAGAGCTTTATTCAAGAACATCAATTGGGCTGGTAAGTTGGCATTGTCTTACTACATACTTTCCTCTGCTGATACTTGAATAGAAATGGATGGACAAATCATTAGTTTCAGAGCTCGAATGCATACTTTGCGGAGAATGTCTGCCAAACTGGTATTTATCGTTTTCCGTCAACAGACTATGACAATTCAGGGAGTTTTGCAAAGCTTCAAACCTGAAGAAGAACAAAATGGTAAGTTTTATCATGAAAATTACTATGAGAAATACATCTGATCCGATTTATTTCACAGAACATGGTACAATTTCCGAACAGATGGTTAGAACTGTCGAACATTACCCCGCCGAAACGATCGTCGTTGTTCATGCCAAAATCCGAAAATCCCTCCAAACTGTTAAGAATGCCACAGTTCATGATTACGAATTGCAAGTTTACGAAATCCACAGAGTGGTTCCATTGACCGAAAATGTACCATTCACAGTCTACGATGCAGAGAATATCAACAGAGAAAAGGAAGTTGACATGGATGATGATTCCGGTGATGATTCGGTTGCAGCTAGTCAGCCAATGTCACCAATTTCAACAGATACACCAAGAGGTCCTCCTTCTCGTGCTTCTACCGATCTTGCACGCAATGCTTTTGCAAAATTGGATGATAAGAATTTGGAGAGTAGAAGTAAGCTTCCATCTTTGGAACTGGAAGATTTATAACTGACATTCAAAAAGCTTCCATGGATACAGGTCATCACCAAAAACGATCCCTCCCACAAAGAGTGAGATTGAACAACAGAATTATCGATTTACGAACAACTCCAGCTCAGGCAATCTTCCGTATCCAATCGGGTATTTGCAACCTTTTCCGATCATATCTCGACACCCAAGGCTTCATTGAAATCCATACACCAAAATTACAAGGAGGTGCTACTGAATCTGGTGCAACCGTTTTCGAACTCAACTACTTTGGAAGACCTGCTTTCTTGGCCCAATCCCCACAATTGGCCAAGCAAATGTGTATCGCAGCTGATTTCGAGAGAGTTTATGAAATTGGTGCAGTTTTCCGTGCAGAAGACAGTAATACACCACGTCATTTGACCGAGTATACTGGATTGGATCTCGAGATGGCTTTAGAAGAGCATTATCATGAGGCTTTGACTCTTATTGATGGTATGTTCAAGAACCTCTGGAAAGGAATTTACGACCGATATCAAAAAGAGATTGATCTCATTGACCAATTTTATCCACATACCAAGGTCGAATGGCTGGATGAGACTCCCAGAATCCCATTTTCTGTCGGTGTCAAGATGTTGGTAGATTCGGGTTGGGTTGAAGAAGATGGAAGTATACCATCCGAAACCGAGGATCTCTCTACTCGAGCCGAAATTCGTTTGGGTGCGTTGGTCAAGGAAAAGTATCATACTGATTACTATATCCTCGATAAATTCCCTGCTTCTGTTCGACCATTTTACACCATGCCTGATCCAGAAGATGATCGATTTACTAACTCATTCGATATTTTCATGCGTGGTCAAGAAATCTTGACTGGTGGTCAACGTATTCATGATGCTGAATTTTTGGAAAAACGTATGAAGCAAAAGGGTGTCAAGCCAGAAAGCATGTCTGAATATCTTGAAGGTTTCAGATGGGGAGCACCACCTCACGCAGGTTGTGGTATTGGTCTTGAGCGTCTTACGTACCTTTTCCTTAGTCTTGGCAATATTCGACTTGCATCTCTATTTCCAAGAGATCCCAAATCACTTCCAGCTGTACCTCCTACTCTGGTCCTTCGTCACGAGGATGCATCAACACTCCATCCAATATGGGAGCAAGAAGGAAAGGAATTTACACCCGAATTACTCCCATCTTTGGAGAAGTTAATCGCCAATTATGGTGATGCAGCCAACACCTCTTGGTTGGACAAGCGCTATCACGTATGGAGACATTCGACCACTGGTGCTGCACAAGGTTATGTCATCCATAACTCGTATGCCATTATTGTTGGAGAGCCTCTTTGCGATAAATCTCAAACACCAGCCATCGTTTCTGCCTTCCTCAATTACTTGAATACCGAACATAAGAATCTGAAGCCAATTTGGATGATTATCGGTTCTCGTACCGAAGAATATCTTGGTGAAAAGTTCGGTTGGCGTACTTTGTCTCCAGCAGCCGAAGAACGCGCCGATCCTCGAAATAACCCCGCAGCTAAGGATAATGACTTGGCACGCAAAGTTCGACATGCTGAAAAGGAGGGTATCAAACTTCAAACTCTTCCATTCAATGAACCCGTTCCAGAGGACTTCAAAGAGAAGGTTAATGCACGAGTCCAAGACTGGCACAAGAACAGAAAGGGTACCCAAGTTCATCTCACAGAAATTAGGCCTTGGCTTGACGAGGCTCATCGTAAATACTTTTACGCTCAAGGTCCAGATGGAACCATTCACGCCATTAACATTCTTCATCAACTCAGTCCTGAAAATGGATACCAAGTTAAATTCTCCCTGGAATTCCCAGGTGCCCCATCTGGTACTGTTGAATCTCTTCTACTTTACTCGATGAAACAATTGAGTGCAGCGGAGCCAGATGTCAAACGTATCACTTTTGGTACTGGTGCTCAACCACATATTGAAGGTGGAAGAAACTTGGGCAAACATAGAATTAAGGCGTTGAAGAAGGCTTATGAGACAATCGTCAAGCAAGCAAGATTATTGGGCAAGAGTGAGTTCAGAGAGAAGATGGGTACATGGAATGACGGAATCTATGTTGCATATCCTAAGGGTGGTTTGGGTGCTGGTGGTATTAGAGCTTTGATGGGTTTCCTAGAGGAAGATGGTTAGATTTCTCACCATGGGAATTCTATTTGTGGATGCGAAGGTGTGAGGTGGGGCAGATTGTGTCCCTGGGGTGAATTTGTAACTCTTAAGCAGAAGAAAGTAATTTCGTGAAGTGCGTTGGATGACTGGGTTAGGAGATGGATGGACGGCATGGATGGATGGGAAAGATACCTACATTGCTTGATTTGTTACTCAATAGTGTTATTTTCTTTGCTACCTTTCATTAATTGTTTGCCATCGATTGAGTCGATCGTAACTAGTCGAAGGAAATTGCAAATAGAATATAACAGATACACTAATAGATAAACCAAGGTGTATTTCAAAGTCAATAACATTAGCTAATCATTTACTCCATTATCTGAGTCTCAATCCCAATACTAATAATACCTACCTACTCCTCTCCCTGTGACCCAACCTCCCACAAACGAACAAAGAACTTCAACACGTCGGGCATCTGAAGAATGAAATCTCATAGCCTATTATGCCTACTAAGTATCAAACCCAAGAAATATATACATAGAGAAAGAAGAACCCGCATCGCCTTCTCGGTAATCGGATTTCGATATTGGTCGGTAGGTATTGATATGGATATGGATATTGATGTTGACGTTGAGGAATTGAACTGGGGGAAGGGGGCTCGGGGTTGAGAGGGGGTATTTGTGAGTTGTGAGTTGGGGTCGCCTATTAAATTGGCGTATCAAGTTGGCTGATTGGGTTAGGATACCCGTGCCGAGAATTGTGAATTGTAGGCTGGGTATAGGGGGGAGGGGGGGAGGGGGAGGAGGGTGGGGTGTGATATGATGTGTAAGCTTGATGCAGGTTTGTGTTTCGACGGTGGTGGATTTGACTGGGTATGGGATGGATTTTTTAGATTTTGGAATCGATTTTGGGATTTGAATCGGGTTTGATTGATTGATTGATTTATTGGGGGAATTGGGATGGAGGTGTGGTTTGCCGGGGTGGTTTGAGGGGGAGGGGGCGCGGGGTGTTTGAGCGTTTGGTTATTCGATATATTAATTACAGTTTTCTTTACATATATATATATATATATATATTTTTTTTTCTCTTTTTTTCTATGGGTAGGTAGGTTGGTGATGAGTAATGGATAACGAGTACATAGATGAATGAAATTGAGGTAGGTGGATATGTAGTGTTACGATAGATGTGATGGGTATTGAAGCCTGTCTGTATTATACTGACTACAGATGCTGACGCGAGATGGGTAATGGACGCTGGGTTTGTCAGATCAGATCAGATCAGATCGGATGAGAAGTTTTGATGCGGGGGAAGGAGATGCATTTGATGGGTAAAGGAAAGTCTGGAAGGTGTGTGGAAAATGTGGAAGGGAAAGTGTATAAAGAGGGGGAATGAGGAGATGAGATTTGCTTTCGGTGTCTGAGATTGTGTTTCTTTGTTGAGACTTGGTTGATAATATTTACGTAGATACTTAATATTTATTTGTGTGTGTGTGTGCATGTATACATATACACACTCGATCAAAGCGAAAACTAAATCTACAATTAATTGCTGATTGCTTCGAATCTCAGATGTCAAAAAAGCTCAATTCAACAATTGCATCATCATCCATCATGACATCCTCCTCACTCTCTCACCCTCTCCCCCCAACCATCAAAGCCCTCCTCCAACCCGACATCCACAGTCCCAAACTAATCCTCGCCACAATCCCCACTCCCGTCGCCACCCCCGGAACCACCGAACATCTCATCCACGTGCACTGCACCTCTCCCTGCGCAGGCGAACTCACCTGGGCCGCCAACTTCTCCGCCTACACATCTCTCCTCCCCAATCTCTCTCCCTCCTCCGTAACCACAAAGCTACAAATCCCGTGTTACGATCTCTCCGGAAGCGTTGTGACCGCGCCCCCAGACTCCCCTTTTCCCCCGGGCACAGAAGTGTACACGCGAACATCCTTTTCCCGACCCGGAAACGCACGCGCCTACACTATCGCGCTGACATCGGAGCTCGCGCGCAAACCGCACAATCTCTCCTGGGAAGAAGCAGCGAGTATACCACTTAGTGCGTTTACGGCATGGCAGGCACTCTATGTACATGGGGGCATGCGCTGCGTGTATGCGCTCGATGCGAAGATTGAGAATGAGGGGAAGACGGTGTTGATTAATGCTGCGGCGGGGGGGGTGGGCACGCTGCTGGTGCAGTTTGCGAAGGCGGGGGGCATAGCTGAGGTGATTGGGGTTTGTTCCGCGGGAAATGTGGAGATGGTGGGACGTCTGGGGGCGGATGTGGTGGTGGATTATCAGAGGGAGGGGGTGGGGGCGTGGGGGAAGAGAACGGGGAGGAAAGTGGATTTGGTGGTGGATTTGCTAGGGGGGGAGAATTTGGTGCAGGCGTGGAAGATGGTGAAGAGGGGGGGGAGGGTGGTGAGTATCAAGGAAGATCCGAATGCGGTGAAGCCGATGGAAGGGGTGGCGGAGGATGTGGAGGGGAAGTTTTTTGTGATGGAGCCGGAAGGGTGGCAGTTGGAGGAAACGGCTAAGTTGATTGAGAAGGGGCAGGTGAAAGCTACGATTGATAGTGTGTGGCCATTGCGAGATTTCGAGAAGGCATTTGCGGTTGTTGAGGGAGGTCATGCAAGAGGGAAAGTTATAATTAATATTAGCGAGTGAGAAAGGGGGGAAAGACTTATAGGAACTCTCTCGGCTCTGAAATTTGAAAAATGTTTTGATTTGTATAAATTTAGAATAATATAGGGAATTTACTTATTGTGGTCATGTGGTAATTTTGAAATCTTCCGAATTCGTAGATTTCAATTTCGTTTACCCCGATGGCTAGTACTAATAAATTCTAATTTTAATTCTAATTCTATGATATATATGAGGGCCAGCCCTCGAGCACCCATTCCTCGCTAAGCTCGTGTCCAAAGTTGAAAGTCGTTCCGTGGGTGCGCGGGTGGGGTCTTCCCCTAGCCACTGGCCCCGACCTAGGCTGATCGATCTGCCAGGCCAGATATGGAGATATAGCTACCCCCCCCGATTGGGCCATTTGCCGCGGGAATAATGTAGATTTATCATATGTGCAAGTGCCGCGTTTGTGTGCCAATAACTTCCTCTCGCAAACATTGTAGTATGGTACTGTTGCCTTCCTAATCGAGTTCGGTAGAAGAGTTCAAGTATCTAGAATCGATTCAATACTGTAAGGCTGAATATGAGTTTCCTTCACCGGCTTTGTCTAGCAGGCTCCAGAAAAGAGCTTTAGTCTTGACTACAATTATCATATAGAACACTGGATTGAATGATTGATACGAACACAGAACCATTTTTCAGCAAGTCATGGCAGAAGAAAAACATTTAACAACAACGATCGACGGCGCGGAATCTCCGCCTATGATCTTCTCGCTTGAAGAAGACAAGTCAGAAGCGAATGACAATATCGGTGACATTAACGTCATTGATTTTGAAATAGAGGATGACCCGCTCAATCCTATGAACTGGAAGTCATGGCTTCATTGGTCCCATGTAATGTTGATGTCGTTGATGGTTTTCGTTTTGTAAGGCAACCCAGAACGCGGAACAGATGTTCAGTGAGACCTGAGTGCTGACGGCTATAAACCTGGCTTCGCATTTTCCTTCATCAGTCATAGTAACTTCTACAGGCGAAGAGAGCCCTGCTCTAACGAGATTTCAACTTCTACCTTGATGACGTACATGAGAATAACGAACGGAGAGTCAAGAAATTTTTCTCATCTGTAGTCTACAAGGTCTGAGATTTCAAAAGTGACAAAACTTTTGACGAAAGTATGTGCTTAATACAAGAATCTAAACTCAGGGCATCAAAAAATCACGCAGGACGCTTAGCTAACCATGGTAGCTCTGTCTTTCCAGCTACATAAATACCATCACGAGGCTTCCACATCCACCAAATTAGCACCTGGCCAAAGTCGGATTCGAGCCTTCTCCATGTGTTGGTTGGATTATCCACACGCATATCCACGGCAATTTTTTCAATAGATGTCAAACCGAACTTTTTGTAAAGGGAATAGCCCATCTTGCTAGATTCCACAACCACCTCAACTCCCATTCTCTCGGCCCTCTCCATTCCCCATTGCATAAGCATACTTCCATAACCCTTATTGCGTTGATTTGTGTAGGTAAACATGTAATCTAGTTCTAAAGAGAGTGAGCATGAGAGTACGGGCCATGGACTGGGAACATCTTACGACAATGAGGCCTCCACAAACGTTCGCCCCTGAATCGATAAATTTGATTCAAAACCCGGCTTGCGAAATCTCGGCCAACACCTTCCGGATGCCAGAGAGCAACCAATTCCGGAGCACCATCTTTATAAGGAGAAGAGTATTCGTGGAAATTCCAGTTTGCACCACTGTAAACTACCCCCTTGGTGTCCTCGTCATCAGTCACGTATATCCAGTGGCTGGTAGGATCTTGTTCGTGATAAGACCAGAGCCTGACTTTGGACTCAGCAACAGCTTTGGCGTATCCTTCTTCGGTTGCCTCGGAAATTGGGAACAGGATATTCATGAAAGAGGTATAGGGATCATAGTTGGAGTCCCAGAAACAATCAACGACAGCGCTGAATTCGGCTTGAGTGGTGACTTCTTTGACGACTGGTGCCATGTTTCTGGTTGAAAGTCAAGTAATGTTTGTTGTGAATATGTTTTTGATGTTTGTGTTTGCAAGGTAAAGAAAGGATGTCGATTCTTGATCCAATTTATACTCGCGTAGACTTATATTGACCTTCCCATTCTGTAGTAAACTCGGGGTCTATTTTGGTCCTGGACAATGAGCAGGGATCTCAAGCATATTGAGGGTCGATATGAAGACAGATAAGAATCTCCACGAACAATGGCGCAACGGGAATTGCTTGCATGATTCAAGGGTCGAAGATATTCCGTCAGCAAATTATTGTCCCGGAGGTGTGTGCCAAGAACGGAAAGGAGCTGATGCACTTGAATCACACGTGGGTCAATGCACCTAGCCGGCTTGGTGCATACAATAGCGCGGCCGTATCTACCAAACTGCCTGGACCAGTTAATCAACTACAAAGATCCTCAGCGGACATCCACCTCCCTGCTACCAACAACTACCAACAAACTCCATGCAGGTTTTGAAAATTCCACCGCCAGTCTCCTTCATGCTACTTCATATCGGCCTTTCCGAGGTACCCATTGCGACTCTGTCTGCCCCCATGATGAATCTGTACCTGATATCTGCATATTTATTGACGTGACATGATTGTAAATCTTGGGGTGTTCACCAGCTGACCGATACCACTTCGACAACACTCACAGAGACCAATTGCAGCGTTACAACATATTAAATCAGAACCAGGATGTGTCTGAAGTATCGACTAAACCACCCTTGATACTACCTTGGTGGCATGATATTGAGCTGTGAGCCTTTGATTAGACAGCTCATCAAGTTTTTGAGAAAATACTTACACGTGGCCATTCATTTTGATAATGGTGATTACTCATTTCTCCAATCCTCGCTTTTTAGCCACTACAGCAACCTTCATGTTTACTTCCGATAACACTCAATGATGAAACGAAATATGGGAGTAGGAGAGCAACAATATACTCTTGTCGACTCCGAGGAAGGCCAAGTGGATGAAGGCACGCTCTATTAGGCAAGCCACCGCAATCCTGTCATTAGCAGATTTCGGTTGATCTTCAATCGCAATCTGAAGTAATATACCAGCAAGATATAAAGCAAAGACCCATGCAGTTAGCTACGATCACTCCTTAGATCTGGCATTTCGGACCTCAGGAAGGTAGAATATCTCTCGCTTAAGTCAAAAGGACGCGGGCACAAAAAGTAGATCATATGGGTTGACGATAATTTATTCTTCCGGCCTCTGGCTACGACTTTATCCGTTTCACCATCCATAACGTAGTGCTTAGCAGCAGATAGTGTGTTACCACGTTGACTTGTGATATACATGCTCATCAATGCCATTCAAACCATGTTCATTTTCCACATACCATTCATGATTATCCATAATCCTACGTGCTTCCGCACCTCCAAACCCCATCACACCAGAAAACTCATCATGCAGAAGTAACATCACTACCGCCCAACCCCTATGCCTTTATTTATCTCCTCGCGTCGAGATATGCCTTGGCATCATCCCATGTCTTCTTCTCAGCATCCTTCATCTCTGAGTCGGACAAAGTCTTGACTCCCTTATATAAAGCATCAAAGAAATCAAAGGCAACATCAAGATCTTCTACAAAGTTGATTGCGTAAGGAATATACTGATTAGCATATCTCGTTACTCTTTTCTCCTTATCTTCTTTCAATGATTCGGGATTGACACAGTCATCAAGGTAAGTTTTCACGGCGATTCCGAAAGCGATATCAATATCGTTATCAAATGGAAGACTATTTCAAAGATAGTTAGTGATTTGACCGCTTCAAAAGTTGATGATCAATTGAACAGGTGAATGGTGGAAAAAAAAAACGTACCTGCGACCTAACCCTTGATATTGCTTAACATCGCGGGCAACTTGACCACTCAAAAGCATCGAGGCGACAATGGCTTCAATTAGATCTCTGTCTGTTTCCCGAATAGATTTGATGATCGAATGATATGAAAGGAAATTCTTGCTCAAAGGACCAGTATACCCGATTGGGGAGTGTCTGACTTTCAGAAGACAGGCAACCCGACTTATGAGCATGCAGTTTGCTTTGTCTTCCTCTTCGCCTCGCAGTGGCCCTCCAATTAATTCAGGGTGATGGTCACGATTGTGGAGATTTTGGAAACGAATGAGCTCGAATGCCACAAATGCTGCTTCCTCGCTAAAGTGAACATCCTTATGTTTCTCGGAAATAGGTTGGATGGCTTTTAAAGTAGTGGCTAATGCTTTTCCCCAATTTGTGAGCTCGTGTTGATCGTTGATGTAGCCTCTGAGGTGAAGTAGACGCCACAAAGAATTGGAAAGAATCTCTGCTTTTGAGGAAAGACCAGTAGTCTTTCCTTTGCCAACAGTTTTAGCGGGGAGGTCCTTGTTATCGAGTAAGGATATCGCAGCAAAAGACAAGGTTCCTGCTTGTAATGATTTTGCTTCCACTTTCTTCAATTCAGAATCCTTTACACCCCATACATCAACTAAATTATTAGTCTGTGGCTGTAAGCGTCTATGGTTTAATGATGGCTTGTTTTCATCATCGAACCATAAGCGCATAGTGATATCCTTGTAGAGGAAACCACGATGCATTCGGGGAGCAATTAGGGCTGCAGAAGTTTCTTTGAGTGGCAAAAGAGATTCTGTAACTAGCTTTCGATATTCAGGTGATACAAAGCCATCGAGAGTTGGAAGAACATGGTATTCGAGAGAGTTGAAAGTGTTCATGAGACGCGAACTGATCACATCTTTTTGAAGATAAGAGTACAACTCTGCAGGTAGTTGCAAACCAAGATATTCATGATTGTCTCCTGTCAAGTGATCAAAATCTCTGATATGAATGCTTCCATCTGTATGCACAGTAACACAATGCTTGATACCCATCTTTGCCTTTCGGTACTTGTCAAGCCAATCTCGATCTTGCAAGTTTAAAATATCGTTAAAAGCCGTGCAAGTCGCACTAACCGACTTTTCCGAAGTTCTCAGTAGGTTGATAGCATCGCCAACATTGTAGGGTTGACGGGTGATAATTGATTGATCTTGAAGGGGAGGGAACGGTGGTAAAAATGAAGTTCCGGTCATTAATAATGCATCAGCAAGCATGTCTGGTGTAACATTGAGCTTCTTGATAATCTCAGACCTAACAACGCCTCTTAAGGATTTGTTTTCCCAATCCGCTGGGGTAGGTGGGTAAATGACAGCATCCCAGATGTCATAGAGGAGTAATTCTTGAGAGCCCATAATTCCATCAATGAATTGTTCATCATGGCGATCGAGGGCGGCGAGCTGAGCACAAGCACTAAAAGGAGCAGTCATGTAGTCCAAGTCTCTCGCAGTAAGCACTTCCTTTAGGATGTGGTATAGGTCTGTAATTTGGATAGCGCCTATATGAAATTAATACAAATGAACGATATTGATTCAACACTCAGACACTCACTGGCTTTGCGAAAAGCTGCGACAGCATCTGTAGGATTGCCTTGGTTATAAATTGCCCAGGCTTGTTCTGTTTCGGGTATAGCAGACTTCAGACGGCGCATAGTCATTTCCTTCTTGCCAACAACTGATTGACCTTCAAAAACGAAGTATGGCTCCATTTCATGCTCCTTCCACTTGTCCAAATCGTTCTCGATGTGTAATTTCAATGCCATGGGTTCTCCACCCAGGGCTGCAAGTAGAGGTTCATCGGCAGGGCCTTTCAAAAGATTTGACAGGTATGCTGTAGCTTCCACACCAATTTTTGCGTTTACTAAATCGGAAAGTGGCATAGAACTGTTTGTCGCAAATTAGCAGATGACTTCCTGCGGAATAATTGAGATCTTACACTACCCCAGCATCAATGTATGGGTCGCCAGTATTTACTGCATATGCTATATCAGTCCAATGCTCCGGAATATAGTATGCACGATCGTATGTGCTATCAACCCAGCAGACCGATGCCAACAGCGCATTTTGGATATCCTGATTATCATCGAAAGGATTTGTCGCCACAAATTCAGCTTCGGAAAACACTTCACGGATGATTGAGCCTAGCGTATCCTCCGTTCCGCAGCCCATTTTGCTTCTCGAAGCTCAAACTTTCGTAGAGGTGGTGGTGGAAGTTGAGGTTGAGGTTGAGCTCGCGATGATTATGGTTGTGGTTGAGGTTAGAATTGAGAAGGAAATCGAACTTACGAGGCATCTTGAATTTGGATCCTGAATATGATTCACGCGTTCTTCCCAATTATGATTCGATTCCTAAGTACTTTCCAAAAACGAAAGATGCCAAACCTTATATTCGTGTTGTGGCCCTGTTAAATAATATTGGAGGGGTGTTCGTGGGAAGGAACGTTGGTGGTCTGTAAGATCAATGATGAGTAAAGGGTGAGTTGAAGTTATTATGGGCTGATGTAAAAGAAGAATCTACAGTCGAGTATGTTGACGGGGTATCTGAGGGGTATATCGGAGTGAGATGAGTGTATATTTCAGAAATTGAAATGAATGTAAGACTTAAATGCGCAGAGGTGGTGGTTGTGTCTTCCAAATATAATTTTGAAATTGAAGTTCAGACCACAACCGCAGTTCGAGAAGTGTCCAAGCTCCCAAAAGGATCGGTTCAAGGCTTAGTGTCCCCATCCTCAGCCCGTCGTGCCGTCTCGGCCGTCTATCTTTTGGGCTCATCACGTGAAATATATGATAAGGGAGGTCTCTTCAATGAATTCTTATCAGAAGCTTTTTACAAATGAATATATTTCATCCCACCCTGGAAAAGGTATAAAGAAGAATCATATCCCACTTACATTCAATCATACATCGCTCAGAAATCATGTCGTCTTCAAACGAAGGAAGAATACCAGTCATTGATATCTCAGGCTCAGTACCTCAATCGGAAGTTGCTAAACAACTTGTGGATGCAGCTGCAACTTTTGGTTTCGTTTACATAAAAAATCTGGGGAAAGATATCCCTGTCGATGCCATTGATAGAACATTTGAGTTGGTGAGTAAACTTCCCTCGAATTTCCGTTATGATTATGGCTAAAACATAAAGTAGTCTCAAAAGTTCTTCTCTTCCCCGGTTGAAGAGAAGCTACCATGCAAAATTGCAAATAATGTATGTGATAAGTTGAGTTATATTCAGCCATCGGTATATGGCAGCTGACAAGGTGTTAGAATCGGGGATGGTCTGGAATGCATACAGAGAAATTAGATGAGAAGAATCAACGAGTACGTTATCTCGTCAACAAAACCATGCAAGATTTCAAAGCTAACAGATTTGCAGGTTGGTGATTTTAAAGAGTAGCTTGCCTTTCCCCTGCAACCCGTTCATTCAGGTCCGAACTAACTCTTGCCCCTTAGAGCATTTAATTTAGGCGACTTTGTCAATGGAAAAGCCGACCAACCGCTTCCACCTTCATTGTTGCCACATGAATCAGAGCTCAACGAGTTTCAACTCTATTGCCATAAACTTTGTCTCAAACTCCTTACTCTTTTCGCCATTGGTCTTGAGGTATATATTCCGAACAGCCCTCTTTAATCAATACTCTCATTTGCCGCAATCTACTTCATCTCAAGAAGATCAAAAAAGCTAACTTTCTACAGATTGACCCCGCAGCTGGCGGTTCCGACTGGTTCTCCTCTAGACATCACGGGGGCACAACAGGATGCATTCTCCGTCTGCTCTACTATCCTTCCTTGCCCCCAAATTCTGACTACCAACCCGATGTCGATATCCGAGCTGGTGCTCACTCGGACTATGGATCTATTACCCTTTTATTCCGTATGTCATTTCCTCAATTGCTATCACACCCCCAATCTGACAATCAATTCTTTCAGAACGACCTTCTCAACCGGGTCTCGAAATCCTTCCTCCATCCTCTTCTTCGGAGCCAAAATGGACCCCAGTTCCAATCCAGCCCCCTACTACAGAAAATGACCCATCTCCACCAATTCGTAAGCATATATTTCCCGCCCAAACTTTTGCACCTTCAATCCTCCATATCCATATTGCTTTTTCCAAACCACTCCCTCTGTTCACCCCACGAAAGGCATTTCCCTTTCCAAAAATGTAACTAATCTCCACCCCACCCCAGTCGTAAACATAGGCGATCTCCTCTCGCACTGGACGAACAATCTCCTCGTCTCCACCGTCCACCGCGTGATCTTCCCCAAATCTCTTCCAACAGAAATAGCAGATCGCTACAGTATAGCCTATTTCTGTCATCCTGTCGGCACCACCGTTTTAGAAAGTGTACCCAGTGAGCGCGTACAGAAATTTGGAGAAGCAAATGGAGAGATAGAAAGGAAGAAAGGAGAGAAAATTACAGCTGATGAACATTTGATGGGAAGATTAAAGGCTACATATGCTGGTCTGTATGAGGAAGATAAGGAGGATGAAAAGGAATGAACGTGAGGTGTGATCTAACAGCATGGGAAGATAGTAAGTGATATGTTCTTGGATTCTAATGCAATAGCAACTCTACCCATCAGTAAGATTCGCGCCAATAAAGGTTTTCCCTTCCGAAACGCTTGTATAGTACAATTGATGGAATCATTTCAAGGAAGATGCCGTTATATATCCCATGAGATATCAAACTTGAGTTTTGTTTTCCTCAGACAAGGTGACACTCACGCTCCAAATCAACTAAACTTCGAGTCCCCGCAATACTAGCATAATCTGTCTCCAGCCACTCGCTCTATGCGTCGGCCTTTTCTTCCTTGCTCTCAGTTATCTCATCCTTTTCTTCCTTGCTCTCAGTTATCTCATCCTTTTCTTCCTTGATATCAGTTGTCTCATTCTTTTCTTCCTGGATCTCAATTGTCTCGTCCTTTTTCTCCGCCTCCGCAGTAGGTGTTTCTTCTACAGGTGGCGCTGCGGCTGTTTCTGTAGCACTCTCCGCACCAGTCTCTGTCTTTGTGACCTTCTCTGCATTCGACAACGCATTCCATTCATCCAGATACTTCTCAACTTGTGGTCCCCAGACCTCCTCTCCCTTTTCCAAATCATCGTAATCCAAAACGTTCTTGCCCAGTTCAAACTGTCCTTGTCTGACCCTAACCAAACTGGTCATCAATCCCGCTGATCCCAAATCTGCGCCGAGATCATGGCATAATGATCGGACGTAGAAACCAGATGATACAGTCATGCGGATTTTGGCCGCTGGGGGTCCTTTCTTGACGTCTTCTTTGGACGGAATAAGTTGATCTTCAATTGGAGTTTTGTCAGAAGAAAGACCTCCTGACATCATCGCATCTTCCTTTTCTTCTTCGACTTCCTCCTTGGCTTTTTTTGTCGGCTTTTCCAAAACTAAGTCATCTTGATCATCGCCCATCTTTCTCTTTCTACTTTCGAAATCTTCCAGCGCCCTCTCATTCTCTGCCTCCTTTCCATTACTTGCTGGCTCAGCTCGCTCCTGCTTCCATAACTTCGCCGCAACATTGACTTCCGCATAACCCGCTTCTTCAGTTGGCGCCTTCCACTCATGTTCACCACCTTCATACCACTCTAGCAACTCCAATTCCGAGACATCAACAGGTCTTCTTTCAATCTCTTTAGGGATTTCCTTTCCCTCGCGCGCATATTCGTAAAGAGGCTTTCCATTCATTTTCAAAGCCGAAAACAACGGTGGAAGTTGCATAAATTTTCCTCGATATTTAGCAAGTCCTTTCTCAACCATTTCTCTCGTAATATGTTCATAAGGAGCTCTCTTCAACAATTTCCCATCTTTATCATATGTATCTGTCGCTGCACCAAATAATACAGTGGTTTCATAAGTCTTAGTACAGAGAAGGAAATTGCCCAATTCTTTTGTGCCTTTTCCAACTCCCGCAATGAGGACTCCAGTAGCCAATGGATCTAAAGTTCCTCCATGACCAATTTTAACCTGGACTCTCTTGCCTGACTTCCTGCGTCTTTGTTTTTGGTTGTGCCATTCGTTCTCTCGATTTCGAGTTTCTATTTGAATATAAGGTGCGAATAGTTCGGAGGGATTGAAATGGTGTTGAAGATCGCGAACGATTTGAGCGGAAGAACGACCAGTGGGTTTATTAATGGCTGCGAGGTTCTGTTAATTATATTCATCAATTGAAGAGCGAAAACAGAGATTCGTACCGAAGACGCCTTCCATAACCTTTCCTTTCGTCATTGTCCACCAGGCAAGTCTGGACATCTGCTAGTGTTAGGTTGTTATGGGTGGTAATAGATATCCGTTGGTCGATATGAAGTGGAGTTTACTTCGATTCTCCAGCTTTTTTTTTGTGCCATGGAAGGTTGCTGCAGTCTTAGCTTGGCATCCTTATCATCACGTGACTCATGCCTTATCTTGCGACAACATCTTTTATTCTTGAGAAATATATTTATTTGGAAACATAAGTCAACTGTAACAATTATCTTGGTAGAGAGCTTTCTTTTGTAATGTACAAAGAGTGCCAGTGTCAAGAGGAATCTTCAAGGACCAGCAAGGTCAGCAGTGTAACTATTACCTGACTGGATGGGTTTCGAGATTCATCATGGAGTTCTGAACCATTATCAAGGACTTCGGAATTTCATTTGGCCGACTATTATCTTTATCAACAAACACAGGCCATAGCTTCCTTGAGTTTGAGGAGGTTGAAAATAAAGGACTTCCAAGGTTATTACACTTGACCCCGTGTTACCTTTTTCTACACAAAGATATTGTTGAAGAAAGGAGTGTTTCCTCATCTGGAACTCAAACATCACGTGCTATGAAATTATATCGACTACTACATTATTCCTTTTTCCTTTCAACAGAGATCAAGCCATGAAAGCTTCCAGATCCCAAATGTTTGGCGCTGGCACACCTGGTGCTGTACCATATAAAAGTAATAACTCTTCAGGAGAGAACGTCGATAGAATGGATGTTGATGAGCCAAGGCTTGTTCTTCAAGATACGATTGTCTATCAGAAAAACCGCAGTGTTGCCAATGTATTCGATTCTGTCCTTGGTCTAGAATTGCGCGCTGAAGGTACACTTTGGGTAGAAAATGCGGAAAGATACAAATGTAAGTTCTGACTCTGGTAGATCCCAATTTCCATTCATTGGATCGATACCTAATGCTCTGATAGTCAAGAAACCAAATGGTTCACATTGTCAGGTTCAATTCCAAATGTATTCCTATGAAAGGGATGAGCTTGGAGCTATCATTCTTTACGTTGAAGATTCCGCAACCAAGTGGTGGGTTGAGCTTAAACCTTCGCAAAAGTATGTAGCACACTTCACAAGCATGGTAGAAAGTGCAGAGCTTAAGCACTTTGTTACCGATTACTATGAGCGTGTAATCAATAAAGAGTGTAAAGATGACTTGGCTCAGTTATGCTGGGAAGTGAGTTTCAATTGCTCTCCAATGTTGCTTCGCTCCAAAGGCTGATCCTTCATTATAGTATGGTCGTGAAGATGGCAGTGGACTGTTACAAGAAGATATTTTCGAAGTTTTGACTAAAGATGCAAATGCATTCTTTCTGTTGTCAGCTTTTCGTGAGGAAATTTGGGTCGATGGAGAGGCTCAGACCATGACATGGTCTAGTACAGAAATATACAAGCTTCTGAAGAAGCAATGTCATGTACGTATCTTTATATCACGTTTCAATCCTACAGGGCTAATTTTGACAGACTGCTTATAAGAGAGCCAATACGTTCGTTTCACTGGAACCAGGGCCAATGGCTGTCGACTCTCCTACAATTCCAGACCCTGCTCTAGCTGCTAGCGATAGTGGCGATGCACAAACCAATCAACTGGAAATGCTGATTTCTTTGATTAGCGATGAAATCGAAGACGGCACTCCTGTCAAGAAACTTACTCCCGGATCTCTTTGGAACAAGCTCTTCATTAAAGCCAAAATTCCAGACCAAGGCGACCCGGGAGCTGGACCACGTATTGCAAAATGTATTGTCTATAAAATTGGGGGGCTTCTTGCAGATCTGTTGGAAAGACGTCATCCTGATCTATTTATGGGCTCAAAGTTCATTGATGGTCTTCGCGAGGTGGGTCGTACTCGATATCCACCATACACCAAGCAAGTGACCACTGATCAACAATGGCAACAATATATGGATTTGTCTGAGGGGCTTTACCTTGTTCGTCGAAACAACAACCAGAACGATGAAAGAGCTGGCATTATGCCGATTCGCGGGTCCACAAAACTTCAGGTAAAGGATATATTTACTGGGGAGCTGGCACCATCTCGTCCAGTTCCACGTGTTGGAGGTGGACGCGTTGGACGTCCTCCAAAGGCTCGTCCAGAAGTCGAATTCTGGGATATTGAAGATGAAGACGAAGTGGTCGAGGACCCAATTGACACCGATGCGCCTCTGTCAGTAGAAATGGCATGGCAGCGTGTTTGGCAATTGGGCGGAGAAGAGAAAACTATTGGTGGTCGTGTTGTTCCAGCTCGTATTCAACGGTCCGGCTATTGATTTTTGGTGCTGTATCCAGGCTGGCGTTACCATTAGCGATAGGTAGATACCCCGTGATTCGATTTTTGGAATTTGAAAAATGAATACATGATTTACTGGGGCGTTGTTTGAGCTTTGCTTGTTGGTTTTTGTTGGGTTCTGATTGTCTCGTCCCTCTTTCAGTAATGATATCACCTTCGGCGATCTACCGTCTCAATCTATTTCACCACATTCTGTACACTCAGCCTGAAAGCCAAGATGTCCCCAATCTTCATGCTGAACTCGCGTAATGGTCTTATCTTCGCACTCGGCTGGTGGCCGACTCTCACATTATTCCTTATCAACTCCGCTAATCATCTTTGCGATCTAAAGGGGTTCCTTCAAATGAATCACATTACTTTCTTTCATCACATTAACCCCTTTTATGATTGGAAGCCTAGGCCGTGGAAAGGTTTCGGCCTAGGAATACATCTCCCTCGTCGAACTAGCCTCTATGCTTGTCGTCCGATCGATTGACTAAAATTACTCTTCTGATATTGTCTAAACAATTTTGATGTACAAGTGTACATGCTTATCGGAATTCTGATAGAGTTGCATTTGTAATTGCTTGTCTGTAGTCCAGCGACAAATACCAAAGGTTGGGTCAGCAAGTGATGACCTTTAGAATTCAATAGATTCAGCTTTATCCGCGTATTATGACTCGCGACTACATGGCGGGGAGTGCTATGGTGCAATATAAACCGCATCACCGAGAAGCCTCGCTGATTCATTCTTAGTCAAACAGAGAGTGCATATAAAGAGCGCACAACCCCAGTTGACTCCGTGAATGATTTGACAAAGCTATGCGTCGAAATAAATGGCATAAAATCTCCACCAAATCTGACTACGAAAGACATAGCTCAATTCTACAAAACATTGCTTCCTCCGTGGTAGTTAGCTCCTTTTCCATTGTAAGCGAGAGCTTAGTTTATTCGCCGCTCAGGGCTGTAGTAACGTACCACACTTTATAGTGTTATGATTACAACTGTTTTTGTCATTTTCCACTATATATTTACTCGGATGTAAGTCTACAAGCGTTTAATATATTAATTACATCATTACTTTGGTCTTTCCCCTTCTTTATTAGATACGGTGGAACAACAATCGGACGATATCCGGGTACTCCCGCTGGAAGTTTACCCGCAATTAATTAATACCCGATTGTTTGCACCTGTTAGATTATCGCCAGGGTGACAAATGGCTTCGCTAAAGATGCATTGTCGATCCGGCTAAACAATTCTTCAACATACCCCTCACTTATTTACCCCCGAGGTTCCGGCATGAAAATGTATATAACTATGTATAACATGTTTTAATAATATCATCTCAATTATTACTTGATAGCTTTGTGAGTAAGCTGTGATGCTCAAAATGCATCCGATCTCTTGGATCATGGTCTTGACCTTTTCGCATTTGTCGCTAAACGTTCAGGGCAAAAGTCTGTGGTCTACTCAACCGGCAACTTACCAGGATATTATTAGGACAGCCTATCCTATAGGAAATGGTCAATTAGCTGGTATATACCTCAACCAAGACCTTATTGAATTGTTATACTAAATAAACCATAGCACTTCCATTTGGTACGCCAGGCTCCGAGAAACTCAATCTCAATAGAGATTCATTATGGAATGGTGGACCCTTCGAGGATGCCAGCTACATTGGCGGGAATCCAAATTCCTCCGTTTCGTCCTCATTATCAGGCATTAGAGATTTCATCTTTCAAAATGGCACTGGCAATGTTACTGCCTTGATGGGTTCAGATGACAACTACGGAAGTTACCAAGTTCTAGGCAATTTATCCGTGTCATTACAGGGTATTTCAGGAGCTACGGAATACAAAAAAAGTCTTGATTTGAATACTGGAATTCATACTACTACCTTCAAGACTGCAAATGCTTCTTATACTACGTTCGTCATACTTTATTCGGGACTTGGCAATTTCTAACGATTATTAGTGCTGTATTTTGCTCCTACCCAGATAGTGTATGCGTTTACCAAGTCAACTCAACAACCACTCTACCAAAGGTCGATATCCACTTCGATAACATATTAACCGATAGCTCTTTGATTAAATCATCTTGTTCGAAATCTTCAAAATCAGCTCTATTCAGTGGTATCACTCAAGCTGACATAGGCATGATTTATAAGGCTGAGGCTCGAGTACTTGAATCAACGAAATCAGTGTCTTGTTCCAATACCACAGGTACTCTCAGCATAACACCATCTCGTGATCAGAAGTCGCTGTCTTTGATTATTTCAGCTGGCACAAATTATGATGCTACCAAAGGCTTAGCTGCAGATAATTATTCATTTAAAGGAGTAGATCCAGGAGCCTATGTTTCCTCTACAATCACGAAAGCTGCTTCGAAAACTGCTAAAACCCTCCGGAATAATCATGTGTCTGATTTCTCCGCTCTAATGAATAGTTTCACACTCAATCTTCCTGACCCTCTCGTATCAGCAAACAAGGAAACTGCCTCTGTGATTGCTGCATACAATACTACAGATAACACCCATACCGATCCCTGGTTCGAAAGTCTCTTATTTGATTATAGTCGTTATCTCTTTATCTCCTCGTCACGAGATAATTCTCTTCCTCCCAATCTCCAAGGAAAATGGGCATATGGTCTATATAACGCCTGGGGTGCAGATTATCACGCCAACATTAATATTCAAATGAACCAATGGGGAGCCGTTCAAACCGGTCTCGGAGACTTGCAATCCGCATTATGGGCATATATGAGCGAAACATGGGCACCACGTGGGGCAGAAACAGCAAAACTTCTATACAATGCACCGGGATGGGTGGTCCATGATGAAATCAATATTTTTGGACATACGGGAATGAAAACTGGAGATGAATATTGGGCTGATTATCCGGCGGCTGCGTCTTGGTTGATGCAACATGTGGCTGATTATTATGATTACTCGCGAGATGAGAATTGGTTGAGGGAAACGGGATATCCGTTGTTGAAAGCTGTGTCCGAATTTTGGCTTAGTCAATTGCAGAAGGATGAGTATTTCAATGATGGGACATTGGTTATTAATCCTTGTTCGTCGCCTGAACATGGTCCTGTAAGTCTTTCTCTCTCCAATGGTCAGTCAAAATTTAGATTGGTACTAATATAACTCATAGACCACATTCGGCTGTACACACTACCAACAACTAATCCACTCCCTCTTCACCACCACTCTTCAAGCAGCGCGTACCCTCTCCCTCGACAGCACACTCCAACAATCTCTCACCACCTCCCTCTCTTCCCTCGACAAGGGTCTCCATATCTCCCCCACGACCCAAATCCAAGAATGGAAAATCTATTTCCCCACCTACGAAAATACCACTCATCGCCACCTCTCCAATCTAATCGGCTGGTTCCCCAGCTCCTCTCTCTCCTCCTATCTCTCCGGCTACACCAACTCTACCATCTCCACCGCCGTTCGCAACACGCTTATCTCGCGCGGACCAGGAATCATCGATTCCAACGCCGGCTGGGAAAAGGTCTGGCGGAGCGCCTGTTGGGCGAGATTAAACGATACAGAAACTGCATATGCGGAGTTGCGATTGACGATTCAGGAGAATATCGCGGGGAATGCGTTGAGTATGTATAGTGGGAAGAATGAACCCTTTCAGATAGATGCGAATTTTGGGTATGGAGGTGCGGTGTTGAGTATGTTGGTTGTGGATTTGCCGGGTGGGGTTGATGATAAGGGAAAAGTGAGAACGGTGGTGTTGGGTCCGGCTATTCCTGGGGTTTGGGGGGAGGGGAGTGTGAAGGGGTTGAGGGTAAGAGGAGGGGGAGTGTTGGATTTTGAGTGGGATGGCGAGGGGATTGTGACAAGTGCGACGTGGAAGACGAAGGGAGTGGAGAATGTGAGGATTGTAAATATTGAGGGGAAATTACTTGGGTAGATACTTTGATTACTCTCTTCTATTTTTCAGAAATAAAAGTTATTCATTGCACAAACCTGCCTTTAACCTGATTTCTCAATGTCTAAGACTAGGTTGTAACATCTAGTCTTCGACATTCTATCTTGATCCATACAATGAGCAGAAGTCTCGTAGTATCGTATCAGCATCACCCGATTCTTCAAGCTAAACCTTGACTTAAGAAAGAAGATATTACAGCTAAACTTTCCTCTAAACAGCATCAGCGATCCTCTCCAGAAAATTCAACTCGCTCAATTAGTAGCATATCCTTACAGTTTATATAGACTTATCGACGAAATCCTCTTCGCTTCTAGCTCTTAGCTCCGCGGGGTAATCTAGACGTGACACTAACACCTCGCTTGATTTTACCAACGCTAGTGGGTTTCGGGTAAAGATATTCACTTCCACATCAACGGTTGACTCTGCAGGTCGGACTCATGATTCATCTCTTGATACAAGCCCCCCCCCCTAAAAATAATCATCAATCCCTAGGTCATCCACTTTTTCTACAGAGATGCAAGACTCGCTCACCCCGATAGTAGGTAGAGGTATATAAATAAATCCCGGAATCTAACATCCAACGATTAACTCCGATACTTCAATCCATTTTCGACGGATCCGAAGCTCATGATCTGATGAAAATCCAGTATACGAGACCCCGAGTAGTGAACGAGATTAGACTAGAGTAGAATAAAGATCTGTTTCTGGAAAGATGATACGTCTGGAAAGTGGAGTCGAAGCTGCGAAGAGTAGATATGACTGGTAATCTTGATTTAGTGACTTGTCTGTCTACTTGTTTGTGTAGAGTTGAGGAGAGAAGAGAAGATGTATGGCACTTTTATTTATTGTGTTAGGACTAGAACACCACAGTACGATCTCTTACTTCTTGATATGAGTTGTTTTTTCCAGTACCTAGTTGTTTAAGCTATCAACCACCAACAGAAAGTTTGACAATGATGAAGCTTTGGAAACTCGGATTCATACACGAGATGAATCAAAGGTTTGAGCCAAATTTGAACATCGAATGATATAGTCCCATTGTCGCAAAATTATTGACAAGTTCATGATCAGTCGAAAATGTGAACAGGATGAATGTTCTTGGTGGTCTTGAATCTTGGAGGATATACGGCGATATGCATTTATCTAAATAATAACTGGAAATGTCTAATTGTTCCCAGTGTAAAACATATTGAATTCCTTATTGCAACAATTAGATAATCAAACTTAGCGATAATCATGAGGCTATTTAAGATTTCAGTCTAATAATCACTAGAATACAAAAAAGCATGAAAAGGACAATAATACAGGTACTTAATCGTGATAATCTAGATATACACTCAGCATGAGAAGAACTGTAAAGTAGATGAAGAATGGAAGCAATGAATATATAAAATACATTTATAGAAAAAAATCTCTTTAGAATAATAATATTTTCTCGACTTCATCCAACCTCTAACCTCCAACGTTTAACTCCTAATTTCCCAAATAATTATTCGTGTACCCATAGATCATATCTTCATAGCTTTTTCCACCGCATCTAAACGCCCAATAATTTCCTTCTCTTTTGATCAATCCATCACGCCGATATTCGCTAACATAACGTAACATATCATACCAGAGTCCCTCCCCAACTAATTCCCAACTCCTTCCTCAACCCACTAAACCCAAACCCAAACCCAAATCCAAACCCATGCCTTCATGCTCATACTTATAAGGTAACCCACTCGTGGAAGACAAAGATGAACGGATCAATACATATCGTTTTCAACGCCTTCCTCAAATCATTAAACCGGATTCCTCTTCACTAAACTCAAACCAGAACTTACACCTACACCCCCAAACCCCTCATACCCATTAGTCATCCCACTTGCAGAAGATGGAAATAAAGATGGATGGATGACTATATGTTCATGTCTGTGGAATTTGTTGGGGGCATGAACCGGCACTATTATATCGAATCAACATCAGATGTCATCATGAAATGTAAAGATACAAAAACTAAAATGAAGACCAACTATCAGACTGATGAGGATGTCTCATACAAATTCTCAGACTGAGATAAGAGATAATAAGCCCGACGAGACTCATAAAAAAAGTGATGATGCCGAAACAGATGGCGATGGTATCTTGTGGGGACATGGTGGGATGTTATAATGGGTATAGGTCGTGGGGTAATAAGGCTGATGATAGGTGGAGAAGATTACTGGATGGAAATGCAAGGCTGATATCAGCGAGAGTAGATTTTCTAGTGATTGGCTTGACGGGGGCTGGGGTAGTTCCTGACTTTTGTCGCAAATGTGAAGAGAAGGTAATCAAATAAGTAAAAAGATTTTTCAATCCAAGTTCTTTTGAATCCAAGTCCGATGAATGATTGATCTAAGAATCAATCAAAGGATATTCTTGATGAGAGATTCTTGATACTTAAACGTTTTCTGCAACCCTCTTTCGCTTTCCCACAGATAGAGGCTTCGCCTTCCTAAAGGGAGGTAGAGGCACCATAAGCACTTTTATTTTGATGACAGAAAATGGGTTTCCTAAAAGGTGCAAGTGGCTCGCTAAAAACAAGCCGCTGCGCATGCATATGTAGGTAGCAGGGAACAATTTATGTCAGCTAGAATCAATCTGTGCGGCAGAATGATCCTATTGGTGACAAAACAAAAGCGGTGTAATACAACTTACTCCCTATAAGTAAGTCTGTAATTGCGCTGCATCTACGTAGGTACCTAAGGAGGTTCCTGCCATGCAGGACAATTTTCCGAGTAATCCATACTAGAGCTGGTGCAAGCCAAGACCGCCGATTTGTTTGGGAAAAATTTCAGGCACTATCAATCATGACGCCTACTGGCCAGCTCACACGAGTCACCAATCACTGGCGTTCCGGAAAGACAACCGCTCTTACATAGCTCATGTACCTGTACCACTTGCATGACCATCAGCGTTGCAGTACATCATCATTCACTAGATCATCATCAGCGTTGCACTTCATCATCATTCACTAGATCATCATCAGCGTTGCACTTCATCATCATATTACCCTTCAAAATACCGAATGCCTCATCAGAATAATGCGTGTAACAAACACATTTTCGGCAACTACCAACTACTCCATGTACGAGATACCAAGTCGTGAGCCTACTTCCAAAAAGGAAAAGCTTTTGACTACACTTGGTGTGCTGATGCTTAATTTGTCAATCCTTGTGCAAGGGTCAGGAAAGAACCGAGGGAAATCGTCACACTATATGAAATTTCAAATATTTAGCCGGAAAGATACCCTTCTATCCCATAAATCTGTGTCTTTTAACTGATAGGTCATCTCTTTTCCGCGTAAGTCCGCATCGATCAACAACTAGGTACCACACGAAGACATTTGAACGAGGCTAGTCCTGTGACATCAATGTCGCACAACGTCGTACAGAAAAAACAATCTCGAGTCTCGAATATGACAGTAAGTAACTAATTAGCAGACTCTCACCCTTTGAATAAACACAACGTCGAGTCTACAGGTGTTGATAAACAAGATGAATTCTCAAATGTATCGGATTTGGCAATACCGCTCTTTTTATTCGTTTTTGGCAATTCAGGAATCAGACTTAACAACTGTTCCTCGTCTCCTGCTTTTTTAACTTTCTCTTTTTCGGAAATCCCGAGCAAAGGGCTAGAAAGAGCGGGCGTTAGATACATATTAGAAAGATGTGTATGCCGGGAAAAAATGTACATCGCAACAAAATATCTGGTTACTCGCGTACATCGTCGAATCACGCGTAAAAATTAACGAGCGAAGATAAATGCGACAGAGTATTCAGGAAGAATACATTATCAGCAGAGCCACCAAGGAAAGTAGTTTCCCGAGAATTGATGTACTATACTGAAACTCTCAAGTTCAACCAGAATACTATGTATACAATATATCACGACGGGTAAGAGTTCTTGACAAGTGAGCGTGAGCAGGAGAACATGTTAATTTCACATCCAGTTAATTTTTTAGGTCCCACTCTGGTTTATCTTCATCTCTCACATCGCCAAACCATAAATATCGAATCCTCATTGACAATTACTCATGTATGCGCAAAAACCACGGTATTCCAACCCAGATAATGTATATGAGCAATGACTCGACAAGTACCCGGCTTGATGGTCATCACACTTGAATACTCTAAGCTATATCCACATCAGCAGACCCATCAATACGCAACAGATTTATACGACTCGATGTCATTAGAAAAGTTAATACATGCTTATAGATTTTTTGAAAAAGTCTTCGGGAGTTAACCACACAATCGCGAAAAATCAGCAACAACCCCATAGAATCCAATATGAAGATACCAGGCAATAGTACATGAACATAGTACTAACATAGCACTAACGAAGAGAGCTGTCACCTTTCATACTAGCCCACCAGCTAACATACGATAGCAGACGACCGAGGACCCCAATGCGACAGGCAGCTGAGGATATCCAGGAAGATCATAAGGAATATATTTTGTTCCACTGCGACTCGAAAACTACCGAGATGACATTACTATTAGACTTTTTCATAGAATGACATGTATTACCAACCATAAACACAAAGCTCGTTATCGACAATATACACGAGGCCAGTCTCACAAAACGAAGACACGACAATGATACAATAACATATCTAAATAAGAGACATATCAGGACTTATACGCGAGGTCCTTTCAAATAATACTAGGGGAACTGATCCAATAATTTGTTCTCCTCTTGACTTTATCATTTTCAGAAAAATGGTTGCCAGGTAAAGTGCACACTGAATACCAAATTAACATGTCATTCGAACCGACAGCCCGGGTTCCTCCCCTAACCACGTTCCATAGGCCATTGCCGCTACGGTCAACACACAACACCCCCAGTGACTCTACCCACATCTTCGGGAAGAACAAAGTGACGCGCATCGCAATGAATTCAAACTTCCCGACCCCCAACAAACCAAATATTCACAATCCGTTAATTCCTCACAATCAACAAGAACTTTTCATCTAAAGACACTACCTTTCCCCGCCTGTGTATGAAACTCCAATACAGACATCCCCAAGCTCAACTCTCCCTCGAGAGAAATCTCACGTACGTTCCAACGCCATACTACTGCCATTAATTCTATACATATCCCATAAAATTGACTCCAACCCTCTATCTCCGTTTCAACTACGAGGTTAGGTATACATTTTCATCCTTCAAATCTCATCCGCTGTACTAAGCGAGAGACAATTCCTCTCCCCCCACGCCACTAGAATCATTTAATTCTCATTTCTCAATCCCTTCCAACAGGAAGGTGACACTTGTTCGAGTAATTTTTGACAATCCGTCAAGAGATATGAAGTTGTCAAGCACTACCGTAGCAAATTTTCTGAAATCAGATCACACAAGTTTTTGAACTGATGTGAAGGACGATAGCTTTAAATCTATCTATCCATCTAGCTTTCTGACAATACAGCAAAAAGCAAAGAACAAAAACATAGATACTAAGCAAAGAGAGCAAGGTCTCCACAACTCTTCATTTAGATACTCAAAACCTCTACCAAGAAACACGGGAAAGTGGATAGATGACATGCAAACAAAGCGTGATATGGTAGATGATACAAGTAGAGCACTGCGCGGCAGACTTCCGCCAGATATAAGCCAAACTATAATAAATCTTCGCTGACCATTAGCAAGCTAGCTATACTAGCTTTCTGTCAAATTTCAAGTGAGGATTCGAGTACACATGTATGTGTGATATCCCCCAAACCAAATCAACAATCACCATGATAATCTCTCTCAATAAACGCAAACAAACAATACAACAGAAAACACAATCTATTCCCTGGTGCCAATACAAATAACACCTACACATTCCTCATACAAACCTCACTTCACCACACGGCACCATATGATACCCCTGCTACTAAAAAATAACGTGAAGCACTATAAGATCACGATAGGACGTATGTCCACCCACGGTATCTATCATAAAAAACAAAAAACTCGAGGTCAAGTAAGAAATAAAGGGTAATATACCTTATATTACTCATATCATTCCATTATTAGAGGGGAGTTGTGAATTACCCATTCTTACAACTACCTAGAATCTCCACAGTATCACAGGAGTCAATCCCCATTGCAAGTTTATATTCTAATCACGTAAGATGAATTTTCCCTTTCTCTTTTCTCCTTCTCCTTCCCAAATTCCATTTAAAAGCTACATCTAAATAAAATAACTAATACCCTCAGAATCACTTGAATCAATCCATCTATCCCCCATCCCCCATTCCCCATCCCAATCTTCCATTCCCATCTATTTCAAAAATCCCAAACCAAGTTCCAACAAACAAGCAACAGAAAATGCAATACCTAACTAAGAACATACCGTCCAAGATTCGATTAACTATCAGTTCATTTCAAATCCCTTCCCCACTCTCCATTCTCATGAATCACTCACACCACACCGTCTTATATTCGAAATCTCACAATTTCAGACTCTCAGAATTTCAAATCACCTTCTGTTAATACATAAAACAATGAAACAACAAAACAATAGAACGACAAAATAACAAAACTACAAAGCAAGAAATAAGATAGTACATACTATACCATCCCATACCATCCCATACCACCCACACCAACCCACCATTGCCCCTCCTCTCCCCCCTTCACAAAAAGAAAAGAAGAGAAAGTTAATAAACTCAATATAGTGCACCCCTCCACCCAGACACCTCAAACTCACGAGAGATTACATAGCCCAGAATATAGAACATAGCTTTGATTATATTTCATATAAAAAATAGGGTTAGCCTTCAGAATTAGGGGGTAAAATCTTGATTAGAAGTTAGAATTAGTTATATTGAATTATTCCTTTTATAATTTTTTTTATAAAATCGAATCATATTTTGTATGATTAATGTGCCTGTGTATTTCATATCCTTTAAACTTCCTGAGCAAATTAACATTAGGTGTATCCTATGTTCTGGGTTATAATATTAGTTTGCCCAGTAAATTTAAAGAACACGGAATATACAGACACGTTAAACACACGAAATACGACTCGTTTTTATAAAATAAAAAAAATTACAAAGAGAATTGTCCAATATATCTAATTCTAACTTCTAACCGAGGCTTCGCCCCTAATCCTAAAGGCTAACCCTACCTGCTTTGCGGAGCATAATCGAAGGTGTGTTCTCTGTCCTGAGCTATACTATTAGTTTGCCCAGGAAATTTGAAGGACACGGAATACGCGGGCACATTAACCACGCGAAATACAACTCGTTTT
The DNA here is from genome assembly GCF_014898295.1 of Botrytis byssoidea. Lineage (NCBI taxonomy): Eukaryota > Fungi > Ascomycota > Leotiomycetes > Helotiales > Sclerotiniaceae > Botrytis > Botrytis byssoidea. The sequence goes on from NW_024065843.1 coordinate 154,460, forward strand.
TACAAAAGTGTATAGATCCTCATCTGTATCTGCATCCACATTTGCATCACTAGATGAATCAATGCAAGTACATACATACCTATTCGCAAATATATTATACATGCACTAACACCAATATACACGCACACCAACAAATACAGCAGAAACCCCTAACCTCATCTCCATCTCCACCTGCTTAATCTCAATATCGAAAATGATACAACCAAGACCAGGGCCAGCAAGAAGAGAGAAAGGAGCTATGAAAATACAGACACCACACCTATCAACCCAAATAACGACCACCAATAAATCAATAAAATATAAAAACACCTCGCGCCCCTTCCCTGTTTCTCCCGAAAGCTCATGCAAGACGCTCAATATTCATTCCACTCGAGAAATATTCAAGAATCAACACGCAAACTGAATCTTACATTCACAACTCGCAACTCCATCTCTGTTCATTATCAAGACTTCAGATAAAGAAAAAAAAACTTATACAGAACTAACATCTCCAAATCTCCTCATTCAAACTCCAATATGCATAAAACTAACCCCAGAAGAAAATTCTCAATCCCTCAATCCCTCACAATCTCTCAAGCAGTATCTACATCTACATCTACATAAACACACAGAAACACAAAAACATAACATAGCATACGATATAAACAGCACGAGACACAACCCGCAAGGTATCTAGTCAATAGACACTCGAAACTCTCACCTCTCACCACTCACCTCACCACTCACCTCACCACTCATCACCACTCATCGCGTCTCCAACTCCAACTCGAAAAAGGGGGAGACCTATGATCCTCGATTACTTAATCACTGCCCATCCATTCCCATTCCCGTTCCCATTCCCGTTCCCTCCCACCAACTCTCTCCTGACGATTCAAATCCGCATCCGCATCCGCATCCGCATCCAAAAAGCAGAAAAAACAGAACAGAACAAAACAAACCAGACACGCAAATCCAGCGAATGGACTCCCTAACCTACCCCACGCGATTCATAGACGATTCCAGTACGTCCTCACTCGAGACTCGAGACTTGAGACTTAAAACTTAAGACTCGAGACTACTCCAACCATCAGATATAGAAGTAGGTGAAATAGGTAGCCCACCTACGCTAGCTCATCCCCGCCATCCACTTTCCACTTCCCAATTCCCAATTCACACTTCCCAATTTTCAAAAACCCTCAAAAATTTACCTAGGAATCAGAATCAGAATCAGACATCTAAAGGTATGTAGCTATTCGAAACGAACGATCATTCATTACTTTGCATTACTTAGATACCTACCTACCTACCTAGCAGTAGACCAGCGCAAACCATATCCATATCCATATCCAGCACATGCAACACATGCAACAGAAAGAAAAGAAACAAAAAAAAAACACCACCACCATCATCATCACTACCGCCAGCACCAGCACCACCAAGAAACAAAGCCAGAAACAAAGCAATCAACCAACCAACCAACCAACCAAGCACAAGCACCCCTCCAATAAAACAACAGATCGAAAACATTCCGTTGGGAGAAAGACCAAAGCCATAACCCCCTACCCCTCATCTCCAACCCTTTTCCCCCTCATCTCCAAACCCTTTTCGTTTCATGCTCGCGTATTCTGCGTTCTGACTCCTGAGAACTGAAAATTGGAAATTGGGAACTGGGTCGGTGAGTGCCCAAATCCCAATCCCAATCACAATCCAAAAAGCGAAGATGGGATGAGATGTATGTATAGACTAGGTAGGTAGGTAACTGTATTCACAGATTTGCAGTCGCGTACTAGTGATACGATGATAATACCGGTAGTAAGAATACTGTGGTGTAAACAATAAACAATAAACAATAAACAAATAAACTTATTTATTTGCAGTAGGTATTCACAGTATTCATTCAGATGATGACATACACATACACATGCACATGCACATTATCCTCCTCAAAAAAGAATCCAAAAAAACAAACAAAAAAACAAGAAAAGATCACACAATAAAAACTCCCTCATACAAACCCTCCTCATAAACAGACAGGCATTTCGCAATTCCATCTCTTCTTATACCACACCCGATCCAGTATCTCACAACACATACCACCACCCCCACCACTCCTTCCAGAATCTTACTCCATATATTAATCCCATAAATAAACCTTCTGTTCTTTGATGGATACACTGCATTGCAGACCAGGACTTTATTCGCATGCATGCATGACACGCACGTTTTCATTTCTCGGGTTTCCCCTTTTTGGTATTACTGTATGCTTATTTCGTCTCAAGCTGGTGTGGTGTAGCGCGACGTAGCACAATGCACGTGCCTTTTATTATTGTAGTAGAGTATTTGAGATTTAGAGTATTATCGAGAAGATGGATATGGATTGGGGATGCTGGGACGATACTTACCCGATTCCGTAATCGAGACTTCTAAAAACGAAGCTGTGAGTGTATGGTAGGTAGTGCGAAGACGAACGAACGGAAAAATCCGCTAGCTATTGTGATTAAAGGGGATTCGATATAATTGGAGGGAGGAAAGAGGGAGGGCAAGCGAGTTTCACGATTGGTTGGACAAGTATCAGATTGTAAGCGCCGAGGAAGAAGAAGCTAGGATGTTAACCGCAAAGCACTCCGGTGGTTGATGCAAATGCGATAAATCAAGTATGATTGGGAGAGATCGAAAAAGAATAGTGAGATTATTGGGGGTATGGTATGGTGAGTGGGAAATCTTAGTCGTAGAGGAGAATTTGAGTTGTGGTTATATTTACTTGCGAGTTTACTTACCTATGGTCTCGAGTCAAGGGTTGATGATAAATCTGAGGCGGGCGGCAATTTACTCACTGATCGGATTGGCTTCTCGGGTAGCTGGAGAAGATGGATGTGCAAGATAAAGTTGGATGGCGAAAAGAGGCGAGAAGAGATGGATGAATGGAGGGATGGGCACAGACGGTTTGATGACTAGGAAAGTCTCATATGGTGGAGATGCGGTGAAGAGAGTTTTGACAGCGGTGGTGGGGGGGATGGTGAAGAGAACGGACGTTTGATGCTCGAGGTAGGCTCGTAGGTACAGCCTTTGAAAAAAGCAAAGAAAGAGATTTTGGCGCCAATAATGTTCCGGAAGAGATTCTGGTGGAAAGGAAAGGAAAGGAAGTGAATGTGATTGGTTCATTCACAGCTTGGCTTGGATGTTTTTTGTCACATGTTGACCGGAAGAGGCTTTCCTCTTCAAGCGACGCATAAATTGTCCGAGACACATATATGTAGAGTGGAGAATGATTTTGGATTGGGGGATTTGATATTTGGTATTATGGTATGAGATGTGTGGAATAGAATCATCGAGATGAAAAGATCATATTGGTTGGAATTGATGGTCACCAAGCAAGTCCGTGAATTGTGGAATGGCGATGGTGATATGGAAGAGATCGGTATAGGTAACTTTCAATGTATCAAAGCATACAATACCTAGGTAGGTACCCAATCTTCGGTAACGGGAATCTGGATGGAGATGAAACAAGAAGCGTAGCGTACAGAAAGCGAACCTCGTGATGGGAAAAATACGATGCAGACATGATTCCATAGCTTTTCCTCCTTTCGAGAAGCGGTGTAAGTGATCAAGATGATGAGATCAAAATATCATAATATTGTATGTGGTTGCCTAGGGAGGGAAATATAGTATTGTATTGTTCAATCATAATCAAAGTCCTTGAAACAATGAGATTAAAGATTATGCGTTGTTCAATGAGATGAGATGAATTTTGGTACTGGACCTACCTACACTCTGTTCTCTGTTCCATTATTCAGCTGTACGGAGCGGAGGATAGAGGATACGAATGTCTTTGGCTTATTATACAAGAATCTTCAAGAAGTTACCTACCTACCTATCTCCCTATCAATATGAACGCCCAATGTTCAGCTTTCTCGTTATCCCGTCAGAGGCTTTTTCGTCTAGAATAAATCAGTACTATAGTCAGTCAATCAGTCAGTCAGTCAATCAGTCAGTCAGTCAGTCAACCAGTACTACAGTCAGTCAATCAGTACTATAGTCAGTCAATCAGTCAGTCAGTCAACCAGTACTACAGTCAGTCAATCAGTACTACAGTCAGTCAATCAGTACTACAGTCAGTCAATCAGTACTACAGTCAGTCAATCAGTCAGTCAGTCCAATCAGTCAGTCAGTCCAATCAGTCAGTCAGTCCAATCAGTCAGTCAGTCATTCCGTCAATTCATCTGCAAGATATCACAATACCGGAATGACAATAAGGTTATCAAAGGGAAAGAACGGAATGGTTAATATGTACCTCCCTCCATAATTACTTTTTATAGCCACATGCAAAGAAATCCCATTGTAGAATCATCTCCCGATATGCAACATACATCTACGACCGACCTTCTTGGTAATATCGCCACCGAGGTTTGTGGCAGCCAGTCCACTCCGTCCAGTTTATAGGTCGATGCTAGCTCAAGCACAGGTCGTCCGTCCCAAAGATCATCCATATAGTCTCGCTTCCTCTTTCTCCTCTTTCTCTCAAGCTTCACGTGAAAGATCTACCTACGATTTGTGAGAATCTCACTGGCTGACCACCACCATTCTAGCTTCTGGAAATCAGCCACGGGTTCATCACCGAAGACAAGAGGAGACGGATCGAGGCATTTTATACTTTTTCCATTGTTCCAAATTCTTTCTCCCGTACCGTACCGTACTGTCTTTTAGTTTGGAAACCCTGAGGAAGATTAATGAGGACCCTGGATTTTTATTTTTCAGCTATGGAAGGAATTAGTCAGAGGGTGTGTGGGAATACCTAGCACAGGGAGGTTTGTGTGAATGTAAGAGTTGAGATGATTTGATTCTTGATCTTTGATTTGATAGATGATTGAGTGGATCGAGCTAAGATCTTACAAATACCTCCCGGTACCTATGTATGTACCAGACAGAGTACCAGATAACCAAGAGCCAAGCCCTCTGAGAAAGTCACGAACGTACCTAGATGGAGAGAAAAGAAGCAATCATCATGAAATAATGATCCGAAAGTTCAATGCAGATGCAGAAGGTAGAAATGTGATTCCGCACATATAGACTACCTATTAATAAGTATAGTTTACACACCTGGGTATCATATGAGCTGAGCTGAGTTGAGTTGAGACGAGATGAAAATGAAATGAAATGAACCGAGAGAAATGTGAATTACTATTGTAACTCTAATTCCATGTAATCTGATTGTTTCATAAGATTGATTTCATCTCTTCGTTATCATGTGGAAAAGGAATGAGACTCTCAGATTGTCATCATCATTACCGTCGTTTGTTGTCGACACAATAACCTTTGGCCATGCCGTTTTGGGCGTTGTTTCTTCTCCAGGACTATTATCTGTACTCGGTCATGACCTAGTATATACCTCCCTAGGTAGTATTCATTATCATCATCATCATCGTCGTCATTTGACAATTGAGCTTCTTTCGATTTGTGTTCTTTTCTCTCCTCTCTTTTCATCTCTCGTCCATCTTCTTATTGTGTGATGTTGTATTTTATAGCCTTATATCAAATCAACATATCTGTATCGATATATTAGTGGTCTACCATAAATATCTGATATATTTTTATATGAATTGGCTTCATCCAGTTATATGATCCATCTTCTTAGAGAGCGCGCCTACCTCGCAATCTTATCAAAACCCATAAATACCTAACCCATACATACCGACCTACCCAGGTACATGCATCCAATCACCCAAGCCAGACAAAGACTCATCCTAGATTCCCTATTCAAGATGAACAAAGAGGAGTCCCATTATTAACCGTAATGAAAGCACGGGCGTTTTCAATATAAGCAAGCAAATCGATAAATTTGAATACAGATGAGAGAGAGAGAGAGACAGAGAGGGAGGGAGTGAAGGAGTGAAGAGAAGAGTGATGAATTGATTGATATACTATTTATTACTACCAGGAATTTTCAATATATTCACGAGAAGAGTGTAAAAGTTCACGAGGAATCAATAAACTTTTCAAGGGATGCACATTCATCAAATGGAGGAAGATAGAACTCTCTTGACTTACCAGTACCGATCGTAGCTAGGTAGCTATCATCTATATCTAATAAACCTTCCTTGATACTCGAACCTTTTAATTTTAAGCCTTTAATACGATATAATACTACATCAGATACACTAGATACACTATCTACCCACAATATCATACATTATCACACATTATCACACATTATCACACTAAAAATAATTTGTTCTTTTTCTTTCTTCCACCATTTCCATGGGAGAATGAGCACCGACTGACCACCGACCACCGACCTACAGTATCACACACATATATCCATACCACATCCATACCATATCCATCCCATACTTTGCCCTCCCTTCCTACTATATCACTCGGCGATTAAAATTCATCATCAATCACGCTCTATTCGAAAGGATTAAAGGTATCGGGAGCAAAGTCTGATACAATAGATTCGCATCAAAAGAAAGAGAAAGAGAAAGAGAACAGGAAAAGGAAAAGGAAAAGGAAAGAAAAAGGGGAAAGGAAAGGAAAGGAAAGGAAAGGAGAAAGAAGAAAGAAGAGTAGGTATAGTATAACATGAGGAAATACAATTTCCCATGATAATAATAACAATAATAATAATAATAATAATAATAATAATAATAACGCTCCCAAAGTAACCCTCCAAAATTTGATTTCGATTCAATCCAATCCAATCCAATCCAATCCAATCCAATCCGATTCAATTCTCTTAATTCCATTCGAATCAACTCACCTCAACTCATCTCATCTCAATTCATCTCAATCCAATTCTATTTCCAAGTCAAGCAGAAAGCGCTTGGATGGATTAGATAAAGTCCCTAGTAAGACCCGCGACAACGGCCACCAACCTACCTTTCAAGCCTTTGGTCCTTTCTCCTGCTTTCATACCATCCATCCTCGACCAAACACACTCCGTTCTCTCGACTCTCATAATCTAAAAATTTCTATAAAAAAAAATTACAAAAAAAAAGGATTACCCATTCACAACAAACCACGCAAACCACGCACACACAAGAGGGTACTTCTTTTTCCATCTATCATCATCATCATCATCATCATCATCATCATCAACAACAACAACAACAACTCACACTCTCGCTCTCATTACCACTACCTCCCTCACATCCTCACGATCCCTCATCTCTCTCGTCTCCTCCATCCATCAACCATTCCAGAGTAATCCAACTTCTCTTGCTTCATTTTCAATTCTATACTATATCTACCGACCTAAAACACTTTCTCCGACGTTGGTACATTAATTTGGATTATCAATGACGATTCAGTGATTATTGTCTGTTCGTCTGTCTCACTTCTGGCTTGCGACATCTTTCCTCTTCCTTTTTTAAGATTCCAGCTTAGTCTCAAATTTCAAATCACAAATCAGTCATCCATCGTCCCGTACCCTACCTCAACAAAAGAGTCCAAAAAAGAACCTCAAAGACTTGCATTTGCAATCCGCAAGTATTCTAGTTCATCTCACCACGATCCATCAATTCATCAATCGACATTGTTGGTCATACGATCACTTCTTTTCCCCCTAAATATAATTCCCCATCTTTGTGGCAGGCTCGCCTCCGAAACACCTTTGATCGATAAAAATCATCACCTCTTCGTCAACCGCCATCTGCGGATCAAACTTCCATCATGAGAGAAGTCAACTTCAGCATTCCCAATGTCAATAAGGCTTCGGTCGGTATCACGACAGCTTTGTACGATCGTCGAGCCCTTGATTGTACTTCGACACTACCTTTGATCAATTCGCTCAATCACCTTGCTTATCTCACCACTTCCTCCGCTAGAATTAGAGATATCCTGACGGTCGATGGGGGTGTCGAAAGATTAGTATGCCTCTTGAAGGCTGGGCGGAGCAAAGATATGATGGATATGTGGAAATGGAATCTGGCATTTCAATGTGTCGTCAACATTGGTGTACGAGGTTCGGAAAACGTTCGAACCAGGGTTGTTGAAGCAGATATGGTGCCAGTCATCGCAACAATTCTCGACAATTACATCAAGGTGGTTGATAGATGCAGAGAGAAAGCCGAAGAAGCCAAGCAGAAAGCGTTGTTGGAACACAGACATCAAAATGGGAGATCAGGGGAACATCGAAGTACACACAAAGGGCCTTCATTTGGCAATCGAGCATCGCGATTTGAATCCGAATTTCGAGCATCAAGGCGTCAACCGCCTCCACCTTCCATCGACATTCCCTCGAATCTTTCGGGTACCGCATTGACAAATGGCTCAGATGCCATGGATATTACACCAACCGGGCCTCAATTCGCTCTCACATCTCCTCCAGAGCGAATGACATTTTCTGTTCACAGACATCATCACCATCATAGAAATCAGGATACAAGACAAATTTTCCTATCACCACGCCATAATATTCAACCCCTTGCGACTGCCGTTCCTTCAATGGATGCTGCTGATGGATTCAATCTCCGACCTGTTCGAGATGTTGACCGTTTACCATCAATGCTACCAGGATTTCAAGGTGGCCTAGCATCTCAACCCGAATCACCAACAACTCCTCTACCTCCCGCACAAATGCGATCACCTACCGTTCGAGCGACATCAATGTCCGTTGTCACACCTCGATCACGCAGGCGTCCATCTATTAGACATCAAGTTTCATCCGCTGCCGATACAGACGATATGAATGCTGATAGCATGGCATCTGATGAATCCGGGGAACCAGAAATTACTGGCGTAAGCACAGCGGAAATTCAAGCTACCAACGTCAATATTCAAGATGTTAATATGGATGAAAACGATTCAATGCTCACAGCCGTTGAAACACCACTTGGCCTTACCACTCCAACCGTTTCCGAAGCACAGGATGCCGGGACGTTCAATATCACTCACCGGTCTGCCATGGATGGTAGCATGATTAACGACGCTGCAACCCCAACTGGACCAACAATTGGTCTTTCACCAGCTCAACCTACGACTGTTAATACACCACCCACCATGCCACCTACCACCATCCCAAGATACTTCCTAGATAGACCAACACCACCACAAGGACAAGTTTTGGCAGCCATGCCAAGAGATGAAGATGTATTAATGTCTCTCCAACTTTTAGCATACGTTTCGAAATATTGCAACTTGAGATCCTACTTTCAACAATCTCATCTGGTTCCCAAACTTAAAATTGGTTCCGAACTTCAACTTTTAGATGTTGATGAGACCAACGGTACTACCCCAGCCGCATGCTCATCCCACTCTCACGACGAGGAGGCGGAAGAAGAAGAATACTTACTTCCAGACGATTTCAATATCTTCCCATTGGTCGAAAAGTTCACCGTCAGGCATCACAGTCAAGATATGCAATACTGGGCAGGAGTTGTGATGAGGAATTTGTGCCGAAAGGATGATGCACGTGGAGGTATCAGACAATGTGCATATTATCAGTGTGGAAAGTGGGAAGAATTTACTCGACAGTTTGCAAAGTGCAGAAGATGCCGAAGAACAAAATACTGCAGCAAAGAATGCCAAAAGAGTGCATGGGTATTTCATCGACATTGGTGTGTTCAAGCATCTCAATGATTCAATCATTCATCAACAGTAATGGACGAAAATTTATCCTTTATGGCATGGGCCATAAATTGACAAAAGAAAAACGATTTTCATAATGTCTTTACGACACCAGCGACTCAATCGAGATTTCTTATGTCGAATCATGTCAACAACATCAGCATATCCATGGCGTTTTTAATATCATAGGTGGTTTCATATACGATACCTTTGCAGCATGCAAACTCAAAGCCAAGATAATTGGTTTTCATGGGCAAACTTTTTCCAGTTTGCCCTTGTTCATCACATCCTCCTTGAAGATTTATATCAACTCGATTCGAAGCGGCATTAAAATATGAATATGATAGCATACGATTCGAATGATTTGAATGAACGGAGCACGAATTTCTTTTGTCATACCTTTTCTGGCATACCTTTTTCTTTCTTTTGAGAGTTCGACTTATTCTTGAAATCAACATTTTTTTTTTTCCTTTTCGATACCAACGTGGAGCGAATGATTGGAATGGTTTTTTTTATATGATGAGCAAATCATCAAATGCCGTTTTGTATCATTCAAATATATATCTTCTACCTCTCAATCCATCTTCAATCTCACCGGCTCTTGGGATAATTCGAACTCAACTTAACTATTTTTTATATTATTCATTTGGATTTTCATGTGTGATGGATGGCATGGGGAGTTGGACGACTTTGATTATGTCTTGGGGAATTTTGAGAGAATGCTTGAGGCATTGATGGTTTTGATGGTGAATGCATATGTTGGAGCGAAAGCGGGGGTGTAGTGGAGTTTTCTTTTTGAAGTATCGTTTACATAGCATGCTGAGACATCAAATTATATTGGGAGGGAAAGGAATTGGATGAGATAGGAGTAGAGAAAGAGGAAAATGAATGGATGGATGATGGGATTGGCAGGAAAGGAGATGATAGTTATTGGATTGGAAAGAAAGATGGGATGGGGTGGAAACGAAAAGGAAGGATAGGAATGGAATGGAAGGCAAGAAGAGAGTGAAAGGAAAAACGAATACGATACCATATATCACACGCTGCTTTCTGGGCAGGCGTGTGCAGGAAGAAGTTGAAAATGGACAGTGAATAGTAGATAGCGAATAAGCGGATACCAGATTAAGTTTATGAAGAGAACAATGAATTGAGGAATCAATTATAATCAATGTTAAATAAGAGATCTTTGTGTGTAAGTCATGATGAGTTGGTGTATGCTTTTGTGATGAGTATGTGTGTGAGTGAGTGAGTGAGTGGGAGTATGTAAATAAGTGAGAAGATGAAGGGTTTCGCTTAATGTAAGAGTTTTAGGACCTACTCACCATACATGTTACACTTTTCCAACTAAAATATAAGATTATTCACTTTTCTATATTCTGACCTACATACTATAATAAAAGATGAAAAGAAAAATCATATAGTAAATAGATTTAAAATCAATAAAATGATTCCCTTAAAAAAGAAAAATTCGAATCATTTTTAAATTATTTTTAGGATAATGTTTTTTTTAAAGGGTTAAAGATGAAAATTTTGATTATTTTGGTTATTTTGGTTATTTTGTATAGAAGAAGAAAACTATTATTGTTGGTTCGAGAAGAATATGAAAGACGTAACACTATGTATTGTAGGTTCTATATATCTAATTGTATTCTATTTAAAGAGCTAGCTAAATGGGAAAGTAGTAGTAGGTCTTATATGAGTACTATTGAAAGAGGTAATCTCTTTCGCATTTGCTTAATCTCTTTTATTGTTTTAATAAAAAATAATATAATATATAACGTGGTTTATCAATACGTGGCCTATATTAATGAGTAGCCCACTTTTATCTCAATTTATATTTTTAAATTTATATTTCTTAACAATTATTGAATCAATTAATTAAAGCTATTATAAATCTAATAATCTAAAATCTATTATATCATTTTTATAGATTCTTATATTATAATCTATTTTTTCATATTTGTTATAATATTAATTAGAGAATATTTTTATATTAGAATTTCCTTTATTTTGATATCTATTGTATTGAATTTGAATATTAATCTTTTATTGAAATAATATATCTATAGCTTTTTATTTAATAAATATTTCTTTTTAATATAATTAGTTTTTTTTTGTATATTAATATTTACTTAATATCTTATTTACTTTTTGAAATATATAAATCTTTGTATTCAAAAGTGTATTCTTATATATTAATCTTTTTGTATTTTTAGTTAAAATTAATATAATTTGAAATAAAAGTGTAGGAAAATTTGATTGATAATAAGTTATTTGAGATTTAATTAATATTAATTGAAAAAGTGCTTTTATAGGATTATAAGATATTTAAGAGATTTAAGATTCTGAATTAGAAAAAGAAGGAGTGAGTATATAAATTCAAATATTTAATTTAGAAAGTATTATTTCAAAATCGAATAGAATTAATTTTATTCTTTGAAACCCTGATTTCATATTCTGATTTATAATTGATTATTGATATACAATTTTGAAAACTATAAAGAATCCAATCTTGAAATATAATTAATCATATCCTTAGTAAATCCCTCAATTTATATATTATATTTTTATTTTAAAATATTAAAACATTTAATATCAAAAGGTTAGATTAAATAACTTAAATATAATAGTAAATATATATATTTGATATTATTTTTTTTTATAATAATTCTAAAATGATATTAATTTATAATTCTTATATCTATTCAATATTAATATTCTATATTTGCTTTTAATTTGATTTCTTATATATTTATCGAAATATTTCAATTATTTTAATCCTATTTTATTATTTGTTCATTTATTACTTGTAGATTTAATAATCCAATCTATAAAAAGATTGGTTTTCGTATATCAATTAGAAAGATATATTTGTTTTTAAATTATTAGAAATGGAGGTATAATATTCTCTTTTACTATTATTATATATAATTACTATAGTTTATTCTCGATTATCTAATTATATAATTTTATTTCTATTGTATTTCTTAGTATTAATAATAATTATATTAATACTTATTATTCTTATTATAAAGTCTATTTCATTAAAATTTTATAAATTGTAATCAAAAATATTATATTTCACTTGTATATTTGATATAAATCGGAATTAGTTTTTAATAAATATAGAATCTTTATACAAAGCTTTTTGAAAATCATAAATATATTTAAAATGTGTTTTTAGTTTTATATAATATTTAATAAATCAATGAGCTCAAAGCTTTCCAACTCTTTTTGTATTTCGAAATTCAAAAACATAATTTACTATATCTTTTATTCCCTTTTATTTAAATATAAAATCTCTTGAATCTATATCAATTATATATTAAATAATGATTTCCTCTTTTAATTTCAAGAAATTTTGAGATTTAGATTGAATTTCTATATAAGGAGATATATCATTAATTCTATATTATAATATTAATTAACGTGGTTTATCATCGAGTGGATCATATCATTGAGTGAATCACTTTCACCTCAATTTATCATTTTAAACTTATATTATTCAACAATAATTAAATTAATTAATTAAAACTATTAAGAATCTAATAATTTAGAATCTATTATATTATTTTGATAGATTCTTATATTATAATCTGTCTTTCTATATTTACTATAACATAGTTTATCAGTATGTGCACCATATCAGTATATACACCACTTTTACCTCAATTTACACTCTTCAATTTCAATATATGATTTATCAATTATTTATTATACAATCAAATAATAAAAAAGAAAGAATACTTTTAGTTATCAAAGCTATCGAAAAAAACAAAAAACTCTCAATTCAAAAGATTATTAAATTATATAATATTATATATATAATATTCATTTAAAAAATAAATAAAATAATTTCTATAATTGAATTTCGATTATAGAATCTGAAACTTATTAAAATAAAAAAGCAAATGATTATTTTATATATTCTTAATATAAATTTGAGAGGTTTTTTTTTTAAATTTAAAAAAATAAAAAATATAACAAATTATATTTTTAAATTGAAAGAAAAAAAAAATTATTGAAAAGCTTTAGGTATATCGATTTATAAAACGATATAAAGAATTAAAGATATATTTTAGTTGTATTTATAATTTTCAAAGAGCTTTTTATAAAAATCCTAAGCTTTTTGAAAATAGTTTTAATTAATTATAAATATATAAGTGAAATATAGTATTTTGGATAGAGATTTTTATAATTTTAATAAAATAAGCTTTATAATAGGAATTATATATATAGCAATAATTATTATTAATATTAAGAAATACAATAAAAACAAATTAGTATAATTAGATAATCAAGAATGAACTATAATAATAATATATGGGAATAGAAAGAGTAAAACTATTCTTCTATTTCTAATAATTCAAAAATAGATTCATTTTTTCAATTGATATATCAAAATTGATCTTTTTGTAAACTAAATTATTAAATCTTTATTTAATAAATAAACAAATAATGAAACAAATTTAGAATAATTGAAATATTTCAATAAGTATATTAAAAATCGAAGAAAAAGCAAATATTGAATATTAATATTAAATAAATATAAAAACTATAAATCAATATTATTTCAGAATTATTATAAAAAGAATAATATTAAATATATATATTTATTATTATATTCAAATTATTTAATTCAATTATTTAATATAAACTATTTCAATAATCTAAAATATTTATATAATAATCAAATTAATAAATTTATTAAAATATATATCAATTATATTTTAAAGATTGAATTTTTTATAATTTTAAATTTATATATAAAAAATAAATTATTTCTCAAAATATGAAATCAGAATATTAAAAACAAATTTAATTTTATTTAATTCTAAAACTATATTCTCGAAATTAAATATTCAAATTTATATATTTACCCCCTTCTTTTTCAATTTAAATTAATAAATCTCCTAAATTCCTTATAATCCAACTAAAGCTTTTTCTTAATCAATATTAATTAAATCTTAAATAATTTATTATTAATCAAATTTATTTACATCTATATTTGAAACTATATTAACTCTAATTAAAAATACAAAATAATTAGTTTATAAAAATATACTTTTGAATATAGAGATTTATATATTTCAAATAATAAATAAAATATTAAATAAATATCAATATACAAAAAAAACCTAATTATATTAAAAAGGAATATTTACTAAATAAAAAACTCTTGATATATTATTTCAATAAAAGATTAATATTCAAATTCAATATAATAAATATCAAAAAAAGAATAAATTTAATAAAAAAAGTATCTTTTATTTGATATTATAATAAATATAGAAAAATAAATTATAATACAAAAATCTATCAAAATAATATAATAAATTCTAGATTATTAGATTCTGAATAGTTTTAATTAATTAATTCAATTGTTATTGAATAATATGAGTTTGAAAATGTAAATTGAGGTAAAAGTAGTGTATACACTAATATGATGCATGCACTGATAAACTACATTAATATTAATTAGAAAATATTTCCCTATTAGAATTTTCTTTCTTTTAATATTTATTATATTGAATCTAAATATCAATCTCTTACTAAAATAATACATTTATAATTTCCTATCTAATAAGTATTTCTTCTAAATATAATTGAGTTTTTTTTATATATCAATATTTACTTAATACTTGATTTGCTTTTTGAAATATATAAATCTTTATATTTAAAAATATATTCTTATAAGCTAATTTCTCTATATCTTTAACTAAAGCTAATATAATCTTAAATATAGATATAGGAAAGCTTAATTAATAATAATTTATTCGAGATTTAATTAATATTAATTAAAAAAAAAGCTTTTATAGAATTATAAGAAATTCAAAAGATTTAGAAATCTAAATTAATAAAAAGAGAAGTAAATGTATATATTTGAATATCTAATTTCAAAATTACTACCTCAAAATCAAAAGATATTAATCCTATTCCTCAAAATCCAGATTTTATATTCTGATTTGTAATTGATTATTAATATACAATTTTGAAAATTATAAGGAATTTGATTTTTGAAATATAATTGATATGTATCCTTATAAACCCCTTAATTTGAATATTATATTCTTGTTTTAATTTATTAAAACATTTAATATCGAATAATTGAATTAAATAACTTAAATACAATAATAGATATATATATAATATTATTTTCTTTATAATATAATTGAAAAAACTATGGATTCATAACTTTTGTATTCATTTAACACCAGTATTCGATATTTGTCTACTCTACAATCCATTATATATTTATTAAAATATTTTAATCATTCCAATCCTATTTTATTATTCATTTATTTATTGTTAATAGATTTAATAGCTTAATCTACAGAAAAATCGGTTTTCATATATTAATTAGAGAAGTACATTTATCCTTAAACTACTAGAAATAAAGATATAATTTCCTTTATATTATTACTATATATAATTATTATCGCCTATTCCTTATTACCTAATTATACTACTTTACTCCTACCATTTCTCTTGGCACTAATAATTATTATATTAATAATTATAACTTCTATTATAAAACCTATTTCATCAAAATTCCATATATTACAATTTAGTATACTATATTTCACTTATATATTTAATATAAGATGAAACCATATTCGAAAAAGTTTAGGATTTTTGTATAAAACTTTTTGAAAATTATAAATATAATTAAAATATATTTTTAATTTTTTATAACATTTTCCAAATCAATGCACCCAAAGCTTTCTAATCGCTTTTCTATTTTTTGATTCAAAAATATGATTTGCTATATCTTCTACCCCTTTAAATTTAAATAGAAAACCTTTTGAATTTATATCAAGAATATATTAAATAATAATGTTTTTTTCTAATTTTGTAAGGTTATATTAATTTATTTGAATTTCAATATATAAAATTAAATCATTTATTTTATAATATAATATTGTAAATGGTATTTTATATATCTTAATAGATTATTGTATATTAAGTTTTTTATTTTTTTGAATAGCCTTAATAGTTAAGAGTATTTAAGTTTCTTTAGTAGTTGATTTCATAATAATTGATTAATAAAATATATATTGAATTAATACATAAAAAATTGAGGTAAAAGTGATTTATTTGATGATATAATTTACTCGATGATAAACCACGTTATAGGATATTATATAATATTATAGTCTTTCGAGTATTTAGCTTCTTATCTTTCTGAATAATTATAATAACGAGTAATATATGAGTTTCTTTATTATTCGAATTTATTATGAATTGTTAATAAAACATATATTGAAATGAGGGAGTTTAATTGAAGTGAAAATAGGCCACCTACTGATATGGGCTACGTACTAATAAACCACGTTATATATATCTTTTAAAAGCATTCAACCTAATATGAGCGTATTATATAATCAAATCACATGATCGTCGATTATAAGCTTCCGAAAACAGTCATAAATACGAAAACGGTCATAAATCCGAAAACAGACTACGAAATAAAGAATAAGAAAAAGAGCTTTATTTCGAAAGAATGGTCGGATTAGGAAGAGATCTACAAAAGATTAACGAAAGCGAGAAAGCTAGATTAGTAGGAAAAAGTATAAAATAAGACCTTTTCCTCATTGAATGTAAAATAAGAAATTGAATATCGATATACAGATTCTTTAATATCACGTGTTACACTGCTTATATAATCCATTTTAGTTGTTAAACCAAGCTAGCTTCCATATAATATTATTAGCCTATGACCTACGATAAAGTGAATACTCTTATTTATACAATGATTACAAAAAAAAAATTCTAAGCTTTGTTTTATTAATTTTTTTACTTTTTTAAATTGAAAGGTTAAATTAAATGTGAAATTTTTTTAATAAAAATAGATAAAAAGAAATTGTATATATATATAATTTTTTTTATATATTATTAATTAATTAATTAATAGCTCGAATTATTTTTATGTAAAGTTTTTATAGGTTGATGTTTATAGTTGTATCGTGGTAGTTATTATATATCATGCTTCGGTTTGTAATTTATGGAAAAGTAAAGATATGAAGTTTGTAGGGATTGTGTTGTGTTGTGGAATATTATGGTGTGTAGAAAGGGGAGTATGTGCGATTACTCTTATGTGTGTGTGTATATGTAGTGTATATTGTGTGTATAGTGTGTAATGTATATTATATAGAATATAGAGATAGATAGGCAACTAGATTATGAATTGAGGGATAAATAGATAGATAGGTATATGAGTGAGTGAATGGATGGATAGGTAATAGAATGTATATAGATAGGTATTCTGATAAATGAATAAATAAATAGATAATTAGATATTGAGAGAATATTGAGGGAGTATTGAGGGGGTTGAGAAGGGTAGGAGGGTGTAGGAGGGAGTATTGGGGGGTGGAGGAGGGTAGGAGGGTGGAGGAGAGTATATGAGGGTATTGGGGGGGTATTGAGGGGGTATTGGGGGGATAGAGAAGGATAGGAGGGTAAAATAGGAGAGTATAAGGCGCGTCATAGAAGGGTAAGGGTGTAGGCGGTGGAGTGGAGGGTGGAGGCGGGTAGGAGAGTGGCGCTGGCTGGAAAATGCGGAGCTGGGAGGGCGCGGGGAGAGGGGCGGTTCTGCTGGCTAGGCGGGTCCGCGGGGTCTGGCGGCTAAGAGGTATAGCGGATAACAGAGTAGGAAGGTAAAACGATAATAATGAATTGCGAAAGATACCACTATGTGGGTAGTGGTGCGTGAGTGTTGCGTGGGTCTCGAGACACAGGAACATGAAGAAAATATTAGACAGATATCGAAGATTAGGAGAATAGAGAAGGATGGGAGGGTGGAGGAGGGTCAGAGAGGAATGGAAATTGAGGAGCTGGGAGCTGAGAAAAGCGAGCAAGAAAGGGAGAAATCAATTGGGATTTGGGAGACGGAGATTGAGGGGAAGAGATGAGAAGAGAGAAAAGAGAAAAGAGAAAAGAGAAAAGAGAAAGAGATAAGAGTAGATTGATAAAGAGTATAGATGAGTAAATATGCGGAGTAATATTCAAATAAATGAATGTTGAATGAATGAATATTAGATAAATACAGAAAAGAAGATAGTAAATAAATAAATTATAAACAGGAGAATAAACAATTAAATGAAAGGTTACGTAAATAGACATATAGATAAGTTAATAAAAGAGAGAGGAATAGATGAGTGGATAAGTAAGTGTTGGTTTGAGAAGGATATAAAAGATATAGTATTCATGTATTTATAGATGATAGTTATTTATATTATATTCTATTCAAAGAGCTAGCTATATATAGAAAGTATTAGGCCCTTATATAAGGGCTATTGAAAAAACTAATCTTTTTTGTATTTGTTTAAAGTTTAATATAGTGTCTATTGAATTGAAGTTATTTATTTATATTTATATAGTGAGTGAGTAAGATAAATAGAGAAATAAAAAGAGAAAGAATTAAATAGATAGATTAATAGAGAATATAGAGAATATGAATAGAGTAGAGAGTATAATATATAATATATAGTAAATTATAAGTTAATAATTTATATCGATTTGTTTATTTGTTTATTTATTATGAAATAGAATAGTAGAGAGGAAAGAGAAAGATAAATAGGTGAGTATGAGATGGAAGGAGTAGATAGATGAATAGATGAATAGATGAGGAAAATAGGATAGAGTAATAGAAAGTAGAGTAGATTGAATTGAACTGAATATAGTAATGTAAATATAGAGATACGAAAATAGAGATTAAAAGAGAATAAAGGGAAAGGGTTTTTGTAATGTATTTAAGTAGATAGATATTAAAAGTATAGTATTGGAATTAAGTTTTAAGTAAATGAACTACTAAATAAATAAGTGAGTATATAAATGAATAAATAAAAGAAGAGGAAAGAAAGAAAAGAGAAAGGAGAGTAGAGTAGATGAAAAAGAGAGGAATAGATGAGGGAGTGGAATGAATTGAGAGAATAGAGACGAAATAATTAGTTTAGTTTGATTTAGTTAGGAATGAAGAAAAATAAAGAGAATATAGATAATGAAAGATGAAGGGGATAATAAGGATTAATAAATAGATGGGTGGGTAGTGTTGATATGAGTGGAATACAAGTAATATAAAATCTAAATGTATAATCTAATTATTAATATTTAGCGAATATAATAAGCTAGCTAACTTAACTACGAAGGGAATAGCCCTTATATAAGAGCCATTAAAAGGACTAGTCTTCGCTTTCGCTAAAATAAACTATAAAGGCCTTTAACTTTAGTCTATGTTTATATACACATTTACTTACGTAGAAGAATGATTAAGTAAATAAATGAATAAATGAATGAATACTTTAAAAATGATTTAATATATTTGAGGCGAGAGTCTGGATTCTGAATCTTGATTATCATATAGGAGTGAGGAATAATGTGGAGAGGAAACTAGAAGGAGGGAATGAATAACTAAATAACTAATTGAATGACTGAATAAACAAATGAATGCTTCGAGGAATTCGAGATATTCGAAATGAAAATGTGAAATCTAATAATAAATTGAGGAGGGAATAATGAAGAAAGGCAAGGGACTGCGGTTGGGAATATATAAGTAAATGCTGCAAAAAGATCTGAGATCTTGCGGATTTGAGTATAAAAATGATATAATGGGAGTAAGTAATGATGTAAAGGGGAAAGCAGAGGTGGAGGGCATATATATATATGAATGTTAACTTTGATGTGGAAAATTCCACTCGAGGAGAAGTCTCATCCTGATCAATACCGGCATTTGAGCCCTAACCGGAGTATCTGAATCACATTCACATTGGAAGGCACCAGAGATCTCTTCCCCCACCCCCAAATTTGACACTTTCACCAGCGAAAAAAAACAAGGATAATGATGAAGACAAAGACATTCATGGTATTCTACAACATCTCCTCTGTTCTTCCTCTCACACACATGTCCTACATCATCCCAAACAATTCAACATGCATTCCATGATCCCCAAAACGCCAATCTCAGATTATCCCCTTGATACTTTTTCCTTTCATATTAACCACACTATTTCTTTCCACCTGCTCTCCTAGCCTTTCCAGGTCGAGATTTGGCACCACCCTTAGCACCACCTCCTTTCATCTTCTTGACTGAGAATCCAGACAAATCCCCACTACTCATGGCATCACCACTCTTCTTAAATCTCTTCTTACCACCATGTCCGAATTTCTCGTCTTTCTTCTGTCTCTTGTTTGGTCCTCCCTTGCGATCATTTTGACCGCCAGTAGGTTTGGTTTCTTCTTCGAGAGCAACATCAAAGAGATCTGCTTCATTTGTATTTTCATTGTCGGCACCTTGACGTTCTGTTATTTGTTAGTATATGTTATTAAACTACCTTGAAAATGAATTGCGACATACTTCTCTTCAAAGTCTTAATTTTATCCAATGTTTGCTTCCTTTCTTTATCTCTCTCTTGTAATTTGGCGACTTGAACTTGCTTTCCGAATTTCTTCAAATCTCTCTGTTTCCTTGCATCTGCAGATGCCTTCTTTCCAGCAGCTTCATCGATCAACTTTCTCTTAATCTTCTCCATATGTTCATCGGCCTTTACCATTTCCGCGAAATAATCGGTAGGTCTAGTAAATGAAACACCTTCTGCTTTTAGGAGCAATCGCGCAGATTTAACAGCCTCGAGTGACTGAGAATAGAACGCCAATTCGCGCTTCAAATCATCAGAGACATCTTCGATTTCCGTAGGTTTAGCAGACGTAATAGATTGATGTTCTGAGAATGGGAGATTGGCGACTGGAAGGGCGATTCGTTTGAGAGCTGCGGTGAGAGCAATTGTATTGTTTATGGTAAGACGTTGATGAGGGATCATATCTTCTCTTTCTTCATCTTCAAGATCTTCAAGGTCGGACATGGGGATATCTTCATCATCTTCGTCTTCGTCATCCTCTTCTTCATCGTCATCTCCACCAAGAGAAGAATCACTATCACTTTCGTCGATTGCTGCGAAGTCAATCTATATGATTATTAGTATTGGTAAATAATGGATTCGAAAGCGCATATACTTCAGTAGGACCATTTCCTTCCTCCTCTTCCTCATCTTCTTCACTATCACCCTCTTCAGCATCATCCTCTTCCTCATCACTTCCTTCCTCAACATCTTCCCATTCCTGTTCAACCTTTCCCTTCTTCGAGCTCTTCTCCTCAACCTTCGCAGGCTTTCCCTTTCTCGCAAGTTTGGCCTGTTTCTTTTGATGCTGTTTTTGGAAATCGATTTTCTTATCGGCTGCAAGCGCCATCTTCAATTTACTTTTGGTAACCATTTTGACGGTGTTGTGCACTGTCAATTGAGGATCGAACGTTTTGGTTACTGAGCTTGTGAAATTCGAGATTTATTTTTTGATGCGGGAATCTTTTTTTCGAGCTCGGACAAATTATGATTGGCGCTAAGATCTCACCGCCCTGGCATATAATTGTGCAAATTATGAAAGATGTGCTCGAGGATATTCATTACATTCAATTTCATCTGTTAATTTGTTTCTATGCAGTATATGTTCTACTCAATGGCATGTTCTCGTTGATGTGGACGACGAAGCATGAGTAAAGTACATGGTTTCGTGTTATCATATTACGAATGCAATCTTCTCAATGAACAAAAATATCGAGTGCTGTCTTATCAGCGGATACACATCTGAGCCAAAGAGTCAACTTCACAACCACTAACACATTATTTGTTTTCCTTCTTCCTCTCACGAGTAGATAATTTTGTCCTTAGGTATTGCATTCGCGTGAAATCCAGGGACTTGATTCAACAATCAGAATCTCCAGGCTTCTGCATCAAACCGTTCGGATTCTGACGGCGAATCTACATCCCCTCTAGTACCTGTTCGACATGCAACGGCGTACCACACAATCTCTAAATGGTAAAATAGTCATCATCTTCGACATAATGAAGAGAGTAATGAATATTCCTCTGCAAGAACAGCGAAAGTGTTTTCTTCGTATCAACGGTAAACGCCCATACAAGTCCCATGATAGGACCCAGCTGAATATGGGTATTCTCCCGCACACGAATACTAGGAGATCGAAAGGCAACAAGATGTTTATTACCAGACTCGGTGATAAATTTGATGGTACCTATAGCTCAACGATGATCTGTGATATCAGGTTCATCAGACCATAGCCAGCCCTCCACTTCTTCTTCGGATGAGAGCTCTATACATGAAGAGAAGAGTCAAATAATTCATGTGCTCATTGATCCTTTATGGTGATTCTGATTTCCACTGTATTTTCAACATATTCATTGATTGTCGTTTGCTTTGCAAGTCAATTTTCACTTGACGTGGTCATCGATAAGAGTTTTTTAAAACCCCTTAAATACACCTTCATCCGTAAATTAACATTATCATTAAATATAGCATTTCAATCTCCACTAATTTTCGCATGCCGAAAGTATTTCATACCAACCCAAGCAACAACTACCCAGACCCAAGCCATTACTGACGTCAAAATAATCAGTGCAGGATAATATCCTACAATCGGTAACGTTGGATCATCCTCCAACTCAGGAGGAGCATAAGGAGTTTCTCCAACATCCCAAGCCCAACTCCATACCCCTAGACATGAACCCATACCAGTAACAAACACAATCCAGGTTACAATTAGTATAACCCAACCCCACCATTCAGTTTCCGAGTAATCCCATTCGGCATCTGGTAAAGGAAGTGGACTTGCGGCGAGTCCACCTATAGACAGTGGAGATTTTTGTTTTTGAGATGGCCGACGACGAATTGTAGAGCCTGCACCAGGTGGAAAGTATGAATCTGAACCAGATGACAGTGGCCCGCCACGAGCTGCAGCTGGTAGATTATGTGATGGAATACTGAGTAAGTCCTCTTCATCCGTAGTAGATGTATAGGTTAGAGTTGGACTCGTGGCTGTCGTTGGTGATGTGACGATATGGTCATTAGCACCCATGGGAAGAGTTTTGATAGGTGGCAGTAAAGTGTTATTATTTCTGTTGGCTAAGCCATCCATGGAAGGACGAGGAGTTTCGTCAGATATGCCTAATCCAAGACCATTCACAGGTCGAATACTCTCGGGTGAAGCGGGATTTAGTATTGTATTATTGGAATATTGACTGTGTTGCGTGGAATCAAAAGGAATGGCTTTGGACTCTTTCCTTTCTCTTTGAGCTCCTCGACCAAGAAGTGCAACCTTTCTCAATGAGCCCTTTCTTCTTCTGGTCTTCTGCTGTTGGACTGCAACAGCCATAGCTCTACTAGTCGATCTCTTTGGTGACATTGGTTCGTCCCGAGGCGGAGACTCTGGACTGTGTGGTCCTGATAAAAATGATAGTTTAGACATGATGTTTCCAGATAGTGTTCTTCTGTGCCCCCCTTGTTTGGGTTCAACTTGTATTTCTTCGGGTTCGTTGACTAATCCCCCAGCATGGTCATGTGAAATACCATTTGAACCAACTTCTTTCTCCATAATTTCGTAAATGACTCTGGTAGCAAATGTTACGAAAGTAGATTCATGCCGGGAATATATAAAAGTTTGCGCTTCTAGGATGAGTTCTCCACGCAAATGTTGAAGAACGCAAGCTTCGTCCACAATTGTCTGATGGTCGAAGGACACGTGGTTTCGTAACTTTACATCCCAACTTGTGATTGACTCTTTTGTAGTGACAGTTTAAACAAGTAGACGTAGTGATCTAATTGGCTTTCCCAGATGGTTGCTGAGCGTCTAAGCGCTTGAGGAAATTGAACGTGTTGTACCGAGGATGAGAGAATGTCGATAGCAATCAAAATACCGAGTTACGATGTCCAAGTAGATCTGACAATCCAGGGCCTCATAGACTGCCGCATCGAAGGGTATTCATGAGGATATTCAAATGAATATAGTTTTGATGGTTGTGATGGAGAAAGCTTTGGCTATGGGGTCTGTTGGGTCTAGAGCTTTGCTTAAGCTTAATATCAAACGAGGTTGAATTGAGGTAAAATCTAGCTTACGTAACTCAACCGTCTTGCATAATGCCGGGCGGTGACCTTTATCCCTGGTATAGATATCCAAAATAGGAAGCAGATAGATTACCAGGTCCATTTATATATCACAACCACTTTCCATGACGAATTACGAAACGTTTCGTACCAATTGCCCATAATAAATGGATGAATTGATGATATCTTCAACCAATTGATGAACCGTGTTTTCATGAAACCCCAAATTTATTAAATATCAAACCATGGCTTCGAGTCTTCCTATTCCAGCACCCCCGAGGACACCCACTCCTCCAACTCCTATTCCACAAGAGCAAGGCAGATATACATGGGAACACCAAGATGGCACTTCACGAACCGTGCACTCAGAGATCCTTTTGGATCCCAATGCTCTCTCACCTACATTCTCAAACTCAGGTAGATTTGGTTCAATGGGAACCCCAATGTCTCCTCCTTCGGGCTTCTCAAGTCCCAACCTTCAACCAGACGGAATGATGAGTGTACCACCTGCCAGAGGAGCTGCGAATCCTTTTAACTTTCAGACTCAAACAATAAAAGATGCGCCAGTTGCCAAATCGGTATGCGAACGTTGAACATTGATATTAGATCTCTTAACTAACACAATGTACCAGAATATTGGCCAGCGAAGAGGTCATAGATATAAACACAGTAGTGTCTCAACTCAACATCAAATCTTCCTCGAACCACCTCCTCGAGCACCCCTCGCACTCCCCGCCTCTCTTCCCATACCCACCTTTAAAGAAGCATGGAAAAGCATGTCCAAAGAACAAACTACTCGAATAGCCTGGTGTCTCTGCCACGCTTTAATATCCGCCTTCGTTCTCTATAGCGCCCAAGGTTCTCTCGCCCTCACCGCACTATCCCATCTCATCTTTTTCGATGCCGTATCTGCCACAATTTGTGTCGTGGTGGATGTATTCTGCAATTTCGAAGTATGGAAACGATCTTCTATCCGTCATCCATTCGGGCTCGAACGTGCAGAAGTACTAGCGGGATTCGCCATGTCGGTATTCCTACTCTTCATGGGCTTCGATCTGATATCTCACAACCTAAAACACGTTTTGGAAGGATTAGGCGACCATTCCCCTCATCACCCTCATTCTCATCAACGAGTTAGTCCCGGCTCGGTTGACACCGCCGCTTTACTCTCAATAGTAGCGACTCTCGTCTCAGCAATTGGGCTGAAGAACCACGCACGAATCGGAAAAGCAATGCGTTTCGCCTACATATCATTTCTCCCTTCCGTTCTCTCAAATCCTTCACATTTCCTAACTCTTAGTTGCAGCACCATCATGCTTCTCCTCCCTCTCTTGACCATCTCTCTCTATATCTGGCTCGATCGTCTTCTCTGTACCGTCATCGCGGTCTCCATGTTCCTTCTCGGTGTTCGTTTAGCTACCGCTCAGGGACTCATGCTTTTGATGTCCTTCTCCGGTGCTGGAGTTTCAGAAGTTATGAAGGAAATTGAGTCTGAACCAACAGTTTCCACTGTTGAAGAAGCGAGATTTTGGCAAGTACATTATGGATTGTGTATGGCAAATCTCAAATTAAGAGTTAGGGGCGATGAAGGAAATGTATTAAAACTGAGGGAGAAAATTAAGACCTTGATTAGAAATAGACTAGGGGGTGGATATGGAAAAGGTGGAGGGATGAAGTGGGAAGTGACGACACAATTGGTTGTTGATGGTAAATGATTTTATTGGGATACCTTTCATGTTTTATTCTTGTTATATGAGCCAACGATTATGAGTATTGGTCGGATAGGACAATTGGCAGCCATTAATAGATATCTAGTTCCAATTCACCTCTTGACGTACCAAGGCGCATCCAAGGTTTTCATGAAAAAGGGGGCAACGATTTGTAGCGCATATAGCATTGATCGCCTCAAATATACACTTATTTGCATACTCATCACGATATACTGCTCTAAATCTTCATCTTCTCCCGTGTATTCGAATCTTTACATGCGTGTCTGGGACATGTACACGTGAAACAAAATGGACGTGAGGTAAGATTGAGAATATAACCAGAAAAAGTCGTTGCATTCATCATCATGTCATGTAGAGCGGATAAAGGAATAGGTATCTCCTTGACAACCGCCACCAAACAACCATTAACCCAAACAAGGATATACATATTTCGTACTATTCCTCTTCAAGCAATCCCTAACGCCGTAATCATTCATTGCTTGCTTTCGCTTGCTCGCCTGCTAGTAATTCTTCATCAATCCAACCTCCCCTCCACATTCCATTTTCGCCAAAACGTTCTATCAACTAAAATAAACTCCATCCACCCCTTCCGTTTTCTTTTCCACCAGGTCCTCTCACACCTTCCTTTCCAGGTCCTCCTCTCCCATTCTTGGGTCCCCTCTGAGGTCTTCTTGCCTCTCCGTTATCCAACTCGCGTAAATCTCTCAATCCTTCCATTTTCCCCAAGACCAACTCCAATAACTCTTTCCTCCTAATAACTTCTAGATGTCTCTCAACCTTCTTATCCTCTCTCGCAAACTTCTCAACTTCTTCTTTTGTTAAACCTCTACCTAATCTTTGATCCAATTCTCTAGGGAATTGGTAGAAGAATTCGGAGAGAAGTTCGACGTTTAGAAAAAGAACAGCAGTTGAAGTGAGTTTGGTGGAGACGACGTCGAGGAAGACTTCGGGACAATAGTACTTGTTCTTGAGGGAGGCGCATTGGGTAGATTTAAGGGCTTTGAGTCGAAGAGCGAGGAGTGTGGAGCGATCACGGAGAAAGACCGCTTCACGACCTGATAAGAGTGTTAGCCATGTGCATAAAAGATGGAAGAGGATATGAAAATACCTTTTTGCAATAAAGCAGAACTGAATCCACCAGCACCACTAGCGTCGCCATCAACAATAATTTCACCCTTTCTAGCTTTATCAACAAAACTCATCACATCTCTCAACTTCTTTCTTCCACCAACATGTTGCTCCAAATTCTTAGATGCATCCTCACAAGCTTTGAGTTCATTCTTCAAAACCGAGGTAACATTTTCTCTACCTCGTGACCATTCACTATCTTCAACATCGATTTCAAACTTATATGGCTTTATACAATTCTCAACTTGATCACTTGTACTATAGAACCTCTCGTTCAAAATGCCAGCTGCAGCATCCGTGATGGCTTGACGAGCGAATGGGTGAGCTGCAAACGTCGATTGGGATATCAAACGATCCACATGGCTTTGAATTGCATTGGCTACAACTTGGGTTGCAAGACGACCAATACCGAGTTTGGTAAGGGCAGAGGTAGAGGCATCAAGTTTACGGTGCCAGAAAAGGGAGTCTGGGTCAGCTGTTGGGAGCTCGGCCAGTGTATTGGGTTCTGGTGATGAAGGTGAAAGATCCGAAATAGGTCTGTTCCAGTAACGTGCTGCTAAAAGATCCAACACTCGTTGATCAAGCTCTTCTTTCAGCATCTCACGAACTTGTGGTCGTCCGAAAGTTTCGGCAAATTCCTTGAATGAATGCTTGAAAGCGTCTAGACTCTCGGCAAGGTAAGATTCTGCAGATAGAGGACGGTCGTTATATTGAACCTTGAACTCATAAGTTGCTTCTTCAAGCTCTTGGTGAATGGCGTCGCTAGTAGTTTGGAGACTCGCCGCCATGGTTTGTTCGAGTACATGCATAAGCTTCTTACGGAGAGTGGTAGTGCCGACATTTAGTCCAGCATCAGGTCCATACTCCATAGGATGAGACGAAAAGAATGCGTGCTCGTTCTTGATGATGGCTTCCGAGATACTTCCATTTCCTGCTTTGAACAATGATCTAGTTTGTGATTGTTGTGGTGCTCGTGACACAACACCAACATAACCGAGTCTTAAGGGGTATTTTCGATCATTTAGGATGGAGACTCCTCTGGCAGGATCAACAAGATCCATCTTTGTGATGACGCCAATAGTACGTTCACCTCGTGGGTCAACTCTTCGGCTTGCTCGTAAAGCAGTTGAGTTGGCTAAATCCACGTCTGCGGCGGAAATAGCAAGAATGACATTAGGAGGTTGAATATACTTGTCGCACAAATCGGCTATTTTTTGCTTCAGTTGCGCAGGTTGATCTTCACCAACAACCTGTATATATCCAGGCAGATCGATGAGGGATAAGTCAGGAACATGGGGGGAAGAGATGGTTAACTGAATTGGGTCATCGGAAACACATTCTGTGTCAGGAACGGCCAAATTCAGTTCCGTCAATGTCCTTTGGATATGCGAGAAGTCGGTGATTTTTCCTAGACCAAGAGCAGGAAATTCTCCGTATTCCGCCTGTGAATCAGGGGTGTTGACGAGGGTCAACTCTATGGGTCGTCGTGTGACCATATTTGAACCCTTAGGTAAGAATTCGTGTCCTACGATTGCTTCTAGCACAGAGCTTTTCCCCGATGATTGTGAACCAATAACCACAATTGATGGTAAAGTAAGAGCATTTGACTGTCCCACAGTCTGCAATATAGTTCTGATCTCAATCATTTTTTTGGTCAGAACCATCATTTGGTCATCCCGGGCAGCAACTGCTGGAGTTCTATCGTCTTCTGAATATTGATCATATCCGTAGGCGGCAGCACTTCCTCCTGCAGCTGCAGCTCCCATTCTACTTTGTTTGGGTGGTTCCCCGCCAGGGCCCCCACCCCCACCTCCACCATTCCCTTCCCCAATCTCTTCATGAATTCGTAATACCTTTTGCATCCATTCCGGCAATTCGACGGATTCCTTTGTTTTCTCCCATCCTGATCGTGTTTGATTTGCAATATCTTTTGCACTGCCGAACAAACCACCTGCTACTCCGGACACAGTATTCGTTGTTGTGTTGAAGATATCTGCAACATAATTACCAGCCTCTGCAGATGTCAAAAGTTAGCACGCTTCAGAAGGAGGAGCGGATAAACTAACGGGTAGCCTGGTATTGAATATATGCTAAACCACCGACAGTCACTCCAGCGAAAAGAGCAGGTATTCTTGCAAACTTCAACAATATGTTTGGTAGGATGCGAACAAATGAAGCATTTCGAACGACTACAGCATTCGAGAATGGTGTATGTCCTGCTGGCCATAATCTTCCTCTTGCAATACGAACGGCGGATTCTGATCTGAGTAGACCACCAGCGGTAGATACCGCCTTATGATGGAAATGTCTGGCAGATTGTGAGTTGATACGTTGAGCCGCGGGCAGAAGCCTCGCCGATAGCAGCCTCCCACTCATACTGGGCAAACTGAAGATCGTATCAATCCTTTAGGAAGATGTAGGATCATGAAGCAATAAATTTCATTCTGCTGGTTTTGTTGTCCACTTAGTATATGGTTGTTTGAATTCCACATGTTCTTGCATGAATAAAGGTCGAATCAGAAGTGGCGTGCAATATCTGTGGCTAGTGAGTTGTGATTGTGGCTTGATAACGAACTTCAATTTTGGCGGGCGGCTGAGAGGGAATGAGATCAAAGGAAACCCCCATAATGTCCAGCCTTGAGTGGTTATCAGACGATAACAACTCCACAACAATTATCATATTTTGTTTGTTAAATTTCTTGTATATATCCTCAATTTCTTGTTGTACATACTCTCGGATCTACATATTACAAACGAAACTACTGCCGAAATTGGAATTTCTCAACTTGCTTCTTCTATCCGTTGGGCTTGGATCTTAATTTGTGTCTCAGCACCCAACAGATTACGCCATACCGTTATTTCCCCTTCAGCCTCGCGATTGCTCCCTTGAGTGTGAGCAAACAACTCCCAACGTTCCTTGACTTGTTAGCAACAGATATTGCACGATCATATCCCATTTGTATTCATTGAAATTCCAGAGAATTGCCCCCAAAATATCGGAGTCGCGAGAAACCAATCCTCGACGAAAGACAAGATGTGTCGCTTTCTGGTGAGCCAAACAACCCCAACTCTTGCATAGCAGCAGAATACTCATGAGAGTAAGGTATATAAAGGCTCAGATGCCATCTTGCTTTCTAAAATCATTCTGGAACCCACCCACTCAATTCTTAATCAGTCCTTCGACTCTCGCCTTCGTTTGGACATGAGAAGACCTCATAATGGTTAGTAGTTTCTGATCTTCATGATTTGTGAAGACGGTGACTCATAATATTTGCAGGCGATGGATTTGGTATTGGTTATTACACAGAACCTGAACTTGGACCTGAACCATGTATCTTCACATCTACTATTCCTGCGTGGAACTGTATCAACCTTCAACGAATTGCTTCAAAGACTGCTTCACCACTTATATTTGCTCACGTACGAGCTACGACCGAAGGCTCCCTCAGCGATGATAACTGCCACCCTTTCTCCCACGGGAGTTTGATGTGGATGCATAATGGTGGATTAGGTGGTTGGAAACACATAAAAAGACGCCTGGGCGAAAGACTGGCCGACAAATGGTATCTTGGAGTTCACGGAGGAACCGACAGTGAATGGGCATTCGCATTATACCTGGATACACTTGAGAGAATGGGTCATAACCCAAGTGCTCCACCAGCTGAGGGATTTGGTCCAACTGTTTTAAGGCATGCTATGCTAGCCACCATCAAACAGATCAACGATTTCATTGCCGCAATCCCAGGAAAGACAATCGAGGAGGAAAATCTGGACATTCGAAGCTTGTTGAATTTCGCAATAACCGACGGGCATAGTATTGTCTGTACTCGTTATGTCAGTAGCAAAATCGATGAGGCAGCTAGTCTGTACTACTCCTCCGGCACTACATGGGAGGACAAAAGTAACAAAGGCGAATATCAAATGGATCGTCGTGATAAGGGTGCTGATATCGTCCTCGTCGCAAGTGAACCGTTAACATTCGAAAGAGGTAATTAATCTCCCGTTTTTCCTCTTTCTGTATCCCATACCCCACTACTTCATCTTGCCAAGGGCAAAGATAGAAAAGCGGTAGGTATTGCCACAACCGAGTTCTATTGACTGAAGGCTTCAGTCCCGTGAAGATTACCCAAACGAGAACTCAGCATTTAGAAATTGTCTTTATGTTGCACATCAGCAGGTACGCGAAAATTAGACAAGGACTAAAGCTCGACTAGTTCGTATGGTGGCTAGTGATTTATTTTTCAATTTTCTTCAGGGGCTCTCGTCAGAATCCTGCATTGTCATTCACTCGCTTGTCTGATTGCACTATTACTGCAGCTACCTAGTATGTGGAGTAGACATTTCTAATACATTTACAGAAAGCTGGGTGACAGTTCCAACCAACTCCACTTTGACAATTCACAAGCAAACTGTTATGGTACATCCAATTATCGACGAGTATTATAACCACAACCCATATCATTCGCGATCCTCTCAATTCGTTACCGATAAGGGTCTCGTTACCAATGAAAAGTCAACGCCAGCTCCTACGCCAGCTCCTACTGGATCTACACTATTACATCAATCACTTACCAGAACAATCATCCCATCATCAGCCATGTTATCACCAAGAGAAAATTATGATCCCAATACGGTGAATAACGCATCACACACATCAGCAATCTCAGATATCAGACATGCCACACCAGCAGCATCTCGTCCCTCGATTTCTTCCAACAAGTCTGGAGAACAAGGCAACACCAAAAAGAAGCGAGCTGCGGCTCCTGCCCCTACGATCGTACAAATACCAGCTAACACAATAAATGCTGGAACATCCAATGGAACATCAGGAGTCGATTACATAGACACGCCTGATACACCAGAACTGACAAAAAATTCTGACAGCAGAAATAAAATAGCGCAGTATTTCCCAGAGCTGGATAGTATTGATCGGAATTGAGCGAGAGGCTAGGTAAATCATTACTTTCAATTGGGTTGCATTTTAGGACAGGCTGAGCGAGGTAGTGGTATTTGGGCTGGCGTCAAAATTAGAATGGGGAGCGCATCGGTTGCATATAGGAGGGCGTTCAGTGTGTGATGTAGGATTCCCCTTTAGTAGTCGCAAATTTATGTTGCTTTTGCAGATCGTTTCTGTTTTTTAGGTTGTGTCATCTTTGTCGTACATATTTTTTCTAGATTGAATATTTGTCAATACCCTCAAACTTTCGAACTTTTGGATGTGTTGAGTGAACATTCAGTATTGAGGATCCCAATGGCAACACCCCCAGTAGTAAGGAACCATCGTATCGTAGTGATACAACAATGAAGCAAATCCATCCTTTAAATCACTCAAATGCTCTTGAACGGATAATCACAAACTAAAGTCACATCACAAAACGATTCCTCATATTCTTTAAAACAAAGAACCGCTTGTGTTATTCCTACAATTTTAACAACTATAAAACACATGCCATAGAGACAATCATCCACGCTAATCAGTAAACCCAATATCCAGCTCTAAAGACCCAGACCCAGACGCAGAAACTCAGAAATAATTAGACCAATCACTATCATCATCACTATCCTCACCATAAAAATCATCCGAATCCAACGATTGCTGCGGCGTCAAATCCCGCTCATTAACACTCCAATCAATCATTTCCACCGATAACCCCTTATGTAAATTGAAATCTCCGCATTCGTACTTTCCCAATCCGTCGTAATCCAAGAGGGCCTTTCGAGCCGTCAAGATTTTGAGATACTGCTGATCGCACATATCGACTGCCGTGCTGAACTTCGTGATGAAGTTGCGGATCTTGCCGACTTGGTGGTCTGTCATTAAGTGCTTGATCAGACGATCGCGTGGTAGGTTTTTGTAATGGCTGTTGTAGAGATGACGTTGGGAGTGGATCTGGGCTTCTATTGCAGAGGTTAAATGTCTTTTGAAAGATTTTGCGTAGCGCTTGAGATATACTAAAGCGAGACAGATCTTTTGTTTCCTATCTGGATCTTGCATTACCCATGTATTGTTTGAGAATCCCAATTGTTCATTCTTTCTCTCAACAGCGTCGAATATGCCGCCGGGAACTTTCTCTTTCTTTATAAATGTCGTTAGTCTATGATTGGCATTCATGATTTGGTTCCATTGTCGCTCGAGGTGTGTAAGGGCGTGCTTGCGATGTTCTTTGAATGTCCACTCATCTTCGCCTGAGTTCATGACGGCGTCTTGACAGTTGCGAAGTTCGAATTCAAGTGGGTGAAGGGTTGGCTCGATAAAAGGATTGAAAGAACCCGTATCGAGGAACTCGGCGTACTCGAGACATCTAGAATCAATCCGTGTGATATCCTCTCGTCTTAAGCCCATTTGCATTTTGTAAGGCCGATGCCGCTCAAAGGTTCGCGCGTAAGCCACGAGGTTCCTATGCATCATGTGGTAGATATCTAGGGATTGTTGACCGGTTATAAGTGTTTCCATCTTCATCTTCAAATCTGTAGGAAGTTCCCAGTCTGCTAGAGCTCGATCTCCCTCTGTAAAAATTTCGACCAACCCATCATCAGCGAGTTGAATGATATCCGGAACGTCGGCTGCACAAGCTTGATTGATTGCACATGTCTGGATATTGCGGAGGATTCTCAAAGGTTTCAAGATCTGTTCGTAGCTATCGAAAGAATAATTATTGTTCCGACCATAGTCCAGGCCGCAAGGCAAAATCAATAGTTCCAAAGATATTGGAGGATCTTGAGAGATCACTTCGCAGAATTCACGTAAACTCCAAATTGGATCCCAACTACCACCAGCAGTTGTGAGTCTGCTAACTATCACACGCCATTTGCGAACTCTTGACACAGCAGAGCAGTTACCAAGATTTGGAATGAGAAATGGCATTTCGCTTTGGTTGTTCTGATATCTCGTAAGAGGGCACAATTCTACAAGAGGTCCTTCGACGGACTGTACAGCATTTGGATTCTCATCATCACTCCTTGCACCCAAATCCATATCCATAGAAAGGTGATTATCAACCCGAAAACATGCGATGTAGAAGGTATTCTCTTTGTAAAGAACATCCAAGGCCTCGACGTAAATTTGATGGCAGACTCTCAATACTTGTGGTGATAAGCCGTAGTTGATATCAGCTCCATAGCTCGCACTTCTGGATACAGAATCTGCAGTGCCCAAAATCTTTTTGACTAGTAGTTCTTTGTAGATCTGAGTCCTGATTTCAAAAGGGAAATCATTCAAAAAGGGACAATCGCTGTTGGAGGCCATATTTAGGATTTTGAATGTTGAATATTATTGAAAAAATGGATCGAAGTATGATTGGAAGAATGGTTGTCGAATAGAGTTGTTGTAGTGTTATGAGAGAAATTACGAGAAGAAGAGAATCAATGTTTCCTGTTCTGTAGCTCTCCACCATTTCGGGAAACAGCTCTGTTGGTGAAAAAGAATGGTAAGAGGTTATTTAAAAACGAAGAAACGTATTCTTACCTTCGTCTTATATAGTGCTTCATTTACAGTGTCCGTTTATCATTGTATTCCATTCTAATATCAATTTTACAGTGAATTAAAATTAATCTTTCGAATATAAGTCGGTGAGGATAGATGAAGTTATTCGGGTGTCTCTGCAAAAAGCTCGTTTGGAATCTTCAACCAATGCCAAGAGTTTCGATTCACCCAAGAGGTTGAACTCATTCAGACATTGAAATTGTGTAGAATCTCCAAGAGAATTTGCAACTTCAATTTATCTCCACCAAGGGAGACTTCACTCAAGTGAAAATTTGAACTCCTTGGTAAGTTTGTAATCGTCAGAAATCTCCAACTTCCCTTTTGCAAACGTCCGCTAATACAGAAATGTTTTGCTTGCTCTTACAGATTCAGCTCACTTGGAAGATTGCATTCATGTCAAGGATGAATCCACCGAAGACTTTGAGCCTCTTGAAAAGACTTCAAAAACCATATACCAGAATATAGGTTGATTTTGGGCACTGAGGGACTGCATTAATCAAGCTGGAGCACAGTTGACGTCCCATAAATTGTGCAGTTGCCCTGGTGAAGGTGTATTCGCCGGGCCCATCCTCATACTTTGCTTGCGTCTAGTGAATATTGGAAGATCCAACATAGCCTTACTTGCATCGTGCGAGTTTCATGTCAACTTTTCATTCGCCATGCACGCAATACGCAAGCTCCAGTGCGCAAGTTTCCATGAGATTGACTTAACATCACAACTGTATAGCCATACAATTCAGATTCAACTATTGAAGGGAAGACAAAGGAGACGCGAGCACAACTTAGACAGAACATCTCAACTTCCATCCCAAGGCTCGCCGATGATATTACTCTTCTCGCTTTGAAACGGTGCAACATCAACATTCATTGGCGTCATCATCACTCCTTGCAACCATTCAACATATGCAGGGAAACCAGTCACACTCCCATAAATTCTTACATTCTTCACTCCTCGCACATCCTCAAAGAGTCTCAGGACCTTATAATCCGAACCCCTAAACGCAGATTGTTCAACCATTATTGTCAATTCATCCACCTCGCTAAAAGCTTCTTCTGCTTTCTTTGCAGAGAAGTTCGGATCGCAATCCAGTCGAACAATTATATAGTATTTTTTGATGATAGATATCAATCTGGTGGAGCTGATAGTGTCATATTTCCAACGCAAGCGCGGTAATCCTGTGAGAAGATTGGGATGTGCTATGAAGACATTGCTACCGTAAAGGATTTGTTCGGCTTCATCATGAACTCTTCGACAGACGGATAGAATTTGTTGATATATATGTGGATCACTTCCTAGCGGACGGGGTGTTGATATGGGTGGGATGATGAGGAGTAATTGGTAGATGCTATTACGAATTTCTCCTGGAAGGTCAAGAAATGTGAGGGGCGTCATGGTTTGCGAAGCACTTCTTCTATTGTTAAAATAGCAACCTCGATGTATTGTTGTGTATTTATATGAGGACGTATGAAAAGGTAGAGATTTTCGTTGATACCGATTCGTTCGAGTCTCTTCGAATCATCAACGATGTTCATGACATGAAGTGGTTTGTGAAGTGATACGCGGATAAAGGGATCTCATCAATCTGATAAGATATCAAGTTATCAGCACCGACTTTGCGATAAGATCAAGATAAAATTTCGCGCTACAATCCCGGCAGGAGCCGGGATTAAACTGGATCGTTCATTGTTACTCTAAATTTAGTACGTGCTCACACGTGATGGTCTACTTGGATGAGACCTTGATCATGTTGACTTCTCATTTACAGATTTCTCTGACATCAATACCCTCATTTATAAATTGTCTCCATCCATGACATAGTCTTCATAATGACCACTGCATTCCTTCAGTTTCTTTCCTATTTGTTTGGTTGGATATACACAACATGTTGGTCGCTATCTTTCTATCCCCAGCCAATCTTGAACTTTAGGCGCAAATCTACTTCAGGAGCCGCAATCGATTTCCCGTTCCTCAACGTGCTAGGCTTTGCTGCATACTTTGTATCTACAGTCTCATTCCTTTATGCGCCAGAAATTAGACGTGAATATGCTTTGCGAAATAATGGTCATACGCCAACTGTTCAATTCAATGATCTCGCTTTCGCTGTTCACGCCCTCTTCATGTGCTTTGTCATAATATCACAATATGAACCATCGATCTGGGGATTCGATAAACGAGGTAAAAGGGGACCCGGCGCAAGAGTTAGCAAATCTATTATGGGTTTGTCGGTAGCATGTATTGTTGGAGTCGCGACTTCGGTGGTTATTGTCATTGCGCGACAGGATGAAGATGTTGTAAGAGGGTGGGCATGGATCGATGTGGTAAGTTCAAGTCAAGCTGCGTCATTTGGTTACACTTGTGCTAACATCATTTTTCACAGGTATATGTCGTATCATATGTCAAACTGGTTATCACGACTGTTAAATATATGCCTCAAGTTCTTACGAATTATCGCAACCGATCCACCACTGGTTGGTCAATAGGGGGAATATTACTGGATTTCGCAGGTGGAGTCCTATCGATTTTACAATTGGGAATTGATAGTTATCTACAAGGAGATTGGTCGGGAGTGACGGGCAATCCAGTCAAACTCATGTTGGGCAACGTGAGCATCTTCTTCGATGTAATTTTCATTGTTCAGCATTATATTTTGTACAAAGGAAACGGAGGTGATACACCATTAGATGAAGAAGATCCTTTACTCGCGCCGGATAGGGAGCAGAGAATTGAATAGAGATAGGCGAAGAGAGAGGGAGCAGAGAATTGATTAGAGAGATGAATAGATAGCGAGCATTTCTCTATGGCGTTATAGATACCCAGTGGTTGGATTATGAATAGAGGTGTGACAATGAGTTATTGGATTTCAATGTAAGATATTAGCACTTATCTAGGTAATTACAAATACATTATCTTGGGGAGTTGCAAGGCCAACAGTTCTCATGCTCGCCCAAGTGGCTTGTATAACTGCATCATGATATGCAATCTCAATCAATTGTTACATCGATTTACTGTCGTGCACCGCTCAATGCTTGAAATAAGATTTCCCAATAAAGGTCACTTGTTGAAAATGGAGTCACATTTGTTAGAGATGGTAAACCTAGGTAGTACAGGACGGGAGAGGGAAGTACCATATCGCTTTCGGACCCCAAAAGCGCAGTATGTAAGAAAGGACAACTTCGACCAGGTTTAGACTTCCTATATATTTGAAAAATCTAGCCATTTTCACAACAATCAACACAACACCAAGCGGCTTTAGCTCACTTGGGAGAGCGCCAGACTGAAGTTCACTTCGGTTCATTAATCTGGAGGCACTGTGTTCGATCCACAGAAGCCGCATTCTGCGAGTTGGGGACGACCTTGACCTACTATTATTTTTGCTTTCACCTGAATTTTTTCTTCCTTTTTCCCCTCCAGATTTACTTTAACCACACGCTACGAATACGTTACGGACGGAGCATGCCTACCTACGTTGAAAGAATTTCATAAATCAAACCTTATATTTTGAGTTGAGTCTTGATCGGTTATTTAGTTCATTCATGACAACTCACTACGTTTTCACTAGAAGACGCAAAGAGGGACTCAAAAGGGTAGACAGACAATAGTGGGAGCTGGAGGATAAGCGAAGAAGAAGAATTAGAACTTTGAAGGTACGTGTATTTATCTTTGGGTGGGACAATGGGCTCATATCAACGAAGCTAACAAATGAGAAGTCGATAGATAGATACTCTGTAAATAATGATTTGGAGAGATGGTATTCTAACAATCCGGTATAGGAGCCCATCGAGCCTATCGAGCCCACCGAGTCGTCCATCAAGTCGACTATCTACGGAGTACCCAGGT
Source organism: Botrytis byssoidea (assembly GCF_014898295.1). Taxonomy (NCBI): domain Eukaryota; kingdom Fungi; phylum Ascomycota; class Leotiomycetes; order Helotiales; family Sclerotiniaceae; genus Botrytis; species Botrytis byssoidea. Next base: position 193,128 of record NW_024065843.1, read on the forward strand.
AGTTAGTATCCAGTCCAGTCACCACCAGTTTCCACTATCCACCGAATACGCAAAGTCGCCGGGGTTAGAACTTTTCATCGAGTAGGTATTATTAGGTAAGCAAAGTAACGCAATTGATGGGTCAACATTCGACCCAATATTTCCTTCATATGCCGAAGATCTACCACAGTATGAAATCATTTCCGACGGTTAGACTGTTGGACTAAGCAAAAAACCTTCGCGAACTAAGCCCAGCCAAGTAAAACCCCTGAATGCTTACCATAAACTTTTTCTCCCGTGCTTTCGTCCTAATGTGAAAATATTACTTGAGAATTTCATTTTTTTGTGGCAACTATCAAAAGGACAGGATAGTCCCCGATGTCTAGACTGAACGTAGGGATTTCTCTCACATTTCGACAACTATCTCAGTGATGGCGTGCTTCCATCAGGGATGGAGAATTTTCATTCAACAGGGAATAAAAGTGTCAAGTTATCCAGACGCGTTGATGTTTCCCTCACTTTTTTCTCATATTCATTACCATTATTCTACAACATCTATCCATCCTTCTCATCCATTTTGAGAAGCGTCTATATCGTATTGGTGAATAGAGAATTGAATTCTTAGCTGCATTCAAAGTATCCACCATGTCGAACAAGACTTACACCTCGCAAGAATTGGGGATCCACGGGACGCCGTCTCAAACTTCATTGGATAATCCGGGAAAACCAGATATCGCAAATGGAGAGGTAGTTCATTCGGCCTCAGGTCATTTGGATGCTGTTTATGGTGTCGGTGGTGTGGGACATACACAGAGAAGATTGAAGGCTAGACATGTTACCTTTATCGGTTTTGGTGGTGGTATTGGTACGGGTCTTTTCATCGGTACTGGTGCAGCTTTAGCAAATGCTGGTCCTTTGGGTTTACTCTTGTAAGTCAACGCCTAGTCGGTTTAGTTATTACGATACTCGAATTGGTATTAACACAATTTCTAGGGCCTATAGTGTTGTTGGTCTTCTTCTTTGGTGTGTAATGGAGTCAATTGGTGAACTGGCTACTCTGGTACGTTTTTACAGATCAATCACCTGACATTCACCAAACACAAGCTTACAAGTCACAGTTCCCAACTGCTGGATCTTTCCCCCATTTTGCAACTCGATTCGTCGATCCTGCCCTTGGATTTACTCTCGCCATTTCTTACGGTTATTGTTACACCATTGCCATTGCTTCGGAAGTTTCAGCAGCCGCCATCGTAGTATCTTACTGGACAGACATCACACCCGCTCTCGTGATCTCTATAGGACTCGTCGCGATCTTCCTCATCAATATCGCCAACGTCAAGTTCTACGGTGAAGCAGAGGTCGTCACTGCTTCCATCAAAATTCTTTGTTTCTTAGGATTGATCATCGTCTCCATAGTTATCACAGCCGGAGGCGCACCCAATCACGAGTCCGTCGGATTTAGATATTGGAAAGATCCAGGTCCATTCGTTCCCTACGATGGAATCACGGGGAGCAAAGGTAACTTTCTTGCATTCTTCAGTGCATTCATCAACGCCAGTTTCTCCTACATCGGTGTTGAAACCGTCGTTGTCGCCGCCGCGGAAACCGAAAATCCACATAAATCGATCCCCAAGGCCGTCAAGCGTGTTACCTATCGAATCCTGTTTTTCTACGTCCTCGGTACGCTTCTCATTGGAATGATCATTCCCTCCAACGATCCAGCTCTCGTAAGTGGCACCGGTAACGCCAATTCTTCACCTTTCGTCATCGCGATCAAGAACGCCGGCATCTCCGTCCTCCCATCTATTGTCAACGCATGTATCCTTACCTCCGCCTGGTCCGCCGGAAACAGTTACTGCTACATTGGTGCGCGAATGATCGTCGCTATGGCAGTTGATCGTCAAGCACCTCAATGTTTCGCCAAGGTCAACAGATGGGGTGTACCATACTGGGCTGTCATCGTATCTTTCGCATTCGGTCCCCTAGCATACCTAAGTCTCGGTTCGGGAGGTGCAGCACAGGCATTTACTTGGCTTCTCAACCTCAGTACGGTTGCGGGTCTTCTTGCCTGGATGACTCTCTGCATTTGTTATATCCGTTATCATCACGCCTGCATTGCTCAAGGTGTCGATCGTAATAACCTCCCTTTCAAAGGACGTTGCCAACCACTCGCCGCATATATCGGTGCAATTGGTTCCGGAATCATTGTCATCTTCTCCGGTTTCGGTGTTTTCATCAAGGGCAATTGGAGCACGGCGGATTTCATTGCTAGTTATATCGGTATCGTCATCTACATTGCACCATATATTTTCTGGAAAATATTCAAGAGCACTAAGGTGTCAAGATCGAAGGACGTGGATTTGTTCTCCGGGAGATTCGATGCCAGTTCTGCGCCGGTGGAACCGATACCCACGACTGCGTGGGGCAAGTTCTTGGATTGGTTGCTGTAAGATTATGAGGAGAGATAGGAGAAAGGAAGAGGAGATGGAACTATGATTTTTAATGATGCATTTTCAACAACATGATACTTAGCGTTTTAACAACACTTATACCCAGTCAATTTTATGTTTATATATTTTTCTCATAGCCACGGGGCATCAGATTTTTGGAGTCATGATTCATTTGAGTGTGTAATGTGAAGTGAGGAGGCTTTTATTGGGTTTAAGCTACCTGACTGATACTTCTAGATTCTATACCTTGCAATATGTTTTTTCGAGACGAGAAGACGACTCTTCAACATATGCCCATTTTGTTATTCGCCAACTTTCGAGACGCGCGCATACTTTCGTTGAGATGGCATTTGGATGTGATTCGACAAAAATCAAGCCTGGGTGCCGAAATCGAGAGATCGCTGGCGAAGCAGGGAAACCTCGCCACCCTCGCCCATAGTAGCACGTGTTTTCTTGTCCAAAAGCAAGTGCGCATACCTCTCTTTCCATTCAGCAACTTCCTTTTTGGCAGAATCAGCTTCTCTTCGAACGCGAGTAAGCTCCTCTTTTGCACTCTGCAATTCACGCTCGGCGTTCTCAAACATCACTTCGAAAGCTTGGTTGTTATGTTCGAAGCGCTTCAAGATCTCATATCTCTGCTTGCCGGTATACGCGCCACCAGCAGCCAAAATTGCCTCGTCCATGTCGCGCTTGATGAGAATGGCTTCTTCGCGACGATCTTCCATGCGCAAATTCTGACCCATCTCGAATTCTTGCTTGCACATGTAACAGTCGCCCTCGTAGGTTTGCATATCGTGGGGCTCGGGACTAGGATTACGGCATTGAGACGAGGTATCCTTTGAGTCCGGTTCTGCCTCCCAGGCTAGATATTTCTCGCATTTCTCCATACCAGCACCGAACTCGTGACCGCAGGCTGCGAGACTATAGATGTAACGACACATGATGTCGAGATGGTCGAGTGCTACTTGATATGCGCTGATAAATTCTTTTGTACGAGAAACGAGCTCCTGCAGATCGCATTAGCTTGAATGCTTTTCACTTCATCTTCACGACTGCAATGATAATTATTTACCCCTCAAGAACGAGAAAGAATACATACCGTTGCTTCTCCAATGGAATGAACTCGAACACGGAATTTCTGCGCGATCAGTTGTTTGATGGAGCTGGAAATTTCGATGTTTGTTACAAGGAGTCGGTAATCTAATGCGATCTATGGAACAATCAGTATTCAATTATTCCTGAAATCTACACTTGAGGTCTGTCGATATTTGTTCGTATCCATCTGTATTACGCAGAAAAAGATGAACTTACCGCTATCGAGATCTTAGAAAGTTTCTCGTGGTGGGATGAAATTGGATGAGAGGAGAGGAGCGCGATTCAAGTTTTGGGAATTTTCGCAGTCGTTATGATCAATCACATCGAGAAAAGACGAGAGGAATGGGCAGAGAATGCGAAGAGAGACAAGATGAAACGAGGTGAGAAATCATGTTAAGATCAAGCGAAAATCCGTTTTGCCGCTAAGAATTTCTCGGAATATATTAGAGGAATGGAGAGAGGAAAAGAGGGTGAAAGTGAAAGTGGGAATGAGGATGCAGAGATACTTGGTAAAATTCGAAGTGAATGAAAAGGTGAATCGTACTAGGTACATCTCCATATAATGATCCGTGATACATGACTTCACGTCGATTCGAGTAAACGTCAAATTATGAGAAAGTCGATTTGTATTGGTAGTACTAGGGAGTGACCAAAGATGAATATATCTCCACTGCTAATAATAATAACCTTCTCTTTTGGGGAAGAAAATGAATGAAGACGTAGAATCGAGAACATGTCGTAACCAGCTAAGATGTTGATGATATTAAGTAATCTATTGGGATTATTAGGATGGGATGGCGAGTGAGCGGATTTTACAGTCAAGTGCTTGTTCTAGGGAGTACTTGGTTTGCATGATATATAGGTACGTTTTCATTCATGGCGATTGCAATTTAATCTGTCATTTCACATGTCACTTGAGGTTCATTTTTGTATATGTGTATTTGTTGAATTTCTATTTTCTAAAATTTTATTGTGTGTTCTGTTCTATAGTTCTATGTTGTAAAAAGCCATCCATTTGTTGTTCCTTTATATATCCCATGATTCCCATATCCTACTATACTCCAATAAAGCAAGAAAGAAACTCGTCATGTCTCGTGAATCTTTAGGAAATTGTTCAGAAAAGATAAAGAACTATGATAATGACAATGGATAATAAAATGAAAGAGAAGACAAAGAAGTTGTTCAAAACAACTATTCATCCTCTTCAAACAATTCACCACGCCAGACATCTCCATCCTCGCTCCCCTCCTCTACTCGCAACCATTCGCTGCCTTCGACCGGTGATGGAAGACCAAAGATACTGCGACGGCCATAGGCGATATTGTCGGGTTCTGCTTCGATAACTCCAACATCCATCGGTGTGACATCAACGAAGAAGGGTTCTGGTTCTGGTGTAGGTTCGCGCCAAGCGCTAGCTTCTTCGACTTCTTCGGCTTGTCTGCTAGCTCTCGCATTGCGTTCATCGTTCAAATGATTGAGCATCTCCATGGCATTCGCGGTGTACTGTCTCACAATCTCCCATTCTGCTTCTGTGGGATAGCTATCGCTAGCTAATTGGTCGTCCAAGAAGCGAATGCATTGGTTGAGATAGGCAGCTCCGGTGTCGACGAGGCCCGGGAGGTCGCGGATGAATTCGTTAGAGGTTTGAACCAGCTGCGCGAGTCCGGCAAGGGATTGCTGGATTCTTTGTCGGGAGGGTGTCATCTCTATTCCGCTGGATTCGTCGTCGGAATCTGATAATGCCATGTTGGAAGGATCGTCCTCGGAATCAGAATCAATGTAATCGCCTAGTTCCAAGGAACTGAGTTCAACATCTTCGTCATCCTGTGGCTGGAGTTCGGTCTGTTCGGGCTCGGCCACGTTTGCTAATGGTGCTGGTTCCGGTCGCCCAGCGAGAGCTCGAAACATACGTGCGGCGATGGTGTTTCGTGAAATGGAGAATAGAGTGGCCTGGGCTGGAGCAACTTCGACCAAATACTGCCGATACTGATTGATGAGTTTATACCAACGGTCGAATTTTCCTGTGAGACTATCTGAAGATGGTTGGTTCTCGTGTTTCCATTCGCAGAAGGTCTTACGATCTTCGACTCTGCCCCATACAGGGATTTCACTCGCCAAGGTGCGGGCCTTGGGATCGAAGTCGAAGGTCTCCTCGTCGTCATGGAATTCGCGCATGACCTGGCTGATGAATTTGTCGATTCTATCATCATCCGCGTTGGCACGTTCCAAGGCGTCGATATAGGAGATGATTTCGCGACGAACTCTATCTTCGGCAACATAGCGGTCCGGCATCTCCGTGGTCCAAGTTCCGAAGTTGTTTCTCTTCGCTGCTAATGCGACAGTTTCAATGGCTCTGTTGAAGTTTTGAGTGTTGCCAACTTCGTGGAATGAAAATCCTTGGTCGGATTCCGTCATGGTTCTGGAACCAGAATCGATTTCGGCTTGTCTTTGAATACACTCGTCAAACATTGCATCTTCAGAGAGAACCATGGAGACGACTTGAAATTCATCATCAGTCAAATCATGATCGACTTCCGCAAGTGCATCTAGGATCTCCTTAGCACGGGCCGCGAGATGTTGTCTGTGTCCTGACATGTAATTTCTATGAATGTCAGTAAAGCCAATACAGTAAGGATGAAGTCTCTCTTTCTTCATGAAAAGCTCAGCGTACTTACTAGAAATAGCTTCATCGGTCAATGGAAGCGGTCGCTCCAATCTTTGCCATTCAATGATAGCTTTGGCCTGTTCGTGATGCATAGTGGTTGATTCAGCTTCTTCTGCAGCTCGTCGTCTCTCAGTGCGTTTGCATTCCTTGCAGCATCTGATTCGGAGATGTCGTCCTCGAATGGCGTGGGTGGCGGTTTCGGTGGTGACCTCGGGGTATTGCTCGCATTTGGAAACGTATTGGATGGTTTCCTTACTGCATCGCTTGCAGCGACTTCGATTTGCAAAACACATATTGATTGATTGATTGATTGATGATCTGTAGCTAAAAAGTCCGGCTTATAAGCTAAGTTGTTGATGTAAAAGTTTGAAGTTGTTTTGATGTGATTGAATTGGGATTGAGTGTTTGAGTTCTTAACGAGAAAGAAAAGGGGGTATAATCTAGACTTACTTCCCGAGAGTTATAGAAACAACAATAGCATTGTTCAATTCCTGTTCTCTGGATTTCTTTGTTGAAACATCAACAAAGAAATTCATTGCTTCTTTGTTAAATCCTTCAGCTTATTTTCACACAGTCTCTGAACAATACCGCTGTCTCACAGCCTGCCCAGAGATCGACTGCAATCCCTATTTTTCGAACATTCTCCATGCCTCAAATGTAATTGATCAATTGCTAAGGAATATTTTTCACGTTCTCTTTGTTCACACTAACGGTCGATTTTATGTCGAACCTAATGGTACAAACTCTGGGCACGGCCAAGCACTCCCTTATTTTCCCTTGGACATAATTGTTCTGGTCGGAGATCTGACTAGTGTATTTGATTCCCAAGTAGGTACCATCGTGAAAAGATTTTCCATCAATCTCAATAATCAGACATAAAAAATGGATCCTAGACATGCTGCGAGAAAAAGCCAACACCATATCGTATAAAAATTGGTAACTCTACCACTTGACGAGAGAACATTTTTACGATTTTGCCCGAAAGTGAACTTGGTCTCTAGGTGAAATTCGATCTTCAAGATCTCATCCAAAGTAATTTGAATTAGAACCCTTCAACAAACAACCTTAGGGGATCGTTCTAGAATCATCATTCATAACACTCGTTTGGATTTGACTGCTCAGCCAAAAGTAAAGTCTAATCTTCAAGTAAATCCCAACTCCAAGTGAATTCCCAAGTGGAGTCTCAAGTGATAGAGCGATATAAACAAATGCCAGCAATAACAAGAAAAATCATCCGAAAATCTCATCTGATCGTCTTCGTACCTCCAAATTCACTTTATCTCATCCGCTGCTTTCTCTGATTCCAAATAAGTTGGATCTGGTTCACTTTTATCAGAGGGCCGTACCTGGAAACCTCTCTATTTATACCTACCGCTTTTTAAAATGCTGCGTCTATATATTTGAATTTGCGTCGAGAAACGACAAAAGGAAATTCAATATTGATTTTCTGCAGCTTTTGGTCGACGCTCCTCTCTGACCTTCTATTTCGAGCAAGATAGATACTTCAACACTCTTCTGCGAACAATTCACGATTTCTCAACCATTCAGATCCAACCATCTCGAAAACTCTCTACCCCACGAAGTTAAATCCAGAAAGAAAAGAGAATTCACATCCACGAAAAGACTTCTCGGAATTCACTTCTAGGCCGAGAATTATGTGCAAAACAACACTCACGCACTTCAACTGTCAATGTACAGCCCTCGTAGTTCACTCATGCGCCCTTGGTTTTCCACTCGGTCGTATGGTCTGTGGTCCACCTAACCTCATCAAGAAAGATATATATGTCTATTCAGACTGCGATGATTGTTTGAGCGGCGCCCCTTTAAGAGAGGAGAAACGAAATAGACTGGAAAATAGGACAAGCGAGAGATGGTTGGAATTTGTGGAAGATGTGATCGCCGATGGCGATGAACATGGTGAGGAGGTGGAGGAAATTAGATTGGAATGTGCGGATGAGAGAGTAGGGGATGAAGGAGAGGGTGAAGTTTATGATGGGGGTAAAGATCGTGATAGATGTTTGGGTGAGGAATGGGAAGTTTTGATGAATAGACAGAAAAGCAAGGGCGGGTACCAGGAAGAGAACGAAGACGAAGATGCACAATTGTTGGCTGCTCAAGAAGCACTCCAATCTGAGATCGAAAACTCCGAAGACGCCTCCGATGAAGATGTTGATTTGGCTGCTGCTGCTCAATTACTATCAGCGCTTAGACAGGAACTCGGGAAGGATGAGATGATTTCGCGGGACGCAGATATTGATGAGAGTGAGGAGGGTAAGGAAGAGAGAGATGATAAGGAATCTAAGGCGCATGTGCAGACTATCATGGAGAATTTGGGGAAGTTGAGAGATAGGAGTGAAAGAGTGGAGGTTGATTCTATGATTGCGGAGCAGGAAGACTGGGGGATGTAAGAAAGATAATTGGAAAGCTGGATTGTTAATGCGCGGCATCATTGTTATCGTTGCTACACTGAACTATGCTTCATGAAGCTAGGTTCGTGAAACTTTCATGGAAAAACTCTTCGAGATGATTGATAGAATTTGTTTGAATGAATTGATGGGCCTTTTTTTGAGAGGTTCTTTCACGGTTCTGGTTGAGGGTATCTTAATTGGTTAACATATTTCTTTGTACGTTCAAGAAGATTTTTTCAAAAATAGGTATTTCCAGTAAGAGAATCTAAATAGCGAAACAATATGTAAGGCTTCAGCTAATTCAGTGCCTACAGGAATTGCGACAGAGCAGCGCGAACAGGGAATAGGAGTATGCTTTTTGAGAGAAGGCATGAGATACATGTAGTAAGGACGCGGAGTGGAAAACGAAAGACGTTTTACCATTAGAAGCAACATCTTGTAAACGTCGAGTGATAAAGCGAAGGAAGATTCCTGAGATTTTGATTCGGAAGACTGATAATCGTAACTATCTCAGATAGTCTCTTCCACGGTGGTGCTGCCAAGTTCTTCATCCCAAACATGTCTACTTGGCACTTATATATTGAATTCAAGTCTTCTCCGAATTTTTGTGCTTCTGGGCCCTTTCTCTTATCGTTTTATTGTCTATATTCTGCAAGAGATTGTTATCCATCCTTAACTTTCTCTACATGAAAAGTACCAAGTCCCATTTTCATTTACAGATTCTCCTTTTCTTGCCCGGACTCTTCTGTCTCTTGGGCTCCATCATCGTCGGTATCTTCATTATCCTCAATTTTTCCTTCTTGCTCAGACTCTTCTTGCTGTTTGGTTCCCTCCTTTTCTTTTTTGTCTTCAGTATCCTCATCTTGCTCTATCTTCTGCCCTTGTTCTATATCTTTCTGTTCTTGATCAATCCTCTCCTGCTCGATCCTCTCTTCTTCAATTCTCTTCTCTTCCATTTCTTGCTCTATTCTTCTCTCTTCCTCAATCTCTTTTTCCTTCTCAGAACCTTTCTCTGCCTCGCCACCGAACTTATTCTTCCAAGTCCCTGCATAATGATGATTTACAAAAACCTTTCCTTTTTCTTTCTTGAATCCGTTTTGCGTCCCCGCGAATGCATTTCCCGGCAAAATCAACACATCATAAATCAACCTCGCACTTCTCAATTCTCCAACATCTCTATCATCAAGTTCTCTTCCCAGAATTTCTTTGAGACTTTTGATAATCCCCCACGTCATTCTTTTTGGTCCCGTTATATCCACCACATCACTAATCATACTCAACTCTATTCCTTCAATTGATACCTCGTTTCGACGTGCAATTTCATTCAGCTCATCCAAAATATCATTGATGACCTGTGTTGAATAGTTAGAGACCTAATTATTGATGGATTATCTACTACTGACCTGAATTAGATGTGGAGATCCAGGCTTCGCCATAATAGTCCAGCTCGCGAATTGCGAATACATGGCTGTATCTTCCTGATAGTCATAATCGAACTCCAGGCCAACGACAAGGTTTGCCTCCCGATGTTCCTCCAATACCCAAGCATCAATGGGAATATCCTCACACGACACATCTAAATCAAACCACACTCCTCCATAAGCATACAAGATCAAATATCGCAACAAATCGGCTTTCAAGATCGGTATACTGAGCGAAAAATAGGTATCTAGAATATCTGGACGATGAGAAAACCATGTCCATACGTACTCGTCCGCGAATGCATCAGTGAGTACTTCATATGTATAGCCTGGGTTGATATCAAGACAGTGATGTCGGAATCGTTTTGCCTCGTCCGAAACGCCCTGAGGTCCTACTTTATACCAAAGCTTTTTGGGAAATCCTGGAGCTTCTGATGAATGTGTCGCGAGGGGCGCGGAGATGACTACGCTAGAGTTGGAGGATTTCGTAGAGATGGGTAGTTTCTTCTTATTGGAAATCTCTTCGTGCTGAATTGCTACTATGATGAGAAGGAAGATAACGATAGTGGATAAGAGAAATGTTTGGTATTGGCAGGAGATTTGTCGATACATTATGTAGGACTAAGTGAGATGCGCGTATGTTACTTCGATGGCCTCCATGCAAACCTCACCGCATAAAAGCGTTTCGAATATCAAATACGATGATTGTAAGGACTAACAAATTTCTTTTCAATCTCTCCTTGATAGTATATAGGCTGCTATCCTCGGCATTTATGTTGATGGTAGGGTTGAGTATCGCGTTTTTGTCCTCATTCCTGTTCCTCCTATCTCCACATTCTTTGCGCAATTTATTCCATTCCACAATCAAACCCCCGTAACTCGAGAATCTCTACGATTTATATCTTACATTCTTATCTAATACTCTTTTCGTTCTGCCACTGCAGTAGCCACTGTCAGCTCAAGCCTCAAATACTTGTATATTTCCGTCAAACCACACAAATTTGATGGAAAAGGTTCTGATAACCATCAGCAAATATTATAAGTACCACACCACTCGAGTGGGTAGTCGAATTAGGTGGTAACAATGGCAATCCCACATTTCATTCGAAAGATGTCAATACATTTCTCTTCAAGGCGACCAAGAGCAATGGTCTAGGATCTCTTTTCCAAAGCTCATTAGTCAATGTTACGACAACCAAGTGACATCTTCAACATCCACCTTTTCAGCTGGAGAATGGGTTTAATGCCCCCTTGTTAGTACAATGTACTGGATAGGTCTTAACTAGGTGATTACGCCAACCAAAGTGAGTCTTAGCTTTACATGTCTACTAAAACACGAAATGGGAAGCGAGAAAAGCATGATTTATTAACACAGACTCATCAGAGAAGATGTATTGAATTTAGGTATCGTTCATTTTGATATCGATGTGTTGATGCGACCATCATGAGTGAAATACCATCTATGAGTGCGCAGGAGAAATGAGAGCAGCTCAGTTTCTGGGATGTTCCAGACCTTGCATTATATGAGCTTACTCGGCGCGTCAAATTTGAGCCAGAACGGCCAGCGGACCGTAGGGTTTATATATAAGCCCCCCAGAAATCTGGTTCAATCCCTATTCGCCTCATAACTATCATGAATTGCAACATCACCTCCGCCATTTCGTTGAGGTCGGACTGGACAAATGCAACAAGACGGCTGATGATAACGATGCCGCACTTTCAAACCAGAGCGTCGCATTATCTTACAATATCTAGAGCGCCAGTACTGACGTTAATGAAGAGAGAGAACCTTCGATCGCGTTGATCTCACAAGGCTACTGCGATAGTACAATGGAAGAGCAGACAGCAAATGGCTGTGTGCTGCTCGAAGCATACACTGATACATTCAAACGCGAGCAGACTTTCGCTGCCAAAGAAGCAATTGCGAGAGTGCGAGCAGAATTTGATGAGTATTACAATTCCATACCAAGAGAAGTAGCCATTAAAAAGGTGCTTCATGCTACAAGAAACTCCTAAGATGGTTGGATCCACGATGCTTGGGTCAGTAACGTAACTTCATCACTGCTTTCGAAAATATGGAAAATCAGCTTGTGGAGATACAGAAAGCTCGAAGAGAGATTTTCAGTTGTGATATTTCATCGAATTGAGATTGTGATATTGATATACGGCTGGAACAGACTAACAAAAAGCGAGTCGATTGGAGTGTCAATGCCCCTGGCATAATTAAATATCATTCGCTGACGATATGGAATGAAAACGGCGAGGCGAGGAGGCCAGACTAGCGAGGCTATTACACATGCGAAACTTTAACACAATAAACCACAAATCAAACAGTGAAATCATATCTCCAATTCTGCCATCCATCACTTCATTCTTCTTTATCAGAGATTTTCCCGGTATCATCGAAGCAGTACTATGGGGAGCATAAATTCAGTGAAGCTAGCTAGACACTGAGCCATGCCAAAACAGTAGCTTGTTTGTGTGAGACCACACCTTTGCCATTCTAATGCTTTCGATCCTTAACTTTCTTCCAGAATTTACGCTAGAACAAGCAAACCTCTCAATGTAGATCTTCATTTCACATAACACCACATCTTCTCTTATCATTTTAGATGAAAAGCCTGTAATTTTCGAATCCGAACCATGCAAAAGTATCTCCGTCTTCTTTCAAATAATCGGAAGACATTGCTCCAATCCCCATCCCCCTCCCATAAAATTCTTACAAGACTCCTCAATCCGTGTGACATGGTAAACTACTCCCAAAGTTGTCGACAATCATTCAATCATCAGGAGAAATTAGACGAGAACTCAACAACTCACTTTTGATTGCACAGTGCTAGATACTCGGACCATTCTCTTCTCTTCTATAGGTCTTTTATTTACAGTAGCTGATTATGCTTTTCCTCTTTCAAATTCACTTGCCTTTATCAGTGTGAAATCAAAAGTCTACAGCACAGTATTTAAACCAATGAAAGTTTTAAATTTTAGAGCTGCACGAGCATTGTACCGAGATTTCCTGTATTTAAGGAGTAAGTTGGTTATGAAGATTTCAATCATTACATCACCAAGCCCACCATAAAATCAACGCCAGCGTCAATATAATCAGTCGCATCGCACAAATGCGAGTTGCTTCTAACTGGTAAACAAAGTAACTTCTTAATTTGTACATGACTGCCGTCGCAATATCCTCCTCACTAACTTGCGGCCACTAGACTTTCCATCTATCGTCCAAGGCAACTACAGATATTGTCACACCAGCAAGCAATAATGACGCCAGACCTTTCTCTCGAGGAAGCGCAGCCAGCGCATGCGAACACTTCCTCTGTCATCGACCTCCTAAACCGACTATCCACTCCTCAGCTACCCAGAAACAACACCACAACGACCTCCAATATTCCTTCCATACTCAACCAACTGTCCAACCTTTCTCCTGTCAGCGCATCGATACCCAACAATAGCTGTCCCTTCATATCACGCCTTTCCACCGACGTTCGCACACAAATTTACTCCTATCTCCTCCTCAATCCCTTACTCTCTACAGCAGAATGTGTAAGTGTCGAAACCGATTTCGGCATCAACCAAAAATACGAACTCGAGCCTTCAATTCTCAGAACATGCAAAGAAGTCTACGGAGAAGCGTCCACCGTTCTCTACGGCCTCAACAAATTCTACCTCGTCGCCATGAAAAGCACCCGCATGTTTCGTTTCACACTTGCAGATTTTATCAGTGGAAGCGCGCTCACGAGATATTGGAGAGAAAATGCTGATATCTTCAAGGTTGCGCCTGAGTCTACTTTGTATCTGTGTAAAGTACGTCAATGGCGAGTCGAAGTAGGCTGGTATGGGTCGCCTGGTCAAAGCGATATATCTCTTCCTGTAGTATCTATGAAAACACCGGAGGAATACAAGTTCACGCGATCTTTACCAATCGATCCAAGAACTGGTTTACCGCCTGTTTCTGGACAAAGGAGAACTCGAAATCAATATTTATTGAGACTTGGAGCGCAAGATGCGACGAGCTCGACCATGGTGAATACACTTTCATTCTTAAGACCGTTGCTCGAATATAGTTTGGTGCCTTTTTGTCATTTGATTAAACTTTGTGAAGTACCACCGCATACTCTGGAGATTATTATTAGAGCAAAGAAGGAGGGAGAAGCTCCCATTCGATCCGAATATCTGGGTGTAGTACCTACGGAAGCTGAGAAATTGCGATTGGTAAGACCACTGGAGATGTTACGAGGGTTGGGTAGTTTGGAGTTCACGTATGGCGAGAAGAGCAGTGGGAATGACGTACCATCTGACGGAAATGCCATCGAAGACACTACACCCGCCGACGAAGGCGCCAATTCAAGTACTACTCAAAACAACACACCACCCGAGATCTCAATCTACCAGCTCATCCAACACTCAACAATCATCCACCTAGCCACCTCCAAGGCAGAATACCTGACAGTTGAATCCCCCGCCAGTATATACAACAACCTTCTTTCCTACGCCCAAGCCTTCGAACGTTACGAACCCTTCAAGCAACACATGGCAACCAACTGGCTCTACCAGAACTACTACAAGAGCACCCCTAATCCCTACAAAACCAAAACTACAAATCCCATTCAATTTTCAAATCCATTCGGTCCTCAAGACAACAACTACAAATCCCACCCTGTAAATCGCCATCTTTCAAATGTCGCAGCCGCGGTGCGAAGACACGATATCATTGCGCTCAGAAATAACCGTAGAGCCGTGATTGAGTACCTAGAACCACAATATACACGTATCCTCTCACAAGTCCAGAGATTTCGAGAATACACCGAGAAGCAAAATAAAAAATTCGGGATCTGGAAGGGCGTTTCGATACTCGAGAAGCAGATACTTGATCAACGAGTGGAGGGCAACAGTGCGCTCAATCCACATCCCGAAAAGAGAACCACAAGTATCGATTTCTCAGAAGCGCTAGTCATACTCGAAGAATACGCAGAGTCATTTACCCGCGATTTTCCGCTCGAAACACGTCGTCAAATTGCTCTTATTCGCTACGAATATTACGGTCACTACGAAATCATGGAACGCGAAGTTGCGATGCGGAAACTCCAGGAAATGGTAGTTGAAATGCCGCACCCATTTGAAGAAGCGGCTGTAGAATTCAAGAAATGGTATATGCGCGCTGCGAATGATATGCAGAGACAATTTTTGGAGATTAGAAGCGCGAGGAGACGCTTGATTGAGGATGATGGTGTGAGGGGTAGGAGGGAATTCCCGGTTGATTTTTTAATGGGGTTGGAGGATGGCGAAATTGATTGGTGTGTGTCTAATGATGAGCTTGAGCTTTCGGAGAGCATTTTAAAGAATAAGAGGAATCAGGCTGGTTGGGTTTAGTATACTAGTATTTATGTAGGACAATTTATAACGCGTGTGTGATTTTTACGCTTAGCGAGTGAGAAAATGCTCTTTGATGATGATCGAACAGAGAATAGGAGACTATGTATGTATACCGATCAAGACAAGCGGTATAATAATCCATGAAAAGTTGCAATCGATAACCAAAATGATGAACTCACAAACCTCATCAATCCAAGGCTTCATTGAAGCAATATAACCAAGCACCACCCCTTTCAGCCCTCAAACCCCCCTCAAACCCCCCTCACACCCACACCCACTCCGTCATCTCAAACTATCATGCCCCTCTTCTTCAACACCGTCTCCTTCATAAACGGAGTTCTCCCTCTAATCACCTTCCCCATCTAAAGACCGCAAACAGCATCGCCACCAATCCTAAACTTCCAAAGCCCGATAGCGAGCTCGCCCACTGGAATCTAAAATCCGTATACATCCTCTTACTTGCTAATGAAATAAAAGCCAACGCGATATTTTCCACCAACCCTACTGCATCAATGCACTCGCCGCATACTTGCTCTATGCATCGACGAGGTAATTCGCATTACTGATAATAATTGCCAAAATTCCAAAGCCCATAAGAAAAAGTCTAATAATGTGGATGAGCTGGTGCAGAGAGGGAAGGGATATCCAACTGTAGAGAAAGATTCTGTTGGTGACTTCCAGAAAGCTGCCAATTACAACAGAGGGATATAGTCGTACTTCGTGGATGAGAGTCCGAGGGAATTCTGTATTTCGGGATATGGAATTCTAGTATCAGGAATTAGTATATAGGTAGATTAAATAATCTATATGTTCTCCAATAGCAATCGAAATATATATTTTTTCAATTTGTAGACGATTTCAAGTGTAGAGTTAGGAGTAGACCTGCTCAATGGATTGGGTGAAGAGTTATATAGTTCCAAAACTGAATACTGCTTAGAGAGTGGTGATAAAAACGACAGATTCTGTGAGGAGCGTGTAAAAGAATCTTTGATAATTTTAATCAGGATTTTATGTATGGACTGTTTATGAAGTTCTTCTACTATATATATATACCTTTCTTCCATCTTTACATTGCTATTTCGCTTTAACTAGTAGAATAGCCGAACTACAACTTTCTGAAAGATAGAATGTAAAAAGGGGAAAGAGTAAAACTCACCATATCAACTTGATATAACCAAACGAATAATAAATATATATCAAAAAACACTAATCGAATCTCAAAATCTTTTACAATAGCAAACAGGATAAGCGAGAAGATTATATTTCTAACTCTTTATAATGCACTAGGCTAATATGTATTTGGAAAATATGAATTAGAAACATTGAATTCGATATTGATAGGATTATATATAACGAATAAAATGATGCCATTCATAGAAGAGATGAAGCTGGCGAGGAGCGTGAAATTGATTACGAGCCATACTTTGCGGGGGAACTAATTGAATAAATCGTGAGAATCGGATGATCCATCTCAAGTGACTATTGTCGGAGGGATTGGAGATCGTGGTGGTTCTGCTGTGATTTTTAGGTACTCATGAAGTGCAGAGGGAATTTGGACGCGAGATGCGTTCAGGGGAAAGGATAGGTACCTAGTTGAAAATCATTCTCGGTTATTCCGAGCTCCTTGATTGTAATTGACATATTTCAGACCTTCACTTAAGATCGAATAGCTGTAAATGATTAAAGTAATAACTGAATAACGAAGAGTGAGGTTGACGCCAAGAAAAGTCGATACGACTAAAGCATCACAAGAGAGCCAATTCGCCATCGTTTGAAACCGAGCAATGTAGGTAATTATAGCAACAAATAGACAAGGTACCTCGGTATACGTAGATAGGAAGGTTGAAAAACGAATCGAAAGTGCTTATCACGAGTGTACTTATCACGTGATGGTATCATCCCCTGCGCCTCTTCATACAATGCTTACCGACGACAAGACGCAGAAAGATCTAATAACTTCTACGACTTACCTACCTACCACATAGCGATGAGGTAAAGATCGAAAAAGAACATTTCCTAATCTTATCCTAGATACTTCATATCCAAGTTACTCCCCTCCTCTCCTCCCTTACCCTACATCTTGCATCCCACGTCGAGTATCCCAAACCTACCTACCTGCATCCAACCCTCAAACCTTAACTGATCAATCACCCCAAACTTCCCATTCTCGGCCCAAAGCCGGTTTCTAACCCATCATCGCTCATCCCACTCGGTTCGTATTCCATCCCTCACACCCCTATCCATCCCCGGGACCCGAGTATTCATATCTCGTATCTCATTTCTCATACTATATCTCTCATACATACCCTCTCAGACCCCTCTTCTCTTATCAACAAAACAACTATGATATCGAAAAGATACTATATCGTGTATACTATTCATCCATCCATCCCACTCACACTCCGTGTATCTACCAATACCATATGTCATATCTTTCTTCTTCTCGGGAGTCGCAATAAATCCAGCCCAAGAACCCTGTCCACCCATCCTCCCCTCCAGCAAATATCTCAATCTCAATCCCGATCCCAATCCAAAGCACCCCGATCAGTAATCCCATCTACATCCTTTAAAGTCCACAACATCAACAACATCCATCCCTCTCACACTCCCAGTACACCCCTGAAACCTCACTAACCCCAAACCAGCTAGCCTCGTCACCCCCAGCCAATCAATCCTCTCTCCTCCTCCCCGGCGAAACCCCGGTCCAGCCCTCACTCTCACTCTCAAACAAAATAAAAGCAAAAAATAAAAATAAAACTCATCACGTCATTCCAGATATTACCTAGTATGTCATCGGTACTTCCCATCCCATCCTTCCCTTTCCTCCTCGCCTATCATTATCTATTTACCAATCAATCCACCACCCAGTCCATCAACCAATCATCTACCATTTCCCCAAAAAAGATGAGACCATACTATACTTCGTACTCCCCTTCGTCCCTTCCCTCCCCGCTTTTTCCGGGTTTATCCGCGCTGTTGAAATCTACACGAGGGATATAAGTAATTATCTATCTGATACATACCATATCATAGGTATTAGCATAGCATAGCAAACTATTTTCTGTTATATCATAGTATATCAATCAGAGCATATCATAATACTTCATATCTAAGGAATCGATGATTATATCCTCAAGAATTCATTCCTTGTCATTCTTACTCACTTCATCCCATTCTATCCCATCTCACCCCATGCTCTCCCATCTCATCCATACCCTTCTCTTCTCACTCAAATCAAAACTCAAAACTTCCAAGCTTTATATATCCAAACACATATATCTACACATACAATCACCGACATACATCCACACCTAAAATGTATCTGCATCCACATCCATCCACACACCAAATACAAAATGTCCCATGTACATTCATTCCACTCCATCTACTCCATTCAAGCTGTACTTTCCTTCCGTTTCCCTTTCCTTTCCCTTCCTTTTTATCTCTATATACATACCTAACCTACCTTTCCTTCCACCTCTATCTCTACCCATACATCCAAACCCACATCCAAAAATCTCAAGAATCGGTTTGCGCATTCAGTGATTCAGTGATTCATTCACACATTCATTCATTCATTCATTCACTGTCATAGTATAACATAGTGAATTATCACGCACCTTATTTACACCTCACACCTCACACCTTACAAATCACACTTCACAAATCACACCTCACAAATCACATCACAAATTGCAATGCGACACACACAACACAGACGATGTGATAGGTATCGCTAATCGCTAAAGATGAAGGGGCACGCCACGCACCCATCTTCAGCCAATACAGTGCGCAACCAATCCGAACTGCAGTATCCAAAAAATAAGGCGCATCGCACACAACACAACACAACACAACACAAATCAAACAATTTCATATGAAATTTGATATTTTTTAATTTTTCTTCATTATTAGAAATTCCATTCTATCTGTACCTTTTCTGACTTTCAATCATTCTCCATTTGATTCCATTCAATTTGATCAGTTCAATAGGTAGTAGTAGTAAGTTGACTTTTCAAGATTCAAAGAGAACAAACAGACAGGAAAACGTGATATGACTCAATTCAATTCATCATAACAAGAAATCCATCTTTCTTCCACCATCCCCCCCTTCCTCCACTCTTCCATTTCTCTATTTTCCCCAAAAAACAGACCAATCCTATTGCAATCCCAACCCAAATCGCGATGAAAAAGACAGGGAAAGAAAAGAACACAAATCACATAGTCGCCTCCATTTAGCAATTCCCCATTTCCCATCCATTCATCCCGTTCCATTCCATTCAACTCCCTATAGACAACCCCCAATGAAGTGAGAGTGTGAGAGTAGAGTTGGATTAGAACCAGATTTGAACCAGATTTGAACCCAAAATCATGGAATCAAAAGCAGTTATTTTTCACAATGAAATATCATTCAAAAATGATAGACAATCTCCTCCGCTTGCATCAAAAGTTGAGTTTTCCTCCCATTGATACATATATCCCCTACCACCAACATACAAACAATTTGATAAAAGAATGTGACACATGCAATTGCTCGCTGGAAAGGAGTATCTTCGAAAATCGAGGTGACGGGGAAACAGTTGAAAGCAGTAAGTGCAAATCAGAAAGACAAAAGAAAATCATAAGTATGTTCATGGGAATCCATTAATCATAAAAGGAGTGTCGAGATTGTATAAAAAGTGTTGAGATGTGTTGAAATGCTCCACCAGTTAAACCAAAGTACAATGATAAAAGAAAAGAGCGCCATGTTATTTAACCTAGACAGGAAAGAAAGAACGGGTACGACAAGATGAAGAAGTATGAAGGCTTTTTTGAACGCTGCGAGGGAGAAATTGTTGATCAAGATAGTGACACAAAACGCTGGCGCTATAAAAGACTTTTGTTCGATATGGTTTTGATGGCATTGGTGTCGCCATGAAGATAATGACCAGTTGCGCGGCAGTTGGTCATTATCGCTATGAAGAAACAACTTTTGGTACAGGAATGTAACCGTGAGGTTATTCAATACTCGAAGGAAGACAATCGAGTCGATGGTACGATGAATTTAAATCACCTCTTTCTCTTCTTACTTTTCTCGAAACTGCTCGCACCACTCGCAGAAAGCGCTGATGGGAATATTGGGACTTGAGGTAGGTCGTCTTTCTTCACAGGTACTCCCATATGACGCCCATAACGACCTTTACGACCGTTCCCTTCATCTTCGCTGACACACTGATCAATGCCAAGACCAGCATCTTGGCATCGGCCACAGGGTCTTTGACGATCGCAACCTTTCTTGCTTTTCCTGCAGCGTTGACAACGTGGTTTAGATGAAAGATCCTCTTCATCGTCACCGAGATGATGTTGATGAGTTGCGGTAGATGCCACAGAGGTCTTTCGTGATTGCGATGGTAAGGAAGTGGGTGAGATGGGACCCTTGCTAGAGGCAGAGACACTGTTGGCTTTCTTGGGCTTGACCGAAGGCGTTGGTCTATTTGGTTTGCTAATTCTGTTCGCCTTAGATTTCAAAGAAGAAGAAGGTAAAGGTTTTCTAGCGGCTTTAGCCTTGACCACCTTAGGTTTTGTTACTTCGCTATCAACAGCATCATCTGTTTGACCTGGCTTGAAGGTTCCATCATGGCAGTCTTCAATGTCACGTTCATCACTACTTGGCTCAGTGCTATCCGTCGGTGGATTCTCTTCCAAATGTGGATGGGTCTTTTTCAAGAACCCAGGTGGCAGAATCGGGCTTGGCTCACGCTTTAGTCTGTGAGAAGGGAGTTCATTTTCACTCTCGCTCTCACAATTACTGGTAGCGCCAGTAGAGGAAGCTGCATCAGCACGCCCGCTGAAAGTGTCGTCAAGGGTTGATGCGGAAATGCGACCGTGAGAAATGTTTGACATGTCGCCAAGTCTCATTAGTTGCAGAGCAACATCCTTGTCTTCCTCTGACATGCAACTGCCGATGGTTGGATCTGGAGTCGGTAGTACATCCGACATGTTTCCTGGAGTACTAATAGATTGACGTCCTGGAGGATATGATGCGCGCGTCCGGCGACTTTGTGCTGCTGGCGTAGAATAGAGATCAGGCTCTCCGAACCCATTGGCATTGCCAAAGCTCCTGGGGGAATGAAGGTTGGGTACATTGGAGAAAGGATTTTGGGAAAACCCCGCAAAAGGAAAACTTGATCGCTGATTTTCCATGCGACGTGCCGGAGAAACGGAAGAGTTCGAAGTCGCAGCGGGCATTTGTGGTGGTGCGAACAAAGGAAGTTCCTGATTCAAATCATGATTAGCATGCGTGTGGAAGACAACATCTGCTTATGCGCAGCCAAGTGAACTTACAGAACTTTCAAACTTAGCTCTTTTCCGTCGACCTCCCTCCACAATATTGTCAAGACTGATCTCGGTGTTACCAAGGTGCTCGCTCTTAGCTCTACTAGTAACAGACCCAGCTCCTCCATCTCCACTGCTATATCCATTTAATCCATCGCTATGAAGTTCTTGGAAGCTACCATGAGTGCTTGAGCCACGGCTTTTGAAACCCGATCGAGATCTACTCTTTTTGGCCGGAAGCGGTTGATTAATGCTGGCAGAGACACTACGACGGCCACGGCCTTGTCCAGGAGAAGTGCTACGCTTTCGCGATGTCCTAGACGTTGGTCTTGAGACAGGATGGCCATAATTGAGAGCTTGGTGGGGTGGTAAGTGCGTCTCGCCAGGATAGTAGGCTTGCTGTAAGCGTGGAGAACCAGAACCGTATGATGATGGCCCGTATGCATCAGAAGGTTCTTCTTGAATGACCCGGACATATACCACCATGTTGTTTCTAAAGTTCTCATAACGTGCGATGAGAGTGTTCCCTTGTTCGTCTTCAAAGCTAACACCTTTCGCACCAGCGCCATCTGCATACAGGCCGTAAAAGTTCTTGACAGTGGCAATAATCGAGTCTGTAGTATCGTGAGGGAATATTTGGACACGCATCGGTAGTCGCGCACGATGCTGAGGTGATTGTGTAAAGAGGAGTTCGAATGCGACACTCTTTGGGGTAGGGCTCCCAGCAGGCGACATGGCCATGGAGTGTGGAGTGTTCATGTTGAATTGAGCAGCAGCATAAGGAGGCGCGGGTGGTGTACCGCTTCGCTCATCTCTATTGTGCATATCCGTACCGGACATGATTATTTTTCGGGTCGGGTACGAATGTGTTCGCTGTGGAGGATCGGTAGGTTCGGCGTTTCGATTTTGTGCGTTTGAAGAAGATACAGACCCAGTTATAATGTTGGCTAATTCCATATGAATGTTGAGAGTATGCTTTTGCTCAGATCAGTCGCAGATGTTTATAATTGAGTGAATGTATGTATATTTAGTATCTGAAATCCCGAATGTTTTGTGGGGTGTACAATCGTTGTCGTCGCCGTCGTCGCAAGTCAGTCGGATAGACGTGGACAGAGGTGGGCAGGGGAGAAATGTTCGCTCTGATTAGGAAATGCTGTTAGCAATAGTCATGATAGACTTGAGGATGACATCCTAGGGACATTTGATGAAGGGAGAAGTGAAGTGATGGCATTGTCGTCCGATCTAGTGTCGCTGAATGTACACCCTCCTTCTGCGACAATGATCGGAACGATCGGTTGTATTGGAATGGAGATATAGCAGCGATATTGAACTCGATTTTCCCGATCGCATAGAGTAAAAGTAGGATTGAAACTTACTGGTGATGGGAAAGAATGTTGTTGTGAGCCCTATCGAGGCATTGGAAATTGTCGTCCTGTAGAATTGGTGTCTCTCACAACCTATAAAAAGAATGGTTAGAGAGAGAGGGGATATGGTTGAGAAAATGACATTTCGAGATAATTGACTCTAATATTAAAAACTTAATGATCCAATATCATACTTACTTGAAATTATATCAAGTCGTATGTTTTCCGTGGTGTCTTGTTCTAATATTGAGTGTGTGGTTTGGAAATGGAAGAAGTCGGTCCTCGTTACTCAGAATATGTTAGCTGCTTTGCATAAAATAATATGATTTGGAGAGTTGAATAACTTCTATGCTTTGCTTCAATGGCACAACCAAGAATATCAAATCTACATATTTTCATCATCATTCCTATTTTAAATTGTCTCTGATGAATTTGGCTATTTAATCATTACACCTTGATTTCTATATCAATGAGAGAGAAAAGGAGTAAATTCTCATAATACACATTGCATAATTGCATATAAATCCTCGTGCCCAGTAGTAGAGACGGAGAGCACGATGTATATATATGTATATCTATGAGGTATCTCATCGAGACTCTGTCCATCCATCCTCGATGCAAGTGGTTTCACGCTGACACTGACATTCACTGATGGATCTCATGTGCCTTGCCTGCTCAATATGGCTATGCATATTCGATATCATGACTTGCCTACGCAGGTTCTCTCCGCAGTCCGTTGTCTCCAATCCTCACACAAGTAAGTCATGTTATGCCACCATTGGCAGCAGAAGAAGTACCTAGGTAGGAATGATATTATCTCCGCTGGGTGGTAATGATTAATCAAAGCTTCATCCAACCTTGTTTGGAGGATCTATCCCAACATAAAATGTATCGAGCATATCAATGGACTGGTCAAGTTTCGGCTCTTGAGTATATTAAGACATAATTCGAGTCGGATCCATCCCGTTTTCGGGCTGGCTATGTTCATCAATCCCTCTTTATCTTGGAAACGAAACACACGGAATCTTCGCAAGTGTGCCTAGTACTTTCATCTATCAACATTTCGCAACAATCATGGGAGATGATGTCCACCCCCTCCCCCCTGTATGTATAAGTTCATCAAAGTCCCCAAGCGCAAATGCATGCGACTCAGAAGTAATAAATTGTACCTTGAGAGAACTCCATACATGTACTCTGTTTCTCCTCTAGACAATACTTGATGGCCAGCACCCATTCAGCTACACATACTCCGTACTTCAGAATACACCAGTGCGGTCGAGACAACTCACGGAAAGCAAAGGCCAAGTGCTTGAGTAAATCTTGATAATCAGCCAATGATATTCATGCGTCAACGTCTAAAAGCAAGGATGATTTGAGAATGATCATGGATGTAATGTTCGATTTTCCTTTGACGGTGCTCGTTTGACATGTTCGAAGATTGCAAGGAATGAAATGCGGTGCAAAATTAGATTGAATAAAGGGAAATATCTTGGTGATTGTAGCTAATCAATAGAATCGCGCATTTCTCCTCTTCTCTTCCAAGTTAAGATATACTTTTCAATTGATGATGGTGGCTGTCGGTGTAGAAATACATTTGGTGAGTTGTGATTTCCCCTTCATCTTGATCGCGAAAGGAAGATTTGCGATCCGGGATCATGGTATGCGTTGGCCACGAGTTTCAAATCGCATTCATGCTCCAAGCTGATTAGAAGAAAATTACTCTTCCACGCTCTACTTAGGTCCTCAAAATAGGTCCAAATGATTATGACCGCCACTAGAAAAGCATCAAAGTACTAGCAACAAATCAACAACAACTGACGGCGGCGTAAACAGGTAAGAATCCTAATTAGCACCTGTTGAGTGGCTTATGAATGGAAGTCTCGATGTACCGTGTGCACGATGTAGGTAATACTCTTTTCTATCCAACGTTAAACATGATTCATGTCAACCTATCAAGAGTGCAGCATTCCCATGCAAGCTGTTTTGTTCTTGTAATGTTGCATAGGTAGATACATATACATATTCTCTCTCAATCGTGTGCGACATAGTTTGGTCCAAAATTTGAGTCGAAGCATTGTAACATCATCAATCATCAAATCATCACATCACCAAGCCGTATCGATGAATTATGATGAGGGGCTTGGTGAAGGAAAATGCAAAAGGGTGGGGATTACCTAGGTTAATGCTGGAGAGGATGATGAATGCTAGACACTTCCATGATCCATCATCGCAAACACATCAATTTTAGACTTTAGTGTGCAGCACAAAACCATTCGAGGACTTATTTTAACAATACCTTGAGAGATAAACATTTCAAACCTAAAGAGAGTAAGTAAGTAAAGATACCTAAACCAACACAGATTGGTGCAAGGCGCAATGTGTTGTGTCCACCGTCTGCACATTCGTTACTGTGGTTGGATCTGTGCAATAGCCATCTATCTGTCTGGTCTGGTGGTGTCGCAATCGCAATCGCAATCCCAATCTCAATCCTAATCCTTCAAAGTCAACTTACTGCCGTTATTGCGTAGATGAATATCATTGTCCAATGAAGTCCGCGGAACCCTTCCCACCACGAAACTGTAAGCTTGGCTAGTAGACCGCAGACCCTGACCTTTGGAAGTACAAGCTCGCAATAAGAATCCGAAGTCATTTTCCTCGAGTAAACAAAAACAAAAACAACATTTCGCGACAGACCTGCCTTCATTCATCCGGGAAAGTCGCACGCTGATAGGAAGATAATAAATAATTCAATAATATGAGCCTGCGCCATAAGCGCATAGTTCCCCGATTGTTTTGATTTCCGATTCGTGATGCGTGTTCCGGCTCGAAATACTATATTGTTTGGCAAATCAAAAAGAATAAAATTGCCCCTCTTCGAGTACGAGGTTGATTTTCACCCGTCGAACACCAATCGCGGCACTTTTGAGTTTGAATTTTCGAACTTTTATCTGAAAGTGCGTGAGGAGAAAGAGTTCAAAATGGGGTTTCGTTCAATCCTGCATGATTCATTGTGGAGATATGGAGATATGATTGATAAAAGGTCGAACATCTTTTGTATTCGTGGCACATCGTTCGGCCTTTCACCTCCCTTGAGTCTGTCATCCACCTTTTAAAAAGGCTAAAAATTTTAAAGACCTAATGCATAAGACGAATACCAGACCTTGGGATGTGTTGCGACGCCCAGATGAAGAATGGGAGTATGAACTTGGTCCCTGTGTAGAATATGAGGGGTCCGAGGGGTTTTCGAGGGGTTCGAAGATTGATTGAACAAATCTATTTTTGATGAATCTTTATCAGCACGTGACGGGGCGTTTCTCGACTGATAAAGAAACATCGTGGAGAACAACATGATTGAGTATTTATATGTGCGGGAAACAGTTGAGAGACCGGCTCGAGAATACCAAAAAATTGAATAGAGTGTTTCTTCGTACTTTGATAAAACATTTGGAATGGTACTTATATAAGATTTCACTTATATGTTAGTTATTCGATCCAAATTCATGATCCTGTCGTGTCTTTGGGAGACGTGTAGGAAAAACGCGATGCCATAAGATAATTTGCCTTACCAAAGCATAATCGTACGCTAAGCTCAAAGAAGAGAAGTGTAAATAAAGCTAAGAGCACCACGCAAGGGTCATGTTGTTGTTGTGCTCCAACGGCCAATGAAACTGCACAGATTCTGGTCCCCGCCAACCAGACAAAACAAAGAATTAAAATTGTATGCACCTCTCTACCTGTACTCCAACCAGTTATTATACAAGAGAGAACTTTTTGGTCGAGACCCAAACATCAACAACTTCATCTTCGTCGCTCTCCACAAATCTTCCTGTCTCCCTCACCTTCTTTTCCATCTATTCCCCTCTAACCCCTCCTTCGGACCCCCATATCATCGTATCCATCTTCATGCTTCGAGCTATCATAACTCTGCAGGGACTTTTTTGACTACACGATTTCATACATTGCATATCGAAGCAAACGATTGGCATAATCCTCCATAATTCTTGATTCATTGTCCAATTGAAACTAATCCCTTTCACCAAACAACATTCCTGCATGACATCTTGATCGCGATAGCTTCTTGACGCTTTTTTTGATACTTGGATCACTTCAGCAAGAATAATACACAGTACAGTCATCGCAAATCAGCTTCGGCTCTTGCTATCGTGTACCGTGTTGGGAGGAAACAATAGCTTCAATCATGGACGCTCGAGTAAGTTCTTCCCTCTTTCTTCTTGCTACTGGCATTATTACGACTATTGTGGCGGCGGTGGTGGTGGTGGTGGATCGCTCTTTCCTCCTTTCTTCCCGAGATTCATTATTTGCTGAGTACCCAATTTGACGCAATCTTCTTTTACTTTCGTAATCTCCTCATACTCCGATCTACATTCCAATCCATCACCCTGTCAACTTCATTTCAATCTTCTTAGATTCTATTCAATTGCAGACAGATCAAACTGACATTAAATGTTTTAATAGCCCCAAAGACCTTCACGATCGACTCAAGCCAATACTAATGGTGATGAGAACGTCGCACCTTTAATTACCAAACAACAATCAACTCTACATCAAAAACACAAGTCCACAGGAGCCTTAACCAATATGTTAGCAGTCGGAGGACTCAAGGCTGCTGCCAAGAGGACTGCATTTGGAGATGTTAGCAATACCGCAAAGACTTTGACTACTATTCGGGACGAGTCTGCCGTTAATGGCAAGTCTGTCGAAACCATTAAGCCTATTGCTACTCAGGATAAGTCAGCTGCACTTTCAAAGCCAGCACAACGACCACTCAACAATGCCCTCAAAGCACCATTAGCTACATCTACTTCCGAACAACCTTCTATTGCTCCACTTCAAAAACAACCTCAAGCAAATAACACCAAGCGCAATACTTTGGCTAAGAAGGGTGCTGTTTACAAGGATAGCGAAAATGAAAACATTCAACCGCTTGCGCAAAAGCCAACTGCCTCGACTAGTTCAGCTCAACAAACCCTCGGCCCCAGACATGCTAAGAGTCAACCTGAGATCAAGGCCGAGCAACCGCTTTTACGACGAACACAGAGCAAGCAGTTGAACAATGCTGTCGACAATGCCGAGCCCACAATCTACCACAACGCTTCGGAACATCCTCTGAAGGAGAACGTCAACGAATCTCACCTCCGATCTATCAAGGAAAAGGATGAGTCTGCTATCGCCGAGAAGTTGAAGTCACAAAAGCAATCACCAGCTGCACCAATTGCACCAATTGCACCAATTGCACCAATTGCTTCCGAACCCGAAGAATATTGGCCCGAGGACGAAGAAGAGACCTATGACGACCAAGGCTATACAACTGCCCATTCCTTCCGAGGGGAGAATACCACTGGAGGAGCGACTACGGTTATCGTCCCAAAAGTCACAAACAAAGTTAAGAAAGAGCTTGAGGATGCCAAGATTCTTGTCGAGTCTGTTCGAACCCAAGATGATATCGAGGACGAGATGTGGGATACCAGCATGGTGGCTGAGTATGGCGAAGAGATCTTCTCATACATGAGAGAGCTTGAGGTTAGTGATTCTAATATTCATTGTTATGCTTGAGAAATGGTCTTGGTCTAGCTCATCATAGAGCATGGGACAGCAACAGCGGTCACTACTGAGACCTTTTTTGTTCATGCTGCCTCTGATTGATATTGTTTTACACTTCGCTGACAAATCTTCAACCACAGAACAAACTTCTTCCCGACCCACACTACATGGACACACAAGCAGAGATTCAATGGTCAATGCGATCTGTTTTGATGGATTGGTTGATTCAGGTTCACCAACGATTCTCTCTACTACCCGAGACCCTCTTCCTTTGCGTCAACTACATTGATAGATTCCTTTCGAAGAAGGTTGTTTCGCTTGGCAAGCTTCAATTGGTTGGTGCTACCGCCATCTTTGTTGCTGCCAAATACGAAGAAATCAACTGTCCTTCCATCGGAGAGATCGTCTACATGGTTGATGGTGGTTATAGCAGTGAAGAAATTCTCAAGGCAGAGCGATTCATGCTCAGTATGCTTCAATTCGAGTTAGGATGGCCTGGACCAATGAGCTTTCTTCGTCGCATCAGTAAGGCTGATGATTATGATCTTGAAACTCGAACATTGGCCAAGTACTTCTTGGAGGTCACCATCATGGATGAAAGATTTGTCGGTAGCCCACCAAGTTTTGTTGCTGCAGCGTGCCATGCTGTTTCTAGGTTCATGCTCAGCAAAGGTGATTGGTCTCCAGCTCATGTTTACTACTCTGGCTATACTTGGAATCAGTTGAAGCCAGTGGTTGCCTTGGTTATTGAGTGCTGCGAGAATGCTCGAAAACACCATGCTGCTGTCTTTGAGAAATATTCCGATCGCCGTTACAAGAGAGCATCTACTTACGTTGAGGATCAAATGATCAAGGGCTTTCAAATTCCGGGTATCAATCGCCGCCGACAATCTACATCTGTTCCAGCCCCTCTACGCCTCGATTCTCAATACCAAAATGTTACATTTGACCCATTGTTGTCCATCGAGGAGAACTCTCAGCGAATGGTTCAGGCAAGAACCTAAGAATCTTAATTACAATAATCCTTTATAACAACACATCACACAACATTCAATTCACTGTATTTTACTGGACCAGATACGATTTTGAATCGACTACCATTCCTTTGGCATTTCGATTTAAACAACATCTGGATCCACTTTTACCATACCCCTTCAATAGACCACATTGCTTCACAGTGGCGTTGGCGGCGTTGCATACAAAATCAATTGGTTGCCGTCATCACTTTGCACACCGCATAATGGTTGGCTTTTGTTTTACTGGTTTTGTTCTTCTCCTTCCTGGTTTTTTAGTGAGGGAGAGGGTTTTGCTCAATGATATGGCTTTTTTATTCTCTTCTGGAATTTAGGGCAGATACCTTTGCAGCATCACGACTTTCATGATCTGATGATACCATGACTTTTTGAGTTATTTGCTTTTTACCTGGTGCAGGAGGGACAATGGATTGAGAAAGGGGAGGAAGATCAAAGTAAGTGGGCGGCAATATATCCATTGATCGGATATGCACTGCTTATCATCTTACATCAATATGGGGAGTTTAATGGCAGGGGACAATGCTTTATTTTTTCTTTTTCTTATTGCAATTGTTTTGTCGTCGGAGTTCTGGTTCCCATCTACGGATGGGATTGGAATGAATTGTATTCTCAAGATACCATGAAGAAGTATTGGCATATGATAAAAATACTTCATATCCAAAAATAAAATTAACATAAAAGATATTTGTGTATTTTCTTGTGACTTTTGTAATGAATGAGATTGTGACTTTTTGAAGATTACTTCAGGTAAAGACGTAATAGCAAGATCCATGGATAGATGTAATGAGATGAAGTATCCAATAAAGGGATGCAATGTTGGTTTGAATTATTCGAGGGGTATATGGGATAGGTTGAATGGAGGACTCGCTTCTTTTTGAAGTTTCCCCTGAAAATTGGGAGATGGTTGATTGGTTGATTGATTGGCTGGTAATGGGTGGTGATGATGGTTGAGATGGGGTTGTACTTGTTTTTGATGAGATGAGATAAGTGAGGATGAGATGTTCTGAGATGGTTTGATATAGGATGAGAATGAGATGATATAGTGGATGATATAGTGGATGATTTAATTGGATTGCGTGATTGGATTATGAGAGAGAGAGGGGGGGAAAGCAAAGAGGAAGGGGATAGGAGGATGGAGAGAGGGAGAGGAGGTGAAGGAGAGGAAGAAGGGGGGGGAAAGGAAGGGGTAGGATTATATTATGAGGGATATGGATATGGATATGGATATGGAATATGATTGGATCACCTTCTGTAAATATGTATAGATAGTAGGTGAGTAGATAGTATAGATTATAGAAAATAGACAATTAAAATGAGTAGATGTATATAAGTTGTAAATATTGTGTAGGTAATATATATTATAAATAAGTAGATGGATAGATAATGGGTTATAGATAGATTAGGTAGGTAGATGGTGTATATAGGGGTATATAGATTTATATAGATAAATAGAATTAATAATATCTAATATCGAGTATTAAATGCAAGGATTAAATAAGATGACTCTGTTTTTATACGGCTTTGAAAGTAATAAGTATAGTTAGTTGATTGGTGTATGGGGATTGGTAGGTTGGTAGATAATAATAAGTAATAGGGAATAGCTAGAGTAGTGGGTGTAGAGTAGGGAGGGAGGAGCTCGAGATTTTGCTGGATAGTGGAGTACTAGGAATGATGGGTAGATTTGGAGACTTGTGGGCTTGTAGGCTGGTGGGTAAGCCGGATACCAAGGCCGTGGAAGAGATGGGAGGGATGGGATGGAGTGATGGGAAGGCGGGAAAGCGGGAGGGAAAAAGGTGGGATTTTGAGGGGGGATTGGGATGGATATTGGAGTTGGAGTTGGAGTTGGAGTTGGAGTTGGAGGTGTTTGTATCTTTGATTGTGATGTGGAATTTTGGTGTTCAGCTAACTTGCGGAGGAGGGATTGTAACAATTAGGGATTGTTTGTGGATGGTTGAGTGTGATAGAGAAATGGTTGGATTGGATTATATTTGTTGAAATTTTTATGTTGCAGTATATAATGAGTGATTTAATGTTTATCATCAGGTATGCACCCTAGGTAGTAAGTAGAACATCCTCTATCAAATTGATATAAGTGATAGGTGATCAGATATTAATAACCCTCATACTCTATCGGTAGTTCTTCAAAGATAGCCGAGAATGAACTCCCTGGTCTCCTGGTCTCCTAGTAACGATAACAACGTTGTATTACTTACAGAGAAGTTTGATAATTGTGGTACCTTTCTTGGGATACCCAGTGTTGGGGGGCGGGGGGGACGGGACGAATATATGCGCACGTATCGAGTAGTATTTGCGGCCTGGCAGAACTGTGGCTGTTGGACCAGTAGTGGAGATGGAGGAAAGGAAGATAAGTTGAATGGGTTGCCGAGGAGCGAGCAGAGAAGATTGATGAGGGCATTTTGTAGAATCAGTAATGTCAGGGAGGTAGAGTTACATCTACCATACCTACTCATGCGACTTGGCAATACTTTGACGTTTTGTTCTGATGCTCATACTCCATACATCAGATGATATTTTTGAAAGAGGATTAGTCTTTACTCGGGCTTCCCGGCAGTGTGTGTAACGGTAGGCAGGTAGGTATTCATCAATAGTCAACATCGGACTGTATATCAAATTTGGAAACGAAGATATAAATATTCTCTCTCTCTCTCTCTCTATATATATATATAAATATATATACAATTATAGAAATAGAAAAGAATAGAACAATTTAAACTCGACCTACTCTTCACTCTTCATTCCCAATAATCACATTCATAAGTCGGATGCCCCACTTTCGGGCCACCCCTCTTTTGGGCCACCCTTTTACACCAAAAATCACTTTTTTAATTTATCAATATCTCTATTAATATTGAATATAATTTGATAAGAATCTATATATACATAATTCAAACCATTTTGAATTTATATTGAAATTTTCAGATTTTTAGGATTTTTGTAAATCGATTTTTAAAATCTTAAAATATCGATTTTCAATTTGTATAGAAATTATATATAAATTTAAAATTCTATAAAATCTATAATAATTTTTAAGGAAAAATAATTAAAAATAAATTATAAAATTTTATAATAAGTTTATAATATATTTATTCTAAGAGATTCTGAAAAAATAGAAAATTTCTTATAAATAAATATTTAAAGAAATACTTTCAAAATTATAGGAATTATTTATATTATTCTAAATTTACTATATATTATATTTCTATATCTATTTATTTTTTTGAATTTTTTTTTGAATTTCTATATAGATTCAAATTTGAAATCTTCAAAAAGATATATAATTTTCTTTTAATATTTATTGTTAAAAAGTTATTCAAGATTATATAAATATTTTAAATTTGTATGTGATTTTTATACAAATTCGAAAATCGATATTTTAAAGTTCTAAATCTCAATCCAAAAAAATCCTAAAATTCTAAAAATTCTATCATAGATTCAAAATAACTTGAATTATATAGATATAAATTTTTATTAAATTATATTCAATATTGATGGAGAAATTAATAAGCCAAAAAAGTGATTTTTGGTGTAAAAGGGTGGCCCAAAACAGGGGTGGCCCGAAAGTAGGGTGGTCGACTTATTCATGCATTAATCAATTGACGATGAATTTAAAAGTGGGTGAAAGTTTTCGCACTTTCTACTCTTCTGGTGAAATTCGGTATTATGTATGAGTATCATTTATTATTTATTAATGAATAAAACCCGGCACTCTTCGGAACCAATCCCGACTCAAAATTTAATTTTTGTTTTCTTTACTCTGTACAGTCATACCAGCCCAGATTCGCCCCCATCTTCCCCAGTATTAATTTCCTCTCCAATTGGAGAAATCGTTGAATGGCTTGGAGCTAGATAAAAGTTTGGTTGGTCCCGTTGTCTTATTCTTTTTAACTTCAATTGAGAAGAGAGAGAAAAAAAAAGAAAGTTGACCGTTGACCGTTGACCGTTGACCGTTGAGATTTGAGATTTGATTGTCGCACGAAGAAGTACCAATTCACCAATTGTCAGCTCGCTCACGATATCCTCCAACAAGAAAAAAAAATAAAAAATTGTCCCAAGTCTGACAACTCGACAACTCAATTGCCTGTTTGAGTGCGGAAACTCCAGGAAACTCCACAATTCCTCGCAGATCTTCCTCCGAATTTCGGTCACTCTTTCAAAAGAAACTCATCCGAAGTACACAGTATCCATTGGACGAATTTAATACACGATTTGGAGAGTCGCAGATTCAAAGGGTCAAATCATGACAGGGACAGATCTCACAACGGCGAAGGAGGTGGTGAAGGAGTCATTGTTGGGCTCAACGGTGGCAGGGGATATTCAACTTTCCGCCCAATCGAAAGCTACTTTTGAGAAGAATTCGCGGAAGGATGAGTCTGGAGCTGAGGATTATATGACCGAGGAAGATTTTGTAAATGCCATTGCGCCGGAAGGAGAAGATTATGTGAGTCAATGTTTTACGTTTATGCCATTCTGCCTTGTCAAGAGTCATAACTAATGAATTGATTTCCTTCTAGCATAAAATCAAACGAGAACAATATGCAATTCTATTCCGTGTAGCTGATCAAAGAAATACCGGTAAAATCAGTTTACATGATTGGGGAACTTTCGAAAACCTCCTTGCCAAACCCGATGCCGAATATGAGATCGCATTCCGTCTGTTCGATGTCGAACGAACCGGCACGGTCAAATACGATGATTTGAAGAAGTTATATGAATTGAACAAGGGACCAGATTCCATACCCTTCGATTGGAGTTGCGAATGGGCGACTTTATACAGTGGAGGAAAGAAGAGAAGACACGATTTGACTTATCCACAATTCTCGCAGATGCTTCGAGGTTTACAAGGAGAGAGAATACGTCAAGCTTTCCACCACTTTGATAAAGATGGAGATGGATATATTGAGCCAGAGGAGTTCCAAAGAATTATTCTCGAAACAGCAAAACATAAACTCTCGGATCATCTTCTCGAAAATTTACATACTCTCTGCAATATCTCGGCTGGTAGCAAGATTTCATATGCAAATGTTAGAGCGTTCCAAAATATGATTAGGGAGATGGACTTGGTGGAGATGGTCATTAGACAGGCAACTGCAGAAAGCACCGATGGAAAGATTACCAGAACGGATTTCCTAAATGAAGCTGCAAGAATTACTAGGTTTTCTCTCTTCACTCCTATGGAAGCTGATATTTTATTCCACTTTGCCAGTCTGGATAATCCTTCTGGCAGACTCGGATTATCTGATTTCGCAAAGGTCCTCGATGCTTCATGGCGCAATCCATTGTACAATGCCTACGAAAAAAGGGCTAACGGCAATGGTGTGAAAGTAGCTGGGGGAAGTGTCCTGTATAGCGTTCTCGAATCTGTTCATCACTTCGCATTGGGAAGTTTGGCAGGAGCTTTTGGCGCATTTATGGTATACCCTATCGATCTCGTCAAAACTCGTATGCAAAATCAAAGATCTTCAAGAGTTGGAGAAATGTTGTACAAGAATTCTTGGGATTGTGCTAAGAAGGTTGTGCGCAATGAGGGGTTCAAGGGTTTATATTCTGGTGTTTTACCACAACTCGTTGGTGTTGCTCCAGAAAAGGCTATTAAATTGACAGTCAACGATCTTGTTCGTGGTCATTTCTCCTCCAAGGATGGCAAGATTCAATTGAAGCATGAAATTCTTGCTGGTGGTATGGCCGGTGGTTGTCAAGTGGTAAGCTAATATTTACCCCTCCGCCCCACTTTTGAATGTATACTAAAATCACGCACAGGTCTTCACTAACCCCCTTGAGATCGTCAAAATTCGTCTACAAGTTCAAGGAGAAGTCGCTAAAAGTGTTGAAGGCACTCCTCGCCGCTCAGCTATGTGGATCGTTCGTAACCTTGGTCTCGTCGGTCTCTACAAAGGAGCATCAGCGTGTCTCCTCCGTGATGTTCCTTTCTCCATGATTTATTTCCCTACATATAACCATCTGAAGCGCGACTTCTTCGGTGAAAGTCAGACCAAAAAATTGGGTGTCGTGCATTTATTGACTGCAGGTGCCATTGCTGGTATGCCAGCTGCTTATTTGACTACACCTTGTGATGTTATCAAGACCAGATTACAAGTTGAAGCCAGAAAGGGAGAATCTCAATATACATCTCTTCGTCATGCCGCAAAAACCATCTTGAAAGAAGAAGGATTCAAAGCATTCTTCAAGGGTGGACCAGCTCGTATCCTTAGATCTTCCCCACAATTCGGTTTCACATTGGCTGCATATGAAGTCCTTCAAAATCTTCTTCCAATGCCAGGTCATGCCAAGGATGAGAGACCTCATGTGGGTGTAGCTGGTGCGGCCGCATTGCCAGGCCAGGAGGGACCACTTCATTATTTGAGAAGTAGAAATGCGTTGAAGATTATTTTGGATTTGGATCAGGAGTTCGGAAGAGTGAAGCTTCCTGGAAAGGAAAAGTGGATGGGATTACCTAGAGCGATTGGTGGAAATGGTACTGGAAGTGCTTAGAGGATAGAAGGGGAGTGAAAATTCTATGAGTTGGGTGAATGGGGGAGTGGAGTGAAAAACAAATAGAGAGAGAGAGAGAGAGAAAGAAGAAAGAAAGAGAAATTTATGACCTATATGCATGTATTTGGATTGATTGGATGGTGTCTGATTTGATTTGATTTGGGACCTAGGCGTGGGTTTAGACTGATGAATAGATATGATGGGATAGAATCGATAGAATAGAATCGATGAGTGAGTGGTAGGAAGATAGGTAAGTAGGTTGGTGGGGGGAGGGTGAAGGGGGAAGGGGTTAGGGGAAGGGGTAAGGAGGTAGCGGGGGTTAGATTTAGATCTTTAGATCTTTAGATCGCTGTCTTTGACGAATGGATGAATGGGAAGATTGGTGGATAAAGGGAGGAGAAAGAAGATGAGAGGGAGAGAAGAGGAGAGGGGGATAGCGAAGAATGGATGGGAAGGGGGAAACATATAATAAGGAAGGGGTTATCGTTATATATTTAGGCGGTTAGATGAAGGTAGATAGTTAGATAAATGGATATTTATTATATGGTTATATCGGTACATGGTTGTATGGTGCATGGTTCATTTTTTTTGGTTTCATTTTTTTGGTTTTATAACTTGGTTTTATGACTTGCTTTGCGGGAGGTTGATTGTGTGAGAGGGTGAGAGGGTGAGAGGATTTTAGTGATTTTTTAGATAGGCAAGATGAATGCGTGGATCGGTGGGTGGATGGGTGGGTAGATAGGGGGGGAAGAGTGAAGATAGGAGATTGGAGGAGAGGAAAGGAGAGAAGAGGAAATGAGACAAGATATATTGATAAGCGTTATATATACTTAGTTAATAGATATTAGGTATTTGGTATGGAGTGTTGGGTGCTAGAGTTGGAGATGGGAGGTAGAGCTGGGGATTTATTTATCCAGTGGTAGCCCGTATTGAACGATCTCATTTTCTTATATGTTATCTTTTGTATTTTGTGTTTTATATC
This sequence comes from Botrytis byssoidea, assembly GCF_014898295.1. Classification (NCBI taxonomy): domain Eukaryota; kingdom Fungi; phylum Ascomycota; class Leotiomycetes; order Helotiales; family Sclerotiniaceae; genus Botrytis; species Botrytis byssoidea. The sequence continues at coordinate 230,292 of NW_024065843.1, forward strand.
TTGGTTTTTGGTTTTTGGGTTGTTGAGAGCGTGGGTGGGAGTGGAAGAGTGTGAGAGTGTATGGATCTTCTACTGATTGGGAGAATGTGGATGTGATGGATTTGGGAGGAGTTGGTTGGCTAGTGGGTTATTGGTTGTGTAGTGTTTTGGGAGAGGGGGAGAGGTTTGTGATATGTAATATTGTATACTGTTGTTGGGTTTCTGTGTTCGTGTTGATGTTGGGCGAGGGGTTTATAAAAGGATGAAAGAATGAAAGGGGAAGCGAGGAGGCGGGGGAGGAAAGGGGAGGGAGGGGAGATTGGGAGATAAGGAATGAGATAATATAAGATAGAGTGCAAGTTGAAAGAAAGGAGGGGTATAGCAAATAGATGAATAGATAGCGAGCCAGGTAGATGAGTAGAGGCTTATTCGCTCTATAAAATGTCTCGAGCTTTGCAGAATATTGCCCGGTGTTGGATGGAGGTTTGGATGGAGGTTTGGATGCAGGTTTTGCGCTAAGTGGTGGGTTTTATGCGGGAGTTTTGTGTGTGGGTTCGGAGGTGTATCTTGTATACTCACCCTTCAGAAGTAAAGAATTGGGAAAGAGGAGAATCAGAGGAGGAAATGCGAATGGGAGGATAGAAGATCGGGGTCAAATTAAGTTTTATGTGGTTGTATGTGGTTGTATGTGGTTGTATATGGTTGTATATGGTTGTATGTGGTTGTATGTGGTACACTCGAAAATCATGTGTGTGGTCTGGTCCATATGGTAGTGGGTAGCATATACGCAAAGTAGATTCTATATCTACCTACATAGGTAGGTAGGTAGGGAATGCTTGCTGGATTTTGGGATAGTTGATGGATGAGGATGGAAGGAGGAAGTGGAAGGTGGGTATCACGTGGTTGGTGCTTAGCTTGTTTTTGTACCTGCCTAGTAGTTTGGTTTACTTTTATTCGTTTGTCTTGCGTGCGATTTTTCATGAATCATGAATAATTCATTCATCGTAACGGTGAGTATCTAGGTGGGTAATTGTACAGCATGGATTTGGGAATGAAGACGGTCGAAGGATCTACATGGGTATTTTTTTCTTCGTCCATTTATTCATCCAATTTACGATATGATCTCATTTCTATATCGCCGTTGAAATGTTTTCCTATCAGAATTCTTCGGTGCAAAGATTTTATGAGGCGTTTCGTGCCCTGTAAGCCACAGGCGCAGTTCCAGACTCAATTGCAAAAGTCCCATGCAGACCTCGGGAGTGAGCAAAAGTACCATGTCAAGGTTTGCGTTACTGGGGTTGAAAAACAAAAGGACCACGCATGAGGTGTCAGCAAGGCTGAGGAACTTCTGGCGGCTGCGGTGGATTGGGATATATAAAGTCTTGCATTTCACTGTCTTTTTGATGGTGGTATTATTTGATTATTGTTTTGTATTGAATCTTTACACTCATTGTGTCTTTATATGTTGACTTGACGTCGTTGAGTTTATTTGTCCTACCGAGTTGGAGAGCTTGTTGAAATGGCCACCAACTTCGACTTTGCCCTCGATGGTGATGCAATGTCGCAAGAAATCTCAGGGATTCTTTTAGAGGATTTCAATGTATCGGAAGTTTTCAATAATGGTACTGAACGATCGGAATTGGAAAATAGCGCTCTCGATCCATCATCAGCATCATCTATACACTCGTGGCCTTTACCGTCTACCAGTCCCTATTCATTCACCCAGCCTTCATTGCCTTACAATGGCACACCCATCGTGCCTTCAAATACCGCAGCTCATGCGAATCCATCTATGGTCAAGCCTATGGTACCTCCATCGAAGATTACCGCTGGACTTGCTCCCAAGGAACATTCCGCAGAAGAGTGGGAGCGCCAGAGAATAACTTTCACTAAACTCTACATGACTGATGACAAGCATCTCGAGGAGGTGATGAGAATTGTGGAAAATGAATATGGATTCCGTGCAACGTAAGTTTTTCTGGGATTGGTGACTGCTACCTATAACAGCCAACTAATTCGAAACGGCTGGCCACGTCAATACAAGCGACGAATTGAACAGTGGAAGCTAGACAAGAATATTAAGGAAAATGACATGAGAGTCATTCTACTCAAAGACTTGAAGAGGAAACGCGAAGGAAAGAGCAGCGAATTCTGCATTAGTGGCCGGGAAGTTGAACCAAAGAAGATTCGACGCTTCGCGCAGAGATATAAAGTGACCGAGGAGTCAATCTTTGAGTTTGATGTTGGTATGCTAATTCTGGAGATGAACATGTGATTCCTCTTTGATACTGATTTATCTAGAAACTCCTTGTTATATTGATTGCGATACCTCGGCACCGATAATTGAGGATGAAAAAATACGGCATCATATGGGAGAAGAAGACAATATACCAGACTCAACAATACTAACTTCAACAGTGGTCGAGTCAGACCAGGACCAAGAGATTCGGAGACTCGATACTGAGACAAGATTTCTGATTCAGTTAATTCGAAGATTTGGTGCTGCCGTCCCCATTGATTCTACATTCGACCTCTCTCTCTTCAAGTATCCTCCTGATATAGACAGTCTTACCAACGAAATGTTTGAAAGATTTATCTTCTACGTAAGATAGAATACTCGCTATATCTAAGACTGTCAACGTTGATTTTCTTGATCACTAATATTTATCGTAGAAACTTGACGTATACCGACATTTGTTAATGCGCGATAATTTTCTCTCTTGTTGGCTTCCCGCCCCTAAAACATCCCCATCGTACCGTTTTGCTCGCTGCAGTTGCTCTTTTACACTGGAGAGGGTACATCATATTTCACGCAGTACCTTTCTATTCATATTGTATCTTCTCGAAGAGAGGCCCCTTAAGATTGGGTTTCTATCCGTCAATGCAGTGTGTGAGGGTCACAATTTTGAGAACATGTTGTGTTCTAGCATTGTATCCTACTGGACAGAGAGATGCTCGGGAATAAGATTATGTCCGCAGTTGTACCTTCCCCTAAAGCCCCTATGTTTCTCACATTCTGTGGAGTCCCCGAATCTCGATGGTTATATGCTTCAAGTGATGGTTGAAATGATAAGATCTCTTGATGAGGAAGTTTTTGTCACGAGAAAGTTCTCTTTTGATGCCTGGGATAATTTTGTGAAGAGAACAGAAAGGGAATTGAAAGATTTGCATGATCTGGATTGGATTGATTTTCTTGGGGAGACTGAAGGCATAACTATCGGATATTCTGGGAATACAGCATACTTGCATGACGATGCAAGAGTTGCGTTATGATGGCCATGCTATCGTTCTCAAAGGATGATAATCTTCGAATCATACGGTGTTCAGCGAACAGACAATTTCGTGCAAAGGATCTGGATATCTATTGGGACAAAATTTTCATCTCTATGACACACGTATTACGACAAAAGTTCGTCTGAACACTGAGACATTCGAACATATATTTTTAATTTTTCTTGGGGGGGCTACATATTCATGCTCATGGTATATGAAGTTGAAGCAGGGAATGAAAGTTTTTCGCTCGGTTGACTCGGTCTCAGAGGAATAAAGGTTGTTTTGGTTTTGTGGCATCGAGATTTGGGACTTCAAGGAGGAGTTTTTTGGGGGAGGATAGACTTGAGAACATGATCGGGGTATCTTTTTTCATTTGTGGTGTGAGTCGGAACTTCTTAGAGGGTGGATGGAAAGAGAAGCGAGGGGAAGAAGGGTAAGGAGTTCTGTTGTATTTTCATGACATTTGATTTCTGATTCCATTAGAGATACTACTAGTTAAATCTCTATTGTCAGAAATATCTCATCCGGTATTTCCTTCCGCTCATCATCTTCCCAACATCCTTTTATTTTACCAATCCCTTACCCATGACTGCATCTTTTTCATCTGATCACAAAGCTCCGTGATACTTTCCTCCTCTCCTTTCTATTGCATCGATATCTCCTCTGATGTTCATTACGAGAGGGTAGAAACTTCCTCCACGTTCGTATTGCATCACAATAACCCTTCTTTTTTCATTTTACTGCCTGATGTCGCTTTTCTTATAGCATTTTTGCGATCAATGATTTCATCTCATCTAATCACAGAGCCTCGACACTCTCTGGGCAGGTAGAGGAGGATGGAGGAATTTTCTCTGCGTTCGCAATCCATTTCGTCCTTAGTACTTGTCAAAACCGCAGAGACATACATCCCCATCTCCACCATTTCTCATCCTCCCATCTACAAAGCCCCGTAACTCCTCCCTCCCCTCCTCTCAATCGCATCAGTATCCCCACTCACATCTCTCACTCCCCTCTGAAACTCCAAATCTGCCTCCGCCAACACGTCCTCCTTTTTCCTTCCCGATGCCTCGCCTAGTTCCTCAGCATCCGTAGCTTGCGCTATCTTCTCCACTTTATCTTTTTCGGATTCGGATACGGATCCCAGACCGGCGAGTTGAACGCCGTCGGTAGGCCAGGGCTGCGAGGAAGGGAAGAGTGTGTATGGCGAGGAGGAGGAGTGGGGAGGAGTGGTAGATGTAGGGGTCGTAGGAGATTGTGGGATAGAAGAGAGACGACGTTTGGTTTCTTGGGCTTTTTTTCCTGCGAGAATAAATTCGGTGTCGGAGGGGTGGGGGGCAAATCCTACTTCTTTCTTTTGGGGAAGAGAAGAGGTGGTTTTAAGGGAGGTAGGTGATTTGGGGGAGCTTGGGGAGTTGGGGGTATTGTTTTTATTTTTGTTTTTTAGTTGCGCGATGGGTGATGTGTCGCGCGGGCTTATACCGATGGTTTTGCGGAGGATGTAGAGGGTGCTCCAGTAGATGAGGAGGAGAGTGAGGAGGGATACAAAAAAGAGACCGAGGAGCGTGGAGATGAAATCGAGGGCGTCTTGGAGTTGGGTGAGGACTTGTGGGTGGGGAGGGATGTTAGTTTGGGTTTGAGGGGTGGGGAGGTGGTTTTTATGATGAGAACTTTGGGAGTGAAGGGAGGGAAGATGATAAGAGGGAAGTGGGACATACGAGATATTGAAGTACTGGTAGGTGGGGGAATAGCAATTGGAGTGGCAATTTGTAGGAGAGAAGATGGTTCTGCGGATAGGTGGGACGGGGAGAGGGTTTGAGAGGCTGTGTGGTGAGATGGGGGTGTGGGGATTGCTGAGGAGGAGGGGATTGATGGTTGTGAGAGTGAGGGTGAGGGTGATGATGATGGTGATGAGGTTGAAACGGAAGAGGAAGAGACGAGTTGAGTTGAGGAAGAGGTGACTGTGATAGAGGAAGAAGAGATGACTGGTGCCGAAGAAATCGAAGATATGGTAGTTGAAGAGGAAGAGACAACTGGAACTGAGGAGGAAGAGACGCCATGCGCCGAGGAGACAGTGACAGTGGTGGTTGTACTCGAAGCGGACATCTTTAGACTTTCGTGCGATTTTCGCATCGACAACTATTACTGAGTGGCAGATTAATATTGAACAACTTCAACTAAAGAGAATAATCAATCGATAAGATGACTCTTAAATAGCAACTCCTCACTTTAATCAACCAAAATCGTTTGAGAATATGTGAATCATTTACAACTTCGCAGAATATAAACCAAAGAGAAGGAAAATCCCCACAAGTGAAAGGAAATGTACGGCACTAGGTATGCAGAATCACAGAGACGAAGAGAAGAATGATGCGGAAATGAAGAGCTAAGCTTGATGCGGTGATCCGTTACAAGGAAGGAAATAACAAAGGAAATATAAGAAGTAGAAAGCTTGCGCGGGATTTCTTTGAGATGGATATTATGTGTGTGTGTGTGTGTGTGTGCGATGATTTGTTTTGTAGGGTTAATTGAAACGTGAAAGAGTATGGGGAAGAGCGTGGATGGAGTTCTAGATTCTTCTAGGTATGCCAAGGGGTTGGGTAGATGTGCAACAAGAGTTTTGGGGGGAAAGGATGGGGAGGGATTGTTAGGTGGGGTTGGGATGGATGTTGTGGAGATGGTTAGGTCATGCAGATGTAAGGATTTTTTGATTATCGATTTTGGTTTTTGTGCTTGTGAGACTATGCCATGAAATTCGGTCTTCAAGCTTGCTATATTCATTCACGATTTTGATTGCGGTAATGATGTCTGGGTGAGATTTACACTTCAAACTTTCACCCTTCGACTCGCTTTATTCCCTAGTATTCATATCCTCAAACCTGGGAAATTCCTCCACCTCACCATTTCTCAATAAAATCTTTGCTGCCTCTTTCGCTTTTATCTGTTCCTCTTCGTCCCAGTATCCCGCCCTTTTCCCATAACCCGCTTGATTTTCCAATTTCTCAAGTGATTCTTGGAGCTCAATAGGTGATTGAATGATCACCTCATCTTCTATCCATCCTTCGATTTCTCGATTCTCATCTCCTGATCCTTTGCCTTTCGATGCTCTGGAGAATTTGTCTTCTGGTTTGGACTTAAAAGATGACGAGTAGTTCTTTTCATCTTCAGCTAAATCAATTCCATAATCCATTTTTCCAACTCCCCTCTTCCAGGCTACTCGTCGCACTGCTTCGCGCATTTGGGCTCGCTCTCGCTCCCCTACTTCGTTACGTTCGCGAAGTCGCTCGGTTCGTGCTTCGGCGTATTTGCGGCGGAGCTGGCGCCGTTCTTCGTAGATGACGCGCGCTTTGTGTTTTACGATGGAGGGGAATTGGTTGTAGAGGTAAGATAGGAGTTGGGTTAGATGGGTAATAGAGGAGAGGTAACGGACGCTGCAAAGAAAGTATGTTGTTATGAGGAGAGCTAGGTAGAATAAAACGGCGGAGAGTTGAATGAGGGCGTGGATTAGGGCGGAGAAAGGAGAGCGGAGAAAGCTGCTAAGCATAGTAGTGACGGGCATGGAGTTAGAAGTGGAATTGGGGGGTTGCCGATGACGAAGATCGATGTTTATATGGATTGGTCTGCGAGTTGAGATGAAGGAAGCTTCGTAGATGGTTTCGGGATGGAAGTAGGATGTCATGGGCTGTTGGGATATGGAGTGAAGCTGGTAGAAATGTATGATTCTTTAAAAGTGTATGAAGCATGTAGCACCTCAGTAATAGTATGAGAAATATTATGGTAAGTCCCGACGATGGTTGAACGCTTCTCAGTAAACACGAACAAAGCACTTGAGAAGAATCGTCCCACTAAGACAAGAAACTTGCGATACTAATTAATCAGGTCGATACACAGATACAAGTAGACGCTCGATTCAAAACTACTTGAACTCTTCTTTCCTCAATAATATATGATCCCAAGAATCAAATCATCAATCATATTTTCAGATAAAGGAATAAATTCCTGGATCCAGTCACAGGACTTCCTGCCTCAAATATTCCGAAAACGGAATAGTGGGGTTGAGTTCCTCATTGTTCGCAGCTTTGCGATAATCCTAAGAGGAGGCTTTTTCTCGAGTAGATTAAACTTTGCATCTTTACTGCTCTGTGTTTGAATTGAGCTTTAATCTTGTATCCTGAATTCTGGTTCATGACTTTGTGTAAACAAAACGATAGGGGAGGAAATGAGGAGTCGATGCTTATATAAGCCGCTACCAATTAATCATTCTGCCCAAAGCGGTATCGTTTCACGTGATATTATCTCGAAAATAATTTTGTTGCACATCTGAAAAAAAAAGTCGGACTGACAAGTTTACCAAACCACACACCACGATATCCTTAGCGTACTTTTGGGAAATATTTTGGCAATTGCAACGGCTGGGAATAAAAACACTAGCGTGGTTTTATTTCCGGTCCGTGGAAATTGTGAAGACCGGTAATACCTAATGTTTTTTCGTGCCTCAGTACTGGTTTGTCAAATATTGACGCCTCTCGTTAAAATTGTTTGACTTTTATTGAAATATTATGTAAGGATCATTTGACTTGCACTTGAGGACGTTGCTGTACTGATATATCACATTATGCTGTCGCTTGCCCTGGCGGAAAACCCTTGACTATGTAGGCGTGTCGTATTGATCTCTAGTCGTCTCTCTACGACTGGAAGACTGCATAAACTACCACAGTAAGGGTGATTGCCACATACCCAAGTTCCTGTCCACAACTTCATTAACTGTCAATCTGGAAGTAGGGCCCGCTAACGGGTCGAGACTTGGCGTCTCACCGATGCCATTGCAGTCTTTTCACGTCACTGTCTTCAGGCGCTGCCGAATAACTTGAAATGCGTAAATCAGTTCCACCCCCAGGATTTAAAGCAAGCTGATACTCAAACGCAAATGATCTGCTTGGTGTAGACTACGGCATAGTATACCAACAGAAAGTGATGTAGATGTTGCTAATGGCAAATAGGCTTGGAAACCTTCTGGACAGAACGGATTGGTATGAGTTTGCTCTCACAATCTGCGGACCTTTATTCATTCTGGATGTAGATCATGGCTGCCATTCGTAGGGACTACTCATTTTCAAGGTGCAAGTAGATCATTATAGCATTGACTTACTTGACCCTGCTAAATTCTTCTGAGAACACAGAACCTGTTTAGACCTTACATGTCAAGGCTATTGTATCAGGAAACTATCATGTTATGCTGGAATACTTCGAGCAGCAGGTCCTTGTAAGATTTATATTTATGGGAGTGTCAAGTTTCCTGATTTGCCATGAGTATGTTATTCATGACATTCATAATAACAATTTTATCTGCCAATACTGAGGGGGAGAAACTCATAGGCATCTGAGCACGAATACTGGGAAAAGATGCTCAGTTTTTCGATGATCTAAACACATATTTCCCTTTATTGTGCAGAGAAACAGATTTTACTGACAAATAGTAGGGAGAAAGTCTTTGCATTATATCCCAAGGTAGATTTTTGAATTCTGGGGCATGCATTTTCAGAGACCGAACTATGAGAAGACTGTGAATGACTTTGAGAAAGCAATCCCCCATTACTATCAGAGGACAAAAGATTTCTATGCCATATATCAGCTTGACCCATAGATTGTCAGGAACTTCATGATTTATGTCAAAACAGAAACCTTACAGGATTTCTTATCTTGAATCAAATGTGCTTGTGATGATATGTCTGCAAACTTTGATCAAACGAAGCAATCATGGTCCAGCGAGTTTGATTGAAACCTTCATCTCAGTATTATTGAACAATGAATCTCTCAAGATGCTGGTCGAATAGCTGGGTAACCAAACATTCACTTCGAATTATCAAAGTTGATATGTTACCAGTGAATTTAATTTACAAACTATAACCCTCTCGGGAAGTACCGGAAGTTCTTTATTTTCCACAAAACCCTTCGAAGTTCTTCTCTCTCAATTTTCATTTGTCACACAACTTCAAAAGAGCTCTTTCTACTGTGTTTCAATCGACACAAGTAAGTTTGTTTGGTTTGTCAATGGTAGAAAAGCATGAGAAACAGTGGCTAACACCTTCTAAGACAGTCTATAATGGAACCTCAATCAAGTGGAGTCGCTACCCCCATAGCTGCAGCTTCAAGCAATAACATGAAAAGTGATATTCTCAAGAATACGAACTCGACCGCCAGTCATCATGATCATCAAATTGACTCACATCTCAAGAATGACCCCGTCGTCATCAGCAAAAATGAGCACTTACCAAAAAATGCTGTCTCCAATACAAGTCATGATTCGCGCTTTGCAAAATCAATCGGAAACACTTCTACAGACAAGATCTCATCACCATCCGCTAGTTGTTTATTCTTCCGCAAGATCCCCCCAGAGACACGCAACATGATCTACAAGCTCTTGCTGGTAAATCCTATACTTGGCAAAAGCTGCAGTGTGGCCGATCGTACTAGTTCGCCCAGAAGTCCTCCACCCAACGGACCAAGCCAGCCACCGCTGAAGTTTGAACTTGAATCCCAAGTTCTTCGGGTTTGCCGCGTAATGTACGTAGAAGCATCGGAAATCCTTTACGGGTCCAATACGTTCTACATCGCTTGCTGTAAATACGGCTACTCAACAGATTGTCATCCAAGCCGCTCTGCATTCAACAAAGGCATCGAAATGACACCCATTACAAGGCATTTTAACAGATCAGGCCACGGTCAACTTTTTCTATATGATCATCCAGCAGTGGCAAAGGTTCAACGCTGGAAAGTTATTGTCAGTTCATTTATGGATTCATATTCAATGGGAAGTTGTCATGAAATGAGGGTTTGGTCGATAGGAAACTTTTGCCAAGCCATCACTCAGTCCCCATCCATATCTCTCGAGATTGCACTAGCACCGATTGGTTTGGAGAAGTCTGATGAATCACATTGGGTTCGAGACGATATCAACTATCAAGAAATAAAGGATATGCTCAATCCTCTACGAATGCTACGAGGAGTCAAAAAGCTTCGATTTCGAGATGCAAGTTATGACGAATTACCAGATGTCTACCCTTTCAATGAATTCTGGGGTAAGGATTGTCGATCGATCATCCCTTCCTCCAGTTTAAGAAAAGAACTCAGATCAATCGCAATGGGCAACTCCGTGGTAGAGCTCTCTTACGGGATGTATCTTCGGCTCGTGCGTTATGCACAGGCGTTTGAGGCAATTGATACTTTCAGGTCTGAAATGCGTTACTCATCTACTGGCAGTATAGGCATACATTTGATGCACTTCGGATTGTGCCCTGGCAGCGATCGTTGGATGCACAGGCCCCACGATCCAACTATTCAAAACTCGCACCCCGTCGAAAGCGGTCTTTTAAATGCGAGGAATCTCTCATTCTCAGAATACAATCCAAGAGCATTCAAACTACAACGAGCCAGCATCGTACAATATCTAGAACCACAATATCAAAGGGCAAAATTGGCATGTTTCAATATTACGGAGTTCATCAAGTCCCAGAAGAGAAAGGACAGAATGCTTTCGCCCAGAATGACTCGCGAATGGCACGCTCCCCTGGTTGCAGCAGAGGCTATTCTACTACTGGAAAGATATCACCAAGCTCTTCAAAGAGATTTTCCTTATGCCGACCAAATCAAATATCGAGCCAATCGTCAAAGAGACACTCCGTTCTATAACAATCTCCCCCGAAACGTCCTCATGAGACAGGCTACCGACGCTTTTGAAGGGAAGAATTGGGCTTTTTTTGTGAGCTGCTTTAAAAGAATGGTAGATGATCTGGATAGACAATTCATGGAAATGAGAACGGCGAGGAAAACGCTCTTTTCAGACGATAAATCATTGGACATCGGGTGTGACATCGAGTTGGATTCGAAGCTATGCATTGAAATGGTTAACTGGACAAAAGACGAACCAGTAATTGAGCTAGCGCCTAAAGACCGGTTGTGGAATAGCTCGCAAGGTGGTTCGAATATTAGCTGGTCAGATTGAGTGGAGAGCGGGAGGTCGAGCTTGATTGGGATTGGACGATGTTGGAGCTAGGTTTCGTTGCAGAAACTGTAATGCGGTGGATTGGATGTGAGTTGAATGGGAAATGGGCAGATGATTAAGGAGATTAATGTTGTATTGGTTGACAATCAACTTGTAGATAGATACCCAAGGAGAGCATTGTGAAGAAACGCAAGTAGTCATGATGATATGATGCTTCTGTACCATCCATAATTTGTACTACTGACGCCTTCATGCCACTCGGCGATAATAAAATTTCTCCTCTCTTTCTAGCACAATGTTTAGATGTGATGCATTGCTATTTCGATTGAGTTCATAAATGGATGGTGAAATCTTTCCAGGGAGCTTGCACCAAAATAAATCGGAAAATTGTGATGTGAGCAATGTTATATCTCCTACCCTTCCCGCCCTTCCAGTGTAAAATCTTCCTACAACCTAGAAATCTCTTTCCCTCTGTTCTTAAACGAACCCACCTAATCCATCGCAGTGAGATTCCAATCTCCAAAATCTTTCTCATGCTCAGGTGAGTACCCAGTTATAGTTGACATAATAGTCCCTCACAAGCATCAATCATCAACCTTCCCACCGATTTCCCTACAGCACTTTACATTAGATAAACACCCAAACGAGTAGTTATTCTCACCATCGCATTATCAGCGATAGCCCAATCAACAAAAATCTAAGTCTTAATCAACGAAGATAAAAGCGCGATGATTCTAATTTTAATTCTAAAGTAGGAAAATTCGCATATCATTCCCAGCAAAGAAACATAGATGACTCAAAAAATCTAGGTGATGCAGAATTATAATTGATATCTTTACTATCTATATCCACTGCAAGAAAAATATCAAGAATAAACAAAGTTCAAACTTAAAAAACACTACCTATGTAAAGCTTGACTTACATTCAATTCGTCAAATTTTCAGACAGTAGGAATGGTAGACTAGAAAGTACACCTACACATCATGATTAGTAACCGATAAACCACAAGCCACAACTGCAAATTCCGGGGAAGACTCTCCAGCTCCGTTAACGAACGTATTCCATGCAAAGCTGAACAATCCTGGGATAGGTAACATAAAGAATTTAGATCTAGAACCACGATCGAGCCGAGGCCGGATATGTATTTGCTATCGATCGAAGCGGAGGAATGTAAGGGAAGAGGATGTAAGTGGCGGGGTCTTCGAAAGCTTGTTAGGAATGCCCAGATGGTGCATGTGGAGTTGGGGATTTGGCGTATGAGATGGTATGGGAATGTTGGGTGGATTCTGACTTCATGTGTGTCTTTTCCGGTTGAAGTTTACGATTGTAGATTTGGGAAGAGAGGAGCTCTGAGGATGGGGCAGGTTAAGGATAGACTAATGAATAGAAGGGATGACAGTATAGTGTATTTGACTCGTCTTTGATTGCTAACTAGATCACGCTGACAGGCAAATTTCATTGAGGCAACATTTGCAAATCAGAGAGAAGTGTGGAAATGAGAAAGCATGGCACTACCAGAATTCAAGGACCCTCTGAAAATAATCCTTCCTTGCCATCTGGACCATTGACCCCATCATCATCCGAGCTACCAGAAGTACTCGAACCATCTAATTTCCCACCCAAACTATTTCCAAGTCTGTTGACCAACGCAGATAAATCCGGGATGCTACAATGTTGTCTATAACATTGAAGTTGGTACTGGACCGGGAGCGAAGCGCAGAATAGTTTAAAACATTCTTTTTGGAAGCACCCTTCCTGATTTTCTAGGGCTCCGGTTTCACATCCACCCCCTAGAGTTTGAAGTACAGGAAGCTCAGCTTCAATAAAGAGTTCATCATCGCAATGTGCTTTATAGCATTGTAGTTGATAGTCCAGTGGTAAAGTACCACACGAATAACCAATAGGACCCGACATTGGACAATTATCACGGTAACATTGGAGCTGGTTTTCAGGGGCTACGCTGATACAGCCTCCATCTGCTCCAGGACTCTGCTGGGCAGTATTAGGTGTTTGTTGAGCAGGGCTGGGAGTATTTTAAACTGAATTTGGCGTTTGTAGAGCTGGTTCTGATGCAAGAGAAGTGTAGACTTCATGGTAGCGTTTTTTGTAACAATCGATTTGATATTGTTGAGGCAGTGAGGCGCATGAGAATCCAGGAGGGCCGGACATAGGACAATTCCGGTAAAAGCATTCTAGCTCATACTCAGGTGCTACCCCTTGACAATCTTGTCCTGAACTGGCACCCACGGGAGATTCAAGTGCTACTTCAACAGATGTTACCGCTTCGGGCTTTGGATCGCATTTTGATTTGTAACACGCTAGCTGATAATCTGGTGGGTAAGAAGCACATGATGATCCAGGAGGACCAGCAGGTTCGCGACAATTCTCCTTATAACACTGTAGTTGATATTGAGGTGCGACCCCACGACATCCACCGATGAGAGGCGGCGAAGTTTGTTGAATAAGAGCTTGACTAGTTGTGACTTGAGCGGCTAATTCGGGACATTTTGACTTGTAGCATGCGAGCTGATTTGCAGGAGGATAAGAGGCACAAGAGGACCCGAGTAGTCCATTTGTTGGTTGAGGGCATTGATCTTTGTAACATTGTAATTGAAGTTCCTGAGCGACTCCAGCGCATCCTCCAACTAGAAGAGCATTGTCTTCCACGGAAGTTGTCACTGCCGCGGTCATGGAAGTCTGCGCTTGAAAAGCCAAAACTATCAAGGCTTGAATGATATTAGATGCCTTCATCTTGGATGGAGATGTATTGAATGAATCTTGATTATAAGATGTGTGAAAATAAATCTTGTTAAATAGATGAAGAGGAGATTATTTAAGATATAAATTTGTGAAAAATAAGGGGCTCATTCAAAATTCCGTTGGCCAAAATTGAAGAATGACATTCGATCTTGAACGCCAAGGAATGTAATTTTTGAAACATATCTCTTCAATGATCAACGGCCACATATTTTCACTTGAATGTGAGTTGCTAAAATCGTGCACATGGAATTTCCCGTCAAGTTAATGCAGGAGGAACCAAAAGGGGAAGATTTTGTGAATTTACAGAATCAAACTTATGCTCAATGTTCTAGAAGAGAATGAGGAATCGATCTGGGTTGGGAATTTTGAAAGCTGTGAGCAATGCGGAAGTGATTCTGGGCTTTACAACGAACAACTTAAGTCCGCTGACGATTGCACTTGAATAGATCTTAGATTGCGATGCGAGAAAGTACTCACTTCCATGGTAGGGTAAAGGTGTAACACGTTATGTGATGATTCTCAACCACGATTTGTTGAGGAATGTTCCATCTTGTCATTTTCATGGTGAGTTCACAGATCTTGGTAGACTGAACCCCAAAAGACCTGCGACATTATGACTGGCCTATACCTTCAAAACAGTATTCGAGACATGCCATTTTGGTCAGAGCAAGTAATATTGATGCTTGTATGACTTCTGCCATATTTTTGCTGCGGGCTTGCGATGAGGATCAACTCCTCAGTCTTCAGATATATTGAACCCAAACAACAATAACATGGAATTCAAGAACCACACTCCTCGTTTCTCCTCGAAATATTGTCATCGATATGTTTGGTGTATATATGAGAAGAACCTTGATAATGGCGATTGCTTGAGTCGTGTCGAGGTTGAGAACGGCACGTGAATGAGAAGAGATGGCATGGGCTGTGGTTAAAGACTGCTGACTAACTCTCAAAACCCGCAAGGATAGCCCATGCGTCACTGGGATTAAAAAAAAGTCGGGCCCCACCAACATTACAATTGAACTTTTGAACTTTTGAAGCTTCCAAAATATTTGTCGCAATCATAAAATTTTGGTATTATATGATTACTCTTCAGATCTACTTCATTTATCCTCACATCTACTCATACATTTATCGAATCTAATGCGGTGACAACATTACTATTACATTACCTCCATTCAGATCAATAAATCGATAAAACATGCCACCAAAAGCAGAGAGGGGAGCTACCTCGCGGGGTAGACCCCGAGGTAGAGGACGAGGAAGAGGAAGAGGAATTGCAATTGAAGATATTGAGACCCCAGAGCTTAGAGGTGTTCTTGATGAATCTTCTCAACCTAGTCAATCTCCTGCGCCAATTGCGCCAGTTGCGCCGATGGCACCAATGACACAATCAACTGCTACCATTATTCCAAAAATCGAACCTAGTGACGATGCATTCGATCCAAATACCTCACCTGCAATAACACCTGACGAAACACCTGCTGGGACTCCTGCGCCAACAGCCGCGACTACCTCTGCGAGACTTCCATCAAGAACAGAAAGTGCGATTGCAAGAGGACGTGGCGGGGCAAGTACAAGGGCGCGAGGTGAAGCTACTACTGGAAGAGCCAGGTTTAAGCCCAAAAATATCAGAAGAGATCAAGCAGACAGAGACAGATTAGAACAAGAGGAGAGGGATAGAATTGCGGCAAATCAGGCACAAGCAGAAAAGGAAGCTCGTAGGTCCCAGAGAGGAAGAGGTCATATTGGAAGAGGTAGAGGAGATGCGATGGGACAAAACCGTGGCGCAGGAAGGGGAGCTCCAATCTCAAGTGCAACTGGTATTTTCAGTGTTGCGCCGGCGGCAATGGGTAAGTCAATCGCTAACTGCTTGCCAACTTTACTAATTTCAATTTACAGACAGAAAAGGTGGCATGGATGGCTTTGCAATTGCAAATGCAAGAGGCGGTGGGGGAGGAGGTGGTGGTGGCGGATTTGGAGGAGGAGGAGGTGGCGGTGGTGGCGGCGGTGGTGGAGGAAGTGGTGGTTATGGAGGTTCTGGACCAGGAATTGGAGGGGGAGTAAATGTGCTGTCAGCCGAAAACATGACCACTTTCAATCCAGAATATCCCGACGACGACGGACAAGCGAGGAAAATCAATATTGAAATGATCAATCTGGTTGACGACGATGATGAAATGGCTGGCTCTGGCAGAGGCGGGAATGGTGTTTTCAAATCACGATCCCTCGCACCGATTCGGATCAAGCGTGAAGAACATAAGGAACGTTCCAATATGATGGTTAGTGATCCAGAACTTGCAGAGATAGCCAAGAAGCAAGCCGATGAAGTGGAGGATATTCAATCTGGCGAAGATGTCGAGATGACTATGGATGGAGCAACAACAACGGATGAGCCAAGAACAAAAGGAGAACCTGGCCTTGAATCTCCGACCATGTCGAAATTTCCAGAGTTCAAAGCACCATCCTCCCCCGAAGATAAAAAGCATCCTAAGAGGGAGCCTATTTCACCACAACAATCCAAGGTACGACCTAGCAGAAAGAAGGATAAAATGCCAGTCATACAAACAGAAGAGGATAAGTTCGAATACGAACGTTATCTTGAGGATGTTGACATCCTTGCCGAGGAACTTCGTCTGTTGAGGGGAACAGTGGATAATACAGCCAAGGATAAAGGAAAAGGAAAGGCTGTCGATGTTGATGGAGATGTTGGAATGGACGGAGAACAGGAACAAGATGAAGCTCAACCAGAAGCCAATCATGCAGATGGTCGAATCTATCTATTCCAATTCCCACCTGTTCTACCTCGACTATTTAATCCTCAAGTCGAAAACTCGGATGATGTCGTCGTCACCCAATCTTCGGAAAAAGTCGATCTTACCGATGATAAAGAGAAAGGAATCAAAAAAGAATCGGAAGAAGTTATCATCAAGACTGAACCCAATCTTGCCCAAGAAAATGAAGCATTGGTTAGTGAACAAGGATATATCGGAAAATTGGTGGTAAGGAAGAGCGGCAAGGTTGAATTGGATTGGGGTGGAACAAGTATGGCAGTAGGTCGCGGTGTTCCAGCTGCCTTTTTGAGTCAAATTGTTCTTGCTGAAGATCCTAAGGGCGAGGCACCAGAAGGTGTCGCTACTGGATTAGGCAAAGTGATGGGCAAATTTATCGTTACCCCTGATTGGGAGAAGATTTTCTGATCGAATAGACTCTGGAGAGGAGGAAGAAGGTCAGAAGCGAAGATAGAGGATGCTACGTAAGATGTTGAAGCACGATGATCTGGAAATTTCTTGCATAGCAATGGCGTTGGGGCTTTTTTGGAAAGGTGTAATTGGACATTCATCTCTCACGATGATTCTAGGTTTATACCAATGAATAATAACGTATTACATATATCGGCACGCTCTATTGAAACCAGGACTCTCCATCATTGTGTGCTTTCTTGTCCAATCCTTTTTCGTTAAGGGTCCCACAATCCCCAGGTCTTGGTATTTGAAGAAAGTTTCCAGGCAAAGAGAAAATATGTCCACAAAGGCCAATACGTACTCGGGCCTCATTTCCTCGACCGAATGACCGAAGGCCGAAACTTTTTGATGCATAATTTGCTATCTGCGTGGAAGTTTTGCCGCGAACAGATTCCGAGACAGTATCTGGATCCAGATAGTGGGATGAATTGTCCTAAATTGTGGGGATGCGGGGATTTTCACCCCGCCATATCGAGCGCGTCCACATCTCGTCCACTAGGCCACATCTTCTTGTCAACCACATCGTCGTAGGTGCTATTTATTTTGTTTAATTATGTCTATATGTATATATATATATTGTTATCTGATTTCCTGTTCTGTTTGATTTGATACCATTGCCTTTCCTGCATTTTAATGTTCTTGTCCTATATCACAATAAGTGTATTCTTCCAGAACTTGTCGCTGAATCCCAAATCATTTGCGGGTTAAACATAACACGGGCAGAAGCACAACATTTTTACTTCGTGGCATATCAAAATTTTGAAGCTTTCAATGCCAGGTAGAAGAGAGTCTACAAAAAACAAGATGCCCCTTCGCGTCCTAGTAGTTGGAGCCGGTTTGGCCGGTTTAGCAGCAGCACTTTCCACAAAACTTGCAAACCCCTCGCATGAAGTAACAATTTTGGAAACTGTATCAGAATTAGCTGAAGTCGGGGTAAGGAAAACGTTTCAATTTCTTTATTTATATCTACGGAGCCAGACTGATCATTGTTATAGGCAGGATTACAAATTACACCCAATGCATCTCGACTCTTCAAGAAATGGGGAATCTACGATGATCTGGCTCCCAAAGCTACATTTCCAAAAACCCTCTCGGTATGGCGATTTGATGGAACAAAACGCTTAGCATATTCTCCAGATTTCCAAGAAAAGATAGATGAGAGATATGGAGCTCCTTTTTGGGGAATGCATCGAGTGGATCTACAACGTGCTCTGTGCGCTAAATGTGATGAGCTAGGTGTCACCATCCGTTTATCATCCAGAGTCAAGAGTGTCGATTTTGAGAATACAGTTATTACATTAGAAGGGGGGAAGACGGTGGAAGGAGATGTTATACTCTGCACAGATGGCATTTATTCGGCCACGCGATCACAGTTTTTAGGCCACAAATGTCCGCCAAATCCAACGGGAGATCTCGCATATAGAATTGTGATTGATAAATCTACATTAAGCGGACCGGATGCAGAGAAACTCACTGCGTTTATTGATTCCCACTCTGTCAATTTCTGGGCCGGCTCGGGTACTCATGTCGTTTCATATACTATGCGTGGAGGCGATCTCTTCAATATCGTTCTCCTCTGCCCCGACAATCTCCCACCCGGACTCTCGCGCACAGCAGGAGACTTGGAGGAAATGAAAGGACTTTTCGAAGGCTGGGATCCTATTCTTAGGGCCTTTTTGGAACAAGTCAAAGAGGTCGCGAAGTGGAGATTGATGCATTTGGAAACATTAGAACGATGGACTAGCGAGAAAGGAAATTTCTGGATGGCGGGTGATGCATGCCATCCTATGCTTCCATACTTAGCACAAGGTGCAAACTCGAGTTTGGAAGATGGAGCAGTGATGGGATATCTACTGGGGAAGGTCAGTGTGGAAACGAAAGATGAACAGTTGAAGAAAGCAGCGAGGATTTATGAGGAACTGAGGAAAGGGAGGGGAGAAGGTATTGCGAGGGAAACTTGGGGGCAGAGGGAAAGTTTTCACATGGTGGAGGGTGAGGAACAGGTTAGGAGAGATGCGATTTTGATGGCGGGACCAACTGAGGCAGGAGGATTCCCGAGTAGATGGCAAGATTTTGGGGGCGCCCAGAAGTGGTTATATGGGTATGATGCTTATGTGGAAGCGGAGAAGGGGTATGAGAAAGCGCCGTTTTAGGTGTGAGGGTTTTGAAATGTATTTGAATGTTAAATGATGAATTTATTGGAAATTGTTTTTTAAAACCTGTCCCTGTTCCTTGTGATTCTTGGTATGAGGTTCCTTTCTGTTTTCTTTTTTGATATGTAGCTCATGTTATCTGAAGAATCTATAAAGTCAAGCAATATCCCATTCCAATTATCACAATCGTAGTCACACGTATAACTCTGTCATCCATTCCAAGAATCATCTAGATGAAAAGGAATCCATCACAGATCGCGAACTCAAATATTACAAAACACCAAAACCATCGCAGTATATTATCCAAACATCACACAAAACCAGCAAGTCCACCACACACTGAAAAAATAACTTTATTCACCATACACAGAAGTATGTATCTATGAGAATATAGGTCGAATAACCATCCTCCATCCTAAATTTCCCCTATGTAAACGCCCTTTCTGTGCTCTACTCAGCTCTCTCTACTATCTATCCCTTCATCTTAACCATAACCACAATCCCCATTCTTCATCTTCAAATTTCCTAATTCTTCAAACTTCCGCTTCTATATCACATTACATCTCTTTCAATACCTACAGAGAGAAATTCCTGCAATAATGCTTTTTCTGTCGTCGATGAGTTTTCGGGGATAGATGGAGGTTTGAATATTGAGGGTGGATAAATAGATGAATCAGAAAAAGTGCGAGGCGTGGTTCGAGAAGATCCTCGCTAGATTCTGAGCGTGGGTTTGTAACTGTTCTGAAGTCTATTGCGATTCCTATTCCAATTCCAATTCCAGATCTATTGTAAGTCCAAGTCCATTGTAAACACATGTGTGTACGAGCACGAGCATGAGCATGGTAGACGTTCATACAATAGAACATTAACACTACATGGCAAAAATATAGTAGACACATAGATGAGCCAAACTAAGCTCTAAGAACTAGCTAGCTCCGCGTGGAAATCCCAGGTAGTCGGTCCATTTCAGACCGGAGGTTCGAACCGGGGTTTCCAGATATATTTGTTGGGGCCTGGGATTGATGTATATAGTGAGTGCAGGATAGAATGTTTACTTGTTGCCCGCCGATGGCTTTCCGGTGTTGGAATTGGTTTGGGATTTCTGGTCTCTGGAGCCGACATGGTGGGTGGTGAGTTTTCCAAGAGACGCGATGGATCGTGGGAATGATTCATGTATAGCGGAGAAGAGAAACACACAAACGAGAGCGGCCGAGACCGGCACATATGGATATGGGCTTGGTACACGACGGTCGATGGTTATATCTATGATCTTCATAGAATCTATCTGAATTCGGCTGTGGCCGATGCTAATTGGCGAAGACAATTCTCTCCCTGGGAATCAAGCTTCTTCTGGGGAATCTTGATGGATTTTTGATTTTCGTTGTTGTTGTTGTCTTTTTTTGAGCGCATATTCCAAGCTCGATGTTCTTCCCGTATGGACTATATACTGTCGTGCGTAAACTATGCCTACGCCAGCGACTGTGTTCTGTATTACCGGTCTCGGTAAAAAAATACACTTCTCTTCCGCACCTGTCTCCATCTTACCAACTGGACTGACTAATATCAGTTGGTGGTTCCTTTGATGTGTATGCGACTCTGATCACAGGATCCTCCATAACCCCGGGTGAGGGGTGAATATTAAGCAAATTGGAAGGATTCTGTTTGAAGGAAACAAAAAAAACTTCTTGCAGCCATATACTCATTTTTCTTGTTCTTCGTTCTGCCAAGTTTTAGAACACTGTCCTCGAGAAATAAGAGATCGTTCCATAAATGAAAGATCTTTCAATACCATTTTTTTTGTTTTTGAAATCTAACGAGATGGTTAGATCCTCCTTTATCAAGATTTAAAACTTCTGTGCTAATTTATCCTCCTTTCCTATTCCTTCGATGGACACATTGTCAGTCATTCTGACGTTTGTCGACAATAATAGGCTCGAGTTTCATCAGATTATCACTTCGGCTTGATAGATGCCTGGAGATTGAGCTGCAGAATGTTGGGATACTTGGAGAGGTTGGATTGCTCCTAGAACTGGTAGTAATCTTAGAGTTCGAGACACTTCTGGTTGATATAACCCAGGTAGCGTTTTCAAACAATTAAAGAACTTATGTTTTGCTCGTGTCGAATGACAAGAATATAGTGAAGTTGTGAAGATGTAGGTTGCGAGGAATGCATACAATCTTTGTAATGTTTCTAGAGACGAGACACATGTTTCGCCTTGGCTGAAAAGTAAAACAGCAGTGTCAGAAAGGCAGAAGCCAAGGCCAGCCTTGATCTGTTTGGCTGATTAGAATAAAGATGTAGCATAACACGAAGAGTGGAACTCACGGTAAGACTTGCGGTTATAATTGATTCTGGAAATATGTAATGAAGTCCATGTGTCAAGGAAGTAACTGGTCATTATAAGTATATGGCACAGCTACAAGAGAAACATAAGAAAGACTACTCACTTCCTGCGTCAGGTGACACTCTTTAAAAGGAGATTTTAGTAAAATAAAGCCATGCGTTGCAGAAAGAGAACATAAACTCTTACACTACCACTTGTCATCGATTGAGACACCTCCAGAGGTAAAAGATGCACCTCTGGAGTACTAAAGGTCTGGCAGATGGATGAACCAGCTTGGCTAGCAGGGCTAACAATCAGCGGTTGCACAGTAGAATTTGATTGCAAATGAATGCTTACCGCTTTGACGGGTTGAACACTGTTGCCAAAGAAAAGAAGCTGCTCTGGCTCCGAAAGCACACAATAACCCATTACACACAGCGAATAGAGAATGACTAGAGGGGGAGGGATTCGTCTTATAGCAGTAGAAAATCGTGAGAAAAGAAGCAAAATGGAAGGTATAGAACTGTGTGCGACGAGAACACTGTGGTGAAAATAGTCTTATCAGTACACATTCTGAAGGATGGTTGATTCACATCATGAAAAGGAATGTGGTAATGAGAAAGGCCAAGATGACAAATTGATGATAAGAAATGAAAAGATGCGTGATCTGGATGATGAAAATACGGTCATACTTATACCTCAGGAGAAACTTCGCTGGAATATTATCTGCACCATTGGCATTTTTCTACCTCCCAAAATATTATGATACATTGGTACAACAATTGAATGAAAATGGTATCTTCGAACTGATTAAAACGACATCTGGTAACACGAAAGCGGGCTTGTGTCACATTTCTGGATTGCGGGAAATGTTGGTCTCTCCATAAAGTATCCAAGAAAGATGTCTCCGATTCAATCGGGGAACTGAACCAAACATAAACGGCTCAACTAAACAGAGTACAACATCTGCTGGTACCAGTTGATAGGCAAAAATCATGTTTCGCGAGAGGAATGAACGAATAGCGCGAGGTTGGACGCGTGTGAACTCACCGAATTGATGACAACCTTGGTACTCCAAAGCCACTCCGTCTCGGAAGGCGCATCCATCCGTGTGGCGGTCTGAACCAGCTTCGGCAGATGTTGGTATCCGTGTAATGTTTCAAAGTTCGATCAATAGAAAAGTAATTCAAATCACGTTGTTTTGACAGCATGCGCTCCGTCGGGACCAAAGTTTTCATATCTTGGGTACGAGCGGAAGGCTGCTTGACCGTGACTTCAGGTTTGTTGAGGGATTAATCGCAACTTCAATGTAATTATGTGATGATTTCAGATATCCTAGACAACACCCTCGTGTCCACGGCTTCTTAAAGATGACACCACGATCGGGAGGGAGGGTAGCCTGAGAAGTCGTTACTTATCCTCATGCCAAGTTGTAAAAGCAAACAAATCGTGAAATCAAACACAAATGAGTCTCCGTCCAAAGTAAATTTCAAGGCAGAGATATCTCAATCGAGCATCATTCTATCTCACACCGGCAATCTGCTTCTCTTGAGGCTACTCGCAGGAGAAGTCCAAGCAGAAACATCATAATTGACACTCAGTAGACGGAAACATACCTTCACACTGAGCTTGGACTGCCAGCTATCACTTTCATCCACGCAACAGACTCCGATTCTGTAAGTATTCTCCCGGATGCGTGAGACAAGATTGAGCTTGTGAAACGAACAAGCGCGCAGTGAAGTGCGGGGTCAGGAAATGCAAATGTACGTGTAATTTGAATCATCGACGTATTTGAAAGACAAGAATGTTTTTGTGAGTTGCCTGGATCATTTCCGACACTTGCTAATCCTATACTGTTTGCACCCAACACATAATGTGTGAGTAGATGTGCCAAACAATGAGTATAATGATTATAAGTATTCTGAAAAGGATGCAATGTAGTGAATTTCTTGATGTCAGAAAAATGTCTGATAACAACCTTATGTTCAAGGGTTGAAAACCATCGTGATCTCCGTCTAAGGTTATCCAATCCCAAATGCTTGGGAGGATTCGCGCGCTTGTCAATAACACGTTTCAGGCTTTCTCCATAACTCCAGCGACGACCCCATACCTACACTACCACGTGACTACCTAGGTCCATCGTAATGTTATGTCAAACCTTATTAACCCTTCAACCCCCCAAAAAGGAACCCAAGTAAGATTTTCTTTACAGCTGAACTGTTCAAATCCCTTTCTTTCTTTCTTTCTTCCACGAGAAATCCTAAAGCCAAGAGAGGCACAATCGTCATTGACGCTATTGTAGCTCACAAAACAAATCCATCTTCAGATCTGCAAGGCTCTGAATAATCCTCCTCAAGTCCTCCACACAAGACTTATTAATTCGCCGGCTATCCGTTTCGGTCCTCGTATTCCCTCACCCTATCACTATCACTGCCTGGAAATATCCCCAAGTCACAGGAGTGCAAACTGCTGGCAATGCCAAGCTTATGATCTTATTTTATGCTCTGGATTTCAAAAATACCGACAAGTGCAGGTTCTTATTTACATTCCCAGACTTCTTTCACATGATAATTCTCGATTTGACATGATCCAAGAACTCACAAGAGTACAAAATCACGGAATGACAACCTCGGAAAGGCATCCCGACTCCTATACTAAGCCCCAGTGGCTTACCAGAAGGCATTCGCTTGGCGTCCAAGCCAATGACTATCCTAGGTAGCTGCGGATCTTTTCTTGAGCTTAAACTCATTAGGCTTTGATCTCGTAACAATTAATCTCATCGTATTCTAAGCGCTGTCAGATCTTACTTCTAGGCTATGTAATTGTTCGTCAAATTCATGACCCCTGGTCCCCGGAAGAAGTCGAGCGTTTTCCACTTATATATTCGTTGTCGCTGTTAAAGACATGTTATTCTCATGATAGCTTCATTCTACCTTCACTTTCATTCATCTTTTTGTTTGCAGCTTTTCAGACATGGTTTCAGTCAAGTCACTCGTTGCCCTTGCGGCAATTTCTGCAACACATGTTCAGGGCATTGATCTTGATCTTAACAGCACTGGTAAGTCATGATGGATGAAGAAATTCTTTCGAAATGAAGCTAATTCCATCCTGATATATAGATTCCATGAAATCGGCAGCTGGCACAATCGCAAAGGACTTGGTCGGTCTTTACAACCAGTCTCAAACGCCAGGAAATCCAATTGGCGTTTTGAGTGCACCTTATTACTGGTGGGAATCCGGTGCTATGTTCGACACTCTGATACAATACTGGCGTTTGACGGGAGATTCTCAGTACAATAAACTTGTCACCCAAGGATTGGCCTCTCAACGAGGTCCCAATGACGATTTCATGCCACTAAACCAAACGGCTTCCATGGGTAGTGATGATCAATCTATTTGGGCTCTTGCAGCAATGTCTGCAGTAGAGACACGACTAGTCGAAGATCAGAATGTTTCTTGGGTTGACCTTGCTCAGGCAACGTTCGATGAACAGGTACTTCGATGGGATGAGGAAACTTGCAATGGAGGTCTTCGCTGGCAAATTTTTACTTTCAATGCCGGCTATAGCTACAAGAACACGATTACAAATGGAAACTTTTTCCAACTCGCGGCTCGTCTTGCTGTTTCTAAGAACAACGTCACTTATTCGGAATGGGCAACCAAAGCATGGGATTGGACTAAAGCGGTCGGTTTTATTGATGAGGACTTCAATGTTTTTGACGGCGCTGATGTTTCCAAAAACTGCTCTGCGATCAACAAAGTGCAATTTTCGGAGAATGCAGGTACATTCATTGCAGGCGCTGCTTATATGTACAACCATACCAACGGAGATACTCAAGCTCAATGGAAAACCGCTCTTGACGGTCTTTTAAATAGAACTATCTCCGTATTCTTCCCATCTGGAATCGCCACGGAGACTGCCTGCGAATCCAAAAATTCTTGCACCATAGACCAACGGTCCTTTAAAGGTGTACTAGGAAAATGGCTCGTCGATACCGTCGTCGTTGCCCCATACACCAGCGATCTCATCACCAAGCAACTTATCTTCTCCGCCGAAGCTGCCGCAAAGACTTGCGGTGACAATGGATGTGGTTTAGATTGGAGTGGTAATGCCAAAAACAGTTCTTCTGGGGTGGGAGAGCAAATTGATGCTCTCAATTATGTACAAGGATTGCTTCATGGCCAGGCTTCAGCATCTACCACCCAGAATTCTTCCAGCGCGACTACAAATGGCTCTGGAGGCTCTACAAGCACAAGTGAAAGTGCCAGCCCGTCTGCTACTCAGAATGCGGCGGTTGGAATGGTTGTAGGACACTCGGCTTTGAGTTTCTCGATGTTGGGAGCATTGACTTGGTTGTTGTTGTAACATAGATAGATTTTGATTAGTTGGCATTCAAAGAGGAATACCAGATTCTTACCCACAACTCCTGTATAATGGCTATAATGAAGCTGAATTTTTCTCTCGCTCAGGTAAACATCTTCTGAGATGATGTTCGCGTGTGCCACTTTTCTACATGATGAGACGGAAAGGGAAGAACGCTAGCACAGTCTATCAGCTTATGTGGTAAAACTTTCATCTCAGAATCCCTGATTTTCTTCTATTCCCTATCAAATACCCTAAACCTCCAATGAGTATCAACTCGGAGGGAAATGATTTTGTCTTTGAGGTTTGCATTATTTGTGTGTGGTAAACATAACACAGCTCTGGCACCTTGGAACATTCCTATGCGCAGCGGATCTTTTCACCTTTCAATACCAGTAACAAGTGAATTGGAGATCTAAAATTTTCAGATAATGGATAGAGCGTGGTTGTTTTGTAGTCTCTACTGCCTAGTATACAGACAGCTTGAAGAACTCAAATATTCCATTTATAAACTTCTTCCACCCTCGTCAATTTTTACAATATACAACGTTCTTCAAAACTTTTCTCTTTGATTATTACTATCATTCGACCATCAATAACCTTCTATTTTGCGCTCTCTATCCTCAATCACCGGTGTTCAAACTGCCAAATCACATATTCGTATCAGTTCTGCTGATAGACATTCTCATTCAACTTTCGGTCTGAAATCGCTCCAGCTTCCAGCTCCTGTTAATTAGATCGCAAACCCATCAGGATCGATTATGGATGATTACGAGGACTCTGGAGAGGTAGATCTCGGGCTTCCAGATGACAATGATGATCACAGTACATTGAAACCATGTCAACAACGACTAGGTTTATCTTCAAAATATGTCAGAGATTGGACAAAATCAAATATATTTCGAGAGTTTTGCCAGAATTGGTGAGTCAATAAGTTTCTCCACCTTTAGTAAACTTCATTCGAGACTGAGAAACTAATTATTTTCATGCTAAAAGGAATGATGCGATGAGCAAAACTTCTGGGGTGTCTCGCGACAAGCTGAAGTATGTGCACAGAGAAGTCGCCAATGGGTTTAGAATCACCATTCACAATCCAGATACATATCAGATCCTTGGTTTCTTGGCCTTTGATAAGAAGAGAGGAATGGTAGAGCTGTGTAATTATAACAGCCAACTAGCCCGCGAGGTCCTCGATATGGGCGGTACAAGTAAAGCCGACGACGACGAAATGGCAGGAACTCATGGCGAAGGATTCAAGCTTGCTGCGTTGCTTATGATACGAGAGGGTCATCAGGCAGAAATTACAGCATCAAAGTTCTACTGGAATTTTCGCTGGGGGACCAAAGAAAAGAAAACACTATGGTGCTTTCTGAGCGAAGTCAAGAAGAAGCCTACCCAGCAAGAACTAAATCCACAGACTACAAAATCATTGATTTTCAGAGAGGCAAGTCCATGGAAAGATGTCTCTGTGAAGATCGGGTGTGTTCGCGGAAAACAAGGGAAATCAATCACGGAAGCCGAAGTGATGGGGTGGCTAAAAGTCTGCATTCATTTCGATCGCCCCAAGGAAATCGTAAGTACATCATCTGGTAATTTGATCTTGGACCCAAATTTTAGAGGCAAGATTTACTTGAAGGAACTCTTCCTAGAGAAAACATCTAGAATAAATGCCTTCAGGTACGGATATGATTTCTCACAGGGTCATATTGGGCGAGACAGAAAAGGGATGGAAGATCCCGAGCAAATGGCAACTCTTTTGGCAAAGGTATGGGAAGAGGCAGTCAAGAAGAACGGCTCCAGAATGCTTGACATGTATATTGACATGCTATTGGACTTGGAAGAGGCTTGGCAGGACATTCGCAATTCAGTTAATAAAATGACTCGGTACATGGCCGAAGCGATTTGGTCCAGTCTCCAACAGAAGGAGGATAACTTCTATTACGGCCCACAGAATGCCTCCAAGGTACTAGGGTGTATTCCATTGAACATTTATTAATATACTGACATAATAATCCTAGGATTCTGCAATGATCAAGTCATTGTTGAAGAAAGAACCCGTTCTTTTGCCAGACACATTATGGAAACCGTTGACAAAGTATAAGCTGCCTCAGACATCATTGGAATATAGAAAGAATATAATGTGCAATTCACAGACCGCATCCATTCTAGATACGCCGTATTGCGCAAGTCTAGCAAGAACTTTGCGGGTGGCTTTAGCGTTGGATCCACAAACCCAACCTTTCTTGCTGGTGTTCAAGAAAGCTGGAACTTCTGGACTCGATCCATACCTAGATATTGATAATTCGAAGCTTCTTCTGCATGAAAAATGGATGGATTTTGAGAAAAGCCATGGGGAGAACAGCACGGACTGTATCCTATCACAAATGCGAAATTCTGGAGATGTTGATCCGATTGAAATATTTTCCTGCGACCACATTGTTATCGAAATATGCAGTCAAGTACTACAAGAGCTAGACAGGATTAGAGCTGGTAAGGATCATATGGGTGATTGGAGCGTGAACTTGAAGTCACAAGTTGGCGAGTGCCTCAAGAACATGTTGCGAGGAATTCGAGCTTTTCCAGGTCCCAAGAAAGGAGAAATATGTGTATCTTGGGAAGACAACGAAGCTGAAAAATTATTCAGACTTCATCATTTGAAACTTCAATGCTGTGTTACACTACATCGAGAAAGTACATGCAGTCATAGGCGGTCGGAATTGTTAGCACGAGGTATGTCATGATCCACTTTGATTTTAATTTTTATGTTGCTAATGCAACAGAACTAGGGTGCAGGACTGCTCATAAAGATTCAATCAAGAATTTAGATGATGAAACCAGAACCGAGGCTTGTGGATGTTCACAGAAAATTGTGACCTGCACATCTGTGGACAACAAAATTACATTCAGCGATCTCAACCTGACAGAATCTTATTTCCCTATGGTATCTAGAGCACATACACCAATCGCGTTCATTGGCTATCCTCCTGCAGCTCAGAAGCCAGCTCAAAATCAGTCAGTAAAAGTCGTCAACACGCTTCGAGGAACCTATGTACGAATGAAGCCGAGCCTTAAAGGGAAGGGGTCACAAGTAGCTCGAGCTAGTAACGAAAGAGATATAAGTGAAGCCCTAGGTAAAGTTCAGGAGACGAAGGCTGAGCCTAACCGCACAAAACAAACTCTTAGTAGTTATGGAATGCTAAGCAAGGAGCTCAATCAAAAGGTCGTGAATTTACAATCGCAGAAAGAATCCGCTTCAGCTGATCTCGATAAGGTCAAGGCCGAAAATGCTTCCAAAATATCACAAATACTTGAACTCTACGCCAGAATTCAGGACCTTACGTCCCATTTGAATAACGCCAAGTTCGAGACGACAGCTCTCAAGACACAACTCGACACAATTCAATCTGAGAAAGAAACTCTGCAGCAAAGACTTGACGATGTCCAAATACAAACTAACTCCAGCCATCGGGATTCTGAAGCACAGGAGACCATCAATGACCTACAAAATCGCATCCGTCAAATGAAGCTCAAAATTAGAGAATATCAACAGATTAATGAGCAACTACGGGGAGACAACCAAGTGATAGAAGCTCGTGCAATAGAAGCAGAGAGCCAAAAAGCCGCCGCAATTTCGCAGAGAAATAAATTCGTTATCGAGAGATACGAAGCCACTATCCAAGGGCAATCATCAGTCAAAGTACGGCAACATTCAATAGACAGAGTTCAATCACCGGGTATGGACGCGTGGCGGGGATTAAGAGAGGTAGAAGTCCGAGTGTGGATGTGCGCATGAAAAAGGAGAGTGTTGTGAGGTGCGCTGCAAGTGATTCGCACACCGTGAATGAAGAACTGGAGATGTACGGGGCTAGTCCACCATGTCATTTGAGCGGTTTGGTGAAGTCTGAGCGAGAGAGTGTGAGTGCCACTAGGGGGTTGGCGAAGAGGCTTAGGATGGAAAGTCGAGAGGTCGTTGATTTGTCTGAAGATTGAGGTGGGAATGAGCGTGGTAATCGGCATTCGGTGGGGAGCAAATATTACGTGGGGAATGGATAAAGGTCAATCTGGGAATCTTTTTTGGGGGGGGGGGGGGGGCAAATTTCATCTATTAACAAAAGGTTTGCGAGATTTTGATGAACTAGAAAGATAACACGATACATCTTTAGCCAAAATCAAAATGACGACTCCGCGAAAAATAAACATCTGAAATTCGCGTGCGGTAAACAGAGCGTCTCATTAACCAACAGAATATTCTATACTGTTCATCCAAGAAAACCATCATCGAACCAATTTCCTAGATTTAGATCCCCTAAACATTCTTGTTCCTCCTCCTCTTCCTCTTCCTCTTCTCTCGTCTCTTCTACTTTCGCTTCCATGAAATCCAATTCCACTAGTAACCGATCCTCCCAAACTCTCATTTATTAATAACCCCCATCCCCACAACCCAGCCCCTATATCTAATCCCAAGCTTACTTCCACTTTTTCCTTATAATAATATTTTTTTGAACTTTCATTAAACCAACTATTAAAATCGTGATCCTCAAGTGTCGTTGATTCTTTTTTCCCTCTTCTCCCTTTTCCTCTTCTCCCTTCTACCCTCTACTTCCAGTGAACTCAATCTCGTTAATCAATTTTCTTGAATGTTTGGTTGTCAATGACTTTGAAGTTTATAGTTTGAGTTTGCAGTTTGATTTCACTTGTTGATTGCACTTGTTGATTTTACTTTTTGATTTCACTTGTAATATAGTTTTCTCGTGGGAACTTGGGAGAATGTGTTGGATTGGAGTTGTGATGGAAAAATCGTAAAAGAATCTTCTTTTCTTTTCAGTTGAGTCATTATCTTTATGATAAGTTGTGGATATGAGGATAACTTGTGGGTATACTGAGATGATTCAATATTTTTTCTTTGATTTTCACTTGTTTTGTAGAGGGGAGGGTTGAGACTTGAGACTTGAGGTGAGGTGTTGTTGGCGGGATATTCAGCGTTGCGTATGGATCTAGATCGAGTGATGAACCAGAAAAGATGAGGAGGCAATGATGCTGGATAAGGGGCTCGGTAATGTGTTTTCTTTTGGTGGTATCGGATGTCTAGTTGCGATTGCTAAGGAAAATGGTGATGGAGAGTTGGATGGTGAGGGAAGATATTTGAGAGGGTGAGGGGAAGAAGAGAAAGCATTTATACTAATCCAAAATTCTTCCTGGTCATGAATCGACGTCGCAATTAGAGAAAGCTTGAAGGGTGATGAAGGGAGGGATTCAAAGTTGGAATACCACTACCACGAAATCGTGGATGATTTCCCGCTTTTTTTCGTAATCGCTGCGGACACATATAGCTTGTTGACAAACGATGATATGTATATAATTTTCCAGTCTTGTTTTTTATCTGAAATGCATGCATCTCTTGGTCCGATAAAGTGAGAACAGTAGGATAGTCGGTTAGCGAGTAGGGAAGTCGTGCAACTCTTCGCTTGAGCCTATCCGTGAAGTAGTAGTATCTCTTACGTTCCAACAAACAGAGGCCTAAACAACCGCACATGCTTTTCCCGAAGACCTTGCTTTGAGAGTGATCACCTCGAAGAGCTTCATATGTACACTCTAATAGAAGTCGCTGCTGGATATCATAGACTTAGCTTCCTTTTCAGACCTTCTGTCTTGCCGGATGTGAACCGAATAGTTTTCCTGGTTATATCTGACAAGATGGTTGAATTTCCAACCTGTAATATTATTGTGGCAAAGGATGCGTACCTACTGGGGAGCATAGCATTGTTCGATATTTTTGATGAGAATCAGGAGAAATCATTAAATCATGGTAGTCATATACGCTTCCAAGGTTTTCAAGGCAGTCAATAATAGCTGGGGGGCTGGAAGGGACTTTCAAAGATGTGATAAAAGAGTGTAAAGAGTAGTTAGTAGAAAGAATCTGTAAGATACAAACAGGAAGTATCATTCTGACGGATAGAACGGTCCAATCTCACATTTATCATCGCTCGTGACATGAGCAAATCTCGGATTTGATCAGTCTACTGGGGGTTCTACTTCGATTTTCCTATTATACAAATAAAGCTCGATCTACATTTTCTAATTTGATGCAGCCCATCAATCCATATCTTGCAACCAAAATTTGCCTCTTGCAGTTCGACCCAATATATTTTCATTCAGGGCCCATTCCACAAACATCTGATCATCCGAATGAACGACATCCCAGTCACCGCACGGATATTCCTCTACATATATAACATTGTCTTTAACATGCTTCGCAATATGTTCCATTCTTTCATCCCAACAATTCTCTCCTTCGAATTCAAAATCACAGTCCCGCATCGGACATCCCAATGTCACCGACGGAACCTTTTCATGACGTCCTAAAACCTCCAATGCCTTCTTGGCTCTTTCACGTAGAGCTCGGTAGTATGGTTCCATCTGGGACTTCCTCATTATACGATAGTTTTGTTTCCAATAATGATTCACTGGCGAATCTTGCTTGCTGAGACATGCGCTCTCTCCGCAAACCCAGTTCATATGCTTACATGCGACATGACATTTCCACTGCGCTTTATTTGTGAATTTCGCAGTACATCCTGCGAAATGGAATATACAAACGTAGATATGTGTGCGTTCGATGACCATATGGCGACTTATATCATCATAGTAAGTGAATCTTGAGAACGAACAGATCTGACATTTCGGAGTAGACTGGCTAACAAAAAGTACACGGCGAAAATATTTCTGAAGCTCGAAAGCTTCCGTTTTCCGATTATTTTCTTGTTTTACAATATCCCATACTACTTTGTCAGGTGCTTTTCGCTGCTCCGCAAGCGCGAGATGAGCATATTCGACGTGGATGTTCTTATGCTTGTTGATATCTGGCTCCTCGATAAGTGTTTCTTCCGGATCCATGTCTAATTCCTTATAGGTCTCACGGGCTTCATTTCTTGCGTTCTTGATTTCGAAGTAGGTAACAGAGCGCGTTATTTCATATGATACTGAATACTTCGGACGTTGTACTAACCTCTTGCTGATTTGTGTTGCTAAGGTATCAAGGGCTGTGACGATATTCATCTCTAGTCCACAGTCGTGGCCTGCACTATTCGCTTTGGTCAGCTAATCACACAGAGTTGATACAACTAAACTTCTTACCATTTCACAGAAAGTTTCTCTGTGTTTCCTGGTATTTTGATTGCAGTGCTACACCTCGGGCAATGATCTCCAATGGCCATGCTATCTAGTATCACAGCCATTGATATTTGGGCTTTGGGTTTGACTAAGCTGTCCCAAGTAGTTTGATCAATCGTTCTTCCTTTATGGTCGGTCAACCAAAAGTTGCCCTCCATAATCTGGCGATTGCCAGGTATCCCTTCAAAATTCACATGTAGGAAGCGAGTGAAAGCCTGCCATCATTAGCACTAGGGCCGCATTGAATGGGATCACACCAACTCACTTCCCAGTTTCTGTAAACACCATACGGCAAGCTTCTTGGTCGATTGAACACATCAATAAACATTATGTTTTCACTTAAGAGAAAGCTAGGGGCATGGATAATGTGGACCTTCAACATTTGGAGATGAAGAAGAATGGGTGCAATAAAAGGCCTGTGGTGGATCATGATTAGCGTCAACCTTGCTTGAGCGGCAATATACACCTACCAAAATTGCCCCAAGAGCTCACGTACAAGTCGTGCCAATAACAAGGTACTGCATTCGTTGTCAGATCAAAGACTAATACGGAACAACTGCATCCACTGACACTTGTTTGAAATGCATTTGAACTTCTAATAAAGTCTGTTGTGGATTGGAGCCATTTGTCGCCAGCATCCGCTCTTCCCTTTCCTCGTTTGATGATACAGCGTTGCCAACTAGAGATGACTTTAGAGCCTTGATTTCGGATGTGTTATCTTGTAAGATCTTCTCTACTCTTTGCACAGATTGCAAGGTCGCAGAATATTGTGCCTCAGTTGCCCGCGTTAGCTCATTGATAGTTTTGAAGATCCGTGTAGGTAATTGGTCTAATTTTTGGCCCAGGAAATCTTTTGTAACTTTGGATGATTCTGAGATACCACAGAGTCCTTCTTCCAGGGGATGTAACGCATCTCCAATTGTTTTTTGAACTCTGTCATCAAGTTCTTTTTGTAGTCTCGTCAGATTACGAGGAATATTTGCAAGCTTTATATTGATTGCCGTATCACGATCATCTTGTACTCTAACTTGTGCGGCAGTAAAAGATCGAAGGGGGCCGATATGTTGTTCGAGAAGGCTGGGAAGAGTGTTGCTGATGTTTGATTGGATGAAATTTGCGATTTCAGTGGGTAGCTGATCTCGAAGTTCGCAAGCAATTAAACTAAGGAAGATTAAAATCTTTCGTACTCAAAGAGCACTTGTGATGCTGATATTTAAATGAATGATTCACTGGCCGGCGACTTACCGAATTTGATGAAGCTCACACAACTGAATTGATAGCAGAGGTAGCGAAATCTCATCCCTTAACTTATCCGCCTCCTTGAGCAGCGCCCATGCTATCTTCTTTCCGCTCCTAATAATCAATCTGTGAACCGCTCTTCCAGTTGGTTGTTTCCCGAGATCAGATCCATATCGTGAGATAATCTTCTGTGTGAACTTGTCGACCGGATTTTGGACGAGATCGAGTTGAGACTTGATAAACGTGAGATCATCAGGAGTAAGAGTAACGGCATTGAAATCACGCAGGCGTTTCAATGTATCATGCAAGCCCTGGAGAAAATCAAGACTGCTTTGATAGCTATCCCGAGGCACCACCAGCACTTTTTAATGATTCACATACTGTCCAAAGAACTCCAATTGCGGCAGCAAGATCTCCTGCGGACCAGCCAAAGGCGGCCATGTGTAATAGTCATAATGAAGCAAAAAACAAAACAATTCTGAATGTGGGCAATTTACTACATAAGAATGATCAGAAATCAGTGCAGCAGATAATCCCATATGCAGCACTTGCTACTAGGTATGCAGAAGCGGAAGGTTGCATCAGCGGGCGGCTGTAAACGCATACATGACAGGTATTGGATGAACATGAGTGGTTTTTTCCAGGGGTAATAACAACATGTTGTTTCCGTCTCTGCCAATCGTTGATAAAAGCAGTCCATGAGTACCATGGAAATTGCCTTCAAGGCATGTTCCCGTAAGCTTTTGCTGCTATTCCATTTTCTATTTCTGGAACATGTATGAATGGCAAAGCAGAAACAAACGAGGACTTCGCTCATTTTAGAAGCACGGCTATTTGAACCTTTACCACGTGATGTACTGACCGCCACAATGCCTAATATTTTGCCATCTACCAAAAGATAGTGCCGAGATACAGCTTTCATCCCCTCCTCCAGCCCGAATCCCATCTCCATCCCCGTCTCCCACTATCTCCACACAACTATCCCGCATCGAAGCGCCATCAAAATGGAGGTAGCCAAGAATCCTATAGTCGATATTGTGAGGCTGGCTCCTCCCAATGGTGACCCGCCTACGTATGTGCAATTCATAGATAAGGTATTCATCGAAGACCAACCCTCACCAGAGCTGCGTGTGGAACTCTTGACACTTCTCGAAGATCTTTTGCAAAATAAGGGACTCGCAGATCTCATAGGCTGGGATCTTGTGCCTACGTTAATTGATATTCCGGGCTCAGAATCTTGCTTAATCACGATTGCACGACTTGCCAATCCTCGCGAAGTTCTAATATCGGTCCTGGCAGAATTGAAAAGGCTAGACCTAGATGGAATTGAAGATGACTGGCATGGGGGAGAAGCTGGTGTAGAAGATCAGAATAAAACAGCTATATCGAACGACCTCGATCGATTCTGTTTCATACTTAGCCTTCTTTCCATCATTCACCCTCGAATCAAAACCAAACATCCTTCACGCTTTTTAGCAACTACCATACATGCCATTGTGCAAGCGTTCCATCCTTCACACCGAGCTGTCATGGCAATTGGCAAGTTTGCGCACATAGTCTCTGGCAAGAAGCGACCTACATTACCAGGACGAAAATCCAGTCTCAGTATCGCCAGCGTTATGCGACCAGAGATAGAATCAAATTTGCCTCCGGCACCCGACCCCGAAGCACAAGAAGAAGATACGTCCGAATCTGCCATACAAAAGAAACTTTTGCAGGGACTTGTGACGCATATGCTGGAAATGTACATCGATGTGTATCCTTTAGAATGGGCTGGAAGATTGCAGGAATCCTTTGATCCAAAAAGAGTTGTAGCAGGTAGGACGAGTTTGGCAGAGGCATTTCAAACCACGCCCGAGTATCAAACTCGAGAGACAGTTGCTGGTCAGCTTGTGGTAAGTGCCGATACTGTGTGTTTAATGTCTCAATACTAATTCATCTAGTCCCTTGCTCGCGATCTCGAATTGGCCAATTACGATCTTTTGTTCGATACTATCCATTCACAAGAACCCATTGCACATGCTCCAAATCCCGAAGATGATCTACCGGACTCGCCTGAAGACATTCCGCTTTCCCCTGTTGGCTGTCTGTTCCTTCTTACTTCTTTCATATTCTCATCCGTCATGTTCAAGTCGAAGACACCAGAACCAGTCATGTCTATATTCCCTGATCATGCCAAATTGGTTGCCCGATTTTTCGAATCTGCGGCTGGCTCATCTATTGCCATTGTTGATGCAGTAGTTGCCATTGGCTTATGGCTAGAACATTCCAATAAATTTGTATCTGGAGAGTTCAAAGACAATGACTATATGGCACATCTAAGGGCTTTATCATTATGGTCTGCCACAAACCCTTCTCCTGGCCTTCGTTATTGTACCCACAAACTAACCTCTGCCATTCTACATGCCCATCCTGTGGATGCCATGAGGTTGACTTTCATCTCGAAGACACTGAAGGGATCTTCGGATGAAATCGGCGCAATCGCACTTAAGGCATCTGCAATTACATGGCTTAAGGAAGAGTTAATTACAGCTCATGAGAGGAAGACACAAACACTTTTCTCTACCACCTCTGCACTTGTGGAGACACAATCCCAAATATTCCCAAATCTGTCATCGCTCGTCGATAAGTTTGATGAAGAATTGAGTGATGAATTGATAGAGTCGTTCCCAGTCCACATGGCCGCACTCAATTTTCTATTTTTCGTCGTAGGAGAGCAATATACAAATATCATTCCTCCTGGATTGATGTCGCGAGTCGAGAACGAGTATCTGACTCCATTAAAGACTGCTCAAGAAAGTGCATTGAAGTCTTTAGCCCTGGTCAACGATACAGGAGCTCCACACATGGAATTTGAATTATTGGGCGAACAGATCTCAATGTGTTTGTCAAAACTTCATGAGAAATGATTGATGATTGATGAGGTATGATCAATGTACAGGTGAATGAAAGAGACGATAGAATTTCTTGTACCGTGGTTAATCTGACCTCTTTATCGGGAAGGTTTGGAGTATGGATACCTGGAACATATGATTGCGAATTGTTTGTTTATTTACGAAGGAATGAAAACCTAAGACTATAGGCTATTTTTGAGATGTGCATCTTTCCGTGATAGTGATGGTAAGTGATTGGTTCAAGCATGATAGAAATGATCTCGCTTGGGTTTGACTGGGAAGTGATTGGATAATTTGAATAGAAATTCTCTACCGGCGATTGCTAGGGTACATTTGATGTAGACACTTGTATATCTCCAATTATCGATTTATTGATTACAAAAGTAAATCGTTCTTCATGAAAGCTAGATTTAGGCTATTGGAAGTATTCAGAGTATTTGTGTCTTGCAGGGCATTGTTTTCATTGAGCACGCTTCACATGACATGGGGAAAGTTCATGATTCAAAACGACAGTATACATTCCAGTCGTATGTCAAAGCAAATTCTGTATATACAAATAATAAAGTTCAAATATATACAACAAATAAATATCCGTTTTCCCCTTCCTCTTTCTCCCTTCCATTATCTTAGACCCGACAGTTTGAAGTCTAAATGCTAGCAAAAGCCGACAAACTAGATCTAGCAACTCCCTTGGAATCGAAAAGGATAGCATCAGAACAACTGCTTCCCAATGCCGCGTTATTAATCCACGCAGGTTCCCAGTAGAAAAGTCCCACTCCACCGCTAACTCCCGCGACTACTGCCGCAACGTCCTTGATCCAGGTTGTTTGGCCGGCAGCACTGAATGGAATCGATGTTGCATCGGATGGGAAAGCGTATGCGGGGGATGGACATGCGAATGGCCAATTGGTTTCGGCGACTACGAGTTGTTTACCCCATGTGGAAGCCATGTTTGTCAAGGAAGTCTTAAGACTTGCGAGGGTGGCGGCGGAGGTATAGAATGGATAGTAGGATACGCCCATCATGTCGAAATCGGTGGTTAGGAGAGGTCCTGCTGCAAGAACGGTTTTGTAGAAATATTGTTGTTCGCTCCAGGAATAGCCGTTGTCGAGGTGGATCATGATCTTGGGCTTGGTGGTAAGAGTTGAGTCTTTGATACCGGCGGAGGCGGAGTGGAGAAGACTCGCAATGTTGTAGTAGGATGATGTGGTGCCGATAGGCCAGAGAAGTCCAGCGCGGATCTCATTGCCAATGGAGATTATTGAGGGAGAGATGCCAGCACTGGCAAAGGCATCCGAGACTGCCAAAGTATAATTATAAACTTCCCATGCAAGGTTTCCAACGGTATCGGTGGGCCAGCCAGAAGGGATCGCCTGGCGAAGAAAGAAGTTAGTCTCGATTCTTAAAGAAATGGTGTGAGTAGCAGATTTGTTTACCTGATGACTTGGATCGGCCCATGTATCACTGAAATGTAAATCGAGGTAGATGTTCAGTCCCGCAGCCTTGGCACGTTTTGCAAGAGCCAAGTTGTAGGCCAAATTGTATTGACCACTGGAAGGGTTAACCCATATTCTTTGTCTCACAGTGTTGACACCAGAAGCTTTCAGAATAGTCTCGAGAGCTTGTGTGGTACCGGCGGTATTCTTGTAAGTGTAACCACTTTTCTCCTCAACAGAGACGGACGACCAGTCGACTCCTTTGTAAGTAAGAGCAGCGAAGACTTGTGGCGCGAAAGCCAATACGGAATAGAAAAACTTCATGACTGAGAACTTGCAAAAAGAAGTCGATGCAAAAGAATGTAGAAGTATATCCCCTCTGCTCTCATGGACGATCTCTCCAGAAGATATATAAACCGAGCCTTAAGTGATCACTATTTAGCCGACTTGATCAACATGTTTGTAGCCGAAGTACACCTGCGGTAATGAACAGGACACTCTCGAGTGTGCGGAGTGGATATTTGCGTCTCCACATCGAGGGCGGCACCGTCATTAGTCTGTGAGATGGATTGACAGGGAGACAGGTTCAAGAATGACCTCCGGAGAATTCTCAATTCAGTCCGGTTCCCAATCTCGTAACTCAGGCAGGCGTGGCATTTCGGTATATTATCCTTTAAAAAGTGATTGTTCATCTGACTTCCCCTAAGCAGCATACCTAGCCCTTCATCTGACTTATTTGTGACTTCAATGTAACGGCATTCATCTTCTGACCTGGTGCTCTCCTCGACACTTGTTGAGGGACATTGTTACATTACAGTATTGTCCATGAATACTACGTCCAAAAGAACTCATTTAGCCCAAACTCCCGTGTTTATGGAAGACGGCCCCAGATCTGTTCATGTTCCACCAAGGCGGAGTAGCCAAGTTTCCCAATTAAGACGTCTCGCTAACAGGAACGCAAACCATAAAATTCTGGGGAAACCTCAACATGGGTTGTACTCCCATCCCATCAATTAGAAACGACAATAACACGACGAAACGTGTCTGCCCCACAAAGCTCACAAGTCATGCAAGGGTTATTGTACCTTATACGTGAGTTCGAGAAAGTTTCTCACCCCTTTGATTTCACTTGCCTTTTGTTTCCGGTTGCAGACTTCCTTCTTTGTTCCTTTCTTTCTTTCCTTCCATTTTTGTCCGTCACCGTTCATTCAGTAAGTCAGCATGATAATGGGCGCGCGAATGGATGAGTTCCCCCGAAAACTATCAGATCGAATCCCGAGAAGATCAGACGACACGTGACGGTCTAATTCTTTTGTGGAGTCAGTCGGCTCCAAACATTCCCCCATCTTCGGCACGTAGGATGGATGACAACGGAAATTTTATTTTCCATTTCGACATCCTAAACAAGGAATCAAGAAACTTAAAGTCTTCCAAAAGCTTACGAATCACGAGGGTTTCCACTCCATCTCTTTCCCGCTCTCCCGAGGTACCGATTATCTGTCCCACTCTTGATATCTTCAATTTTGTTTGCCAGTCGCGCCAGTAAACGCACCCACTCGGCCAAGACTAGCCCGGACGTCATCGTTGCATTGCTACTTTGAGATTTAGTTTTCAGATGAGATTTGTTAGCGTCTACCAAAAGCTTGGTGGTGATCGAGGGTCAGCTGTCAGGCACCATCTTCCACGGGAGTTACTCCGAGATGTACCAGAAGCCATATTCGGTGTCCTCCGGTCCGAGCCGCCATCAGTCGCCTTCAGTATGGTCTACACGACGTTGGCGATTGAGATTAGACCACATTCTACATTCTTCACAGACAAGGCTTCGTAGTTAAAATAGCTCTTGAAGCCTTATAACACCTTGATTTTCTAGAAACTTGCTGTGGTCTTGTCTTATTACCTGAAGAGTCCACCTCATACAAAAATTAAATCGAGTTTCAGCCCGTAATGCTGGATTCCCAACATTGGTAGCTCCAACATTATGATAATCCCCTTTCGAATGTTTCAAAAAAAACTCAAGCTGCGATGCTAGATTCTACCGAAAGCATTGAGGGGGGGTTCATGAACTGCATCCATTGGAATGTTGTTAATCAATTCAAGTATAATTGGTAAATGAAACAAAGACTCTATTTTCATGACTACTCCCACTTGGTGGCTTCGTTAACGATCAAAGGAATTTTTGCCCTATGTTGCTCCAGATAATTTCTTCAATCCGGTTTGTCTAAGGTAGCTGGGTAATTGCAGAATTCAATCTATCATAATCCACACAATAACAATAATTGAGAACATCAGAAAATCATCAATATAAACTCATGGAAGAACAGGTAGTCCCGACGAGAGAGGGGGGAGCCGCCATAGCGAAAATTGAAGGGGAGCGCGACGCATCCCTACAGGCGTTGCGCAAATTTCGCGAAGAATCTCCCCCCAGAGAGAATTATGAACCATGGTATTCGACTATGGATGACCCACAGAGCCTTAGTATCTTTGGCGAACTGAAGGTAGGTATGAATCAGTGGAGTGTAAGAGAAGCAAAAGATCCCTCTCAGCTCAACGATCTCCAGGGCAGTGACCGTGAGTGCTTTTTTAAAGAGGTCGCGAAAATAGTCCTTCTGGATGGAGTGGACAAACAGGAATTTCCAACGGGTCTTCGGGGACGTCCCAGAGTATTAATCATTGTCCTTGAAGCTCTGCTTACCCATCATATGTTCACGACTGTCTATCCCGATCCTTTCTTCTTCTTAGGTGAAGAAACATCTCGAATTTTCAACGATATCATGTCGTTGGGCAACATCTGTAGGTTTTTCTCAACTCAAGTGTTGGTTACATAAAATTAATCATGCATAAGGAATCTAGGGTATTCCTAACGTTGGCGTGCAGACACCTTGAAACTCATTCATCCATCGCGCAAGTCTCCAGATGAAGTAATGATCAGATCGCAAACAGAAAAGCTTTTGCGCAAAGCTGCAATCTCCGGAGCTTCAAACTTTATGCGGAGTCCCGCCAAATATATCATAAATGGTCACCCGGATGCACTACAGCAACTCGAGGATCTGTATATGCTGGCCGCCAAGCATTCGTACATGATTTGGAAGAAGGATTCAATAATCAAGCTCCTTGACGCCTCCAACTTCTTGGGCCAGCCATTTGATTTACAGAATCCCAACATGGCAGCAGACAATAGGGTCTTCCAAAATGTCGATATCAGTCCAAATGGCCAGCAAATAACCATGGTTTCATCGCCTGCGATCCTGAGGTATGGGCTACGCGGAGCAGATCCTGCTTACTATGAGAAGAGATGGTGGCATGAGGTCTCCGCGTACCGACATGCAGGTGTGTCGTTTTATATTCCTAGGCCTGGGGATGCTGATCAAGGTTCTGAGCCAATGACTCTTCCTCCCCGACCATCGGGAGACTTGAAGCCAGCAATTCTTCCTTCCAGGAGTGATTTGAGCGCAGAAGCTCTATGTGAAAGAACACTTAAACGTTTCGACAGAGTGACTTTACTTGACCTCGTCAAACCCTACCTAGACGACTTCGCTGAGCAGCTAAGACCTGTGCTGGAAGGGCTACGCGGGGAATTAGCGCAACGAATTGAAGAGCGCGACGAAATGGAAAAGGAAAGAGACGAATTCAGAAGCAAACACCGCGAGGCTCTTCAATCAATAGAGCGCCTCAAATCTGGGATGTAATTTGACTTTCAATTGCAAAACGTATTGCCCTTTGATTTTTTGTCCATTCATAAATATGTACGTCAGTTCAATTTGGGTGTTTCTTTTTCCGCTTTGTTCTAAATGTTTGTTCTCCATGTCATATTTCAATTTTGTCTATTCCTTAGCTTCTTTTGTGAGACATGTTTGTGCAATTCTTATCAATTGAGCAAAAGATAATCATGTGTACGACCGGGTGATTACTCTCAACGAGTGCAGGGTTGCTGGTAGATAAAGATAAATATCATATGATTGTTCTACATTTTCATTACAAGTTAGAGTCATTTTTATTTGATACTTTGATGCCTTTAGTTTTTATCAACAACGTGAGGTTGTTTACCTAGTTGACATCAGTTTGGAATTACTTGTGTCATATCTGGATTATGTGATATCATCTACTTCATAATCTCATTTGCTAAATACTTACGGATATTTCGATATTTGTAAATTTGAGCAGAGATGGTAAACTATACTCTTGCCCACTCCTGATACTCATGTCTGAACAATAATTCAGATCCGTATCTTTACCAAAAAAGATAGCTAGAACCAGCCAGCCAATACACACGCAAATACTATGATGACCTCAATCACATATCAATGCTGATGTCTTTCCTAGGACAAATCACAATACTCCACTCGCAACCCGCAATTAAAACGAGTAATACGCTGAGCCACACAAATGAGATATTTCTCATTGTTTCTTGCCGAAGTTGACTAAAATTCAAAACTGAAGACTCAAATTCTACGCTAAGCATCTGAACTCAAGCTGTTGAAACCTCGCTCGTTTGCTATCTCCTCCTCATTATCAATCTCGACAGTTTAAGAGTATTGGTCATGATTCTACCATCGTCGATTCAATGATCAGGAAATTCGATAGTAGTGTCGGATACTAATCGCCCACCAACAGCGAGCCGGAATTTTAGATTGGCTCCTCTGTCACCAAATATAACTTTGGATTTGAAAATGGAACTCATGAACCATCTTGTCGAGGCGCTGGTTGAATCTTGACTTGCTGTCCATGCCGAAGTTAAAATCTGCGGGGAAGTTGTAAGGTATTTTGCCAACGCTCTTGACGCCTGTTTTACCAATTAGTCAACATGAATCAATCAAAGGGCCATGAACTCACGT
This sequence comes from Botrytis byssoidea, assembly GCF_014898295.1. Taxonomy (NCBI): domain Eukaryota; kingdom Fungi; phylum Ascomycota; class Leotiomycetes; order Helotiales; family Sclerotiniaceae; genus Botrytis; species Botrytis byssoidea. Next base: position 273,959 of record NW_024065843.1, read on the forward strand.
GGATCATCCATCATATCAGGCTGTTGATCTCCTTCGCATGAATAAAGTTCAATCGTAGACTTGATGGCTTTACCAGGGCTGTAGAGGGACGAACAACCTTCTGAATGGAACGACCCTTCAGTAATCACATCGCCCTATAAGAATTAGAATGACTGTCATCATAATTATCTTGGGAGCCCTCTTGCCTTTGAAACACACCATATGGCTCGGCCTGCACAATATTTTAGATTTGAGTAGTCGTCGATGTATGTGTGCTTTTCCTCATCGATAAATTCCCGGAAGACACGGCTGATTCGGAAGCCGTAATGCCGACGAACATACTTAATGCGAGGCGCAAGTCCTTCGAGTGCACGTATTCCAGCACCCTTTAAAACTGCGAGATCACTATTCTACAGATTAGATGTGTTGGGCCACCGAAGCGTCAATATACTCACGGGCGCTCAGGGCATAGAAGCTCCATGTTTCCATTTAAAACACACCACGACGATATCCTTTTGTATAGATACTTTGAAGCTCCCATTCCACCCACAAGAGCTATGCGCTGCTTAGGAGTTAGACAATGAAACTGACTGCGTAGATATGACAAGGCCATGTTGAAACTTACATGGATTTTTGCTTTGCTTGGTCGACCTGCTTCTGAACTAGCTTGATTACTCGATCGATAATTGGATCGAACACGGATTTCATTTCTTCACTGGAAATATGTCAGAAACTTGCGATAGTGTGTGGACAAGACCGCTGAGTCTAATCCTTACTCATAGTCCGAGCTTGAAGCGGAAAACTATAATTATGGGAATTCACGCTTGCAAAAAGAGCTTAACTTACGGTGATAGGAAGACAACATTCTCATCTCTGTCATATTGATGCGAGCTCGGCAAATCGAGGTACAGTGGACCTAGTTCGAGGGTGTCAGGATTCTCCATGTTGCTGCCGAAGCTTTTCTTAAGCACCTCCCAATTGTTCATCAAAACACTTCCCGGGCCTTTTCTAGAATACGGGATGCTATCGAAAGCATTACCGAAACGATCAGATAGGAGAGCGTGAATATGACGGTCAATGTAGGTAGAGCCACATTTTCCACCTATGATGTCAATACTTAGATGTGAATTCGCTGTGAAGTAGATGACACATCTAGGCCGTCCCCTGTACAAGAGACAGCGTGAATGATCAAATGACCTTCACGGTGAGTGGATGTACTGACCTGTTCCAACGCAAAGTTCTTCAAAAGTCAACTTCGGCGCAACCGAAGTGACTGTGTATGTAGTAATATCGACAGTTCCTCCCCCGCAATCACATATCAAGACATTATCATCGCGCTGGAACATTGATCAGCATTTAATTGACCATTTGAGATGCTGCAATAGCTTACCTGCACAGCGTTGAGAGTTCCTGGTGCAGCAAGCTCTTTCAAAGTTGCAATCGCTGCCGCTTCCGGTTCCGCAATTGTGTGTATCTGATCCATTGGGTTTGTTGCAAATCCAGCCTTCCTGGCAGCGCTCAAGGTGGCATGCTTTGCCTCATCAGACCAGATGGCTGGTAAACTAATCCAGCAGTCTATTGGCGACACTCGAAAGGCGTCTGCTCTAAGCGTCCTTTCGGCATAACCAGCAAAGGAAACATACAACGCATGGAGAAAGTCCTCACAGACACCTTTGCAGCCGCGGTATGATGGCAAGTGCATCATTCCTTCATCGATGACTATCTTTGAGATTATATCGTCGCCCTCTCCAAAGACAGCATTCTTGTCTAGAAGGAGCTTCGTCCAAGAACATGACGTCTCTTTTGGTCCCACGTCAAAGCCCCATTTGTCTGATTTTAGGAGGCTCGGATTCTCTCGCGCATATGCAATCCTGGATGGGGCCTTCTTCATTTCGGTTCTGTGATCGGCGTGTAAAGACAGAACTTCAAGTTTATCGCTATCTTCTAGGGTGCTAAGGCCACAGATGATACCTAGACATGTATGAGCAAAGAGGAAAAATCCTGGTCATAATACATACCAGAAAACGTAGTTCCATAATCTATCCCAACAATGATTTTATGACGTGGCGGTAAGCCTGTAGCAATCGCTCTATTGGGACCCGAAATACTACCAGAAAATTGAGATGACATTCTGTGAATCTTGCGATGGCGTTGGTATTGTGCGTTGATGTTGGAGTTCAGAATTTGTGGCGAACTGATACGGGGGCAAACTTATTAATTTATTCCAAAATCTATCTTTTTCACGAACAATCGATCTCACGTAAATTCAAACAGAGAGTTCCAAAGCTTGCCACGCACAGTGAAATGTCTCTGCAGGCCGCATACTATGAAACAATTCTACTGCTACCTTAACGGTCGGCGGAAATTCCACACAGCCGGTCGAATTTCCCGGCAACTTTAATTGGCAAGGAAAAGTACTGAAATAACCTGATTACCATAAATGCTACACATGTTCCCCAAGTTTTCCATGTGAAAGAGGGAATCGCAAAATATGGGACTTCTTCCAGCTTCCATCATTTCATCTTCAAACTGAAGAGTGAAAATCGAGAAGGTTACATTCATCCCAGACGAGCAACAACATTCCAGGAGAAGCGACAGAACACTGGATCGCTGTTTAGAAAATGTTCAGTGTCTAGCAGGGTTAGGCTGATGACCGAGCTCTTCAAATCCCACACTACCTGTACTTCCAAATACAAAACTAAGGATGGAGAATGTTCTGTGCTTGATCATGTAGAAGATTTACGCGTTGGGTCCGCAGAGGCAATGAATCATTGTTCAGAAGTTCTTTCGGATGAAACTTCCCCAAATCAAACTGCATCTGCGATTTCCTTGAACTCAAGAAACAAGCCAACTGCATATGCACTCGTGGGCCATGATGTTACGCCATCCGATGAGGTTGATAGGCATACGGGTGCTGCAGAACGCGACCCTATTATGGTCGATTTCCTTTCCATACATGCTACACATCCTGGCAAACCTGAAGGAGATTTGCCATCTACCCTGAACGCTCAAGCTACCCCCCTATTATCTCACACGGATCACGACATTAATCGAAATAGGGTCCGAACCCCACCAACAAGCATTCTACCTGGAGATCCATTGCCTAACGCGATTCACGTCTCAAACTCAATGCAGTCTCATGATTTTCCAATGGCTAGCGGCCGAATTTTGAAAAGATTGGAAGACGAGGTGCACCATAGTTATGAAGAGCTTCGAACATTGAGGAAGGAGATAGTCGACCTGAAGGAACAAGGGTCAGAATTGCAGCAGCGAAGTCAGCAGGACAGAGAAGAATGCAGTCGAGCGGTACACGCTCTTCAAGAGATGGCCTTCAAGTCGTGGAAAGCAGAAAAATGGCTCCCTGCTGAGCATGATACCATCAACCTTGAAATTTTTACACTTCAGGCAGCAATGACTGGATGGACACGGGGTGCAACCAGAGACGACTCTTGGCTTGATGATTTATCTGAAGTATTTCAAGGAGAAGATCAGGCCAAAGATGCATTGAGGAAAGAGCTGTCGAAAGTGATGGTCTTCAAAAACGATTTACTCCCTGAAGGACTACCTCAGAAACGGGCTAAAAAATTCTTGCTCGAAGCGCTTCTTGCTCACCATCTTTTCACGGATGTTTTCTCGTCGCCATTCTCTTTTCTCGGAGATGAATCAACGAGCTTGGATTTTATTTATGAAACAGGGTTGTCATGTATGCTTGTTTACTCTATGGCAGACGAGCTAGCTAACAATTATAGGGAACATTGCAGATGCCCATAGATGGCGCTCTGATACACTGAGGCTATTATCCCCGGAGCCTTCAAAATATGACAAATCTGAGGCTGTCCGACTCAAGATACCACCTTTACTCAATAATAGAGCAAACATTCAAGCAGAGAACTTCTTCAAAAGCCCTGCTCGGTGCTTCTTCGTTGAAACCCCGGAACTAACGGCCAGTCTTCAAAAGATCTACCAGCAGGCCGCTGGTCTAGCCTACCATCTCTGGACTCGACGATCAATGCTCAAGATAGTGACGCGCAAGGACTTGAACTCCTTTTTCCACATCGATGACCAACAGATGGCTCTTCACACTAGCGTTCAAGAAGATATCGAAAACAGGCTAACAGGCCAACCTATCAGTTTGGTATTGTACCCCGGTGTTGTGGCATATGGCTTGGACGGTTGTGTAGATTATGAAACTCCACGGCCATGGATGCCAGCGAAAGTTTGGTTGTACAAGCCTTTGTCGGAAAAGCCGGAAGTGCTAGTTGGGGGGGATTTGGAGATCAAAGGATAAGACGAATCAAATTGCTTTCGGGGGTCATTAACAAATTCACAATTAATGTGAAGGGTTCATACCCCAAGATCACTTTCATCTGTTGTAGGTTCAGACGAGAGTGGGATATGAGGTAGGGCATAGGATCATTGCAGCCAATGTACTTCGATGAAAATGATAAGCGGTGTACCTAAACTTTGCCTTGGACTGCGAGATAAGTGAGAGTGTCATATGTGAACTTTGGTCTGCTACTAGGAAATAGTGTACCTTGAAAGTGGAGCGCGAAGGGAATTTCCACTGTATTTGCGCTCCTGTTCCCAGACTTCAGGACTCCAAATTTATGCCTGCAGTCGCATGTCCATATCATTAACGATATGCGTTGGCCTCCCCGCCAAGAACAGAGTCTGGACAAAAAGATGAAGCTTCCATCTATTTCCCAACGACTGAAAGTCGCTAATAAGAAAAAGAGAGAAAACGCATACAAAATCCAACAAACTTACTTGATATACTGACCATACCCACTCATCTCCATCATTTTCATTTTCATCTTCCCTCCAAAAAAAAATCAGAGAGAGAGAGAGAGAAAGAAAAGAAAGAAAAAAAGGAATTTAAGAACAATTCCGTTTGATTTATCTACTACACATACACACATTTCCCATTTTCCATCCCACCCATCCATCCATCCACCCGATAAATTCTAACCACTCCACCTTAAGAGAAGCGAGTAACTAGATTCATTACATCAAATAATACAAACCAACCAATACCGCAAAACATAACGAATTCAAGGACCTCCATTTTTCCTCTTTCCCTCTTTCCCTCTCTCCATCCCACCCAACCGACCAAACGCCTACTTCCACAGTATCCGAGTATCTAGCGTTCATCTAAATCCATACATACAAACATACATAAACCAAAGGAAAGAAAAGAAGGCCACAGAAAATAAGCCCGTCTCAAGATACAATTACACGATCCAAACATATCCATGTATCCAATGCCGTAAACCAAGAATCTAGAATCTAACCCCCACGCCACTCCTCGTTCCTCCTACTTTTCCTTTAACATCCCATGCCCAGTTCTTTCCCTTAGCAGCATCAAATGCCCTACCCACTCTAAACGCATCGCTAACCATTATTGGTTCTTCTAATAGATGAGCATAGGTATGATAAGGCACGGAATTACTTCTTGAGATCTTCGGTTTGGCTGGTGCATCCTTTTCCTTTAATTTTTTTTTCTCTTTGATGATATCTTTGAGCTCTTGATCGTCAGCAGTGATTTGTGCTTTGAGGAACATTAAGTCTGTAGATTTCTGAAGAGATTCCATTACTGGGATACGGGGTTCGTAGACAATATCAGAGGGATTTGGAGGGTCTGTGGAGACGATGGATGGGTCGAGATGGGCGGATGGTTGGAGAAGGAGTTGTTGGATATCTATTGATTCGCCATGAGGTATTGCAGTCTTATGTGAAGGTGTGATACAATCCATATCGACTTCTTTTCTCAAAACGAGATCAATATCGACTGCGGAGAAATAGGCGCAGGACTGTGGTAGATCGTTAATTCCCATTTGTTGAGAAAACATAGCTCGAGTCCAAAGGTTCGATACTTGCAATGCTAATGCAGCACGATATTTATCTTCCTCTTGAACTAGATATCTGATTTCATCATGAACAGTTATGGCCAGACGGGCATTAATATTGTAGCGACGAATGATGTAATCCATGGAAATGATGAGAAGGTGCAAATAATCTACACCTGAGGATTGAATTGCCCAATTGATGCGTGATGTCATAAAACCGCCTTTGGAAACAAAACATGCCATCAGGGCTTCTGTTATTCCTGCGCCTAGAACTGGAGTGCGTGGCCTTTCTTGCTCTGCAAATTCTTCCAGCTTGTTGAAAACAAAACTCTCGGTTCCTCCACGCCAAAAGGGTCCGGGATAAAGAATCTTTCTGCTGGTTTTGACACCTTTGGTAGCCTTGTAAAGGTTTCCAGCTGTGTGCGAGGTTTCAGCCTCCGTGAGACTAGGATTGAATTGCCGAAGTAGAGTTGAGGCGAACTTCAAACCAGCTCCATAGATTCGACCATAGTTGAAGACCTTGGCATCATTACGGGTAATACCGAGGATGCCAGCTGTGCGAGAATGGAGATCCGTACCTGCCGCTTTGGTGCCCTCTAAAGTCATAAAACCGACAGCATTACCTCCATGTAGTTTGAATTGGGCATCTCCAACAAGACTAGCAATCCATAGCTCTTCAGAATCCACATCTGCACCAACGAAGCAATAACCAGGTGGGGCCTTTATCATTGACTTTAGTTCTGAACCAACGCGGTTCGCTTTCGCATTACTTGCTGTAAGCCATGTGTTCTCCACTGCTCTTCGAGTCACAGTACCCATGGGAATGATTTGCGGTAGAATGTAGCCTGTTTCCAACTCAGATTGCGATGTTGCAGGCCCCTTTGCTCCATCTTTTTCATATACAGTCATCTGAGACTGTATACGATTTCTTGCACTTATCCAATAAGAACAAGAAGCATTCATCTCAAGTGCTTCCTTTGCATATGAAAACTCGGAAGAAAGAATACCTTTGTCGAAGTATTGCACATAACTTTTCGCCATCGGATTTCCACATTTAGCCAATGGACCATCCTTGTGCGGGATTTTAAAGTAAGCAGCGGATCTATCGTCTCGCAGAGCTATATCAGCTTCTTCGAATGCATTGCACTCTTGCGTCTGTTTTTGTTTATAATTGTGAGCCTCTTCGATAGGAACTCTAAAAGTCCAACCGTATTTGTCGGACCATACTAGTGGATACCCATCCCAAGCCAAACGCAGAAGTAATGGCGCAATTCGAGTACGGACGGATAAATTGATAGGACCGGTGACTTTAGGGTAAAGATCTTTATACCATTGAGGCTTACCAGGCATCTTCTGTCTTTTAGCTGGTCTTGGTGGATCCTTTTTTGTTTTCCCCTTCACCATTTTGACCTCTTGAATAGTCCAATCCAATTGTTTTAGCCAAGGGTCATTCTTCCATGACTCAGGATCATCTTTGATCTCTAACGCTCTATCTTTCAAAGCAAGAAGCCGTTCTTGTACTGCATCAGACAACTTGTGATAAGTAGCTTCGGCATTGGCGACATAAGATTCCCATGATCTATCAATTGGAAGTATGACCGATGAGAGATGTCTCAGTGCTGCAAAACTGACTGGATGTGGGCATGTCTCGACAAAATTGGGGAACACTCTCTTGTAAACTCTATGGGTTATGTCAACATCCGCTGCACAATAATGAAGAAGTTCATCTAGTTTTGCCATGATTCCTTCCCGATCACGTTCACCAAATGCATCCCTTGCTGCTTTATCGATTGTGACATTGAGATGAAATTTTGCGACATCTCTTAATGAATTGACGGAGCTTCTGCCTATCCATAATTCTGCTTCTTCCTCTTCCGAAATAGACTTGTGTCCAAGTAAAGCTGCTAACTCTGCACTATCGGTCTCTCCAGCGATCTTTTCACGTAATTCTCGATCCTTTCGATGTTTCATCCAAGTCGGTCTTTGACGTGAACACATTCCATTTACAGCAACATGTAATGACATAGTATCCAAGAAAAAGTTCTTCGATTGATTGATGTCGTATTCTTCAGCTACCCTGGCTCGATCATAACCAATATTATGCCCCACGATAATTCGTGGTTTCTTTGCATCTCCGAGAGGTATCAATTGACGATCATTGTCGGTCTCCCCCAACAGCCATGGCGATAGCCAAGAATACCAATTTGTGGGACTAACAGCACACGCCATGACAGCAAATGAACTTTCTTTCCACATCACTTCCGTGTCAAAACATAACATTTCTTCATCTGGGGCAAGTACCGCTTCAGGCGTGCCGTCGTCTTTGTACCTCGTCCATCCACTTTGATGTGCCCATTTGAGCGGCCGAGGTGGAGTTTCCGTCTTAACAAATTGCTTCGCAAATGTCATGTATGGTTCGGAAGCATCTACACCTAGTTTATAGAAATGCTCATCGAGTGTATCACCTTGTAGCTCGGGAAGGTCGAAAGATATTGGAGGAGTGTTGTCCGTATTCTTTCCAAGTAGTTCATGCCTCTGCAGATGATCTTTTGAAAGATCTACGAGCTCCGGAGAGGGAGGGGCTTGAATGTCCTTAAATACTTGATCGTATATACGAGTACTTATTTGTTGAATGCCTATCTCATTGAATCGAGGTTGCTCTGGGTCTTCTACTTTTTGCTTAGCTGACGTTCGAATTAATTGCCGCAGGTTTGTTCTACATACTGGATTGATGTTCGACTTCGGCCAGCACTTGCGTCGGCTCTTGTACCGAATCATGCGTTGATCCATTTGATTCCGTGGCATATGTTCGCCATCGCGCAAAAGATATCGAGGTATCTCGAGATTTATGAGCTCGATATTTTGCAAGACGAGTGAAGGTTGCGCTTGGTCTACTGGCACGACCAATGCGGAACGAGAGAAGCATAATATGAAAAGAGATCTTATTAAATCATTATCTTGACCAATTTACATACTTGGCAGGTAGACAGGTACCAATATCAATATGTCAAGCAAACATGAGACGAAACGAATTTATTGATAAGTGACGTCCTTTGCAAGCCTCAAAAAGTGTAAGGGTTATTTTTTTCTCGGGCGGGGGTGGCCAATTGATGATAAGGATACCAGATAGACAAGGCTTTTATGTGTAGCCTCGTGTGGCTTCACGAGGCTGATTGGAATCAATTCTGGGTTACCAATCAAATCGATTGGTAATCACTCACATCATATCAAGTATAGTTACATAAAATTTCAATCAAATTTTGACAAAATGTTCGATATTACGATATTATGATATTATATACTAATGCTACCTAGGTGATTAAATGCCTGCAAACACAAGGCTGATATCCGATTCATCAGTTTCTCGCTGACTAATATATCGACAGAAGTTTCTTATCGATAACTCGATGACTTCTCGCTCCCGAGGATCTTTCTAATCTGACCTGTTATCCATATTGAACTGCTACTTCTGGGCAAAGATCGTTAGCTAGGTACTTATTACCCAAGGAAGGGGAAATATTGCCGTCATTGATAATAATCATAATAATGAGACGCTTCCAGACATGAGTGCCGTTTTGAGCAATCTTCCATGAGTTTTCCACCGGCAGCGATGTTGATCCTCAGTCTCTTTCTTTCTTTCTTTCTCTCCGTTCGTATGAAACTTTATACTCTCCTTCGGGGTTTGCCATTGCTACTCGTTTGATTTTGATAGTGTAACATTTATTAAACTAATAATCGGAATTCATCATAGACATACACACACACACACACACAAGTACAAACACTACGTTCTTATTGAGTAGATTGAATTTGGTCCTGCCCGGAGTATAAGGGAAAGATAAAAACAACAACGACAACGACAATAACATCGACAGCAAAGCAAAGCAAAGCAAAGCAAAGCAAAGCAAAGCAAAGCAAAGCAAAGCAACCCATTCATTTCCAACCTCACTCTCACTCTCACTCTCACTCTCGATCTCTCTCTTGCTCTCGCTGTCACTCATCAGCTTCACTCCAACTCCCTTGAAACTTTGTTACGGTTAGACGAAATATAGATTACCTAGTACTAGATACCTAAGGACGGTTCTCGATTCTCCTTTCTATCTTTTAAACTCAGACCTTTCTATACCCATCTACCTACCTAGGTACTTTCTGTACTGTCAATACTCCCTCATTCCATTTCGCATCGCACAAAAGTTGGTACATTGATTGGGTTTCATTGTTTATCTTATGTATGAATGAGACGAGAAACTGATATTCTACTGTACTTGAATTTACGGAGTGCTCATGCTATCATCATCTTTCAGTAATTTTACATCCATACCAAAATGACCTCAGGCTATCCATATTCACCCCATCACAACAACGGCAACAATAGAAATCCAAATTCGGCATCGACTCCCAACTCGAACTCAACCAACCGTTCATTATGGAGCAACGAACCTTTGGCTGGTAGAGGAGAGGACATTGATGAATCTCTAACTTTACCTCCAATTAGTCGACCAAATCCCGAGAATAGATTGGATCTACCCGCAATATCATCATCACCACTTTTTGTATCGGATTCCCATACAGGACAAACACAGCCAGAACAATCGTCTCACAGTCGCGATTCAAGGAGCAATGCATCGGGAATGAGACTTGGAGCCGTATCCGCCTCTACAACAACCGCAAATTCAAATTCGGAGCCCGGTGAAAACCGTACAAAACGCACTCAGAGCTCATCTCCCCCCGATCTTTTTTCTTTTGATCCTTTCGACGAAACCATCCGGTATCGATCACCACCTCCACAACCACCATCGAATCAAGTGGGTCGACAAAATTCACGACCATCTTCACAACCAGGAAGAGGGTCTTCCTTTTATGACGACGACGCGGAGGCTTTAGCAAATTTTGACTGGGACACCTTTCTTTCACAAGACAACGAAAACGACGAGGAGATTGACGATCCATTTGCATCGCCACCACAAATACCTAGTGGAGCTTCTGATAGTTACGGTGTGGTTGATCTTACTGAATCATCACCAGCCATGGTTCCCCCACCAGAAAGACGCAGAGCTCTTAGCGGCACCAGTTTACGCCCAGCTACTCTCACCAGACCGAAATCCTCAAAACGACGAAAGCCAGTTCTCTCAAAGTCTACATCTGCAAAACGTCGCAAGCTCTCACCATCAGAAACAAAACCCGAGGAAGATGTCGAAGTGGTTGATCTCGCGGAGAATTCAAATCTAGAAGAATATGAAGCTGCGAAGGCGAAGAGACAAGAAGACTTGATCAAACAACAAAACCAAGATGAAGCAACGAAACCGGTCAAATTGGTGGAGTTCCAGTGTATCATATGTATGGATAATCCGACGGATCTGACGGTAACACATTGTGGTATGTTTTCCACGACGTTCTCTTCTAGCATTTCTAATATCTTATAGGCCATCTATTTTGTTCCGAGTGTCTTCACTCAGCATTACATGCAGGGAATAACGGCAGGAAATCATGCCCCGTCTGTCGAACCTCAATTAGCACTACGAGCCTGCCCGGTCGAAAGCCACCTAAGAACGGTACATTCCCTATAGCGATCAAGTTAATGACGGCGAACAAAATGGGAAAGAAACCCAAGAGGAACTGATGGCTTCGCTGAAAGATGTCTGGGGGTATATTATATCAGGGGTTTGTTAAATGAAAAGCGACAATGGAGGGACTTCTATAAATGGATTCATGGCAAAGACCACGGCGTTATGGGCTGGACTGGGATGGACTGGACTGACGAGATACCACATCTGGAAATTGGGACTTCAACACTTTGTACATTGGCAAGCTGGGGCGGATCAAATAAATATCACTTCTATGATTTTTGTGTGTGCGCAATAGCATTCTACAAAGATAGATTGGGGGGTAGTTGAGAGATCTCACCATATTTATAACACAATGCAATACTTTCTGCATTAAAATACAAGATATCGAGGAAAATATTGCCCTTTTCAGGTTTTGTTTCCGAGATCGGTCAATATTCATGATGCAATAGTGCTATTTGGTGCTATCAATTGTGAAGTTAGTGAAAAAGAGCATCATACATAAAGAGCCCTCAATCTGCATACATTCTCATTTCATCATACAGTAGGTCATGTATTTTCTGTGTGATTAACAGTTAGGTGCTGTCTCTATCTGAACACTCACAATCTCGATCAGGACTTCTAACATGCACCTACCTACTTATTACAAGGAAGCTACATTCCTCTGTTTGAAATGACGATATCTAATACCTCGCATCATTGGATGCATCAAAACACTCTACAGTAACTAAGTCCTTGAATCCCATATAATTTTCGTTGACTATCATCACATGCTTCTTATCTTGACACTACGTCAATTCTATCTACTCTACATATCATTTGTACCTAAACTAGAGCAACAACATGATCAGAGGCATGCATCAAAATTGCTACCCCTCTCTTCGATCTTCAATATCATACATACTTGAAACACTCCATCAACTCAATTGCTTAGAACTAGTATACTTTTCATAGATTCTCCAGTCCTCGTGGGTACCCAGGCAAACTGGGGAAATCAACCAACAAGCAAATGACTGACGTGGGCAATGAGTACTCGTCCAAGTACGGAGTGTTACTCTATGTTTACTTGGGTTACTTCCTCATTCCCACATCTCACGAACTATACCGAGCCAACAGAAGAGCCAACACTTGTGGTGTTCATGTGATGTTCATGTCTTATCATGTATTATCATGTCATGTCAACGCTGGATTCGAGCATCGAGATACCGAGGTTCGGAAGCGTGATAGGAGTTTCGAAACACAGCTACTGATTAGCTTAGCTATGGTGACCATTTGTTGTGTTGGTCGTTCCTTAATCTCGCGAGTCACTTGTACCTGCTCTGGGAGGGGGTCTGGGGTACTTATTTGAAATCTCTCATTCATTGGCACTCGATGCTGTACGATGTAAGAGAGCGATGAATCCATGATGTACTCCGGAGTCCGTACACACTCTGTAGCATGTACAAGGGGCAAACAAACGGTACGGGGAGCAGTCGATCCGTATCGCAACCATTACGCAGGTTTGCAGCCAGCCTCTCTCACCGTTATTTGAGGAATCCGATGCCATCTCCATAATTAAGCCAAAGCCTAACCGAGCTAACCTAACGAGCCAGCAATAAGCTGCAGCGAAGATTCTTCAGATGCAGCTAATCAAGCTTCAACATACTTTGTACAGGATTGTACAGGACGGTACAGGACTAGTCCATAAAGTACAGCAAATTCATGCATTGGAGCGGGTTCTTTGCTCGGAACGATGGATAATTTTGTCCATTTACCGGATTTTCCCAATGATGACTCCTCGTTGACTCCTCATTGACTCTTCATTATTATTCACATCACCCAATTCTTACCACCAAAACGGTCAAATGTCAAAATCGAGTTATGTAGGTCAGAAAATTCTCCACTCTAGGCTTTTTAAACGGAGTAGACTCTCGTGTTTCATCGTGAGGCGAGAAGTTTCGCTGGCAAGTTTTTGATGGTTGATCCGCTTACTTTTTGCTTTGCAGTCCTTTTTTTGCTTGTGAATTTCATTTGCGGGATGGTGATGATAGGAACCACGTCAGGTGAAAATGGAAACATTTTCAAGCGTCCCCATTCTTATCGAATGAAATCCAAGCCTTGTTTTCCGATGTGAAAAGGAAAAGAGATGGAGTTGGATATTATTAAAAAAAATGGAATTGTTTAGAATTCTGCCGCATTTGTTTGGATACTCGATAAGCTCAATCATTGTGAAGTGGGAATATGAATATATTTCACCGCATATCTTTCCTTTTCTTGTGCTTGCAGATTGTTCAAGCTTCATATCTTCATATCTTCGATATTTTTCATATTCAAGTGTGAGAAGTGTGTTCATATATCGTCAGTATTATTACATATTGAGGAGCTGCACGCACTACGCCTTTATATTCTTAACTTTTTCCCTGCATTTCCTTACCGATACTCTTTCCCCCCCCCGCCCCCTCGGTTTTATTCTAGCTGCTGGACAGCTTGGTTAGTTGGTTCCTTTTGCCACTGTCACATTATCAACACCGCTTTTTGGTCTCGTACCTATTTTTAACTTGGCGGAAAGGCGGAAAGGTATTCATGTCCTGTTGTAATATATTCAACTGTCTGCCTTCTTCTTCCAAAGTTCTTCGAAAGTCGAGTGGTAAAGCGAAGCTTTCCAATTCTTCAGATATGGGGAACGACGATAATTTGGCTTATGGTACGATGGATACCGATCAACCTCAGACTGGTACTGCTACCAATGAACGAACTGAGAGACCAAAGAATGATAGGAGAAAAGTAAGTTTGGTACCCCTCGTTCACCAAATTTTTTTTACATCACCTCGTCGACTCAACTACCATTTTCGATGCAAATGTTAACAAATCACCAGACAACTTACACCTTCCCCATCAAAATTATGCCCTCACCAAAATCCGCAACTACAGCCAGCACCAATCTTACTCCGGAATTCACAGAATTCGATACCCAGGCTTACTACAATGAATCTCTGGATTACAACTACATTTCTTCCCGATTCGCCTTCTCCCTTGGTTTGAAACCAGATGCCGATCGTGAAGCCAAACCACGCTCAAAATCTGTATCCAAACCAAAAATCCCCTTCAAGCCAAAGCATCTAGCAAGATCTCAAACAGCACCAGTCGCTGAAATTAAGCCCCTTCAAAGATCAAGGACAGAACCGCTTTCACGAAGAATTTTCTCGCCTTTAGGTAGAGAAAGTATTATAGAAGATACACCTCCTTCTACATCTACAACTCCAGCTCTTCCACCTAGAATACCACCCAGAAGAACTTCCACAACTGCTACTCTCGTACCTTCAAATGCTCAAGCTCCTCCCATTTTCTCACTCTTGGAACCGACGCCAGAAGCAATCTCAAGATCGAGTTTAACCAGTCCGTTATTTCCAGATGCTAATCTAAATCCTTTCTCGCCAAGACCGGGAGCCACTTTTGGGGCGATGGTTGTTGACACGCCACCGAGAACACCACAAAGACCTCAAATATTGCATACACAAACGGAGGGCAATCCAAGTATTTTTGAAGCACTAAATTCACATCCTGTGACTCCATCCATTACAAATATCCCAACAATTCTGACCGAAGAACCGGAAGGGGTGTCGGAAGAGCCGGAAGATGCATCTTCTGAAACAGAGCGAGAACGAGATCTCGAGGGAATGGGAACCGGTACTGGAATTGGAATGGGTTTCGGAATCGGAGAAGAAATCCGGGGTCGAGAGATTTCAGATCCGGATTCCATGACGGGTGATCTAACACTTCATTGGAAATCTTCCCCTCTATCACGCTATACACAACGAACCGTTTTCTGGATCGTTCCAAATGCGAAATTCGATCTTGTGTTTGGACACGATGAAACGGATTTCAACATTCCCATTCAAAACCCACCAAAGTGGGGTTTGAGCAATTGGGGGATTGGACAGGGGAGAGGAAGAAGAGGAGAAAGAAATCAATTTCGAGAGGGGATTAGAAGGGGAGTCCTTAAACAAGTGGAGGAGCAAAGTACCTTTTCGTTACTGTACAGTGCAACGAATCTGATGGATGCGTGGTTAAGACCACCTTATCAGATTAATGGACGAGCACATTCGCAACATTCGGACTCGAAACCGTTGCTTTCAAATGGAGATGAGAATGGAGGCATTCATGAAATAGCATTTACATTACCGGAGTTGGAATATCAACTCAGGAACGAGTTGAAGTGTACTGATGAAAGGAGACGCAAACATGAGGGGAAGAGAGCAGTTAATATCTGGGATGTTAGGGCTGGAAAGGCCGTTTTGGCCGAGCAGGCTAAAGGCGCTAGTGGAGAGATCAGAAAATTGGTGGGAGCTGTAGTAAAGGATGTTCGGGAGAACGGGAAAAAGAAAGTCGCGGAAAGTGCGAATATGACTTTGGTTGGGAGAGCTCCTCGTGAAGAACCGGAAGTGGAAGCTGCACATGATAAATTTGTTCATGTGGAGACTCCTGTTTCCGTAACTCCTGCTCCCGTTGTCTCAAACGAAGATTTCACGATGGTCAGCAGACCACAAGCAGAGTCTTCCCCCGCTACCTCTCCCCTTCTCCCCGTTGTCGCTCCACTTCCTAACCCCCAAACTTTCGATCTCTCCCCCACCACCGCCAATGACACCGCGAATCAAAGTCCCAGCTCCTCTCTCCGTGTCGAATTCACTGATGCTCAATTGCAAGCACAGATTCAAGCGCAAATGGAACGAGAGATGGAACGTGAAATGGAGCAGGAAATGGAACGCGAAATGCAGGCGCAGATTGAAGCTGAGATGAAGGCTCAAGCACAAACTCAACCTCAATCTCCATCTCACGACGAGGTAAGAGATGAAGTGAGAGATCTGCCACCAGCACTCCCTCCCCGTCCTAAAAGATTCGAAAGATCTTCAACTTTTGATTTCGGATCTGGGGACGCAAAGGATGAGCAGCCTAGACGTCTTGCCCGATCCTCAACCTTTGATTCTCCAGCTTCTTTCACGGCTTTGAGAAAATCAGATCGTGATATCCATGCTTCCATCTCGGCCCTTCGTTCGGCTCATAATGACGATGAGGATGATGAGGAAAATGAAGCGATGTCTGAGATTATGGTTTCGCGCATCCCGGTTCGTGAGTTAGTTTTGGAAGAGGAAGTCGAGTTTAGCGTTCTCCCGGATCGAAGTTTCGGGACGCTGAAAGAGAGGTTTGAGATGATGTGGCAGGGAGAGGATGAGAGAGTGCATTCCGAGAGGAAGGTTTGGAGAGGGAAATTCAGAGGGGTTTTGGGAGAATTGTGTAGAGTTGTTGCGGAGAAGTGAGGTGTGAAGTGTGCGGAGATGATGAGAGAAGGAGAAATTGAAAACGAGAGCAGAGGGAGTTGGGAATCGAGATGTTGCTCGCTCAGGCTGTTTGTTATATGAACACGATTCTCTACTCGGTCTGGAATGTTGGGTGGGGTGAGTGGAGAGGGGATCCACTTTGACAGCGCAGCTCGCGAAGCTGTGAGGATGGATGGGGAATTATGATGCGGGGGGCTTGGCGGATTGGGATAGGATGGATGGTTTGGAGTTGCTTTCTTTTTTTTTTTTTTTTTGTTTCTTTGCTCGTGGATTTGTGGTTGGTTTATACTCCGTGGTAGGCTTTCACTCGCTTGGTTACCCTATTTGTTTGTTCTTTTGTTTGTTGCTTGCTTGCTTGCTTGCGTGGATGGGTTGGCTGACTTGGGTTTGTTTGCTGAGTTCTTATATATCTATATATCTATATCATGGGAATTGCGGGATGGGTTTTGAGGAATGGATGGGTGTTTTTTGGGTATTTTTGGGCTTTTTGGAATGGATTTGTGGATTGCTTTGATGGACGATGAATGATGGATGGATGAATAGCATGTTTTTTCTTTGTTTGATGGGTGGGAGGGATGGGATGAGATATGAGATTGAGATGATGAGATTGTTGTGATGAGATTGGGATATGATGGGATGAGATGAGATATAAGATTGATGAGTTGATATACCTATACCTATACCTATACCTATAGTACGTATGAGAAGTGATATACAAGATTCTATACACCCTTTACAATTACACCCTTACCAATATTTTTTACTTACAAGATTTGTGAATATATAAGAGTTGAGGCCCCGGCTTATCGTATATTTAAGCAAGATTAGGGTAGTCATCTAATTTCGCATATTTTATTTTAAAAATTCAATTATTATTCTAAAATTCATTATTTTCAATTCAAATTCAAAATGAATATTGAATATAATCATGAAAATAATAATTATAAATTTTATTAAAATTGATATATTTCTCAACATTCTAGAATTATTTAAATTAAGATTAATAGAAAATCCTAGGAATAAATTGTTTTAAATTTA
The DNA here is from genome assembly GCF_014898295.1 of Botrytis byssoidea. Classification (NCBI taxonomy): domain Eukaryota; kingdom Fungi; phylum Ascomycota; class Leotiomycetes; order Helotiales; family Sclerotiniaceae; genus Botrytis; species Botrytis byssoidea. The sequence continues at coordinate 291,701 of NW_024065843.1, forward strand.
GATATATTACAATCTATTATAAGAAATATAATTAAATCTAATTTGATTAAAAAAACTTAAAAAGAAAAAACTTATTAAAAATTTATAATGATTATTAAAGAGATTCATCGAATTATAAGAATAATTACTAAAGATTAAAACAAAAGGAGAATAATTTTTAAATAAATTAAAAATATATTTGATATTAAGACTTTAATATATACAATTCAAAAGGAATTATATTAATATAGATATAAAAGATATAATATATTCTAAATTCTTTATTTCAAGAATGTAAGTAAATAAAAGACTAGATTTTGTATATAGATATTACTAATAAAAAACTAATAATATTACTATTATTAGATTAGAAGGAGGGAATTGAAGGTTAATTATATAATCAAATAAAAGCACTTTCGAATTAGGAAAAGCAGATAGGATATAGATTATTAAACAAATTAATAAAAAAAGATATATTGATTATATTAAATCAATATATTGATTAGAAAAGATATTAGTAATAATATAAAATATAATTAACTAGAATTATAAATCTTTATTAATTTTCTTAGAAAAACTTGAGAATAATAAAGACATTATTTCCAAAATATATATATAATAAATTCTTAAACCTATTATATTTCTATTATTCGATAAACTAGGATCTGAATATATATTTATAGAAAACAATTCTAAGATATATTCTGGGTATATTTATAAAGTTCAATTGAAATATAATATATAAGGCTTTGATTAATTACTTTTCTCTCTGGATTTTAATTTAATTAAGAAAATATAATAATGAATAAAAAAGGAACTAAAAAAGCTATTATTTATATCTATTTTTATAAAGAAATTGAAATATAAATTATAAACTCTCTAAAATATAATAAATCCCTTAGATTTCAGGTTATATACTGAGAGATTGATTTGTAAGATTAAAGATGTAATTGAAATACAAGGATTAGTTATTATTTATTAATATAATACTTAAATTTTATAAAATTATATTGTATGATTGATTTATTATTAAATTTTAAAAAATTAGATCGAAAAATGGGTGGTGTGCGATAAGCCGGGGCCTCAACTCTTACCTCTGTAGTCTGTACTTTGTTTTCCGCACTCTCGCTCCCTCTCCTCAAAAAAAGTTCTTAAAAATAGAAATCTTGAATGCAATTAATGCCTGTATGATATTTATATCTCCAATACGAAATACTTTATGCTATCTGTCGTATTTTGAGTAGTGAAGTAGTAGAGTAGTAGAGTTGATTAGGTATTTGGTTCCAATATCTATGAATTACCTAGGCAATTAAATACTATGATATGAATCGATTACAGAGCGGGATTTGGCGCTAAAGTGGCTTATATAATCACGACGAACTCCAATTGCCAGGTAGTATTGTGGAAAGACAACATATCGAAACAAATCCAATGCATCTGAAGAGCATTGTCCAACTTGTGAAGGATTTGAGAAAATAAACCACTTTTTTCCAGAGATAATCATTCTTCACATTCACATGTTAATCAAGAGCCGTTTCTTACTCCCCAGACATCGTTTTGAGGTTCATTGATCCAAGCCACGTCTCAGAAGAAAAGCCTCAATTCTAAATCTAGCCCATCGAGTCCATGTACGGTATTAGAGTTGCTTAGGGCCCTTTTCTTAGTGTCCTTTAGATCTTGAAACAACGGCGTGTGTTAATTCGAACGGCAGACAGGTGGGAAATGATGGGAATTTCAACTTTTATCAGATTGAAGCTTTTCTTGGCAATAATACTACACCGTGGCGGGATGTTATATAGATGATTGTTGGACGAACATTCAAGAGGCATGTAGGATCGTAACAATATCGGGAAAGTGTTCACCATCCATGGAGCTCTTACTCTACATACAAGTGTATGGGGCCATTCGTAACCTCAACGGGAGATGAACATCCGCATTACTCAACCGCGTATATCTTACAAAGTCTGATGAGGAGCCGAGCATCATTTCCTATTTCTCATACAAGACCCTTTGCATTCGTCAACTCTAATGCCTTGAACGTACAATGGACCAGAATCAGGGTAAAACAAAACATATCAAACTCGCACGGATGATCTGATGAAGCTCCCGGATCTAGTGATCTGTGCGTTATTTGCCGTGCATGCTTCTCTTAAATAAGCTTTTCTATCCGTTATCGCCTATGGGGAATATCATATAAGTACTGTCTCTTGGAATGCTGTACTTTGTTGTGGGTTGAAGTCGAATATTTCAATTGTGGTATCCTAGGGTTTGTCATTCATCGAGTAATTATCATGTCCTCACACGAAAGGTGGGTGAACTCCCTAGTGTCTTTGATGAAGAACAAGAAATCACGAGGTTTATCTTCTTTAGCTAATCAGAGAATGAAACAGGCATCTTTCATCGAGTTCCGTCTCTAGTCAAACCCCATTGAAGAAGACTCATAGTCATGGATCGATATATCAAGGAAGCGAAGAATCCCAACCAAAGTTAAAGCTACTTGAAAATCCTCTGGCTCATAATCGAAGAAAATATTCGGCAACCCCTCCAATTCCGAGTCCTATACATGAGATCTCTGGTCCTATCAATATTGCTCGAAAGCAATCATACGATGAATCGATCGAGAACCAATATGATGATAGGAAAGTCGATCCATTTTCAAAAGATGATGCAGAAGAAGAAATGTTCGAAACCCCTGAGTTTCGAAGATATGAAGAGACTACGAACATGGAACTTTTCTATGATCTCTTTTTCGTCGCCAATTTGACGACGTTTAACGATGTACATGATGTCAATGAGGTTGATGCACTCAAGTCATATGCAGGATTTTTTTGTATCCTTTGGTTCTTATGGTTACAAGTCAGTCTTTTTGATGTTAGGTTTGTTACGGATAGTGTATTGGAGAGAATAGGAAAGGCATGTCAATTTGGTGTAATGATTGGATTGGCCATTGTCGGACCGGATTTCAATTCATCAGATCAAAAGCCTGGTGCTTTTCGTTCATTGGCAATTATCTTGATGTTTTCGCGACTTGTTTTGAGCTTTCAATATGCTATTATACTGGTATGTTTCATGTGTTCTTCGGGAGAAATCTTTCATTACTAACGAGTATTCAGTATCACGTTTGGTATTATAAAAATTCAAAATTACCACTTTTTCTTGTTGTTGTGGCCAATGTCATAGCTGCACTAATATATTTTGGCACTTTTTTGTATGTTTTTCGATATACTAATTGGCATTAAGCTAATGATTTTCAAGTGGGTTCTCGGAAGACACATCTAAGACTGGCAAGGTGTTCATTGTTTGGTATGTCACAGCTATCTTAGAGACCGCCGTCAACATTGCTATATCGTCGAAGTGGAAAGTCTTGAGCTTTAGAGGATCTCATCTTGTCCAAAGAATGACTTTACTCACTTTGATTATTTGTAAGTAAATGATCTTGAGATTTAGAGGAGTCATTACTAATTCCGTTGCAGTGGGTGAAGGTATAATTGGAGTTAGCAAGAGTATTGCAGATGTAGGTCTCTTGAACTTCTTGAGTCTTGGCCATTCAATATTGACTATTAATAGATTGCAGAAAAAGAGGAGAAATGGACTGCACCTCTCATTCTCACTATTGTATCGGCTGTTGGAATAATTGTATGTATTAATATCCCCCTTATTTTGACGCCTATACTAACAATACCATTTAAGTACATCCTCTACATGCTTTATTTTGACTGGCTAAACCGATCTCAATTCGGTTCCATACGTCAACAAATATGGGCATTTCTCCACTTCCCATTCCATCTGGCACTAGTGTTTCTTGTTGAAGGTGCTGCCCAATTTATAAGATGGCGAAAAGTAGTTGAGGTTATCAAGTAAGCTTCAGAACCAGCCAAGTATTTCCTCCAGACTCTCCAAGATATTAACACTCCAATAGTCAAGTCAGCAAACAATACGTGGATCAGTTCAAAAAAATCCCCGCCATCGATAGTCTTGACCTCAAGACACGCTTGGCAAACGTCACTCTAATAATCTTCCAGAAATTCCCCCCAGAATTCACACAAACTTTTACAGATACCCAAAGGGCTTTATTCAATATTGGCAATACGACTCTTGGGTCCACAGAACAATTGGGCAATATTACTACACTATTTTCCACAGTTCAGGATTCTCTATTCGATAATTTCGGAATCGACCCCCCGGAAAGTGATAATGCGGTCACAGATCCTAATGAAGAATGGAATGAGAATATTGGAGTTCTCGCTCTTGTGGTACGAAATGATCATCTTTCCCCCTATACTTCTTTTCCCCTTTCACTCTCCCCCCACCATACCCTCGAACCTCACACTAACCCCCACACCACAAATAGTTCACATACTTCTTCCTCGCCTCCGGCCTCACCCTTATTCTCATGAATATCCTCCACGCTCTCAGTCGACCCCACATGACGCGTGCAGATAAACTTCGCAGCGCGGTCAATTCCATTCTGTCCATTACATTACTCGGACTAGCCGGCATATCGAATACCGATGCGGGATTTGCATTTGCGCAGAGTGCGGGGGTTTTGCCGAGTGTGGCGGGGGTGTATTTTTTCGGTATGTACTTTTTTGATTGTTTGTTAGGAGAGAGTGAGGGGGATGTTTGGATGATCTCGGAGATTTGATGGGATGTTGAGAAGAATGGATTGTGCTAACTTTTGGTTGTGCTTGTTATAGTTATGCTACTAGGATATACGAAATTGCTTTGGTGATATAAATATCAAGAATTGGTGGATTAGGAAATCAGAGGAGGGAAAAAGCAAAAATATGAATATGAATACAGAACCGTGTATAATTTCTTGGTATGTTACTTTGGATTTAAGTTGACATCATTGCCTTTGATTTCAATTATTTAAATAACTTTGGTGAAGAATCTAAATTTTAATTCTACTAGTTATATTGCTAGGACTTTCAAAATTGCTCAAGCAAAGTAAATCCATGGATATATAAAGAAATATTCCGAGAATATAGGGCTTATAGTAATAGTTGATAAATCGATGAGATGAGATGGAATAGAAATAAAGAAACTAAGATATAGATATAAATTATAAGAAAAAAAATAGTTTATAGCACTTCATATATAATTTTTAATTAAAAATAATTTTCGAGTTCTATATTTACTATTTAATCATTTCAATTCTTTTAATCATTGTAATTATTTTAATTTTCTAATTTTTTTAAGTTTTTTTTAATTAATTTCTTTTCTTATTTTCTATGCTTTTCATATAAATCTGATAGTTTATTATTAATTTCTATTTAGTTTTTTATTAATGATTACTTTTAATGTGACATTGTGATAAATGTTCTTTTTCTTTCAATTATATTCCTTTTATAATAAATTATGTCAAGAGATGTGAGATTTGCTAACGAATTTAAGATTCGGATTAAAAAATCTGTATGAAGTGCTACATTGACCACAAGCGAAGCTATTCAACAATTCAATCCTTCCCTTTCAATTTGAAGAATCAGAAGTTTAAATCATAATACACCTCAAGGCTATTCAACAATTTGTTTCAATATCATTTGCTTTGATGGATTTATTTGTACTCAAGCTTATGGAAACATCGAGCTAAAGTGATAGTTTACCCAAAAATGATACGTCCAGCCAGAATTCGAGAATCTGATACTAAACTTCCATAAATACTCAATCCTTCTCATATTTAATTTGTCCGTTTAATGGTATAGTTATGTAGCCTATTCGAAAGACTTTTGGATACATGCTATGGAGCAGGACCGGAGAATAGGTTGTGAAATCTTAGCTTATTTACCTTATTCGTTGCCCTTCTCATTGTACTGCTATGGCATCAACTCCAAAGAAGTGTGGTCATAAATGAAGATCTTGGCGAGAGCGGATAACTGCTGTCATTGCTAAAACTACTTGGATAGGCTACATATAAAGATTACTCGCCCAAATACTCCGAAAGCTCGACCTGATGATAAACAAACGCAATCAAGTGAAAAACAAAAAAGTGAATTTAAGAGGATTGAATCAAGAGTTTCAAAGCGGTGTGGCTTTAATGTTCACCCGTGTTCTGCATGCCAAACTGCCTCTAAGGTTAAGCCTCACATCCTCCTCCCTCTTGTACCAGCCATTATTTTGAGGATCTGCCTTAGATCCAGTAACTGGATCTTTGTACCAACGCTGAGCAGTGGTGGAATATTCTGTTGAAGGAATCGTTCCGAGAACCACTAGCAAGGTAGCAATGTAGCTACTTTTGGGCGGTGCATTGACGGTCTGCGAAACCGAGAGGTCGACTGTCTTCGTTTCGCTCGAAGACTCGGTGTCGGTTCGTTCGTAGGAATAATTGACTTCCACGGACCATTGAGATGTAGCTGAACCTATTCCTTCCAATCCTGCAGAGAGTGTCTGAGTCCAGCTTGTTGTTACACCAGTGACATGTTTATCGGAGGTTTCGACAGTGACGGTCTGAGAGGTGGAATTTTCAAGCGTTACAGTGATGGGTTGTGACTGGGAGGAATCATTTATTCGTCGATATGAGAGGTAAGACCTCCCTCGTCTGATGAGCTGGAAGCAGTGATGTCAAAAGGTTGAATAATCTCTTTTACAGGATTGATACCCTGCCATTTGAAAGAGCTTACTACGTCGTTGAGACGAACGTCCGAAAGCCTGGCTATCTCTTTCGTGTTACCCCAGCCCTTTATATTGTTATATGAAATTCCAGTGCCTTCGGCTGCATCGTACAATATTGCCGTCTGTCGATCTTTCAGCGTTCTCCAACGTACTGAACTGACGGTGTCTTGCAATTGCCATTTCACAATTGAGTGAACAGTATTGGCAGGCCACTCGCTGAGAAATAAGGTCGAACGTCTACCCTTGAAATCGAAAGCATCAAATAACTCAATGGCTCCCATGTTGAGATCAACTGTTCTCCAGAAAAACATTGAAATCTGGTCGTTCAAGCCGACCTGAATAAGATCAGCTGCTTCGGTCTTTCCAGTTCCAACCAGATCAACGCATGTAAGAGCATCGCCTTGATCCGCGATCGGGCCGCTCGTTTTGATGGCAGCAAGCAAAGTAATCACAGTGCCGACCGGCATATTATACAATATCCAAGAGGTTTTATCATATTGAGAAGCTGGAATTATATGACGCTGATTGGGAACATAGTCATCGAGGACAAGGTCAGTCCGCACAGAGTTCCATTCTCCCTAGAACAATGCTACGGTACCGCTGGCAACCTGGCAAGGGATAGGAGCGGAGGGTCGTGGTGGTGGGGTGAGAAGACTCACTAACTCGTCAAGAGTAGTAGTAGCTGTTTCTATCATATTGAAATATTTGGTAATGTTTGATCAGTGTGTATGAAGTCAGTATGCGAGTTGTTGATGATAATCGAGAAATCGAGGACAGATGTGCCTTTAATATAGTTTGACAATACCAGAGCTCTCGGTGTCCCACAACATCGTGTGTTTCTCAGCTGCCTTTAAAATAGTGGCATTCAGCAGCAAAACTTTGAAGCTCGCTATACATTCTCACAAGACCAATCTATGTCACTTTTTTGGACAATCGTATCCTTTGCAGTCGCCTTTGCACATGCAATCGGCGTAAAATTAAGCATTAAGCGTCTCGACCCCGCTCAATGATTCAAAATTACCAATGATCGGTCCTTATACATTAAGCTTCGAGCCAACAAAGCAATACACTAAGCAGTAGATTATATTTTAGGAGATATTTGAGACCAGATTGAGTTATAATCGAGTTACAACCTCAAACTTTCGTTCAGTTTTGTACATTCTCGACGGGCCAGGTCTAAGCCGGAGCAAGAACAGCAATGCAGTACATGAGTTACAGCTCATCAATGCAGGTCGCTTTTTAGAGTGCGGTTAAATATGGAACATGAGTCAAGCCACGGCTGGTATTTGTCCAGCCCCCTTTCAGTCAAAATTACATGACGATAAGCGAATGCATGCATTATTTGGTTCGTTGCTTTTGGAAAAGATTTACATCACCAATGCATCACGACTGCGGGGTGATTCTCTTCGCATAAAGCCATTGTTTGCACAAATTGCGGGGTTTGGTAAAGATAACCCAGCATCATCAACCACATTCCCTCAAACACTAAGGTCAAATACCACTATCGACAGACTCTTTAGCCAGGAGTATTTCACACTCCTTAATAACATCAAACGAAAACACATAATCATTGATATCATCCGTGGTATTGAGTGTTTTTCCATCCGGAAGATACTTAGCAGCCTCATCACGAGTAGCCTGTGATGCAGGTGGACTATGATTCGAAAGGATCTGCAGAGACGAGCCTCTGTTCTTTCTTACCTTTTCATATAGTTGTAGTCGCTTCTCCAGTGTTTCTTTGTCGTCGGGATTTATTTCATTCAATAATACTCCGAGTGCTCCCGCATCTTCAATGGCTTGGCACCCCCCTTGTGCTTGGACTAAGGTTGAATGTTAGGAAACGTAGGACAGAAGGGGGTTGCACAGATTTATAAAACTTACACGGAAGCATAGGATGAGCAGCATCACCTATCAAAACGAGTCTGTCCTTGTGCCATGTCGGGATTGGTTCTCGAGCAATCAATTTCCAAAATTTCACATCTTGTGCCTTCCTTTATTTTATGTGAGAGACTACTCAATGCCAATATAGCCATTAGAAATCGGACTTACCCAATCACAGCTTGCAAAGCGAGACTAAACTCAGGCTTTGCATATTTCATCGGAACACTTGGTTCTACAGACGCTCTGAAACCTAATATCAACTTTTAGCGTCATACAAAAAGACTGATGGGGGATTTATACTTTCTGTAGCATGGGAACTGTCAAATGCCTTTGACAAGTACAAGAAATTCTGCACTTCGTTACTGATTCGCGATTTAGTCAGTCCATAAATATCATAGAAAACGCCCATAAGACACTTACTCTCTACAAGGATACCATACGAAGCCACCCACACCGGAAGCTGGTGCGAAGAATCTCTGAACAGAATCGTCGACCAGATCGGCAGTCTCAGGATCTGATAACAGATCTTCTGTGGGCACTAGCCATCGCATACAAGACCATCCAGTATCGCCTGATTGAACTTTATTCGGGCCAAGAACGTGGTCTACAGCTGTTGAGTGCACCCCATCTGCTGCGACAATGAGATCTGCTTCTAAGATTTTCCCATCTTCAAGAGTAACTTTCCCATTCACAGCATCCTATAACACAAACCATTATCAAAATCTGAGACCAAAGCAAATCACGTTATCGCTAATACTCACATAACCAATTATCTTCGCCCTAACCATCAAATCAACCGGAATCCCCTCTCCATCTTTCCTCGTCGCTATTTCTCTCAACTGACTATGTAAATCAACCCGATGAGCCGCATACAGCGGGATCCCATATTTCTCCTCGGTATTCGCATAATAACCATCAACCACAACTTTCATGGCCATACCATCCCAAATATTTGCTTTGCTGAGAGGTACTAGTTTCGATTTCGCGGGCGAGAAACCCCACGATTTAAGTACGAGTGACGCATTTGGTGCTACTGTTATAGCGGCGCCTGTTTCGTGAAGAAGGGAAGATTGCTCAAGTATCTTGGGCCATGTTAGTATTTCTATATTGTGGGTATCAGATAGTATATTATTTGGCCGATGAGAGGAATGCAGCGAGCAGAAAACGAACAGTAACTTTATGTCCACCTCTCCGAAGAGCAATCCCAGCACCTAGACCAGCGATTCCCGCGCCTACAATTATGATTTCCATAATTTTAGTCAATCGTCGATTTTTTTCTAATGTGGTGATGATACCAGGGAGCTCACGAGATGTCGTCCTTTATGTATCATCAAATTGACTCGCGCTTACACGTTTCATGTATGCAGCACGGCTGATGAGCTGAAAGTCATTGTATGAAAATCCGTGCGAGATCACCAGCAGGTGTAAGAGTTGATAGGACACACTACAAGAATGAACTTAAAAACATCTCTCGATATATTGATTGATATGTCTTAGGAATTGTTTCAATTTTTCATTGGACATGAAATAATCAAAATATCAAATCTGATATCAAACCATCGAAGAATGAATTTAATAGAAAATTCGAAAGTTGAGAAGTGTCCAGTCAGACCAATGGAAGATGGCTTGGTTAATTTCGTAATCGGCGAAAGTAACTCGGAATACTCTGATAGCGACAGATGAGAATGAGTTGTCAATGAATCCCAACGATTCTATTCCACTTAGAGGTTAGTAGAAATATGTACTGAAGACTGTCAGTGGTAAAAGCTACGTATCAGAAAAAGAAAATCTTCGGACTTGGATCGATTGATCGGGAGTCCGAGTGGTGATCTAAATGGATTCATTATTGACACCCGCATGCAGCTGAAGTGAACAATGCATAGATCAGCAAGACTAGCCAATCACATCTGTAGTTTTCAAATCGAATTCAATTTTCGCACCGATCAGCAGTAGGTATTGTTTCTTCGAAGTGCTGAGTGCTCCACTACCCCAGAGTTGTTGTAAAGATTGTTTCAGATGTCTGTACCGGTATCTTACATGCAGGTCACAACTTGTAGTTTGAAAGGTATGCCTTGCGTAAGATGACAGAAGAATTCACGTAACAATAGCAAATAGACAGGGAGAACAAGGACTCTATAATTAGTGCAACAAAATATTACTCCTTACTATCATTATAACCAAGGTCGATATGTAGAGAATTTTTGCTAGTTTGTAACCATGTGATATGGTTCGATATTTATTATTTATTAATCCATCATAAGAGGTCGTAGCTCCATATCATATACATCCATTACGATCCCATCAGCCTTAAAAGAACGCAGACCACCCGATATACATAGCCGTCAATCTTTTCGGATCTGTGGCTTGTTTAATCAACTCATCAACATAGCCCTCCACGCTAAGCGGCACACTTTCCCCAGGTAATAGACCCTTCACCTTTCTCTGAATGACATCTAAAACCTTTTGCGCACTCAGCATTCCTTCATTTGCCATCTCTCTCTTCTTCTTATCGACTTTCTTCATGAGATCCAGGGTCGGATCATAAATAAAAGCTTCAAGAATTGTCATAAGAGTTTCTTCGTGCTGGCGTAGTAGCTTTATTGTAAGTTCCGAGGATTTGCGGAAGGGACCTTCGTATCCATACATACCCATTGCGTCGACCATGTTATGGGTTAAGCGGAAAGGAACCTGCTCAGGCTTTGCAAAAGTTTTACCCTTTTCAAAGAGACAATTGAAATCTACGTGAAAAGTTCCTCCGTTTCCTTCCTCGAAAAGTATGTTTTCCGTATGACGATCTCCTAGACCTAGAATTGTGCCAACCATAGACATAACAGCACATGACCGAGTATAGCGAAGTCTAGCAGCAAACCAGGCTGAGGGCTCGGGAAATTGCTTGACAAACCATTTGTGAAATACAGGTTTAAACTCGCCAAGAACCTTTTCCGTGAAGAATGGGAGTTGCTTCTCGCTTTTCATTGCTTCCTCGCAATACATACCAAGTTCTGTGTAATTTATTCGTTTCCCTTGTGCTCCATATAGATCCGTAAGTATTTTGCGAAGTGTTTGAAGTCCTTCTATCCATTCTATGATCCCGCATTCCTCATTCAAAGGTGTCACAGCATATGTCTTGACATACAATTGGCGTCTACTTGACTCCGCGTCACGCTTTAGAGATCTATTCATCATGCCATTGAATTCTTGAAGACGTTGATCCATACGAAGGTCATCTTTCGGTTTGAAGAGAAGACCGTAGTGTTGTCCATTCGAGGCCAGAGCTCTCACGCGCTTGGGCTTCGCCAAAGAATTTAACACCAGCACGTCATCTTCAAAAGAGTTGATAGTGATGACATCGCGGGAGAAAGCTTTGTGTGTCGCCACCTTGTCTGTGAGAGTCGGCAGGCTCGCTGTCAAAGCGGCTTCCACTGGGCATGCAAGGGCACTTGGCAAGACCTTGTGTTTGAATTGTAGATCTCTCGATAAACTCGATCTGAATACCCTAGATTCTTTGAAATCTCCAGCTTCGCAAAGCCTTAAAATTTCAGCAGTAAGAGCTTGTCCGTTTCTGATTAGAGCTCTTATGTCTATGGAATTATGATCTGCCTTCACAGACATGCTTGGCAATTTTGCGAGTAACTCCATTCCTTTAGTTCGACGATCCAGTTGCGTTGAAGTACTTAAAGCCAATACACTCCAAAGCGATTGCTGCGGATGAGCCGATACAACTTTTAGCATAATCAACTGAAGGAAGTAATTCACCTCCTTGTGTGGATGGGTAATTCTTGATACAATCTGTGGCAAAGCTGTGTAGAATATGTAGGCTGGCATTTTGGAGATGTATTTTTTGAATCGAATGTGAAGATCATCTAATGTCTTCTTTCGCAATTGAGTCATTTTGCTGACATACTCTTGAGAATGGCGCTTTGGATCAATCTTTTGACTGAGCTGCGTTCCAAGATCCAACCAGAGTGTTAATATACGAGGGAGGGTTTGGTGGACATACTTGGTACCATGAGCTAATGAGCGTAGGTAGTTTGAAATTACCAGCGAGGCGGTCTCTCCAGAAAGATAACTGTCATCTTGTCTTTCAAATGGTAAGTTACTGGATGATTCTAATAACTTGTTATAGTGACGTCCCAGATAATAATGACCCTTCTCCCATGCATTATGGGTCTTTGCAGCTAGTTGGTATTGGGCCCGAAGAGCGGATGAGTTTGTTTGACCAGCAAGGTCAAGCCACTTTGCAAGTAGAAGATGAGCTCTTGCTTCCAAGAGATTCTGCTGCTGCTTCCGATGTGTATTGTCAGCACTTCCTAGAGATGCCTTGTTTATCTCATTGTGAGATATGAAAGCATTACTGTCAATTGCACCCTGAAGACTTTGAATCGCTTTTCGATGCTGTTCTTCTTTCCATAGAAGTCGTGCATGTTCTATCTTGGCGGAGTCATCACCTAGCTGCGAGGCATGGAGTACAGCATTGAAAGATTGATGAATTGCATTTCCTTTTCTAGCGAGGCGCGCACTAGTTAACCAGGCGGAAGCGATATCTCCTTTCGTGAATTCAAGACTGTGTGAAAGTCAGATGCGTTGATGCAATGATAAGAAAGTTGACCGGGATTGATATGTAACTTACCTAGATAATTGCATGGCGGCTCTCCTTATGCCCAATAAATATTGCTTGTCATTTAAATAACCGCCAATTGTTTCAAGACGACGGTCGAGTGATTCAAGGAGCTCTTGCTTTGGTATCGGTTCAGTGTGATCGACACCAGCAATCATTTCTAATTCGGTGAGCACATGGAGCTTTAGCATGGGATCGTGGCAAGATCCTATCGATGATGTAGTAGCTCTCGATAAGGAGCAAGTAATCTGCTCTCTGAGATCCTCAATGGATGAAACAAATCTTGTCGTTTCTTTCTCGTGTAAAGCCAGCAATGCTTTGCCAATGCTGACGTTAAAGTCTTCTTCTAAATCCCGACCAGCAACTGACGTATATTTTTGCAACGCAGCCCACCTCCCTGTTGCCCACGAAGCCTCTGTGGCAAAGGGTAATAGCTTTCCTACTGTTTTGGTGGCAGTATGCATACCTTCGACATAATTAAGTAGAACATCTATGACTAATTAGCAGTAGTCAACAGAAGCGAGCTTTATTTAGATTACCATGTTGCCCAGACTCCTTCAAGCATGTAAGAAGATTGAGCTGAACGTCAACATCTTCAGGGTCTTCTGCAAGCTTAATCTCATACCACCCTTGGGCAGCTGTCCAGCGTCCTGCTTTGCGATGGCCGAGAACTATTTGGTCAATATCCAACACATGTAGATGTGCCGATATTCCTTCAATACCATCGGGCTCATCTATCTGGGTGTATATCTCCTGCAGTCGCTCTAGATCTGAAATTTCTCTCGAAGCATCCTGCTTCTTCGTTTCACGAACATGTCGGATATGCTGCTCCCAATTGAACAAAGCTCTAGAGTATGACTTACATTGTATAGCCCGAGCTGAAACAATTTCAGCAGGAATACTTTCGATAAGCTTGGTCACTTTTTCGATTTGTTCCTGACCACCGGGAATGCCAGCCCGTATTTCTCGATGCACTATCATCTGCTTCGCTTGTATCCAGCGGGAAAGGTAATCGAGGACTCGGAAAACGGCCTGTGGCCATTACGTTAATAATAGAAGCTGTATTGAGAGAATGACGTTACTTACTTCGCTGCATAGCCTTAATTCCTCTTGCTTAACATTTGATGTCAAAGTCGGCTGGTAATCTAATATTCCAAGCAATTCTGCACCAATGTTTCTTCTCTCTTCGTCTTCCCCTTCTATAACTATATGTAAAATTAAGTATGGCAAGAGAAAATTAGCAACAGAGAGGTCTTTGATTCGAATAGCTCGACACAAAGGAGGGAAGATCAATTCTGCGTTGGGGTTCTTCGGTTTCTGTAAAAGATCAAGAACGAATGTTTTCAGCCAATTATTGTACTTATTGATCCTATTAGGTTGAGAACTGTCGGGTCGAAATATGGGATATGTGGTAGTTGGAACTTCCATTTTTTTTATCGAGAACATAGAGCTGAGAAAAGGTGTAAGGGTTGCCTGGACACTTTCTGGAAGAGACTCCCACTTTTTGCAAAGGGGATTGTTCGGATCCTTATGGGCACCCCTCAAAGTTGGTGCGCAGACATCTGCGAACCCACCCTTCGATAATAATTCCTGCATAACGAAAGATAAAAATCCCTGTAACGTTGTATCGGTCGCAGATAGAAATGCCTTGATGATGACCTCTTCTAAGAGGAATAAAAGAAAATCTGTAGTTTCCTCGGGGTCATGAAAATTCATGACAACCACCATCTCTCGTTGATCCCTGACGGCTTCAACCCTGTTGGGATCAAGACAGCCTATCAAACCGATACATTCTCCCGAAAGCTTAGCAATATCATTATGAGATTCGTTGAACTTAACACATGCATCCAGGATTGAACGCACAAGCTTGCCAATTACAACGTCAGGCTGTTCACTCACAGCTGACGCCTGAAGGTAGGACTGCTGCTTTTGAAGTAAGACTTTTAATTCTGATAAAGCCTGCGCGACAACCCCAGCTGTTTCATGTTGAATCCGGCGGCTAAATATCTGAAATGCATTACTGACATCTGTCGGTCTCCTCATGGCGTTAAGTTTGTGCTCTACATCACGAAGTTGCGGGAGGCTGGAGAGGGATGGTAACTCGACTATTCTATTTCGAATAAGACGGGCGCGCTCTTTTAAGAGGTATTGCAAGATTTCCTCTGCTGCTTTTTTGGTATAGTCGTCAAAAGAATCCCAGTACTGTATTATAGTGACAAAAGTGCTTTCAAGCATCCATTCCACATCATCATCACCAAGATATCGGAGCATAGCTGACCAGGCTGAAAAAGCTGAGGCTTGGAGGTCTTTCTGGGCCAGGGCGGATTGTAGACAGGCGCATATCTAGATATGGTTAGCTAATATATAAAAGATCGTTGGGTGGAATATCAATACTTGTGGTCGAGCAGCTCCAGTGTAGGTCTTGCCAATTGTCACCATTTCTTCAATGGCTTTCACGTTTCGTTTCTTCTCGAAGCTGGACTGTTCATCCCTAGTATCATTCACGACTTCTGATATGCGAGTGACGAGGCCAAGGTTGTGCTGCTCTAAAAATGCAGCCATCGGGTTGTTTTTCTTTCGATTTTGATCTGGGCTTTGAACATTCTCGACAAGAAATTGCAAAGCGAGTCGGATCTAAAAGAGAGTTATTTCTCAGTTCATGTAGGAGAAGATTATTTACACACCCTTGATTTTCTACTGTTGTCCGCATACCCAGCAACCTTGAGAAGGTGAAGGAAAGTGCTCGAAGGATCCATCTTTAAAAGAATCGCAAAGTCAAGTCCTCGTTTCTCGAAGTCTGAAGAGACAAATTTCAGTACAGACATTGTGTGGCTTTCAATATTTTGAACATCCTGCACCAGCAACAAAGCCATAATATGAACAATATTGGCAGTGTCCGTACATACTCGCCAAGATTCCTCGTTCCGAGCTGAAGCAATCTTTTTGATGGTCTTTCCATCGCGCCATAGGACTAGCCATGGCAGAGTGTATGCTTGTGTGAGGATAAGAAACTCGGAGACTGTGATCTCTAACAAATCGGCCATTAACTGAGACGTTTGTGGTCGGCTAAGCAGTTCCTTCACAGCAGCAATGGCAATACTATCCCAGAAGGGACTAAATAACCGCTCGACGGGCTTAGCAACAGTTCCGTTTCGATTCGCCAATTTTAATATCTGATTAAAGGTCAGTAAAATTCTTGCCAACGAAGCAAGTCAGCTTACTTCATTGTAGGCCGCATTCGACACAATTGGATTCGAATGTCCTAAATATTCAACAAGCTTCAGAAGAACAATATTCAGCTCGCCATCAACTAAGACCCTGAAATTGTGAGCGTGAGAATATTACAGATAAGTGAGTTGAACAAACCTTGCAAGTTGACCCCAAGCAAGAACACATGTCTCTTGCCAATGAAGAGCTGGCT
This sequence comes from Botrytis byssoidea, assembly GCF_014898295.1. Classification (NCBI taxonomy): domain Eukaryota; kingdom Fungi; phylum Ascomycota; class Leotiomycetes; order Helotiales; family Sclerotiniaceae; genus Botrytis; species Botrytis byssoidea. The sequence continues at coordinate 308,212 of NW_024065843.1, forward strand.
TCTCGCATAGATCACGTAATATAATGAGTACATTTGTTCTATTCTTTAGGATAAGATCCTTTGGGGCCTTCTCTCCTTGAAGGAATTCTGGTAATGTGCGACTAGATTCATCAGCAGAAGTCTAATGCGCTCCACTAGTAGACAATAACTTACCCTGCAGCGATTCTCAATTCACGCATGGAACTTTGAAGAGATTTCAAGCACCACTGTCCCACTGCAGAAGTTTCCAAGTCGAGAAATTCCTCATCTCGAAAATGTATGGCAAAGGCCTTGACGGCTATCATTGCAAGGACCCTTGATCGCCTTGATTCATGGAAGGCAGGAGACTTGATCAGCGTAGTAAGAATCAAAATTGCTTCGCCACCGGTTTTTTGGCATGAATCTTCGTCTAATGCTGTGACTTTGGGGGGAAGCTTTTGACAAACAAAACATTGAGACGATACTATGTTTTCAAATTTGTCTCGAGTGACTGTTAACGAGCCATAAGCGGCACATGGTATCATGGATAAATAGTCAATAACTTTGCACCGGTCAGGATCAGACAATCCCGCGAAACATTTCCTATTGAAAGTTAGAGAAAAGCAGGTGGCATCAACACAATCATACTAACTCAGCTAGATGACATAACCCGTCCATATCTAAAACCTCCTGGTCACCGAAGAGAGAATATAGCTTGGCGATGATTTCTTGCAAAAGGCCCTCTTCTGAATGTATTTTTCGACGTTTGTTGGGTGGAGCTGATTGGGTTGATCGACTTTTGATGTCCTTCAACACAAGAAGATTGAGATCGGCGTTCAAAGAATCAGTATCAAAGTTCACATGAGGTAAAACAAGCCCGAGATTGGAATTATCTGCTGATCTACAGGCCCAAAGCAAAGTAGCTGCAGCATTCTAAAGAAAATTTAGTCAAAGTCTTGAAGATATAAAGGTAACGTACCTGGAAATCATTCCCAACTATAATACTCGTATCTTCGTCATCAAGCACGGTGCGAAGCTTCGGGAGTAGGGACAAACGGATAATTCTACATATCGAATCTTGTCTTTTACAGATATTTGCCAGATGCAATAAAGTCCGGCAGAACGCAAAATTAACATCCTTGTCAATAATATTTGATGGATTTACGATAATATCTGCCCCGATAATGGTAAGGTAGGCATAACCCTTACGAACCAAAGTCTCAGGTAAAGAATCTTGGATTGATGATAGAAGTGCCTGAAGGCCACAGAAGAGAGAAATCGCTGGAGATTCGCGATCTTGAGCTGAATTCCCGGAAGATATCCATACCTTTTGTAACTCGTAGGATGTGTGGAACGAATCAAACAGCCACGCTAGGTAGTCTTGGAAAGCAGGAGTTGCATCTTGAAAGGATGCAGCTTGGATAGACACCTTTGCCAAGATAGATAAAATGCATATGGCATGTTGTATAGCGCCTGCTTTATTTTGCAATCTGTATGTGCATGGAGGAGATGTTTCGTTCATATCACCCTTGTTGCTAAACGAATATGAAGATACCTTGAATTGATCAGATGGTAGTATGAATTCAGTTTCCCCTCCATGAGTGATAGGACTAAGGGTTTGGAAAATGGTGAGAATAGCTGGAAAATATAAGTGGTTGTTAAGTAATGTATATGTGATGGTGTACTCACATGCTACACTATCTTTAAGGTAGATAAAAAAGCTAGAACTGAGATCCCAAAGTCTTGGTGATCTGCCAACGACCTCAAATGAGGTAGAGAAGAAAACCTCAATCTTTGCTGTGAGCTTTCTAGAATCCTGACGACCCAGACAAGCAAGAACCCGTGGGAACAACCATATCCAGAAGGGTTCTAGACCGCGTGATTTGAGTGGCCGATCTGGAGTGGATACATGATTAAGTATATTTGGGAGATCTTTAACAGTGGACGTGAAAACATCGAGGGCTTCACATGCCTGATTTGTGACGTTTTGGACATTCATAAAAGGGTCATCTTTGTTGAGTTTCTCTAAAACTACTTTTGCGACAACATATAGAAGTTTATGTTTGTGCTCAAGCATAGCTTCGGGGTCCGTGAAGTCGGATGAATCATTCTCTCGGTAGGAAACTTCAGTCATCAATAACTGTAAATCGTCATGCTCGACTTGCCGAGATTGTTTCTTCGTAGAGAGATTATTGATTAATTGTGCAGCCATAGTTGAAGGAGGGGCTTCCCAACGACCTGCTGTGCCAGTCGGCGGCTCATGAGGTGCCATCCTTTCATGACCATCTATAACTATGATGGATTTCACAAGGATTGCGATTGGTTGATGGAATATCACAATATGATGAGATATCACAAAAAGGAAGTTGTCGACGCGTTCCTTCACCAAAAACAATTAAGAGTTTCGCGCTTGCACGTGATTCGAAGGCTTCTAGCGATTTTTAGTCAAAATCATGGGCTTATTTATCGCATTGCGGCGATTAATACTACAGAGTATACCTACCTAATTTAAACGACTTAAACTTTGCGGATTCCCAATTCAACGTTTCCTGATATTTATCATTGGTCCTGCGGATATTCGGTTCTTTTAGTGAAATCACAATATGGCAGTCTTTGGAAGCAAGAAGTTTCGCGGAGCGGCAGAGTCAAATACCCTTGCCGCAAGATATCGTAGCGCTCTAGCCAGACATCCATTTGCCCTCTTCGGTTTACCATTTATCGCAACTATGGTAGCTGGATCGTTTTTCCTTACTCCAGCCACCGCTATTCGATACGAGAAACATGACAAACGTGTGCGAAGAGTAAGCAAAGAAGAAGAGCTAGGAATTGGTAAGACTGGGAGGCGAGTGGATATGAAAGAAGAATACTATGTGAGTGTGCCATCATATACTTGTGTTGGAGAGCAATTTTCTAAATATATTCATCGCTATTACAGAGACTCGCCGCGAAAGATTTAGATGATTGGGAACAAAAGAGAGTCAAGAGACTTCCGGGTGAACATGATGGTAAATTATAGGGTGATATGTGCGAAGGAGGAAAAGAGAAAGAAAGAGAGGTCGCAGAACTCAACTCGAACTCGAATAGTTATGCAAATTGCGGCTCAACTGCTTCGAGTTGTGTGAACTTTAGAAAGATACTTCACCATCTCGGAGGATAATATGAGCGATATCAAGTCCCGGCCATATAAGAAAGGCATCGTTAAAACATAAATGACAACGCCTTAGGTAGTAGGTCAAACATGCTCGATTGGAGGAGCTCTTGATTAGATCAAGAAAATACATCTCACCCACGTCTGAATTAAGATACGAGTCAGAACTCAGTCTATATGTGGAATCCAAACTTCGAACTTGATTCGCGAATCACAGGATATCCGATATACGTTGAAATCATCACGTCGTTCATTAAACTTGGGGCTTCCTTGAATTTTCACTATGTCTGAATCTATGTTGGTCATGTGCTCTCTGTTAAACACGCCTGCGTTCGACGTGAATAATTCTGTCCAGAGTCTCAGAGCCCATGATGCTTTCGTGATCTTTCCACGCCGTCCACGGCAACATAGCAATGCATGCTCTTTCCAAACATGATTCGCAAATATATTCCATCTAAGGCACCCTACTTCGTGACGATTATATTTGCACATTTATTTCAATTCAACTGGACGAAATTTTGGTACAGCCAAAAGTTTGGTTTCGACTCTGTGTACAGAGTATACTTTCCTGTTCGTTCTATCAATGATGACATCGTCGTATCTCGGGCCCTAGTGCTGCAGTGGGCATGGGAGGATACTTTTTGAATCTGATGAGTGCATCTACCCTCAATGATGCAGAATTAGGCAATAAAACATGTATAAGAATAGCCTGAATGACTGCAGTTCGGAGTGAATATCAGGACTTTGGGTGGCTTTGCAGCATAGATGTTATGTGGAATTACCGGATTAGCTACGAAATTCAAACCCATTACTCAATTCTCGTAGTTTTGAATGAGGATCCTATTCAGGGTCAGTACGACCCGACAGACTCCAATATACTCGGGATTCAATATTATGGGTGCAGTGGTATTGAAGTGTAGCATAGCCTTCGATTATATCAGATGTATCACCAGTGGGTGCATGGATTGATAGGACACTTTCTAACTCTCGAAATTTTTGATAAATTCATTCTTCAATTGTTTAATATCAAAACTTAAACTTTGATTGTGTCATATCTAATGGATGATTATAACAACCTTCAATATATCTAATTCAATACATTAAGAAATATTCACAAGTTCGTTTTTGCAGTGTCCCGTCAATCCATATACCCACCAGTGTACCGCCCAAACAAATTCATATGAAAGCAAAAATTCCTATCCGTTGGCATCTGATTTAAATGCCAATAGACGTCCTGGGATGGCATTGACTATAGGTCCGGGTAATTACTAATATGCCGTATCAGCTATTTGGTACTGCATGCGTATCATCTTACTTGGTCGACAATGTTCCTGCGTTCACATGGACACTGATTTGATTTCTCGAGGGGTTATATGGGCAGCCGTTATCTGCTTAGGAAATTTAACAGGGATTATGAAAGTACTATTCTATAGTATACATTGTCCACTACGTTTCCAAACAATATCATGTCTTTTCATTCTCCTTCTCGCATACTGTTTTGAATATTCCATATTTTACCTTCTACCTTGATCTCGACTAATTGCTGCTTCCCTCTTTGTCTTCAACTCCTCCAAAAATTGAATTTTGCATGTTCGTCCGTCTTCGATCAAATCCTAAAGACTTCCCCTCTACCTCGCGCCATCCTTGCTCTACATGAAGAAAACTGCCCATAGGACCGCCTCAGAAATTTATAAAGAAGTTTACTACCACTGGACGTATGCGCTCCCCCTTACCACTTTCAAAGTCTCCATCTTTCCCTTCTTAGTTAACACAATTCTTCACTTCCAATGTATCATCAAGCACATGATTGCCTCCGTCTTCCCTCCGTTGTAGAATTTCCATGTAATGCCCCTATTCTTTCACTTCTCTCATCCTCCAATCAACATTCTAACACCTCGTATGAAACTTTCGAGATCACATCTCCCGAGCAGCAGCCAACCTCCTAACACATCAAAATAGACTCTATCGCTTAACAGAAACCTCGTTGACCAATTATACTATTAAAATTCAGGAATATTTGATCGCTTTCGAGCAATCAGACTTTATCGTTCAGGGAAAACGCTAATGCTTGTTTTGGAGCCTATTATGGTGCTCTAGTGAATGATTCGACTGTTTTTTCTCATCCTCGATGTTCTTAGCAAGTGTGTCCGCTGCGGACCTAGCTGCTCCGAATGTTGCTCTGAAGAAGGTTGATGAGCTTGTTCCTAAGAAAGATTCCGAAAAACGCTGAGCTCAGCTACTTTCTTCATCCATTGTTTCTAGAGCATTTATTGAGGATTGAATTGCTTCAGGTGATCTAGGGAAGGGATTCGAGGATGGAGCTGGAATACATGTTTCCGAGTTGTATCCAAGTCGGTTACTTTGTTCGTTCTCTATTTTGGATAGATTTTCCGCTGCTATGTGAGCTGCTTTAAATACTGACTCAAAGAAACCACTCAAAGCTTTGGAATACTGTTCAGAAGGACAAAGTTCTGAGGCATTGTTGAGTGTTTCCGAATTATATCGAAGTTGATTACTTTGTTCGTTTTTTTCGTTCTCCATTTTGGATAGAGTTTCCCTTGCAACATGAGTTGCTTTAAATACTAACTCAAAGAAACCACTCAAAGCTCTGGGATGCTGTTCAAAGGAATGGAGTTCTAAAGCGTTGTTGAATATTTCCGAATTATATCGAAATCGATCGCTTTGTTCGTTTTTTTCGTTCTCCATTTTGGATAGAGTTTCCCTTGCAATATGAGTTGCTTTAAATACTAACTCAAAGAAACCACTCAAAGCTCTGGGATGCTGTTCAGATGGAAGAAGCTCTGATGCGTTACTGGACATTTGCGAAGTACAATCGATTGTATCGTATGATTCGTCAATCTGTTTCTTGATTGCTGGATCAACAAAGACTGTTTCGCTCTGATTTGTATGTGCTTGAAGTGAGAGATCTATATCAAACTGTTCCGAGATCTCAATATTTGGATGTGACTTCTCAATTCCTTTGCTCTTATCATCCGAATCATCCCCGAAAGGGTTTGGTGATGCAAGTCCCTTGATAATTAGAGGTGTCTCTTCGGTAGACTTTTCAACATCAATTGAATCGTTTCTATTCAGTGTCCTATATCCTCGTGTTATGGAACGTATGTATGCTATCAATCTAGAAAACATCTTTTTATGTCTTAGATATTGAAAGAGAACGTCGATTTCAAGTATTAGAATAGGGGAAATTTTAAAAGAATAAGATAAATTGTTCAGAGGTTGAAATGGGTTTATTTGATCATATATTTCAAACTATAATGTACGTGAATGCGATTTTTGACTAGATAATCTCAAAAAAAAAAAAAAAAGATCCTACTGAATCTCGTGGGGAATCTAAGTTTATATACCTAGGGCTATCATATTCAAGCTATTCTAGTCTGAAGCTAGGTATTTAGTCTCGCTTGAAATCTCTCCAACGAGAGACACATGTGCGCCATATTATTATTCTTATTTCAGACTAGAAACTTAATTTCTACTTAAACACTAAAGTTTTTCTGTATGATTACGTTTAGATTGTACAAGACCATCTTTAGACTTACTGTGACTCCGCTGTATCATGTCAGTAGTATGACGATCTTAACACTCTTCCGTTGATTCTATCCAAACAAACCACTATTATATTGAACATTGAATGAACTCCTCGAGCATCAAAGGACATCGGAAGATACGCAAATTCACAGAATTTGCTTGTTTTATCCTTCATTAAAATTTATTTCAACATGACGTTGCCATCTTGGATGGAGGTCATCGCTTGGTTTGTCACTGTTTCTATCGTTGTCCCTACTTGGGGGTGTTTTTTTCTTGCGCTATATCCACGGCCAGCATGGAAGATCATTGATTCTGCTTCTACTCCCCCTTCAACACCCAGCCTAATGCATTCCTCAGCTCCTATTCCTGCTCTGCCAGTTTCATTCCAAGCTCAGGCTCAGACACTAGCTCATGATCCAGCTCAAATCCAAGCTCATTCTCCAGCAGTAGCAGCAACATCTGCTCTTCCCTCATCATCCGACGTGTATGAAATTATGAAAGAAATCAGGGAGTTTTCTAAAGGGACAAATGAGCTGCTGAAGGAGATGCGGGATCTCACTCGTGGAACGATGAATGTATGTTTAGAAATGAGAGGTATTGCACAGATTCATGCCCAGTTCACATCAACGAAGGTTACTCTAGACATAATAGCTAGAATTGAAGAGCGGACTGGAATCATACTGAACACGAATGAAGATTTGCTTGGCTTTATTAAGATATTAGAAGAAGGTACACTTGGACTATTTCGTTCATGATCGTCAGCGCAGGAAGTTGTATTCTAATTAGGCATGTTAGACGTCTCAGACGTTAGCGATGAATAAAATTCTATGATCACTACAACGGTGTGAAGGTCTTGGAATATTTGTCATGCAGATAGATGTCATTGAACGACACTATTAGATAATAGTAATCATACGCAGCCCAGTCGAAATAGTTCTTTGTCTCTGAATCACTGCTATCATGTCATACGATCATTTTTTTGATTGGGGCCCTTTCGCCTCAAACTAATATTTTGAAGTTCTAATCTCTGTGCCTTTTCGGGAGTAACAATATTGGTATGATGCTTTCTCACACAGATCAAGCCGAAGACACCTCGCAGTCAATTGTTCGAAATCCGTTGAATCTATGAGAAATTCACATCTATATCTTTAACCAGGTATATAATACAAACACCAAAGCCTGTTTCTACTCATCCACCAACCTATAATCTATTAAGTCCCCCCCCGTCTATCGATTTCTCTCCCAAAATTCCCCTGCCCTCTTCGCCGCGAGCCTCGCCTCTTCCTTGAAGCCTATGAGGTTTCCAATCAAAATAATATCATGCACTGCCCCTTCTTCAATCTGCAATTCCGTCTTATTACCCGCTTCCGTGAACTGATTATGAACCTTCACCACATCATCGAAAAGCACTTCGCACTCCCCCGCACTAAAAAACAATGGGGTGGAAATCTTGAACGGATTCCCTACAAACGAAATATTCGGATGAGCTAATTCTACACCCGTTTCCTCAAGTGGTGTCAAGCCCTTTGCTCCCCAGATTCCAAATCCCTCGTCAAGATAATCAGTACGAGAGTGTGGAGACGCATGGAAGACCCCTTCGATGATCGTAGAAACTGGATCGACCCAGGGAGACCATAACCATGCACATCCTGGATTTGGTAGACCCACGTTTGGATTATCATGTAGATATCTCAATAATGCCATTGCCATATTTCCTCCCGCGCTATCGCCCGAGACGACGATATTCTCCGCCTTGATTCCCATAGTCTCCGTTAAGTAAGAGAAGCTCGTAATCGCATCCTGCAGCGCTGCTGGAAATCTCCCACCCGGACTTGAAGCAAGCCTGTATTGGGGACAAAATACAAAAGAAGCAGAGCTATTAGCTATTAAAGTCTCTGCGCAAAAGCCAGCATCTTGTGTTCGTCCATCTCCGATTACATATGCTCCTCCATGGAAATGAAGAACCACATCTCCGGCGTCTTTTCCAGAAGATGGTCGGTGTGGATACCACGTGCCACCGATAATTTCTGGTTTGATTTCAGAATTCGTTATAGTGACCCCTTGGTAACGGGATGATGAAGCAGGATTGATAGTTAAGAATCGTGATCCCTCGGCGCCCGGAAGAAGATTAATGATGGTAGCTGACTTGGTGATTGATACGGATTTGACGAAGGCTTTTATGATACGGATACGGAGGGCTTGGGTGTAGGTCCATTTTTGCGAGGGTCGGGTAATGGAGGGAACATAGTAGATAATCCAGAAAGGGATGCGGAGAAGATTTAGAGCTATGGCGCCGAAAATCCATAGATGTTTTCCTGGGAAGCTTGTGAATAGGGAGTCCAATTCCATGACGCGTGTTGTTGCACAATAATGAAATTGTGTTCTAAAAATTCCAATTATACTCAATTGGGGTTTAGATTTTTGCACAATGTCAAGAACATTTGATGAAAGAGAAGAGATATTTGATTAAGACCGAAGGTATATCTGAATACGATCTTGAGATACTAAAGTATGATGGAAGGAGAAACGTGAATCTGTAACAAATTATACCTCGAGACTTTGCCGAGGTTTGTTCATCCAATAGTGCCGCTCCGCTACAACTCCGCCCCGCTTAGGACGGACAACGGAGAAGGAAATATGCGAGCGAATATTGAGAATTAGGATTTCGAGTTTCAGTATCATATAATAAATACATTGTTGATTTCGATCAGGATATAATGTGGTCATACTTCTTTAACAAAAGAAAGCATATGTGGACTCATGCAGAACTCCGACTCCGAAACTTTTCACCAATACAATCAGACTTTACTATTAAGGCATTTCTCGATCTTCGGAAATTCAAATCTGTACTCTCCTAAAGATTCTTTTCACAAGGTAATTTTGCTTCTCTTCATGCCATATACCTTATTGATCCATCCAAAATTATCAGACGTCTTCTCATCCACTCCACTCAAAACATTAATCATCCTAAATTCCATTTCATATCCTTCAAATACCCAATCTACGAAACGATCATTAATCCAACAATACCACCTACAACACCAATCATCATCGCCACATTGGCATTGACAATGCGGACAGCTGCTCCTGTGAATGGTACATAAGTGGGGGAACCCAAGAATGAAGTCGTTCCAACAGGACCCACTGGAACAACCGTAGAAGTCGCTGGTTTACACCCGCCAGGTGGACAAACAGGTACTATAGTCGCTGCGTATGTTGGAGCTGGTGTCGGAGCAACATACGTGATGATTGTAGTAGGGATACCTTCGACTTCTGAGACAATTGCAGTTGCAGTTGGACCCGCTGGGTAAGTTATATAAGTCTTGACACCGACTCCGTAAATAGAGGTGGTATATGTAATTGGAGATGGAGCAGGTACATAGATGGAAGTCTCGGGGACACGGCTTACTGGTTCGGAGTGAGTGCCGAGGGTTGGGACTGGGAAAACGTAGACGGATGACGGTGGAAGTGTGCTATATACTGGACATGTTGGCATGGTGTATGGAAGACAAGTTTTGCATGGAAGAATGGTGGGTGGAACTGGAGTCCAAGTGTAAGAAGTTGGGACTGCAGTTTCATGGCATGATGTTGTAGTGGCTGTGATAAAGCCTCCAGTTGGGCAGGGAACACCGGCACTAGATAAGGCACATGCGTAGCAAGGATATCCTACGGTTGATGTACTCCAAATTGGTTTCTGTTCAGTGGAGCAATCACTTGTTATATATGAAGTAACTTTTTAATATGTCAGTGATGATCTCAGCGAAAGAGAATAGGGTTACGAACCAGTTTTATCTCCAATAGTATGACACGATTCAATAATGGATACATAAACAACGATTTCAACACCAACTATCTTGTCACCAGTTGGGCATGCGGGAGTTACATATGGAGGAGGAATGAAAGTTCTAGAGACAAGTTAGAACAAAAGTTTCCATCGCCAAAAGATTACTTACGTAGTAACAGTTGAAATATCATGAACAGTCTTGGTATCATGATCTGTAACGGTATCGTGAATAGTAGCAGTGGCAGTCCTGTTGTGATCAATTGTTGAAATGATAGTCTTGTTTCCATATGGGACAGGAACCCCACTAGATCCCGATGGTATATATGGCGGAAGAGTGGCAGAATGCGATGGAGTATGAACGGGAGTTGTTGTGTTTGGTGTCAAAGCTGGAAGACAATGTCCGTCACCAGTTGGACGACCAGATTCACATTTGCAACTTGCAGAACACCCATCACCAGCAACAGTGTTTCCATCATCACACTCTTCGTTTAATGATGCTTCCCATTTTCCATCGCCACATCCAGCTGGGGTCGCACCACGACTGATGATATATGGTAGTCCAATTGTCTTATCACCGAAAGTTTGAGATCCGACACCAATAACATCTTGTGCAATAGCAAGGGCTTGGAATCCATTGATTCCAACAGATGGATAGCTGGAGAAGGCTTCATGGACACTACAAGACCAACTAGATAGTGCAGCATCATTAAGAGTTCCGAGAGCAGGCGAGGATGCGACAATGTGAGCTTTGTTGTAGCAAGCAAGATTTCCTCGAACAGTGAAGTCTCCGAAATAAGAAAGTGATTCTACTTTCGCAGAATCTACGTTGTTATAATAACAAGATAACGCATAGTAGAGACCAGTCTGCTGGGTACCAGCGAGATTTTTCGCTGATGCTGCGAATTTGATGGAGTTATCAATCAGAACTTTGGCACCAGGTTGGGTTGAAAAGTGAAAAGTAGGATCCGTGCCTGATATCTGAGTTAGCAAAGTCGTCTTAGATTTCGAACTTGTTTGAGTGTTCTTACCGATAACAACGATGTTACCCTGGACTGCTGGTCCCCAAGTATTCTTGGTATCTGTCAAGAATTGGACATCACTGGGTGATGTGGAACAGTCTGGATCGGCAATGACAATGGCTTTAAAAGCAGCAAACTCGGCCGTTGTCATTGTTTTCCATTGTGCTTCACTGACCACCTTTGTAGTGTATCCAAGGACAGATGTTGCCTCCGCAAACTCTTTGAACTCGAATTTATCTACAAAGAGTAGATCTGCTGCAAGGACAGAAGCTGTCAGACTGGCCAATAGACCACTGGTGGAAAGCTTCATTATGGCAAGGGGTAGATAGTTGGAATATATTAAGAGAAATTATATGCGACAACGTTTAAAAACGAGCGTGTTTGTTAAAGAGTGACTAAAGAAGAAACGAGTGACGATGGTGAAAAGGTGAGGAAGGGGAATAGCAAGACTGGAAAGGACACAATATATACGCAAGGAAATCACAATACCTTCTTCTCACTTCTCCACATGATATTCTTGGCTTAAGGTAGTAGCTGCTAACATAATAGAGGGCTGATTTACTATCAACAAACTGAACAATAGAACAGTCGGCAATGTCATTGAGTCTCTAAAATTCTTGTATGACAGGTCGCATATCAACATCGTACCTGCATAAGCTCGAAGTCGTTTACGCCCCCAAAATCCTGCTTCTCCTTACCGAAGTATGATTGTAGGCAAGCCGATCATGTGTATCTTTTCAGCTCAACAGCCATATTCTTGGCAATGAATGGTAAGGTTTCACAAAATGCTTTTTTGTGCAAAAATTATCCAAATTTAGAGAAATGAGGAGATTATTCAAAAAACATACGATGTGTAAAGCATTGAATAATATGAAGTAGTCAGCCGTCGTCTTCATTGCCTTGTAAGGCTTCGCTAGGTTTCGGTCGATCAATGCAGGTACGATTAAAGTTACTACCCCCAGAAAAAGATATATTGACAAGCTGGGACATGCCAAGTGGCAGAGTAGATTGATCTTACTCAGGGGACAGACGGAGCCTCAAATTAAGTTATCGAAAATAACCAAAGATGGCACTTGCCATTGAGCCAAAGGTGCCACCAAAGGAGCAAGGGCATTTCTCCCGAGCTCATAGACTTCTAGATCTCTGATTCACGAATAGTTTTTCTTGAGAATTGTAAGGATTGTATCCAACCATCGGTCCTGAAGGATATAAGTTTCAATATGGGTGATGAAGTTGTTGCAGAAGGATGAAGGAATATCATTGTGACGCCAAATGGGACGGTCATTGCACAAACGGCAATAATTTCTGGACGCCGGATCAATTCACGTAGCGAAGTTTATCCGATGATGACTAACACAAGTGACTAGCCCCTGCTCTCATTCTACCTTTGACCTTAAATCACGAAGTTTCCGCATTTACTTCCACCTCTCCATTGAACTCAGGTCCTCAAGTTCTGATGAACTTAGTCGGCTCCAAAACAACATCGTATGAGTGTTGATACAAATCTTCAAGATAATGCATTTGCCCATCCATCTTATCATCAGGATTGCTCGAATTGTCTCGTACCGCGCGGTTACATCAAATTGCTTACTATGGCCGTGCTCCTTTACCAGCTTGACACAGATCACCAGGTGAATCTTCATCTCGTTTTCTGCATCAATGCTTAGTAGTAATTGATGTGATTGCTGCGGTTTCTCTGATAATCTACAAGCTCTAAAACATGGAGAAGTACTCTCCATATTTGAAGCCCTAAATGGTCATGATTTATGGTCAAACAATGGGGGCTTGGATCCTGAGAGCTTGTATTTAGATGAGACGCGGTGTCTTCGATACTCCTCCTTGTGTTTTTAGTTTCTTCATTGAATATTATACAATTTGGAGTTGAGTTTTAATTTCTTGTTTCCATTCAATATCTCCAAGTCCCATCAAAAATGACTGCCTCCATTCAATCCGCTCATCTTCCAATTGAATCGCGCTCTTCTCCTATTTCCAAATCAACCACTAGTTCAAACTTCCCAATTACTCACCTACCCACAGACATTCTCCTCACTCTCTTCCGTCTAATACCATCTCCACAAACACTCTCCGCTCTTTCCCTCTGTTCCCGCCAATTCCACCACTACGTCACTCCCTACCTGTACTCGCACTTCCTCCACCTCGGCGATACATGCACTTCGCTCCCAAATTTCCTACACACCATTCTCCACAATCCCCACTACGCACTCTACACCAAAAGCTTCACTTGCAACGCCCTCCTAGGCTACAAAACCGACATCTCCATCTCCAAATTCTCCCCCTCTGACCTTGTCCTCCTGAAATACCGTCTCAAATCTATCTACACCCTAGAAGATGGCTCACGCTCTCCTTTCTTTGGCTCCCACATCGCCTCACAATGGTACAATTTTATCCTTCAAGGAAACTGGGATGCCATCGTGGGATTCATCCTCTGTCTCCTCCCTAATCTCCAATCTCTCAATATAATCAACCACGCGAGCGGTTGTCCTTACGGATATCCCTATCTCGAAACCGTACTAAACCGAGCGGCAACATTACAAAATCAACGACTTCGCGATCCCGCCCGCGTAGTTCAGCCACAAGCATATTCATTACCGTATTTACGGTCTTTACATTTGGCAAAACATGATACTATACATTATCCCCGCATGGGATTTGAAATTCTGCGCGCCCTTCCCTTTTTAGCCATCCCTTCAATACGGGAAGTCGATACACACATGCTTTCGGATTATCATTTTCCATTCTCTGTTTTACCATCTTCTCTGACTTCTTCTTCCCCTACTCAACACGCGCAAACCCCATCTCCAATAACACCCTTCACACTCTCAACCTTTTACTCTCCTCCCCTTCCCAATTTTACCTTCCACATCACTCATCTCCACCTCTATCATACAGTTCTACGACAAGATTCCTTACTCCCATTTTTCAGCCACTTCAAATTCCTCAAATCTTTAGAGTGGGAATGGGATTACGATACTCAAATCGGTGAAAGAGAAGGATTGGAATTCTCATTCGATATTAATCATTTTCTGCATTCAATTGCACATTTGAGAGATCTTCTCGAGATTTTGAGAGTTCGAGTTTCTGAATCACCATCATCATCATCTGCAGAGATTCATGATGGACGCGAGGAGGAAGAAGATGATGAAGAAAGAGAAGCAAATGAGTATTATCAACAGCCACATCACAATTACGACAACGAGAGCGATCAATACCATTCCATTCTCACCCACCTCTCGCACTTTAAAAAATTGAGAATTCTAAACCTCTCCGCAAATCTACTTCCTGTCCCTAAATTCAAAACCACCTCGACTTCTAATTCCCAATTCCGAATCTCAATCTCAAGTTCAGACTCAAGCTCAAGCTCAGGCTCAACTTGTGAATCAGACGAAAGCGAAACCAAGATCGAAGATCCATATGACTCCTTCTCATTACCCAAAAGCAAAGAAAATACACACCTCACCTCTACCTCCACCTCCACCTCCCCCCAATCACATGAAAAACATAATCTCTCACCCCCACCCCCTTGTGAAGCATGCGCCCACCACGCCTCTCGCGCCCAGGAGATTCAAGTACGCACTAGAAAGATGATGCAGCGGACGCGGTATAATGGAAGGGCGGAGGAGAACAGCAATACAGAATAACACCTTAAACACCGCGCGTAGCGCACCCAGAAGTCTCCGGCGCGAAGGGGAATGAAGGGGTGGAAGACGATGTAACGATAGAGATGACATAATAGATAAATTGACTTCACGGATGGGTGTACGGAATTACACATTGGGGACAATACTATATATAGACTAGGGTTTTATGATAGATAGGGTTATATAGATATACATACAATATACATTTATACATTTATACAGTACTAAATACATACACACACACACACACACACACACACACACATACCCCTCCTCCAGCCCCATCACCAAAACCCCATCTTCCCATCTTCCCATCACATCGTATCTCCAACCCACCAATCTCGTCATATTCTCCATACCCAATCTGAATTCTTGCTTATAAAGTTCCGATTGATCTCTCTCCCTTTCTCTTCCTCGTCCTCTTCCTCTTCTTCTGTTATCTCTGATATTCAATCTTTTTTCAACTTTATATTATTTGCTTCTCTTGTTTTGCTCTCCGGGTTGAAGATCGGAAATTGTAAGACTATAATAAATAATAAATATAATATAACCTCACCCAAAACTTCAATCTCAACCAGAACCACAACTTCAACTCCAACCCAACCGAACCGAACCGGAAAAATATAAATTGGCCTAAATCAAATTAGTGGCGATGGCATTTCGGATGACATTACTCTTACAATTATCTCCCAAGCTAGATACCGAATAAGATCAAACCTCCCCCGCCTTTTCAACCCCAAATTCCAATCCAAATTCCCCAATTCCTCAAACTCTCTATTCTCTAATCTCTAATCTAATCCAAATCCGCAATAAGCCGCATTCAAAACCCCCTCAATTTACCTGAGAACCTCTCCAATATATAATCAAATCCCCCCCTCTCTCCCTCTCTCCCATTCCCCCATCTATCTATCCACCAATCCACTCTACAAGAACTTCACTACTTCACTACTTCACTACACTTCACGACACTATACTATACTACACAATATAATAAGACTACATACATACTTTAAATCTCATCCCCTCTCCTTCTCCCATTCCCCATCTCCCTTCATCCACCAAGTCAAATCATTAACTCAAATTATTCATCAGCTCAAATCATCCACCGGTCTATCACAAATACCTCCTACCATTTACGCTTATATTCATCCAAGAAATATCACATCGAAACACCATTTTAAAACACCATGAAAGTCAAGTCATTAAATAAGTCATCATCCATCTCATTGATATCAATACTGAAAACTAACTACTCCGAGCTATTTATGTTTCTTTCTCTGTTTCGTTCTTCGTTTCTTCCCCCTTTCCATGCATCATCCCATCTTATTTCATCTCAATTCATTCATTCATTTATCCCTACCAAAAGGTTCGTGTCCCATGCCATCCCATCAATCACATCAGTTCATTCTTTCCTTTTGTTTCGTTTCGATTCCTCATCTCTCATTTCTCGTTTTCGGGGGGTTTTTTTCTCCAAATCCTTTCAGATTTAGTAATACAAGCCAGTGCATCCCATATAGAAATATTTCCCCTCCTCGTTCAATCTCCACCCTCTCAAATCAAACCCCTCTTGCTATCCTTTGCCTTCCATCCCTTTAATTTACGCTCCGGTCTTGGGACATTCGGTCTACCAGCAAGAATATCCACAAATCCCTTCAAATCTATCCAAAATTCATCCTTTGGTCTTCTATTTGCCCAATCTGTTTCGTTCTCTTCAACATCAACCATACTAGAGAATACAACTTGTGCACCCTTGATACCAATAACCGTTGAACTTTGTTTATCCTCGATAATCTTTTTATCGGTTCTATCTTCATATTGTTCGAGATGTTCAATACATTTGATAGCTAAGCGAACGGCTCGGGTACGATCCATAGGAGATGGAGTACCACCTTGTTGAACGTGACCTGGAATACTATCTCTGGATTCGAAGCGATCGGCAGCTTCTTCACGAATCATATCAGCGATAAGTTTGGCGTGGTAAACCTTTGATGCTTTTTCGTTGATGAGAATAAGACGTCCAGCTCTTGATTGACCACTGTCTTTTTCGAATACTTCTTTGAGATGTGCGATATCTGCTGCGAGCATACCAATACTGACACCTTCTTCAGGAGTATAGACAGCTGATGCACCAACAGCGAGACCAGCCATGGTAGCAACATAACCAGATCGACCTCCTTGAGTTTCAATAACGAAAACACGACGACGGGAAGCTGAAGCGGATTGTTTAATGGTATCGCAATAACGGACAAGTTCGTTCAAACAAGTATCCGAACCAATTGAATATTCTGTTCCTGGAACGTTGTTGGAAATAGTGGCTGGAAGTAAAGTCATAGGAATGCAAAGAGAAGAGTAAGTTTCTCTTGCTTGACGGAGTTCAGACAAGGCATGGAAACCTTCGAAACCTCCAATGATGAGAAGACCATCAATCTTAAATTTCTCAAAAAGTGATGCGATCAATGGCATTCCAGATTCTGATGGCAGTTCGCGGTTCATACCAATTTCTGAGCCACCCTTGCTAGCCCATCCATCAACTTCTAACCAATCAAATTCTCGAACCGATCCTGGGTTATCTTGGTGATGACGGGCAAAACCAGCGAAACCATTATGAATAGCAATTGGTGTATGTCCACGAGTTAAGCAATAAGCAACAGCTGCACGTGTAGCGGCGTTAACACCACCAGCTGGGGCTCCAACGTGTACGATAGCAATTCTCATGTGCTAGATAATGTTAGTATCGGAAGATTACTTTTTTTTCTATTATCACATACCTTCTTGTCAGGAAGACGCATTTCATTGTTGAGATCAGTAGCTGTTGTAGTCATGTAGGAATCGTAAAAGTCAGAAAATTCTGTGTCTCTGAGTGACATAGCTCTCTCGAAGTCTTTTGCTTCAATAGCCTTTGCAACTTCTTGAGTGTCAATAACAGATTGAACAAGTGGTTTTCTTGTAATTTTGTTCTCGTTAATGGCGATGAAAGGGGTAACCGTTTCTGGCGTAGCATCAAGAACAGCGTTGACTGCTTCGATACCTTGTAAAGTGGAAAGGTATCGATCGTAAGCGCATGCAGAACCACCACGTTGAACATGACCCAGTGTTGAAATACGTGTATCAAGAGCGAGTCCATTCTTGTCTGCAAGAAGATCCTTGATCATTTCTGGAGAAATCTTATTTCCTCCTTGATCATGAGCACCTTCAGCAACAATAACAATTGTCTTTCTCTTTCCCAGTTGTCGATGCTGTGTACCTGTTAGTATGATCAAAACTCATAGAAATATAATAATCATACCTTTTGAATGACCTTGTGCATCTCTTCCTTCCAATTGTCTGCTCTTGGTTTTTCTGGAATGAAAACGAAATCTGCACCAGTAGCAACACCAGCCATCAAAGCCAGCCAACCACAATGTCTACCCATAACCTCAATAACGAAAGCTCTTGAATGTGATGAAGCAGTTTGTTCGATATAATCCACCATCTCACAAATCTTGCCAAGAGCTGAAAAGCAACCAATTGTAGCATCGGTACCAGACATATCATTATCAATTGAACCGACCAATCCAACGATGTTGAGATGTTTGAATGGTGCGACTTGTTGTTCCGATAATTCCTTCTTTTCAATCAATTCCTTGATCAATCCAGGCCATTCCGCTCTGAATTTATCAGCTCCAGTCAAGGAACCGTCACCACCGCAGATGATGAGAGCATCAATTCCACTCAACACCATGTTCTTTGCTGCTTGTAATCTGCCGGGTCGTTCATAGAAAGTCATACATCTGGCAGTACCAATAAGGGTACCTCCTTCTGATTGCCATCCACGGACATCTTCCCAGCCCATCTTCTTGATCAATTTTCCTCCTTGAACTAAACCTTCATATCCTTCATAGATACAGTATGGTTCACATCCTTTATAAATTGCCATTCGAACGCAAGCTCGCACAACACCATTCATACCAGGGGAATCACCTCCACTGGTCATGATAGCGATGCGTCTCTTCTTTCCCTCGAGGGGTGGTGGGGGTTGAGGAGCCATGATGGAATTTGAGTTGGTTGTTTTGTTGAAAGTAAATAGGTTGGAGGGGTATAAGATTGAGGTAAGGTTAAGGTAAGGTGGGAGGTAAGAAAGGGATTCTTGGGTGTAATGAATAAGTCGGGTCAGGTAAAAAGTAGTATGAGAGAAGAGAGAGAAAAGGAAGAGAGAAGGATGAAGCTTTGAGATAGGTATGAAGATTATTATTGTATTGACTAGTAGATTCTCTTACTTTTAAAGAATGACGAAAAGTTGAGAGATCAGTTTGAAATAAGATGGGTCCTTCATGTATTTTGGTGGGCTGAGACCTTGTCAATTTTTTTTACGAGGAGCTTTATCGGCTTTGTTAATGATGGATGATGGATGATGGATGATGGATGATGGTACGCATGGGCGGGGACATGGATACCTACGCAGTATGGCTACTTTGCTTATCGGGTTGGTATTAGGACTGGCTGACTGGTATCATCGGCATCGGTATCAAATTGGAGAAATCCGTTTGATATGGACAAAAGTCTTGGTAAAAGGTAAAAATCCCAATCATGATGAAGATATACACTTGGAGAAGAAATTGCAGGAGTCATCTGAGCGGACAAGATAATTCTTAATGTACGGGTGAGGCCATGCATGTTTCCATATATCTTCCCATATATCATGATAGTATATATCTACTTATTATGTGTGTATGCGTGCATCACGGTATTTATATATATATATATATATATATGTCTGCAAATATGTATGCAATTATCATTCTCTGCAATATACGAGTACACCTCAACCAAACAGTCAACATTTCTCTCAAACGTCGGTGACGGTGACTGCTACTCAGACTGCCACTCGATACCTTTCTATTCTATTGCATTCATTACCTTCATTACCTTCATTACCTTCATCTACCCTGAGTTCAACTTTCCATCTCCATTTTCATACCTCTTGTGTCATGTTTTTGCGGAAACTCTACAAGGCGGATACTGCATCAACCATCGTGATTGGTGAATCTCTGGTACCTGAGCCATCTGTACATCGTAGTGTCGGACTCAATTCGGGCACGCTATACTCTATCCTATACTTCTGACATCACAAGGAGAGTAAACAAGCTCGCACGCAAAGCTTTCCAACAACGACAATGCGAGGTGTGAAAGACGGCCCGGGGTGATTGATTCGAATGGTTGATTGAGTGGTCTGAAGTCGAAGGTTGATGCTACTCGATGCTACTCGAGTATGCTATCCATATGATGTAGATGCTAAGGGTGATCAATCCAGAGTACAGTAGCTCGAGTAGTATCATGGAACATCAATTTGAGATTAAAATATATTTATGTGATGAGATGTATTGAAGAGTGGGAGATGCAAAAGAAATACAAACCCGATACACAAGAGATGGATAGATGGCACGTGATGAATATTATTTTTACTCAAGTACTCGTACTCGTACAGCTTCCAGAGCTACGAGGCTGCCTAGGATTCATTTGTCTCTAGCAATAATATAAAGCGGTGAGCCTTCTTTTCTTTAAGCGGGGCAGTATTTTGATTGTTGTTGATGCTCAATCCTCAAAACAATAACCGTAGAACATTTCAATAGACCTTCAAAGCCTTATTAGAAGCTTTCAATTCTACAGAAGGCGTCGTGAAATCACGAATAGTAATCTCAATCTCATTGTCACAAATCAGTCAATCTCTCGACTCCTATCCGGCCTCTCAAAATGTCAACTCTCCCCAGTAATCATCCGCTTTCATTGCGCCCAGCACCAAATACATCCAACACCTCCATTCCATTACCCCAACTGATCGCAAGAATCAATGCCGAACGAGGTGGCTTTCGCAATATTTCAGAAGACAGTCTGCGACAAGAAATTGCGGAAGCCGAGGCCGGAGGAGATGAAGAGGAGAATGAGAGTTCCAGTGAGGATGGAGAAGCAGAGGAGGAACCGGATCGAATGAAAGAACTTCTCACAGCAAGAGATGAGATTCTTGGTCAAATTGAGTATGTTAAATCTTGTGAAAACCGATGCGCAAATACTGACTTGTCTATAGACATGCCCATAATGCGGCTATGATATCTCTTGATTTCATTTCCCTCCTTCTTTCGAAAGATACTCCCGTGCAAGCTAGCACATCAATATCACCATCACTTCGTGAATTGGCTGGGATGGGTACCTTGGGTGCGGATAAAACAGTAGCCCCACGGTTTACCAAAGAACAAAATAAAGACAATAAAAAGATAGCCAAGGGTTGGAAAGCATCAAATCTTAGCAAGACCGTAGATTCAATTTTGGCGTCTGCCACCCGATTGGAAAAAGAAATTGATGCAGAAACCAAATACTGGGAACAGGTACTTGCTGTTAGTGAAAGTGGATGGGCAGTATGCCGATTGCCCCAAGAAAAACATACACTGGGTGTTAGATTTGGATTTTCAGAGGGTCAGTACATTCATCTTTTCCCACCTTAACCTATGCTAATATACTATAGCCTCTCCAACATTTCGAAATCGTAGTCTCGGTGCACTGAGACGGAATCCTGATGGGTCAATATATTTGGACCAAGGGATTGCAAGTCCAGAGCCTCAGAGTATACGAGTTTTGATCGAAACCAATGGAGTTACAACCGGAGAAACCATACTTCCTAAAGCAGTACCACATGATGCACCAATTCAAGATTTAATTCTTCAAGCACGAAACACGATTTTTGCCTCTGAACTTTGGCAAGAAATGACTCGGGAAGTTCGAACTCTCGCATCTCATGGCCTCCAATCAGATTCCAAAACGAACACGATCAGATTTCCAGTTTCTTCAACTAAAAGGATCTTAATCGAGCTTCAGACAGTACCTACCGATCCTTTCCGGCCAGTTCTTGGTCCAAGACCGGATTCATACCTTGCCAATGGCATCTATCTAACTCTTCACCTTCTTCTGTCTCTTTCACATCGTCAACAATATCGTATTCGGACTCGTCCACCACCACCAATCTCTAGCCAACCGCGTCCAAACAACCCATTTCCTATTCTACGCTCTTTAGTGACTCGCCTCGCTCACGAAACGGTCGTTTCATCCCTTCACTCACTTCTCACCCCGCTCTGTAAGACACTTACTTCTGCCTCCCTTCCAACTCCACCAACCTATACCATTATTCCGGGTACTTCTTCACCTTTACAGCATCTTTCAACTCCCGAACGAATCCTCACAGCTTTAACAAATCAACTCGAATCCCTAACCACAATTAATTTCCCCTTTCCCCTATCATCACCACCTCATTCCTCAATCCCATCCTCCTTTTCACACACAACTCCACTCACTCCATTACCTTCGTCCCTTCAAATTCGTACTGTAACCACTACCCTCAATCACTCTCGACCAATCTACTATCTACGCATAACACCAGAAACTTCTCCTCTCCTCCAGATTTGTCCCCCACCCAACACAGTACCAGAGTGGGATTATGTCAAAAATTACATTCTCTGGGCCGTCAGCTGTTGGCTCGCACACATCTTCTCCTCTTCATCCAAATCAAGTGAAGATAAAGAAGAACCTTGGAGACCAACGACTCAGCCCAATATCCTCCGCAAAATCTTCTCAGGAGAATCACCACATGAAGGAGGCGTCAAACAAATCTGTTTCGACGTCTCGTCGGTTCCGATCTTGGGACCAGAAGCTCCGAATAAGATTGGAGAGATGGGGAAGGAGAAGATTAAAATCTCGGTGAGGTGGGACTGGACGACGGGCATGGAGCAGGAGTGGAAGGAGAAGGGCGATTCGAAAAAGGGGGAAGGGGTTTATGATTGGTATTATGGTGGGGTGCAGGGAGGAGAATTGGAGGAAGTGGTTAGGAAAATGGGAGAGGTGGTTGAGGAGGCTGGGAGGGGAAGGGAGAGGAATTAGGGAGTCGAGATTGGGGAGTAGGGGAAAGGGAACAAGCAGTATCTAGATCAGCGATGGTTCATCTCTCAGATAGAGTAGTGGACGACTTGCTCGCTTACTGCTGTGTGGTTTTCATGTTGTATACATTATATAATTATCTGTCTATGAGACACTATATACTATACATACACTCCCACCTACCCAAATACACTAGATATACCTACATCTCACACTCTTCTCATTTCTCTTTCTCTCCCATTCTCTCTCCCTCCCTCTCATCCTCTCTCTCTCTCATTCTCTCCCTTTCCCTATAAAGCTAAAATAAAACCTCACTGGATTTATGAATATCCGCCTTCAACATACAAAGCACTCTACTTGTGTGTATGTATATATTGGTCGCTATCTACCATCTACCATCTACCATCTACCCACACCTCTCATCCCACATCCTACATTTCACACCTTACATCACATACACACCATTCATGTTTTTCATTAGTTCCATTCATTTCATTTCATTCCCTTGAAATACATAGGTATATAGGTACATAGGTACATGGACATATACATAAACTAGAAAACACACCTTGATATCAACCCATCCATCTATAATTGTAGCAAGAAACCCCTCTTTCGTAAGCAATCAAGCAAGCAAAGCACAAGTAAATAAGTCAATAACTCGACCCCTCAATCTCTTAATTCCTCAAAATTCCCAAAATTCAATCACAACACTATATTCCATCCGCCACTCTACATGTAATATCTTTCCGGCAGATAAGCCCCACCCCTAAGAATTGCAGCCATAAGACGCAACTGTCTAGCGGTGAGACCACGTCCCCTAGTCGTATATATGCCATTTGGATATTGTTGGATTGTAGCTAGCAGATCCATGGTGCGTGGATCAAGCTCTTGTCTTTCTGACTGGTCTTCTACTTTACGTCTCAATATCACACACGAAAATTCATCAATTCCTGACGTATTCCAAAGAGAGAGAAAAAAAGGGGGAAAAATAAAATGGGAAAAGGATAGGAAACTTACCCTCTGCTCTTCTTAACGATAGGCTTAACTTCCTCTTCTTCCTCATCCTCATCCTTCATCTCTACTTCCTCAGCTTCAATCTTTTGATCCTTCGAAATCTCTTTATCAGAAGCCAATTCTGGAGTTACCGATGCAGCCTCCTCCTTAACTTTCTTTGGCTGTTTACGGACACCTTTCGCAGCTGCAGCTGGTTTGGTCTTGGTTAGGATCTCATTTTCGTCATCATCTTCTTCCATGACTTCCTTTTTGACGACTGGCTTTTTGGCTCGAGAGTTTTTGACAGGGACTGGTTTGCTTTCTTCTTCTTCGGAATTCTCTTCCTTGACTTCCTTTTTAACAACTGGTTTCTTGGCACGAGAACTCCTAGATGGGGTGGGTTTTGTATCTTCATCATCTTCGATGTTTTGCTCCTTCTTGACAGCAGGAGCTTTTCCCTTGGAAGTCTTGGTAGGGACTGTTTTAGTGTCTTTCTCGTCTTCGAAATTCTCTTCCTTTTTAACAGCGGATGCCTTTCCTCTGGACTTTTTGACAGGAGCTGGCTTGATATCCTCTTCATCATCTTCAATATCTTCTTCTTTCTTGACCGCAGCTTTTTTTCCACGAGCTTTCTTAGCAGGCATAACCTCTTCCTCGGATTCTTCTTCTTTCTTGACATTTCCGCCTCTCTTCTTCTTCGCGGGCTTTTCATCCTCTTCATCTTCTTCGTCAAGTTCTTCTTTCTTCACTCTACTTCTCTTCTTTGGTGTATTAGCCTTCTCTGACTTTACTTCGTTTCTTTCTCTTTCTGCCTTCAGTTTCTCCTCTTCCTTTCGGCGAGCAGTCATTTCCTTGGCATATTCTGCAATCTTTTTATTGAGAGCCTTAACTTTCATACCATTTGCCTTTCCATCATCGATGAGTTGCTGCTTTTCCTGTTCGGCTTCATCCCACTTGGCTTGGAGTTCATTTAGATCACCCATTTCAGCAGACTTTTGCTCCTTGATCTTTCTCTTTGATTCGGAGGTACGAGTTCCTGTTTGACCGAGGGTATTCATTTCAGGGTCCTGCTTTTGGTTAGTTATCCCTGACGTTGAGTGTTACGGGAGAAAGAGAAAGGGAATGCAAGTAAAAATGATCAAAAATACTTACACCTTTCCAATCTTCAGGATCAATAAATCCTTGAATAACAACTCGTCTAACCTTCTCCTGCATTTCAGGATGATCATCTAAACTACCCTTGCCACCATCATTATAACCATCCATCTTGTCAAACATATAGCCACCCTTGCCATCTTCAAGATAATTTCTCATATTCTCAAGTTGCTTTCCAGTGACACATCCCCTAATTTTTGATTAGCGATAGATTGTACGAGCAGGGTAGAGTTAAAGACTGTAGTCCTTTGATGAGGAATCTCAATAAACTTCACATCACCCAATCCTCGCCCCCCTCCAAAAAAACTTATAAAAAAAACTTACCAATGTTTCCACTGCCAACCTCCATGTTCTTGAATCTCAACCCAAGTACCAAGTCTCAATTCATTTTTCTGAATCTTGATACCATGATCTTTACATTCCTTATTTTGGCATCCAGCCCTCGCAGTAGTTGCGAGTTCTATAAAATTCAGTGATCAATATTCAAATCCATGCATTAAGAAAGATGATACTCTCTCGCCGTTGAGCACCAAACGCGTTATCACGTGAACACAAGAAGTTGGAAATTGTGACGCAAACGAAGGAGCCAATACATACCAACGCGATAAGACATATTTGTGGTGTAGTGTTTGTTGAAATAATGAGCGAAGAATAGTTGGAAACGAAGTGTAGATAGGTAGATATTTATATCAATAAGTACCCAAATATCCGTGGACTATCTCTTTCCCAGAGCTTCTGCAGCTCACCAGACGCGGGTGTTGTACCTTTTTTCAAACAGGGCGCCGAACCAATTTATTTCTATGGCTATATTTTCTTTGTGACGCGCGATATGGAGAAGTTTTGTTGAAGTTTCAAATAAACGACCAGATTCTCATAAAACCACAAAAAGGCTTTGAAAGCGTCTTGATGCAAATACTGATTTGATTGTATTGTATGAAGAATTTATCAATGAAGGGAATTTCCGTTGAAGAGGCTTGAAGCTTCCAAGATTGATTTGAGCTTGAGCTTGGACCTTTTCATCTTGAGTAGATTATGTAAGCGTCATGATTAGGCAGACGTCACATCCTAGGTGTCTCTACTTGGAAGAAAAAAAAGGCCAAAATTGATTACTCTAACGTAGTTTAACACCGAGTGGCCCATATCACCGAGTGGCCCACTTTCATCTCAATTTATATCTTTCTCTTTCAACACACGTTTTATTAATAATCTATAATGAATTCGAATAATTAAGAAGCTTATATATTCCTTACTATTAAAATTATTTATAAAAATAAAAAACTAAGTATTTAAAAAGCTATTATATTCTATAATATCCCTTATATAACTTTTCAATATAAAATAAAAAGTTTATTTCTTTATATAGAAACTCAAGCTAATAATCATAAGATTATAGAATTAAAAGAAAAAATAATTATTTAATATATATTCAATATAGATTTAAGAGAATTTCCATTTAAATTGAAGAATATAAAAGATATAGTAAATTATATTCTTAAATTAAGGGGTATGAAATATATTAAGAAACTCTAAGCACATCAACTCATAAAATATTGAATTGAATTAAAAATATGTTTTAGTTATATTTATAACTTTCAAAAAGCTTTTTATAAAGATTTTAAGCTTATTGAAAAATGATTTCAATTAGTTATGAATATATAAGCGAAATATAGTATTTTAAATAGTAATTTCTATAATTTCGATGAAACAGGCTTTATAATAGGGATTATATATATAATAATAATTATTATTAATATTAAGAAATATGGTAGAAATAAATTAATATAATTAGGCAATCGAGAATGGGTTATAGTAATAATATATGGAAATATGGAGAATAAAACTATTCCCCCATTTCTAATGATTTAAGAATAGATTCATCTTTTTAATTAATATATCAAAATCAATCTTTCTATGGAATAAGTTATTAAACCTATATCTAATAAATGAATAAATAATGAGATAGGTTTAGAATAATTGAAATACTTTAACAAGCATATTAAGAATTAAAGAGAAGGCAAATATCGAATGTTGATACTAAATGAATATAAAAGTCACGAATTAATAGCTTTTTAAATATATTATAAAGAGAATAATATTATATATCTAAATTTATTATTATATTTAAATTATTTAATTCAGTTATTTGATATTAATTATTTTAGTAATCTGAAATATTTATATGATACTTAAATCAATAAATTTATTAAGATATATATTAATTATATTTTGAAAATTAAATTCTTTATAGTTTTCAAAACTATATATTAAGAATTAATCATTTTTTAGAATATAAAAATAAAATTTCAAGGAATAGATTTAATTCTATTTAATTCTAAAATTATATTCTCAAAATTAAATATTTAAATTTGTATATTTATTCCCTTTTTTTTTAATTTAAATTAATGAATCTCTTAAATCTCTTACAATCTAATTAAAGCTTTTTTTTAATTAATATTAATTAAATCTCAAATAACTTATTATTAATTAAGCTCTTTTATACCTATATTCAAAATTATATTAGCTTTAACTAAGAATATAAAGAGATTAGTTTATGAGAATATACTTTTAAGTATAAAAAATCATATACTTCAAATAGCAAATAAAGTATTAAGCAAGTGTTAATGTATAAAAAAAACTTAATTACATTAAGAAAAAGTACTTATTAAACAAAAGACTCTTAATATATTATTTTAGCAAGAGATTGATATTCAGATTCAACACAATAAGCATTAAAAAAAAAGGAATTCTAATAGGAAAGTATTTTCTAATTAATATTATAATAAATATAGAAAGATAGGATATAATACAAGAACCTATCAAAATAATATAATAGATCCTAGATTATTAGATTCTTAATAATTTCAATTAATTGATTTAATTATTGTTAAATAATATGAATTTGAAAGTATAAATTGAAATGAAAGTGGGCCATTTGGTGATATGGGTTACTCGGTGTTAAACTACGTTAATAAATTCTATATAAATCAATAAATAATAAAATTATAGAAATTAATAGCTTCAAATGAGTTTCTGAGTACACTTAAGTTCGAAAAGTATTTAAATATTTGATTATCAGAGTTTCGAATGGATCAATTGGATAAATGAAGAGCTTTGCCAAATGGTTAATTCCGGCCTGTTTTTTCTCCCACGAAGAACCTATCCTATCCTTCCATTTCTGTAGGCGTAAGCATTCAAGTAATTACTAGATTGACATACGTGACTGTGTTGAAAAGAATCTAAAATGTCAATTCCACAATTAAAGATAGGTTGTTTCCATTTGATTTGATAAACGCAATGAGGATTGCGCTTAAAGTCACCTTTTAATCATGTTTCAAATGGGAACGACGGGAGAACTTGAGAGTCACATAGGCTGTTATTTGATACCGGAAGATTTCAGGTAGTCACGTCTAACTAACTACCTGTGATGACAAACATGACAAGACTGTGAATTGTATACTGGACTTTGAGGACATGGATTTTCCCAGAGTACAAACCCGTGTCTTGGTAGATGGAGGGGCTGGTATCCAATCATACCATTCCTGTGTCGCTCTATTATGAAGAGATAGGAGGGCATGGGTTCAGAAGAGCATAGGGATGAATGTTACAAACGACGAAGGGGCGTTTATAGGGGTAAACCGGTCGTTCTGCATGGCAGACATTGATACGTGAAGCAGTATGTTGAGTTACTTCTTTCTTGTGACTATCGAAGATAGTCCTGTTTACAACTTCCCACCAGGGGCATACTGTAACCATAGTTGATCAAAGATTCATCATCACCGATTGCTTCATCATTTGCCAGACAATCATAACTCCTCTCGACGGTCATTCCCTTTCACTCCAACATAACAAACCCTAAACAACGATCCCAGTCCGATAAGAAAAGGGATCAGCTGTCCGGCCCCAGCTAATGTCGTCACTCCAGTAATTTGATTCCATACTATGCTTTTTTCAATAGCAATAATGATAACCGTCATAGAAATGAAAAGAATCCCAAACCGCATGGAATCATATTTCGAGTTTGACTCTTTCGATGATCTCGTGCTGCTAGCACCGGATTTCAAGCTACTGTATTGTTAGGAAAGTGTGTTCATTCAATTTGAAACAAACTAAGGGGTAAGACATAACTTGAAGATGACGAGCTGAAATTACTCTCTGGCGCTTTTCTCTTCTGGATGTAGACATCACAAGCATGCAATATAAATCCAAAAGACAGTATCAACAACAAAACCCAACATGTAATATTGAAAGTATGAAATGCAATATTCTCGAGATCAATCCTCATGAATCCAAATCCAAAACTAGGACAAGTGTTAGACTTTCCGTTGCGATCCTGAAAGTCTCCACCCCAGAACCATAGCTGAAAACAAGAAATGACACAGAAGAATAAACCAGCTAGAAGAATAAATTCCCATACACGGTTTTTCCTTTGCCCCGTCTCATCTTTCTCCCCTTTGCTGAGAAGCTGTTTGATAAAGCTGAGGAGTGCCATAAACATCTTAGGTATGAAGTAATAATGATAGCCCATTACTAAGAGTAGAATAATATAAACCTCAGCCAGTTGTAGCGTCGATGTTTGAATGATCAGAGCCAGGAAAGTCGCAACAGTGAAGAGAACAATGGAAAACATGAGCCCTTGAACTTCGTCCGAAGCAACTTTTCCTGAAGAACCTCTGGGAGCAGATGCAAGAATTGAGGCATACCATTGGAAGTAGAAACCGATGCGAATACCGAGTCCATAAATATCAGAGTTACCATCTATGATACAAATTTGAGGCATCGACAGGGTATTGTTGGAGCTGAAAGTATTATTCGAGAAGGAAGTCTGGTTTGACATGATTGCATAAGAAAAGAGTAGGTATGCGAATTGAAAACGAGTCCTGCTCGTTCAATGCTGAATAGAAATATCAAAAAACGATATAGAGAAGCTAGAGGAGAAGATCGCGATATTTGTAAAGGAAAAGCCCTAGTAAGGGGAGGCTCTGTAAGTATTCGGGACCGTAAATGATTGTTCTCACACACCCCAACGGTAGAAGTGATCTATTGCAAGATCACATACCAGCTACGACGAAGGTATTGGGTGACAGGTAATGAACTCCATCCTGATACATTCAGTTTTGATCTCAAGAACGAGCGCTTCCGTAGAAGTGAACGACTTAATGTCGTGTTTTTGGCCGAATCATTCCGATTAGCGAAATGCTTACATGTCAATTGTCCACCCTAGATATATATATTGTACCATTTTGGCGGACTTCGCGCTATCTGAAAACTCAGTGCAAATTCGCAATTGGCTTTTGGCATTTGTGCGGTTTCTGATAGGCAAATAAGCTTTCAAAACAAAGTTAAGACCAAAACGCCAACCAAAATGCAGTCAGCGCGCAAAAATACCCGAAACACAGACTTGGGAGAAATGATGGAGGGGAAGCGCAATAGAGCACAAGAATGACCGCGAGTGAGAGTTTGAGCATCATAAAGCGGATTGAATTGCCAGTTTTGCTATCACGCGTGGTGAGGAGGTAAGATTCACCGATGCGGACCCTATGCGCGGCGCTTCAGTCGACATCAGCAAGAATCGACAACCAATGGAAGGAACGATGAAACGTACATCTACCACAGTAAGAAATTAGTTAAATTTTGATCTGTAGTTTCAAGATTACGTATGCCTGTCCAGAAAAAAAGGGTTGAGTTTATTGCTGATAAAATCGAAACATCGACGAGGCTCCGATGTGAGCACCTAGATTTGCGGTGCGACTACCTAGGTATATCTCTCTCGTCGAGACCAGAATGAATTTCTTATAAATACCCCGAGAATCTTTCTCAAAGAATTAGTCTTCAGATTCAAGCATTCCCAATACCTCCTGAATATCTCCAGCTACAATTTCTTGTTCATATACTCCGGCGCGCAATGAGAAGCTACAGGCGATTCAGATCCGAAGATGACTTCTCAGATGACGACAGATCATCAGTCATTTCTTACACTGATTCAGATTCAGAATCAGAAGTCGAAAGCGATTTGGGTTCCGAGCGAGAATGTCAAAGTTCAAGAACTCTTCCCAGAGGAAGATCACCGTCTCCTCGACCCAGCTCCCTTTCTGGTGACTACTCAGATGACTTAGATGATGAGGAGGCGCCAGATCAGGCTATACGATATTCATCATGGTCTTCCTGTTCATGTTGTGAGTGCAAGTATATCCCATCGAATTCTGTCCAATATGGCTATTCTGTACAAAACTCCATACCAGTCCCCATGGGATTATCGCC
This sequence comes from Botrytis byssoidea, assembly GCF_014898295.1. Taxonomy (NCBI): domain Eukaryota; kingdom Fungi; phylum Ascomycota; class Leotiomycetes; order Helotiales; family Sclerotiniaceae; genus Botrytis; species Botrytis byssoidea. The sequence goes on from NW_024065843.1 coordinate 339,634, forward strand.
TTCCCCTCATTCGAAAACAACTTACTATTCCGGAAACCCCCAAGGCAGTGATAGATTTAACCACAATAACATCATGATAAGAGGACCTCGATCGAGATTGAATGATGGAAGCGGAGGGCAGGCCTGGAGGATGAGGAGACCAACCATGGGAAAGTACAGAGGGCCGAATCGAATCCTTCAGGACCTGGATAGAGAATACCATATGAACACAGAACTGGAGCAGAGATACCATCATGAGAGACCATGGGACACAGAGAGAGAGAAGCAACTGAAGGGTATCACCATAAAGACAACGAGAAGGGCGTAGATATAGGCGGAATTCGTCTTCTTATTCTTTAGGGATTTCCCAGATCAGAATTATTCGGAGGAACGCAGGAGTTCAAATAGGATTGTTAAAGTTGCTGGCAAGGTTGCATCGTGGTTGTTTTCTGCCATTTCAGGGGGGTAATAATATCGTGATGGTTATCTCATTTGTTATTGTTAGTGGTTGCGGTGTAGGTGTCAGCATTTTTCCCGAAGGTGCTAGGGCTGGTCGTATGGATATTCCCCTTTTATTTTCTAATTGAGTTATAACGTGTTTTATCAGTGAATAGATCATATCAATAAATGGGTTATTTCGAAAATTATTTAAATCAAGCTTTTTAAAATATTAATATTTTAATAATTAATTATTATTTTTTTGAAAAAAAGATCTTAAAAATTAATCAAAATCTAGATTTTCTATTAATCTAATTTTTATAAAATAGTTTTATTATTTTTTTTTAAAAAAAGGGAAATTGTTATGATTTTTATTACAAAAAAACTATTTCTATAATAATAGTTTTATAAATTCGAATTTTCTAAAACTAATTAGATTTTTGAGATTCTTATATATTTAAGTATTTTATATCAAATTTTCAAAAAATCATATGTATAAATAAAGAAAGTATATGGTTATATATAAATGAATTTTGTATATAAAATAAGTAATTCATTTATTAATATAATTTACTCACTAATAAAACACGTTATAGAATAAATACTATTACGATGTTAACATTTTGAATTGATAACTTATGTATGATATTACTAAAAGTATGGATTATTCAATCTAAAACAATTTTCATATTTTTATATTTACGATCTAATCTTTCCAATCCTTCCAATCTTTTACATAAAATTTTCAAAAATTTCAATTTTCTTTTTGAGATTTTATCAATAATATCGGTTTTTGTAGTTGTTGAGAACACGCTACTATTACTTAAACTTATAGTACATATGAAATATCAACAAAGCTTATAAGATACACCGTGCCAGCGCATCAGCTCAAAATCTCAGATCAGTCTCTCTTCCCCCATTGACTCCCCCATTCCAGCATCAGCCCGACGCCTTTTCAGAATCTGCCAAGGCTCTTCTGTACCTCCTACTAATCTTCTTGAACTCACCCCGTGTCTTCTTCAACTCAATCATCAATTCATCAATAAGAGTACTCAGCATCATCTCATGGTCCTCTAACTCCTCTTCCTTCTTGCGCAAAGTGTGGATTTCAGGATCTGGCTTCAATACTGTCTCGATACGTATCTTTTCTTGCTGGAAGCCTCGTATAATTCTTGTAGTTTCTGAACGGACCATCTCGGTAGTTTCCACCTTGTAGTATTTTGCCGCTGGAGACGGGGGTGCAGATTCTGCGCTTTCGGCTCGGCTCTCTGTGTTGGAGTGGAGATTTTGCGACGCAGATTCGAGATCGAATTGACCAGGGGGTTTCGTGCTTGGATTAGTGATGCGATTGACAGACCCCTGACTTGTTTTTCGCGACCCTTTGTCCTTAAATAAACCTGAAGGCTCTCCCCCTTTATTGAGGTCAAGTGAGACATCAGAACCTGACTCCCGACTTGTCTTTCGCAATACTTCGTTTCTTGCAAACCACATGGGCTTTCCACCTCCGTTGAGATCGAGCGAGGCATCCGAATCTGACTCCTCACTTTGAATGGCTTCGGTCTGGGCTGCATGCATAGGGGGATCCAGGAAGGGGTTTTGAGGCTCCTCAGCACTTGACATATGCAGGGGGTCATCTCCGACGTCCAATTCCATTCGGGCGCCTGATCTCGATGTTTTAATTTCAGTAGCAAGTGAATTTTCTTGTCTCGACCCATAATTCTGGGCAGCTTGATCACTTAATGCGGGCGCGCTTTCCCCTTCAGTCTCTAACTCATCGTTTCTGGTTGGAGATGCTAACTCCTGGGGTGAAACATAAGTAGACAAAGCTTCTTCTTGTTTCTCTAATATATCATGGACCTCTTCGATTAAGGCAACTGGAGACCCTACTTTAGGTTCTGCGCCCACAGCATCGGAGTCAGAACACGATTGTGTGCTTATCTGGCTTTCTCGGAGCTGGGCTTCGGGTCCCAGATCTTCTTCGTAGGAATCAGATTGTGATTGTGTGCTTGTTTGGCTTTCGCAGAGTTGCGCTCCAGGTTCCGACTCAGTTGGCGAATTCGATTGAGGTTCAGACTTGGGTTTGGCGGCTCGGTTTTTGCGTGGCATTGTGGTGGCACTTGTCCACTTGGAGATGGATGATTGAGAGGGGTACTGAGAGAGAAGATGTCGGGATTGATATGTTTGGGAATTTGTTTTGGATTTGCTGATGTAGGATGTGGAAGGGAAGGGGAAGGAAAGGTTTAAGTAGATTGATGGCTTCGTTGTTATTCGCTTGGAATATAATGATAGCGCTCAAAGGCCGAGATTGCATAAAAGAGTTGAAGAAAAAAGATGAAAAGAACTCTGAGATGAAGGATCTTCACTTAAAGACTTTTTCCTGTATTTTCATGTATATTGAAATGTGATTAACAGTAGATTTGTATACCAAACCATCTCTCTTTCAAGAGAATGACTAAGAGCACTACATGCAATCTTAGATGAGATATTTAATAAAGACCTCAATCTAATTCCTTATATTAAATCATGCAAAAAATATAAGAATTTCAGGTTGATCAAAGCCAAAAATGACGGATGGTACGGACAATGTACTGAACTAGGTATATAGAGAGGCATAGGTGATAAAGAAAGACTTTTTTCGATTTCCTTTTTCTCTACTTTAATTAGAAAAGGGTTGATGATTTCCTTTGCTACCACTAGTTCATGGATTGAATAAAAAGAAGTAGCTATCCAATTAATCGTTCATTGTGAGAGCTGGAATTCGAATTCTTTCCACACCTTTATTGCTATTCGCGCAATTTGTATAAACATGATCCAAGACCTAAGTTTACAACAATTCGAAATATAGATTCCCCTAATCATGAAATAAGCATCCAAGAACCCCTTCCAACTATTCAAAATGACCATTAACATGATGCGCAACCGCTATCTCATCGCCCTCAAACTCTCCGCACACCGGGCATGTACTCATCGCGGATTTGAACACATCTCCTGTTGATCTTCCCTCCAATACTTCTTCCTCGTCATTTCTACCGCTCTCTTCTTGCTCCATGATGCTCCCCTCATTAAATCTATTTTCTTCAGCTGTACTTTTCTTCCCCTTACGATTTCCTTTCACAACAATATAATCTTCCAGACAAGCCCCTGCACTGGTGCTTGCCGCGGAAGATGCGTCATACCCATCTGTCCTGAAATCCGAGTACGTTTTGCCACCGCTCCCTCCTCCCCTCCACATACCTCCTGTCCTCTCATCCTGACCAACACTCCTCCCACCCTCACCCCCACCCACTTCCCCATTCCTCCCCAATCCCCTCATTCCCCCCTCTCCCTCCTCTGCCTCCCCCTCTGTACACAACCTCTGCACCCTCCCTACCCGTCCATCCCTCAACCTAACCTTCACACCCCTCGGATGATCCCCCCTCGTCAAAAGCTCTCCCACAAACCCCTTCACTTCCCTCCCACTCCCCTGATCCATTTTCAAAACAATCGATACCGGTGTTCCGGGATGCAGGAGCGCTATGCGTGGGACTGGAGTATAGTTGGTATGAGAGCGTGGTACTCTATCGTTATTGCCACGGCCTCGTCCATAGCCTCTTCCTCTTCCTCGTCCACGAGTAGCGTTTGGTGGGTCCATTTCAGGGAGAAAATATTGACGGCGAGAATGTCGTGGGGTTGTATTCTGAAACTGGGGTAGACTTATGGTCTGAAAAGGTAAATAGATGGATTGAAGATAGATAGTCTCTAAATATAACCGCAACCTCTTATCACATCTCCTTCTTTCGCTTCGTCTTCTTCCCTCCAACTTGATGTGTAAATCCTGAGGCAAGAAACAATTTTAAGTGGATGGATTCGTTTATTTTCGTGACGTGTGGCTATTAAAATACAATCCACGAATGATATTGAGAGTTATACGATATAATTGTATGGATATCCTTCAGCCGATCATGGATGCTCGATGGAAATGGAAGGCCGAGGCTTTGAGATGCAAATTATGAAATCGTGACTAGACCAAACACGTGAATCACAATCATGTGATATTTGAAAAAATGTTTGAGATCTCAAAGAACTTGAAAGTTTGCAGACACTATAGATTTCATTTGAATGAAGCAAGATTATAAGTGGTGAAAACCCTATCGTAACGAATACATGTTTTGGTCGGGGAATGGCAAATGACATTTACGTAGAAGGAGCCACCAGTGAGTACATGGACTGACGGGACACTACAAACAAATTGACTTGTGAATATATCTTGATATATCAATTTGTATCTCCGAAGAATTGTTACAATTACTATTCATTAGAGATAAAACCATAAATATGAACTTTAATATCAAACAATTGAAGAATGTGTTTGTCAAAAATTTCGAAAGTTGAGAAGTGGCCCGTCACTCCATGCACCCACTGGTGAGCCTAAGCTTCTGGATCCTGTAGTTCATACTCATCTCTCATCGAATTTGGATCGAACTTCACAAAGTTCAAGAATTCACCAAGATTGAATAAGCTTCTCAATAAGCAAATCTCCTCATTCCCTCCCCAACTCTCTTGTTTCTCCACCCATAATAAAACCTCAATCCCACACATCCTACACACACAAAATACAACAAACCAGCATTCACCCAATGACCCAACGGAAAGCCCTCTTTCGCTTGATTTGATTTGTATATCCACACACCTGCTATTTGTCCCGGCGCTCCTACTGATATATTCAACGCAATAGCAAGTCCAATACCGGCTGTTGAGAAGATATTTGAAGAGAGGAAACCGAGAAGAGGAGGGATACAGGAGAAGGCTCCTGAGGCGGCGATAATGAGACAACCATAACGGGAGTTATAGGAAGCAGGGGGCAGGAGAGCAGAGGCGGTGAAACCAATGGCGCCAACGAGGGCCATTATTGAAGAATGGAGCGCGCGACTGAGGGAGATTAGATGGCTGGGAGGAGAGAAGAAGGGGAATTTAGCTTACGCATTGAAGCGATCGGCAGACCAAGATACGAGGATTGTCACAACATCTTTAAAGAGTTAATAATGATTGTGTAGGGGAGAAGAGGTAAACGCACAAGCGACAGCATATGGTGGGACTGTCATAAGTTGAGCCTCGAGGTTTTTGTATCCAAGTCCAGCGGTAATACTTGGTGTAAATAAGGACAAACTCGAGAAAGGCGTTGAAATACCGAAATAGATCTTAAACTTTAGGTCAGCGTATCATAGAACGTTATGATCATATTTATTACTTACCGCATAATGAGCATATAGTCTCCAGGTACATAGAATTTCCTTGGCTTCTTGCCACGTCAATCCTTTATCGCGTCCTTTAGCTCCCTCTGTCGCAAGTCTACTTGTGGCTAAATCTTTCTCATCCTTTGATAGCCATTTTACCGTTTCTGGATAATCTGGTAGATAGAAAAATACAAGAATAGATGATAGACAAGAAGGAATCCCTTCAATAATGAATAACCATCTCCAAGCTGACATTCCGTGGGTACCATTCATATGACCGACTCCAAAAGCGATAGCGCCACCAAATGCTCCTGCAAGAGTTGCGGAGGCTAGGATGAATGCGACACGAATTGAGCGCTCAGATGTACGGTACCAGAAAGTCAGATAGTAGACTAGACCTGGGAACAATCCTATTGCGATGTTAATGGCTGCCGGAGAAAGAGGGAAGAAAGTATGTACCAGCTTCGAACATTCCGAGAAGGAATCTCACAGCTGTAACACCAGCGAAGTTATGAGTAAACCCAAGTCCAATTGTCATGATTCCCCACGAGAACATTAAGAAAGATATCCATTTGCTTGGACTGAGTTTCTTGAGGAAGTAATTGGATGGTACTTCGAAAATTGCATAAGCGATCAAAAAGACCATTAATGCGATGCTGGAATGGGTCAGGAATCACAAAATCCAGGAGCAAGGTCCACACATACATATATTGAAAATTAGTCATGTGTGTATCGGAAAGGAGATCATCATGAGTGGAAGAATTGAGTGTTTTGGCATTGCCTATTTTCTATCAGCTCAGTACGGACGACACGAGGACGACAAGAAGTGGGACAGACCAATGTTGGAACGATCAAGGTAACACAACAAGTAAATACCAGCACATAGAGGTACGATTCTTAGATCTTGCTTCCAAACTAATGCTTTGGTATCTGCAACACTTTCTTCCACTGTAACATAGTCTGCTTCTTCAACTCTCTACGACACGTTATCAGATGGAACGGAATGCATGGATTTTTTCAACTTACCTCCTTTCCTCCTTCGAAACCGGACACGACAGTCATGATAGAAGAGTGCTAAAGTAAACCAAGCAACGCAGCAAATTGTGTACATGGAAGAACACAGTAGGGCAACATATACATGGCAAGAAGAACCAGAAAGATATATAAGAAATACTACACCGCTCGAAAGTGATCTGGCATTTAATGAACTCAATCAAGCCCTGTGAACCCCCACACGACACTACAAGAGTGGAGTGAATGGAGCGGGGATCGCGCGGCCTACGGTTATTGGCACGAGCGCTGATCAGGTCTGGGGTAAAACCAAAGGAGGACTAGCGTAGAAGCCATATATGATATTTCCTAGCCTTGCATGAACTGTGGCTGAGCAGAGAAAGCAATCAAATGTTTGACATAAGCCTTGCCCTATCACAGTGTGAGCAAACCGCAGTCAATACTGATATGGAGACACTTGTGAGAGTTAATGAATGCCATGAAAAAATGGATGATTGATTCTTGACTTCGTTTTATTTTGCCTCGAGTACTCAAATTTTTGAGAAAAAATTGAGGTTGCAAGCGAAATGGCTAGTCAAGACAGTCCTCTCTCTATAACATCCAGCGTCGCAGGAATATTAACTTTTGTTGCCGCTATTGCTGCAGCAATATACGTTCGATTCACCTACTTACGCAATGCTGACAACGAATACTTCCAAGTCAAAGCATCTCTTTCGTGGCATAAAACTGAATCACAGTGGCTTCATGATTTGGTTTATGCATCTGATGGCCCAAAAGATCGTTTCGGACATGAAAAGGAATATCAGATGTATGTCTCCGTGATGGAAGAACTTGGAAAACTTGAGGAGAGATTACTAGAGTTGGTAACAGAAGCCGAACTGAAGGCTAGCCCCGAGGATGATCAAGGAAAGAAATGGGCCTTGGTACCGAGAAGTATGGCATTTAGAACGAGTGTAGCCATGTCGTGGCTACCTGTGAGGAGGAAAGCTTTGGAATTAGTTAGGCAGAGAGATGCATTAGGAGCGAGAGTTTTATTTGCACAGATGAGTATGATGTCATCGTAAGTATTGAACCCCATAGTTTAAGGGCTCGAAACTGACCAAATTAGACGAGTTCGAGACCAAGAATCACAAGCAAAGAAGCAAAAGGAATTAGACCACGAAAGACTTGGGCGACTGGAAAGCACAGTCCATTCTCAACACGAGAAGCTAGATCGATTAGAGTCTCTAGTATATCGATTGATGCATCGTGATCGGATTGAGCCTGAGAGCGTTCGACGTTGGGAAGCTCAAAGAAATGATACTTTTGGAACCGATGATTCTCAGTCCGAAACCCTAGTTGCGACTGGAACGACTACCCCGTTACCAAAATCAGAAGCCAAAGACCTTGAGCATTTTCGAACCCCAGAATTGACGGCTGTCTAGCGGAAAGTTCAATTATACCAGTAAATTTAGTCGAGGAAACATGACTACTCTGTTCTCGCTTCTGCTCGATGAACTTGGACCACTAGCTGCTCCCTCGACTGCTCTCTCCGTTTGGCCCACCTTAGCACCTGCACCAGCAAACGGTGCACGACTTTGTCCAGTAAATTTGATACACTTTGTAATTGGCATTGGATGAAGAGCACCAGCCAGAACGCGATCCGTAGTTGGCGCTGGCGCTGGCGAGGGGTAGATGAACATCACATGGAACCTCCTCCCTCCAGCACAGGCCCTCTCCTAAACACTGCCCAAAATCTCATTCCTTAACGATTAAAGGAACGCATACCCCTTAACCTTCAGATAGATAGCACAAAATGCAACACTAGGTACTGCCCATAAAATGTTCAACTCAATCACCGCCCAAATCCAGATAGTCCCTACTGGTGGAGCCTGTTTCATTGTGGCAAAATGACCATATTCATTTACAATGTGTATAAGATAACATCCTGCTATTATACTAGCAGCGGAGAAAAAGATTTCGTGTACATAAGGATGTGCCTTGGCAGGTATTTGAGGTAATAAATTCGACGGTTCGGGATGTGGATGGAAGGCGTAAAAGAGAAGCCAGATGACTGTTTGAATCAGCAAATATTCTGCTACGTCCAAATATAATGTAAGACTCACCAGGACATGCTTGGAGGGTCCTAGATACTATACCCTTCCAGACGATTTCTTCGGCATATTGATGTGTAACCAATACATCTAGAGTGAAATGTAACATCGTGAGACTGATTGTCCACAAAACGGAATCCCCGAGTCTTCCAATTAGGATCTCATCATTTTCCCCATCTAATTCTGCTTGACGTTGTCGTTGAGCTTCACTTAAGTTTCGTTTTTCTGCGATATCCAGAAGAGTTTCGATGGAAGGATCAGGGCCAGATCTATCTGGCTTTTTGAGCTTAAATTTCTTTTCTTTGCCTGGCATGATGTTTGCTGTGCTGTCTCGGAATGAGTGATTGAATAAGGAGGTGTGTTTCGCGGCTTTCAAAAAGAGTATAAATACTTGCTATTCCCTCTGCGAGCCTTGTCATCTGAGGGTTGTGGAAAATAGATGCAAAGTACTTAAATACGTATACCGAGTTCCCAAGGCTGAAGATTTTCAACACATAAGACGAAAGGCTGTCGAATACTTGAATGATACTTGATTAGGTCGTGTTCATGCAAGAGCGATGAATTCCATTTCGTACATATCTAAACCATGTAGTTCTGAATGGCATTGGTCAATATTTGATCCGATCCCTTGCAGTGAACCTCGATTTATCCCTTAGCGCAAGGCTTAAGGACCCATATATTTCTTGACCGACAAACCGGTCATTTCCACTCGTTTCTATTCACGAACCCCTCTCAAATCCTAAACCTAAACATACTCGATCTGCAAGTTATTCGCGCATATCCACACCAGATCATACTTGTCGTCGCTCCATTTCAATATACACTTCTACTCTTTAACAAACGTTCCCCCATAAATACCTTTGAAATGCCCAAAATGCAATGGACCTATTTCCTTACCATCCCCATCATCACTTTCGCTGCATGGCAATATAGTGTCACAGTTGTTAACTCCAAATTTCCAAAACTTCGTAACAAGAAGATATGTCTATTGATCGCGCATCCTGATGATGAAGCTATGTTTTTCGCGCCAGCAATGCAAGCTCTTACGGATCCGGAACTTGGAAATCATGTTAAAATTCTCTGTTTGAGTAGTGGTATGTAAGGTGCATGATATCGAGTTAAGCATATATTGATGTGCAGTAGGTGATGCAGATGGATTAGGAGAAACTCGGAAGAAGGAACTTGTTAAGAGTGGGATGCAGTTGGGCTTGCGACAAGAGAATGATGTTTTCGTTTTTACGAGTCCGTAAGTGTTCTTCGAATCATGTCGCATAAGTACTATGTATACTAATCGCGTTTCTTAAACAGAGATTTCCCGGATAGTATGACGAAGATATGGGATAAAGAAAAGATCGCCAACCTTTTGGCATCTGCCTTTTGCCCTCCTCACACAAGAAAAACAGACCTTACAACTGCTCCAACAGCATCTATCGATGTTATTGTTACTTTTGATGCGCAGGGAATTTCTTCGCACCCAAATCATATTTCCTTGTACCACGGCTCTCGAGCCTTGATCGCATCTATGATGCGGGATCGTCCAGGATGGCAATGCCCTATTGATCTTTATACACTTACCAGTGTCTCAATCTTCCGAAAGTACACATCGATTTTCGATACCTTGAATACTATGGCAGTCGCAGCATTCTCGAAGCGAGAGATAGGCGATCATCCAAGTCCTTTGTTAATGATGAGCGGGGTCGGTCAACTTAGAACTGCGCAAAAGGCCATGACAACAGCACACAAGAGTCAGATGAGGTGGTTCAGATGGGGTTGGATTGGAATGTCAAGATATATGGTCATTAACGATTTAAAGTTGGAGAAGGTCGTTGTATAGATGCGATTTTGAACGGTACAGTTTAGGGCTATGAGAAAGAGAAGAGAGCTCTATTGTGCAGTGCACAGTACGAATGACTTTGGATAAAAATATCTTTTGCGCACAAGAGCGTATGAATGGATGAGAGATGAGTAATGCGTATACGAAGTCAGCATGCTTCTTTTGATCTCATTTTGTATTGTTTGTTATTTTCTTGTTCTCTTCCGCAAGATGCCTACAGACCGGGCTGTAAAGTCATCAGCCTTTCATCAAACTTGCTTGTTGTATTTAGACAGATATTTTTCTACTTTATGAGACGTCAATGTTATGGGCCATGATTCATTTTATTTTAATCTCCTTATTCAATGAATCTAGTCACAGAGCTGACATCCAAACGTCTAAACTTAATCCTGTCTGACTTGCGACATAATGAAAATATCTCAATACCTGGCGTCCATTGCCATTCAGAACCCGGGTGAACCTCTGGCGCCGCGCATTCTGCTGTCTCTAGTCTTACATATCTTAGCAATCATCACTAGTGACATCAACCTGGTTTCAAAATAAAGGCCAAACAGGAGCAATATAAAAGAAAGGCAAAGAAGTGCTCGCACCCAATCAACGCAGTATGCTTCCAGAGCAAAGTGGAGAGATGGTAAGAATTTACTTCATCTCCCGCTACTTTCGCAGAGTGTTCAAATCATATTTCGACATGAAACTAGACTTTCACAACATGGACTTTCCCTTCTTAGATCAATCTAGATGTAAATAGCAACTGTGCCTCAAAATTCCTCTGTTTTGAGGACAATAATAGATCGAAGTTTCATTCTTATTCATATTGGTATGGAATGTTTCTGATTACTTATTTTCTCATCTAGTCTCGCAAACTTCCATTAACGCAGCAGTCGACCAATCGACTGATGACGAAATTAAAGCTAGAGTCAAAAGCGAAATCAAATATTGTGTCATCCACCTTGCTATCTCAATTTTCCAAGCGGAAAATAGAAAATCTGAAGCAGGCAAGAGATCAAGATCAAAAGCTAGAGCCACATGTGAGTGTGCAGAAAGAGGAAATAGAACAGGAATTGGATAGCATCGGTATCCTTACTCTCGAAAAAGCACAGTTGGAGGAGAAGATTATGGGGTTGGAAGAGAGGGTGCGGGAGTTGGAGATGGAGAGGGAAAGGGATGTGAAGATGCTTTTGTGGATGAGGGTTGAGATGGCGAGGTTTGGGGAGTGGTGGAGATGGGTTGAGAGCGGGTGGGGAGGGGAGATACAGGGAAATCAAGGATTTTAGAGAGTATGATAGGGAATGGAAAACTGGACGGCTTTTGGGACGGGAGGGATTTCTTGATATCACTGATGATGGTAGATGGCATACATAGGAGATTCTGAGATCCACCTTTATAGATTTTTCTTCATCTAGCTTTCCTTTTTCTTCTACTGTTTTGCTTGTTTGAGTTAATGGCTTCGCATAAAATCTCCATCTTTACAATCCCCCAAATCTCTCTCTTCCCCCCAACTCACAAGCCCTCCCTCACAAAACTCGCAACCCAAACCCCCATCGACTCCACCCCCTTCACACCCCCCTCTACATTCCCCAAACTCGCATCCAGAACATCATACATCATTTCCAACACATTTCCCCTCTTCCCCTCCCTATCTTCCCTTCCCGCAACATCCTTCACTCTCTTCAACTCCCCCTCCTTCCACCTCCCCACATTCCCCACCTCCCAAACCCCATCTTCCAATCCCCGTCCCCCCTTCACCATCTCCCTCTCAACCCTCCACCCTTCCTCCCCCATAACTTTCCGCATCTGCGTTGCGCTGCGCACACATCTTACATTTCCACCTCCTTCTTCTCCTTCTTTTTTGAAGCCTTCTGAGACGGCTTGAAGCATGATTGCGAGGAGGTGGGGAAATTGGGCGGGGGATGGGGCGCTAAGATCCCATTCTGCGATGCAGATTTGGGTTTCTTTGGTGAGGATAGTGGGGGTGGAGTCTGAGGTTTGGGGGGAGGGTAATGATAGTGAGGAGATGTAGGAAATTAGTTGGGGGAAGAGAGAGGGAGATGAGAAGTAGAAAGTACTGTGGGAGAAGATGATGTGGGTGTATGGTTTTGAGTCTTGGTTTGTGGATGAGGAGGAAGTGTGAGAAGAGAGAAGTGATTCGAGAAAGGGAATTGGGAATGCGTTGTGAAATGTGATGCGGTGGCCTAGTGGGCCGGATTTCAGTTGAGATTGGGCTTGGGAGAGAGTCCATGGTGAGCCTATTGTTTGTTAGATTTTTGATTGATAAGAATATAATTTCATTTTTCTCAGCATTCGACGCCTGGGCAGGAGACAATATTGAAGCGTGAGGGAAGAGCAAGGACGATAATGATTAGCAAAGAAAGAATATATCAATACCATAATCAGGATCTCCGGGATCAACAGCATCAACATGTCCATTCTCCCCAACTTGTGCAGCGAGTACCAATGTTGTATCGCCCTGACCACAGCCTATTTCGAGGACTTTTGATCCTGATGGAATAGACCAGAAATTTACCTAGTTTTCTTTCAATGAGATTCTGCTGCTTTGTGGTTTTCACATTGTAGATATTTGAGGGAGAGAGGAAGAAAGGCTAGGCAAGCTAGGAAATCGGTGGACTGAGGAGGAAGAGGATGGATAGGTAAGAGAAGTGAAAAAACAAACAAGTTCAACACGATGCCTGATTTGTGCAAGCAGCATTTCTTTTCTTTTATCATCACGTTCAGTAGGTGAATCACTTGTCTTAGGAAAATAGGTGTCGAGTATTTCTTGAGGAATGATAGTTTCCGACATTGTGTACGATGTTAGAAGAATTGCAGTAATATGTCGAGATGAAGTAAGAAATCTTTATGGAAGATTCAAAAGAGATTTGTGAGAATGTCAAGTATTTTGATTGTGATAAGAGATCAAGAGAATGATTGAAAGAAGGTGGAAATACTTATCTGAGGAAGCTTGAAAGTTTGAGTCATACACTAGTGTGACTATGACCCCCATTCATGCATCGTGAATCACATCATCTGCATATGAGGATATAGGGCTGCTTGTTGTGGCATAAACTTTCAAAAGTTTCGAAAGTTTATCATGTGGTAACTTTTTTCCGTGTTGAAAATGAATTCGAAGATGGATCTGGCCTACGAGTATCTCCCAAAGTGGCGAAACTAGATTTAACAGATGAATGTATGGAATATCGTGGTAACCTATTTAATTTTTGAATCTATGGTCCTGCACGACTTTGGCTGCCAATTGAACTGGCCCGCCAACGGCCTTTCTGTCCCGATTATATCGGTATTCATTTTTTCTGTTGAAAAGTCTCGCCAAAGACTTTCGTTTTCGTCTCCTCTTTGACCTGGTATCTCCATAAACCCTTCTCCATATCCTCAATTTTGTATCTTCAGATTTCCCAGTGTCTAAACGTACATGACCTGTATATGTTTGATAAGTCAACTCTCCTCGTAAAAACGTTTTATAGTTATTGACTATGTCTGGAATCTTCTGAAATGCCCAGTTTGCATGATTTTTAGACAAGTATTCAGCTGGTCGATAGATGAGATAGTTGACCCATTGTCGCATATACATCCTGCTAACCCTCAATTTGAAACGGTAAAATATGAAGTCTCTTTGCCGAATTTGTGTTATTATCGAGTCTGGCTTTCTGCGTTTTAAACTACTTTCGTATAGGATCCTGTACCGATCTACTCTTTTGGCCAATTTATTGTGTAGTTGGCGAGCCCTTGCGATTTGAATTTGGGCAGTTCCAATTTGTCGGTTATAGAGAAGGTGCCGGATGTAGATGTTGTACATTGAAAGATTGGGTTCGACGTTATAATGCAGAATCATATTATTCCAAACTTCGTTCATGCTAGAGGAGGGCAACACTCCTTCGTCAAATCCTAACTCGCGTTGAGCGGCACTTCCCCGCCTTCTGGCAAACACTGCAGTCCATTCCAATAAGTCTTGCCAAGCCCGCGTCGGAATATCAATGGAGTACTTTCTTGATACTTGATCCATCACATGTATAGCCATTGGTAAATCATTATTGATACAAAACATATGGATGATCGTACGAAGTAATCTTCGTGATGGATACAATGGAGAGTCTGGAAGACGAGTATTGAGCCTCGAATTCTCACCATTCTTCAATTCGACATCAATGTTCCACACTCGCTTGAGAATTGTTTTAGCAGTCTCAAGGTCTCCCTCTCTACTTGCCGATATCATCAACAAGCAAAATGTCTCCTCATTCCCCATCAGACCTGCCTTCCCCATTTCTTGAAATAATTTATTGACTGAAAGTCTGACTCCATTGTTGGATCCGATTCGGTGTCTATTGAATTGATAAGGTCTGTTGTCCCATTGACGAAGATCCTTATGGTGAGATACGACTCTTAGTCTTTCAGAATGGTAAGGACTAAGAACATCCGACCAACACATGGTAGCCATGTAATAATTAAAACATTCCACATCTGGTAAAATCTTTCTATTTTCCATCACTTGGAATTGATTGGAAATTAAAGACTTCCATGTCAATTCTGCGACTTCCTGATGTCCTGTAAACTTTGCAGCTTTGAGGAGCATCTTGTATTCGGACAGATGGATTGGATACTTTATTTGTCGTTTCATAATGATTCGACGCAAATGCCAAAGATAGACAATGTAGGCACGATGAGTTCCGTCATAGTCAAGAGTATCCGTTCTCATTTCCAATAAATCTTTATGCTTGAAGTCTTGTAGCAATGCCTTGTATCTCCCGAAAAAATGTTTGGGATCTAGTAATCTAAGGATTTCGGAAAACGTGTTTGGAAGAATATCCAACAAAGGTGAATAATTCACACCAAAATTATCCACTTTGGAAAGTTTAACTAGTGCTTTAAGAAGTTCATGGGGATCTCGTAACTGGAGTGCTCTGAGCACATTCTTGTATTCAGATACCATTTTAGCTTCTTTGAGGAGTATTCTGCGCTGTGCCTGATTAACAGGCAACCCCACACCAACTTTTCGTATGACAGAGACCAGATCAGACCCATCGGACACTTCATCTTGTTCTCCGAGAGTCGGGATTTCGAGTGGGTATATATCTCCGTATGCTTCTTGACTTTGAGATTTTTCGGTCGCATGCTTTCCAACCCACCAGTCCTTTAGGTTTTCCTCTTTACTCCAGGGTGGCTTCATCCATTCCGGTGTTTTGAAGAAAGTCTTCACATTTCGATGCTTATTCCTTATCTCATATCGTCTCCAGTATGCTTGTTTTGCTGCTTGCGAACCATCGTTGATGATCTCATCTCCTTCCTCGAATTGCTCGATGTTCGTTGCCTCTTCATTTCCTCTTTCTCTTCCCACAAAAGTACTAGGACTATTTCTTGGTCCTGCAGATTCGTATAGCCATCTTCTCCCATTATATTTTTTATCGGACTTCGGAAACGGTGGCACATGAAGAGTTGTAGCGATTATGGACTTGCGCGTCGCAAAACCGCGCAAGAAAGGCCCCATTAGATGTGATTTTGAAAATCATCATTCTCCCACCCTTTCTACACTCTTCTCGCATTGACCATGTAATTGATGAGATCAAATGAATTGTAATCTGGGGAAACCTGGGGAAAGTTGAAAGGGTCCACTTGGTGTTGTCAATGGCGGGAAGTTAAAAGTGGTGGTTTGAAAGTGGTGGGTTTGGTGGATTTCGCTTGATTATTTGAAATTTTTAGTGAGCGCGGCAAGTCCCGCCGTCTAAAGCAACAACCTCTATGCGATTCAGAGGTAAATTCAGTACGTCAATCCTGGTGACCATTCATAACAACAAAAAGTTCGTCGGCATAAAACGAAATAAATATGGCAGATATTGATGATGGTACATCTGCACCAGCGGAACCTCTTGATTTGGTGCGACTATGTCTCGACGAAGTTGTTTACGTGAAATTGAGGGGAGACAGAGAATTGAAAGGAAGGCTACATGTGGGATATACCCCTGCAAGACTTTGCGGTGCTTATACTGACAAAGGGTAGGCTTATGACAGTCATTGCAATTTAGTATTGGGGGATGTGGTAGAGACAATTTATGTTGTGGAGGAGAGTGAAGAAGATGATGGAGAGGAGATCGTAAAGGTTAGTCTGTATCCTACTTGGCACATGCTTTCGACTAACATGTGTTCGCAGACGGTTGTCAAGAAATCTGAGATGTTGTTTGTTAGAGGTAAGTGTTCTTGGACTCTCATTTGGTCTTCGCTGTATCTGACATTTTTTCAATAGGCGATAGTGTTATACTTATCTCACCCAGATCCTCATAAAATCCAATACCGACATGCCATTACACGACGAAAACGAGTAATCTTTCTAGGAAGGAGGAAAGAGAGACCACGAAGGTTGGAGGATGAGAGAACGATATGGCAGGCAAAAATGGGCAAATTCCACCACGATCTGGCCGCAAATACCAAAATTCGAGGACCACAAAGGCCGGGAAAGATAGATAGGCGCGAGACGGAAGAACAAATAATATATGTAACAATTCCAGCCAAATAAGCCGGGTTCAGATATATGTGAGATTGTGTAGTACAGTGGGTACTCGACTGAAGTCCGGTGTACACTAGCATGTTCGCGATTGTTTGGCTGCTCTGACTTTTACAGAGCTCCTGCTTTGAATGTTTTGGAAGGTATGGGATGCTGTGAGTTGTTACACCTGGGTCCATTGTGTCAATGCATAGTTGCATCGATTCTCACAGAGTGTTTCTATCCGAGAATGGACGGATGAGATATACCTTGACGCGCTTGGTCCTGATCAAATTCAGTTGCGCAGCAGAATTGCTCCGGCACTTTGTTTGCTTATCATTCATTTGCAGATGTTCATTGCAAGCAGGCTCGTCAAGGAGAAAGCCATAGGCGACTGGGCATAGATATATGCCTAAACAATCTCAAAGGAAGGGCCAGAGCTGAAATTGTAGGTCGTGGTTGATTCTACTACATACTACCCCAAAGTGTAATTACCATGAGCTTTCTGTAAGAATGCTTCTTCAATGATGAATTTGCCCGTGTCAGCCATTATGAGAGCAGATTCTATATCATGTCCATCGACATTCTGATCACAACCTCGAGCTCAAGTTAATGCGCACCAGAGACTACTTCATTTAATCACACTAAATTAGACACGTACGCTCACTTTGGATAGAGAAAGCTTGGGATGGACATCTAGATCTAGATGTTGTCACGTTCTTGCTGACATCTCAACATGTTACTTTTTCCGTTCTACAGACTTCTGATTGACATGGGCATGAGGAGCTATTGTGGGGTTCAGGGGTTCTTGAGCCTCATGCGTCACTTGTACTGTGTTCGGCGCGTATATGTACAAATGAAATTGACGGTATCCCGCAACAATTGTAGATAATAATGTGCAAGTGTTATTGTGTTTTACAAGTTAAGTTAGACAAAATATGATTTATATCTTTCAGTCAGAAAAGATGTCGAAACTCAGCCTCAAGGCAATGACTCAAAGATCTATGATTCATTCATCCCAAGATCCTTATCGATAAAGCCACCAGTGGGTGTACGGACTCACGGGACAGTACAAAAATGAACTTGTAAATATCTTTTGATATATTGAACCATTTATTTTAAAATTTGTTCTATTTCTTGAATAAAGATAAAATAATCAAAATACAAATTCTGATATCAAACAATTGAAGAATGGATTTATTGAAAATATTGAAAATTGGGAAGTGTCCCGTCAGTCCATGCACCCACTGGTGAGCTTCACTTATTAGACTTTACACACCGAACAGTCTTTCGGTCAGTGAAGGGCGTATTGGATCGATGTACGGTTATTGATTGTCCAATCATATCATCAAGCGTTAGGGATCATTTGACAGTCCACTACTAAATTAGTGTCAATATCCCGCACTTCACTTCACTTCCCTTCAAAGCACAGACGGAGGATCCTAGAATTGGGAATCCTAGATTGTTGGAAAGTCGAGACATGTACATCAAATAGAAAAATTTCCATATGATGCATCAAGGGCGCATATCTGACAAGCTTGACTCATATTCAAGGTTTGTCATGGATGCCGTTATTATTTTTCTGGAGATGCTAGTCAATATGAAAACATCACTCAAGTAGGTATTGTTATATATAAAGATCATCCGTTATCTCATCCTGTTTCCAGTTTTCAAGAAGTCTCACCAAGATACGAAAACAGCTTCATATCAATCATATATTTGAATTCGGCATTTCACAACCGATATCAGCCTGCAATTGTCGATTCCTTCCTTTTTCTTATCAAAGTTACACCCAAGAGCCTTCAGGGCACATATTTCCCCGCATCATCATATATCCAATCGTACCTATCTAAACATCATTCCCCTCCTACATTGCACACCTTCTTCTATTTTGTCCAGCTTCTTTTCAAGTACCTTCAGACAAAATGTCTGCTTCAAGTATATCCTCTGGCTCTGGAACAATTGCTACTTACGCCAAGAAAATCAACACGACCAAGCGACCAGATGTCGAAATTCTCCTAGATGACCACCATGATGGAAAAACCTATACAACATTTGATGGCTTGTCAGGCAAGGCCTCAATCACAGCTCCCCATGATGCGGAATTCGATGAGATCCAGATTACCCTCGAAGGCGTTACTCGAACATATGTTGAAAACATATCTCACTCCAGTGCAGCATCCAAAACAACAGCCGTACACAGATTTCTAAAGCTCGTCATGCCAGTTCGAGAAGCTGCATATCCTCAACCACGAATTGCTCAAGCTGGCAAAACATATATCTTCTCATTCAACTTTGTCATCCCAGAACAACTCCTTCCAACAGCTTGCTCACATGCATGTGATGCCGATCACGTCCATATGGCACATGTGCAATTGCCTCCTAGCATGGGCGATCGCGAAACATCCATACTAGATGACTTGGCTCCAGAGATGACCAAAATACAATACTCAATCAATGCCAGAGTTATAAAACACAATGATTTCCCAAAGAAGCAGATTTCTCTGATTGAGGGCTCGAAGAAACTTCAAATCATACCAATGGTGGCGGAAGCACCTCCTATGAGTATCTCGGACGATGACAAGAATGATTACCAGCTGTCAAAGACAAAGTCTTTGAGAAAGGGCGTGTTCTCCGGAAAGCTTGGGAAAATAACTGTTTCGGCCGATCAAACTGGAGCAATTGTTCTTCCATCTCCTGAGAGCTCCTCAGGGGCTACATCAATGGCAACTGTCAAGCTGCAATTTGAACCACACGATTCTAACTCGCAACCCCCTCGTCTTGGTAGTCTAGCCACTAAAATCAAAGCGATAAGTTTCTATGCTACCAAGCCAGCCAAGTTTCTCTCTTCCAAATCGAGTATAGTCAAGAACTTCGATCCTGCCCGACAACTTTATCAGACTTCGGTTCCTCTTTCGTCAAGATGTGTTGAGCAGGTTGCTTGGGTGAAGCACTTGCCCCAACCAGATTTATCCCGACGAGCTTCTACCATATCGTCCAGTTCGTCTGAATACTCAGACAATTCACAAATGTCGCTAAAGGCACAGGATAAGATCTACTATACAGCAGAAATCTTGGTCCCAATTTCATTGCCTTCGTCAAAGACTTGGGTGCCCTCATTCCATTCATGTATCGTCTCTCGAACTTACTCATTGGATCTTGCCTTATCCATTCATACTCCAGGAGCAGGAATTCCCGCTTCTACGGTCAAACTCTGTCTCCCAATACAGATTGCAGCTCAAGGCAACCGGACTGCGCCACTCGCTCTTACCGCAGAAGAAGCTGCTGCTGAGCTGGCAGATGCGAATGAGTATCTCAGACCACGAGTTATTGAAATGCCAAGAGGGGACTTGGTTGAGAATAGTATCTTGCGTTCGAGCTCTACTGTTCCACGTCCAGAATTGCCTCCGAGCTATGAGCACACTGAGGTATCCAGCAGGACAGTTGATCCATCAAGATGTTGATTTGAAATGGATTCGGGGGGGGGTTTTTTTTGCGTCGTTCTTTCTATTTTTGGGTAAAATGGTTCGGGAAAGCAAGCACATGATTTTCAGTACAAAGTGCACGATTCTTAATGGGAGTTTGGGGATACCAACGTGTATTTTTGATTTGGGGGTTTGGGGATTTGGGAATTTGCTGGAAGGTACACTTACGAGTACAAGATACCCTTTTACTTATTTACTCTGTAGGTACCTAGTACACATTAGGAGGTATTTATAGACAAATAATAATAATTTACTATTCTGCCATATCTTCTCCCATTCATTGAACCATTGTGAGGACCCACTGGACGTCCAAATCTCTCCAAACGATTCTTCTAAATGTTCTATAGAATCCAATGTAAATGTTCTAAACGCCTTCCATATGATTCAGAGACCCACCGGTCTTCTGACGCCGTGTATAGCCCCGCGCAACCCCACTAACAATCATCATTTCCAGGGATATTGAATACTACGCGTCTAAATTTGACAGGCTCATAGGCTTTGAAAGCTCAATACAAGGCTGCTGTCAGTGGGCTTTTCCACGGATACTCTGTATATCACACTTGTGTTATGCTGTTATGCCTGCCAGATGGATACTAGTTGACCAGCCATCTTCAATATAGATCCATCATCATACAAACCAACAAAAACCATAATCGAGTAATTCATCCAAAGTATATTAATCTTAATCCTCAAGATCGAGTTGAAGAAGACCTTTCCATCCCGTCGTCACTTATCTGAATCAAGATCAACGAATGTCATACCTCTTCAATTAACCCTTGTATTATCTACCTAGGTACCCCAGAATCATCAGCATCCCACCGCTTGTCTCATCCACACTCGTCCCATATCACGGCAAAATCAGCCTACGAGACCGATACCTGATGATTTGCCAGCTCATGCCCAATCATTAGGATTATGACTGGTGATGAAATTTTGCGCAGCATCATTCATTCATGATTAAAAAAAGATCTTCCTCTTTCGTTGTACAAACCATTTAATTACCTGGTTCACGAATAAAATCCTACCGTCCCTTTATTCATACCTACCTACTTACATATAAAACATTCTCGCTATCCGCTCTATCGATGCGGACAAAACAGCCAGAGGAAACGAATGCGATGCCAAGATACAATAGCCAACAACAGCCATATCGAGATCTTATTGATTGATCGTTTTCTGCACATTGAGGGATTGAGATATCGACATCATATTTTGTGAATATGGCGCAGACCCAACCGCAACCACAGGAGGAATCTCCCGACGTGGATCCAAAAGAATTCTATGGATATTTGTTTGATGAGAATAAGAGTCCGACGCCAGTACTAAATGCGCTATTGAGAGGCGTCGCGAATCATATTGTAAGGATTGTTCAAACTTCCGCGATTTACGCTTTGAGTTTTATGCTTATCATGGTGGCAGATAGAGAATGTGGGAAGTAAAGAAGATAAATTCCTAACGCCAGAGAAGTTGGCACTTTTCTATAAAGCTGTTGGTGGAAATTATGATTGTAAGTCTTCTCTTTTTGGGAGGGGAGGGGTATCTAGTCTCGGGTTCCCGTCGTCTTCCTTGTCTATCCGCGATTTTAGAAGCGTGCTTGCTAATAGCTTCCGTTGCCTTACATAGCTCTTTTTGTGGAGACGACACATCCATCCATTTCTTGGATTTATGCCTCGATAGGCTGTCAACATACATTAAACCCGACGAAAGATGATTTTGCCCCTCCTTCGATACCATGTCTCACTGTGCGAGGATTCGTGCGATGGCAGTCGATTGAAATACTTTTAGGGCCCGAGGAACATGTGCCATTCCTCCAAACCGCAGTCCGAGATTTCGAAATCAAAAATCCAGACACGGGAGCGAGATTCCCAATTGATTTGCCAAAGGAAGCCTTCCCATTGGTACCGGATGCGGGAATAGAGGAATGGCATCGGACCTGTGCAGAGAAATTACGCAAACGAGCAGCGCCGGATGATGAAGAGGATACTCCCATACCGGACCTCCCGCCGAGACCCAAAGTGCAAGCAAAATACGTTCATGTTCGGCCTTCGCCCAGGATCCCAGAGCCAACTCCAACAAATGCTGCGCATCCCCGCAGCGGCTATTTCGAACCTTCTACTCGCGAGTCTACCCGCGAGTCTACTCGCGAGCCGCCTCGGGAATCTACTAGAGAACCTACTCGTGAATCCGCCCGGGAATCTACTAGAGAACCTACTCGTGAATCCGCCCGGGAATCTACTCGCGAGCCTCCTCGCGAATCGGCGACCCGGGAATCTACTACCCGTCGACCCAGTCGACCCATACCTTATACCCACGTCTCAGCATCTCGACCCCAACGACCCCCTCTCAACCGATCACCTACTCATCGAGTGCGTCAATTTCTTGCTCCAGAAGAGCCATATGCACCCCGCATACCCCGCGGTCGTCATCGCAGTTTTCCCAATTTAAGTTCACCCGTCTCAGAAGACGCTCCTATCTTCCACGCGCACCCCGCTCCTCCTACCGATCCCCACCATCCCCATCACCATGTCCCAGTTCCGGATCCTCCGCACCCCGCTCACCCGCGAAGACATAGTCATCCGCGACAATCCCGCCACGCACCCATCGTTTCCGACTCCTCCGATTCGTCCAGCGATACCAGCGTGACTTCAGATTCGGAAGATGATCCTTCCCCGAAAACTCGCACGATTCCGATCAAAACATCGACGGGTAGACAGTCCATACCAAGACATCCGCAAACGGCTTATATGTCGCGAAGTGCTGGAGCGGATAGTCCTCGGGTGTTTGCATTTCCATCTACGGCGCCGGGCAGTACGATGCCGTCTCCGGTTTCGGATGCGAGAGACAGAGAGAGGGAGAGGGAGAGACAGAGAGATATTGAGGAGAAAGTGAGACGCGGTCAGTATCCGACTAATATTGATTTGAATGGTAAATTGAGCGCGCCGTTTCTGGCGGGGAGGAGGAAGAGAGAGACGGGGAGAGGATCGGTTGATATTGATAGGGAGAGGGAGAGGGATAGGGAGAGAGAAAAGGGGAGAAGCGATAGTAGGGGTGTGAAGTGGAGGGATCTAGGAGATATTGCTGAGATGTGGAGGAATGGGGGGATGAGAGGGGAGGGTGTTAGTAGTCATTCTCATCATGTGAGTGGGGGGAGCGGCGGAGAAAGTGGAAGAGAGAGTGGAGAAGGGAGGGGGAGTAGGACACACAGTAGTCGGGAAGATAGGAGCGATAGGGACAGGGATAGAGATCGCGAAAGGGAAAGGGAAAGGGATCGAGATAGAGAGAGGGATAGAGATCGAGACCGAGATGAGCGGGATAGGGGTGATAGAGACAGAGATTACAAGAGAAGGGAACGACCTAGGTTACAAACGAGACATAGTAGTCATGAGGAAATCCCCGCGAGGAGAATCAGAACGGAAAGAGCGGATAGAGAGAGAGATGATGAATACGAAGGGAGGAGTTTCAGGGAACGAGATCGAGAGAGAAGGGAAAGGATTGTGAGTCCTGTGAGGGGTGTAGATGGGAGGAAATATCCGGATTGGAGATGACGACGATGATGATGATGATTTATGAAGATGGGAAAGGATGAATATGTGTTGACGATGAAGTTTCGGATGTGTCTTGAAGGCGTGCATGGATGCATTGAGCGATGGATAAATACATTAAGCGAGCGAAATGCGAATGAGCAATTAGTACGTATGTGATGGATGGATGATTAGTTTATACATTGTGTTCTTTACGTTATGTGTAAGTCATGTTAGCCAATACGAAATACCAGGATTGCCAATGATTGATAGATAGATGGATGCATGAATGAAAGGATGGTTCCCATCTCCTTTTGCGTAGAGAGAATTTGGGGCGGGCTTGTCTTACTTGCTCGTCTTGTCAGGGGACTACCATATCGATGTATCACTCTATCTATCTATCTATCAATTTATCAATTTATCATTCTATCAATTTACTTCGTATTGCAACAGATACCTACTATGAGGTATAGAATCGTATCTTCCCTTGGCTGCAGATACCTGCCTACCTCACTCTCGCTCTCGCTAGAACACACAGTATACCCAACAACGGTACTTGCTACTTTTCAAACCTTGCACGCTTTTGTATTGAAGCTTTAAATCCCCTCTTGTTGTTTATCTATCTAGATAGATACTAGATAGATAGACAAGTAGGTATGCATAATCAAGTCTAGATGTTGCTCTTGCAGCATTTTATATTTCCGTCACCACTTCGTATGCGATCGAGCAAGTCAAAGTTCTGCACTTTTTTTTTGGCTTCTTAAAATGCTTCTTAATCTGTCTCACCACAAAGACAGCATGAAACGAATAGAAAATGAACTTGTTTCTATAGTATCGATTTAATTGATGTTACTACCGAAAGCTATGTGTGTATCACATGCTAGACATCCATCGATCTTCATTTACTCAAATGCGAGATGTGTACTTTCATCGAAAATAGCATAACCGCAATATGAGGAGAACTGCGGGAGGTATTTCGAGTAAACTCCATGCTTGAAAACCACCCTGAAAACAAAAATGTCACCTGTGCACTCCTTTGCCCCTAAACCATCCATAATAAAACCGAACTGAGAAGAGAAACTTTCGCCTAGGATTAATTGTTCAAGAGAACTGGAGAATGGTTAGAAAAGATAATCAGATTGTAAATCCGAGTGGAGACGATACATACCTTCCAGCGATGACCACAAACTTGACATTCGCAGAAAGTCGTCATAGGTTCATCAGCACTGCGAGTCTGTGCTTGTGAATAGCTGACTTTCTTTTGACCACATTTTCCGCACGTTAAAGCATCACTAATACTCTTCTCCGCCATTGGTACCTGAGCCTTCTTCATGTTCTCCAACTCTAACGCGTCGTCCTTCTTCTTCATCTCCTCTGATTTTAATTCCTCATGCGTCATGACAACAAAACGAGCTGGTTCGATATCTCCCGACATGACTCTCTTGCGCAACTGCGTATTGGAGACTTGTTTGAGATTTTGAAAGAGGGAACGAAGCTTCTCTTTATATTCCTTTGTCTCACCTCCAAAATGATCAAACGCAGCTTGTTCAACAGCCATAGCCTTGATAATGACATGAGTGGGGGGTTCTTCGCATTTGAAGGCAAGACCATTATACATTAATCCAATGCAAGCATCGCGTGTTGGAAGACCCGTACGCTTAGTATCGACTTTATCAGTCTCCCATCTTCGCTTTGAAGAATCGCCTTTGAAGGCTTTCGTGACTGGGGCGCTAGGCGCGGGCGCAGGAGAGGAAGTACTGTTACTGCGAACTGCGGGAGAAGATCCGGATGCCATTTGCTTTGCTTTGCGCTTTTCTTTTTCGGCTTCGACTGTTTTTTTCCACTTGGTGACGATTTCAGTGGCAAGTTTGGCAATGTCTTTATTCGCGTTTCCTCGTTGTTTGGCTACTACCATTCCTGCTTTGGTTGCCTAGAGGATATATTGATCAGTCCATGCATTTGAAGGTTTATCGTGGAGACACAAAGACCCAGAAGAGCTTGGTTAGGAATGTAGCCGGTTGTAGACATACCCTAAGAAGTTCTTCAGTGGCATTTACATCTCTCTTCAGAGTTTCCATAATGGTAATGACGTTCGCTGCCGGCTCTTTGTCATTGATCGCCTTTTGAAGAGCCGAAACTCTTGAGGTAAGTTCTCTTTGATCCATCTTGAAAGAAAGGAGATAGAGGGGTTTCGATTGTATGCGATTGTTGTTTTTGCTGCAGACCGATAGGAAATGTTCGACGATATCGAAGAATCGGATTCGAGGCTGCGTAGATTCTATGTACGAAAATGAATTGAATTGGGTATCAGAAAAGTAACCAGATAAATTACAAAAGAAAGTGTGTCGTTGAGAAGGTTTTTGATAATTGTTTTCTACAAGTTTGATGATTAAATATCACAAGGCTGATGTTACGGCCAAAAATGGTATGCACGGGCCAATTGCTTGTGCTGTATAAACTTTCCCAGCAGCGAAAGGCAAAGTTTCCGTTTGCACTTCATCTCGCATTCTGTATCATATATAGTCAGCTGTACTTGTTCTTTTCTCAAAAAGATTGATATTCGAAGTTGATATTGAATGTTTGGTATTGCTCAAAGCTTGAGAAGACACCATGTGAATATCCTCTTTCTAGTCTAGTACACGAATTCTAATTGAATAGAAGAATTTCTTGCGGCAGGATTTTAGGATGTTTGATGATTTGTATCGTTCATAGGAGTCTTGACATCTACCAGAAATTCTCTCTGTCTTTCCTAGTGGGATTTAAAACATCAAGTATCTGCGTTGGCAGAAACACAATGATGGAAAGGATATATGGTTTACCTTTATCCCCAAACTCCGCGGTGATGAATCTATCTCGTGAGTACCTCCGTTTTTATATTGCGGATATTGCGGAATGTTCCACAAACGTACATATGCACATCTATGAAGCTTAGGGATCAAAATGATATCGACCGGCAAGTTGAACGGCGGTCTATGCTTGCAAAGTTGGCTTGTCAGCGCGGCATTTTGAGTCATCGTATGAATGAGTGTCAAGTACGCCCTTGCTCTGAAAGCAAGTATAAATATGTCAAGTTTTCCTCCGTTGTTTGTCCATTCACCGTACTACCAAACGAGTTCTCTTTAAATTACATCTCTTCTCTTCTCATCGCCGTATTCTCACATCCCATACAATCGCCACAATGCAACCACTCGCAGGAAAAGTCGCCCTTGTAACCGGGGGAAGCAAAGGAATCGGTCGAGCAATTTGTCTTCGTCTCGCACGTGATGGTGCAATAGTAGTCATAAACTATAGCAATGACTCTTCCGCAGCAAACGAAGTTGCATCACTTATCGGAGAGAAGAACGCTATGGTTATCAAAGCTGATGCCGGCAATATTGAAGATATTTCAAGAATGGTTGATACAACGGTTGAGAAGCACGGAAAGATTGATATCTTGGTTGCCTGTACTGCAACTATGAAGTTGAATGAATTGGAAAATGTCAGGGGCGAAGAATTTGATCAGACGTTCGATTTGAATGTCAAAGGTCCTTTGTTTCTCGCCCAGGTACGTCTTATATCCACTTGTTAGTCGTGTGGCTTTCTAATGGTTTCAGAAATCCGTTCCTTATATGACCCACGGTTCCCGCATCATACTCTTCTCCACAACACAATGCCATGCCAGCACAGTAGCACCACAATACCTAACATACATCATGTCGAAAGGTGCCATCGAGCAAATGACCCGAGCTCTTTCGAAAGATCTAGCACGCAAGGGTATTATGGTCAATACAGTTGCGCCAGGACCAACGGCGACTGAGTTATTCTTCAGAGGCAAGAGTGATCAACTTTTGAAGACACTTGCTGGCTTAAATCCTCAGAATAGGATTGGAGAACCAGACGAGATTGCAGACGTTGTGGCATTTTTGAGTAGTGAGGCATGTTCATGGGTGACGGGTCAGACACTTCAAGTGAATGGTGGAATGGCATAACTGTAGGGCACACTAGCAATTAGACTCGTTTTTCTATGCGCTTAGCGAGTTTGCATTCAGTGCGGTATGCTTAAAATACGAGGGCCTTTTGATCAAGAAACAGGAACATCCAATTCTACCTTTTCTAGTTATTATTAAAAGCCAGTAGTCCTCGGTAGTAATAAAAATAATTGGAATAATCATTACTATCCTCTATACTTACTAAGTGCAGCAATTCATTCCCACGTCCCTTTCACGCAGCTCCAGCATCCATCTTTCCATTTTCCAAAAGATCTGTCGTCCTACAGATGTAGGGGTCAAAATCCGGTTCCTCTTTTACCACTTCTGCTCCTTCCTATTTACGATATTAGTAACTCAATTTCATGCCGTCTCGTTCCCTCTCTATGCCCCTATGATCCCGAGGTGCCGAATCAAGTTTTAAGATCAAGATGTCCAGCTTTTCGCTCCAACCAGTTTTCTCATTTCCACTCTACCTATCCGCAAAAGATCCTCAAAGCTAAGACCAAACCTTTCTTTTGAAAAAAAAAGGGGGTAATGCAGAAACAGACTCACAGGAATAGGAACCATGGCCCTCTTAACCCAAATATGCTTCGCCATTTTCCAATCCAATCCCTCAATACACCCTCCCTTCACACTAACAACGCTCTTTCCAGGCGTGCTGTGGATTAACCGTGTACCACATGTTTTGCAGAAATAACAATTCACCGTGTGTCCTGAGGCCGTGGGACGACTTTAGGAGAAGAGACGTTAATTTTTTGTCACTATTTCCATAGAAGGAGGAGCGTATGTAATTGATAGAGGGAAAAACGGGAGAGGAGCAAGAATGAAAAGGAAACTAACGTATAAACCGCCAGAAACTCCGGACACGGCAATGGGAATCGAGGAAAGATAGCAGAGGCGCCGAACGCTGAGGAGGATTGTCGTTTGCATTCCTATAGATCCCTCGAGTTAGCTCCTGATAGCATTATACGTATTTGCTTCATCTCCATCCATCAAATTCTACAACACAACTCCAGAAACACACATATATCCCATGACTAACTCAATAACCCGAAGGATATAAACATAAACCCCGTACCAAAAAAGTGAAGAGAATAGCAAAATCTTACATTACAATGACAAATATAAAGCGCCAGTGGTTTCGCCAACGGAGTTTTGAAAACTACATTTTGGCATTCGCAGGAGACGTTCATGGTTGCTCGCTCGCTCGCTCGCTTGCTTATTGGTTGAATTGGATGATGGTAGGATGAGATGGGGAAATGTGGGGTAGATAGATAGATTGGTATGCGGAGGTGAGATTCAATTGCAAAGATTGCGATTGATATAAGGTATTTTGATCTCCTCCGAGCTGAAGAATCATTGAGAAAGAATGGAGATGCAGAAGAAAATAAAGTGCTTAGAAGATATGAGGTATTGTATGACACAATCTGGGAAATTTCGCAGATGAGAGATGCATGCACGGATGAGATGACTCTCTGCTTTTTTTCGGTTGAGTCATCGTCACATGATGACCTGTCTTTAATTTTGTGTTCGTGTCGCGCTTTTTTTGTTCCTTGGTAATGATCTTTGTCTTATTAAATAGTTATGAGGAGAGGTATCATTAGCTACTATGTATATACATGATTATTAAATAAATTGCGCTGGTAAACTGAACGCGAGCTTTGCTGTGACGTAGATATCAGACTGTATGAAACAAGAGGACATTCCTGGGCGAGAGTTGATTGAAGAAAGGACAAAAGCTTCGCCATTGTAGATTTCCACGTTTGAGTTCAAAACAACGGAGATTATGTGACAATGTTATGAATAGCCTATCTCAATGAGCCAAAGCATCAGTACTTTGTCGATCTCGTCCATGCGATTGACGACCTTCCTCTGCACCATGCTGACCTCTTCCAACATCAGAATGCTTTGCTGGATCGAATACATAAATGGGAAATTCCAAGAAAATTGTCCTTTTCAATATCGTAGGGAGTTTCTCATAAATTTGTGGTGGGAAAGGGATGAGAATGCTCGTTCGGTTCAGATATCGAGAGTATTCCTCCCAGTGATTGTCCTTCTCGTATCGTTTCTTTGCACCAGGTCTTTCTTGAAGTGTCAAACCGGATACGAACATGAGTAGGGTAGTGAGGAATATTGCGCCGAGAATTGAAGCATAGAGAGCTGAGCGGGCTCCACCATGAACATAGCCTTCGGCGGCAGGTGAGACTGCAATCATGTAGATAGCTGCAATTCATTAGCGAGAGAAGTATTTAGTTGGATGAGAAGGCCTACCAAACTGGATGATGATCTCTCCAAAATAATTTGGATGACGACTCCATGAG
The DNA here is from genome assembly GCF_014898295.1 of Botrytis byssoidea. NCBI lineage: Eukaryota > Fungi > Ascomycota > Leotiomycetes > Helotiales > Sclerotiniaceae > Botrytis > Botrytis byssoidea. Next base: position 369,981 of record NW_024065843.1, read on the forward strand.
AAGAAACCCTTGTCGCAGATTTTCGATTTGTCGCTATTGTTGGCTTTGAAAAGATATTTCTGAATATCGCTCACACTCTCCATAATAATACCAATAGCGTAGAGAATGACTCCCGCGATATCACTAGCTGTGCCGAAAGCAGGCTGTGGGAATCTCGTGACTTTGGGGGAATTCAATATGGTGACCGGGAAAGAGACAACCCAAACCCAGAACATCTGGAATACCCAAAACCCAAGAAATTTGAAGAAGTTATCACGCTTATCATCGAATCTATCATCTTTTCCGGTTTTCAGGATTCGGAATAATAGGAAAGCTGATAGGCGTGCCCCCCATACCATGATAAAAAGAGAGGCGACGATTTGACGTGCATGGTGATGACCACTGAATGCAAGCGTTATGATGGCAAGTACAACGAAATTTGTTCCTCCAGCAAAATCTGAAATTAACATTAGCAGCCATTGAGTATATCTCGAGCAAAATAGACTTGTTCTGACCTGTAAGTTTATCAAATTTGAGAGAAAATGCAATTGCGAAGAAGAACAATTGATACGCAACTGTAATTAAGAACGTTATTGCGAGGTAGTAATCATCTAAAACATGGACGACGGTCATATCTGCGATATACAGTTGAACGTGTCTAAATGCGATGGTGGTTATGATCCTTTACAATGGTTCGAAAGTGTGGAAATGTCTCGAAGCAGAAGGGAAAGAATAGTAATTATGATGGAAGCTTGGGATGACAAGGCACTACTTCTTGCCGTGTTGGGGGGGAGCTTGATGTCAGCCTAAGTAGCTCCTAGAACTCGCCGTTCCTGTATTTGAGTCAAATAGTAGTAGATATTATTACCTCCTAGGATCGGTATTGGTGCAATAGTCACAAAGTCACAGCATCAAAGACTATGCAATGACCGATGTGGCTTAAAAATGTTTTGTTTGGAGATAGAGAAATGTAAAAATGCACTTCGGACACCCACGAAACTCCGTTGGGATTCTTTCTTCTCTCCCCTTCATCGTTGAAACATCTGTGAAATCGACATTTTTGGCTTGGTACTTGGTGATAAATTTTCGCTAGATCGTGACGTACTCTATCTAGATAGGTCAGAAGTCTATTCTGATTATTAATTAAATTTTATATATCGATCGAGGCTAGTTCGGCTAGTATCATTATAATGATCAGAGTCCTACGGGTACTGGCTCGACTGGTACATAGATTGTTTGGCTGGGAGGATCGGACACGGAGTATAGATAGCATCCATCGTACTCGTAGATAGAAGTCGGAAGTTACTACACCCGATCGTCTCAATTGACTTTTAAGCTTAATATGCTACCCGAGTCCCCGTGTCTGGAATTTCCTACTTTGTCACGTGTCGGTATCCTAGGCACTGCAGTACTGGTAGCATTTATCATTACTAGGTAATCTATGCAAGGCTGATGGTTTGATCATTCTTGGGATTGATGAACATACATATCCTGGGTTAATATGTTTCATGTTTCTAATCGTCTTCCATCCTTCTAGTCTTACAAATTGGTTGTGTCTCAAAGTAAGAAACAACTTCATATGGAAATCGCTTCTACCGGTTATCACAATCTGCATGTGATATCCATAGGTATACAAGGCTAATCTACAAATCCCATATCTAGCAAGTCGTCGTTAAACATCTTCCATTACAAAACTCTTCAGATTCGAGATTCGAGATCCGATAGGACAACAGCAGTAAAGGTTCTGGTTGCGAATTTCGAGTTCCTGATGGGGGTCAAACATTTCAGCGTAATCCTCCCTAACATCGTCGCGCACTCCATTCAATTCATTGATTCCACTTCCACTATACCTTATACACCCAAGGAAAACCGATGGAGTCTGTACAAGGCTTGTTTTGCATTCCAGGATTCATAATTCCCATTGGACAACATACTTGGAGTGTGCAATTTGTACAATGGTCTGAGAATTCTCACGCCACCAAGCTAGTCTGAAACCCCACATGTCTGGGATTCATTTTCCCCATACCAGGTGTACTTTCAAAAACTCTCTGACGTTTGAGATTCTTGCATCTCTTACATCCTAGGCAAATATTCTATCAAAAGTATTTCAAGCCACCACTTGTGAAGTATGCTTTTGCACTAGTCTCGTATCCTTGCTGGACTCCCCTGCTGTTTATGTTATGCGTCGACTTTCTTCACTCAATCGTACCGCCGGGACCCTTGAACTCTTTCGTTTTTTTTACCTGATCGAATCAATCATTTTGTCATGTCTTACTCCAGTGTGCCACTGTAAGTGTTGGCAAAGCTTCCCTTCTCATATAAAAGTTGAATCATAGACCCCTGGCGGTTCGTAGATTTGATGGCGCCACGATCCCATATCATCCGTCCATGATTCTCCCATGGGCGTCGGGGATCTGCATCTAGGACTACGCACTGCAGTGCTTCAACTTTCGATCATAGCGCCAAGGCTCATTGATGCACGGCTTGAGGGTCGTATGCATATCTGTTTCCACTTCCCTCATTGAATCACTTATCATCTGAGCACTCTCTTTTAAATCTCTTGTCATCTAATCAATTGTAATTCTGCAGCTGCAGGTCACGCTCACTCATTACTTTTCATATTCTTTGCTTCATACAACGGCTGGGCTGTTGACTACATTCATTAATACCTAAATTCAAACTTCGAAAGGCAGGATACCAAATTACATCATCTAACGGCAATATTGGAGGACGATGAAGGGCTTTATAAGAGCATCGCTATTGGTGGCAGTGGGGGCGGCAGGTCTTGCACAGGTATGGTTTGAGAGATAGTTCATGCTGTCGATGGTCGCTGATGATAATCTAGGGATATCGGTATGAAGCTAGAGGTTTAAGTGATATCATTGCCGCTCTCGAAGGAGGAGGGAAAGCGAGCGCAGCACCCGCGGTGACAAAGGAGATCACAAAGACAATGACTGTCACAAAGATTGCTCAGGGAGCGGCAGCGCCAACAGGAGCTGCAGTACAAGCTGCTGGAACTGGGTATGAAAATCAGTCTTTCAGAAACTAGTCGAAAACTAACAATTCCAGTGGCCAATTTTCTTTCCTCACCTCGACCGTCTTCGGTACAGGAGCTCCGCCCACCGTTACTGTCACTCCACTACCTCAAATGGTTACCCAAACAGTCACCGAAACTGAGCAAGTGATGGTAACTATGATGGCTACGCAAATGTCAGTTGTTACGTCTATGGTCACTATGACTATGATGCAAACAACTACCGTCATGGTATCAGGTATGTTGAATCCATATTGAAATATCTTCCATGGAACTAATCCGATGTCAAAGTTCCAATGCAAGGTGCTATAACGGCAGCATCAATTAGCACATCCTTAACTGAAGCTGCTATTCAAGGAGCTACAGTCGCGAGTGTCGCCACATCAGCTGCGATACAAGCTGGAGGATCACCAGCTCCTGCACTGGGAGCTGCACAAGTCGCACAGCCAAATCCTGTGGATATCAACACATTCTCCTTGTCCAGCAGTTTAGTCCTTGGAAATCTTGCTGTGGCGACAGCGGTCTGAGATCAGAGCTTGATGCTCGAATAGTAATGAAATGGGTTTAAAAGAGAAGTAATATTAGATTGTGCAGGGCTAGACTCCCGAAAGATACCAAATTCGTTGTAAATATACGTTCAAAAAATGACGCCACAAGGGGAAAAAAAAAATAGCAAAAGAATACAAAAATCAACTATTAGCTTTCGCTTTTATTATATTATTAGTATCTATGATTGCAGGAGCCGTAGGAGATGTTTCTTTCGATGAGCTCGAATTGGATTCGGCGGCTTTCAAGGCTTCCATCCTCTGTTTCTTTGCCTGTCTCTTACTTATCTGGGGTGGCTCGTTCTCTTTTGCCTCCTTATTATCATCGGCTTTCCTTTTTCCCTTTCCCTTTTCCCCATTATTTGCTTTAGTCTTCTGCGCCTCGCTGATTTCAGCGTCCTTCTCAGCGCTCCGTTCACCACCATAAACCACATCGACCAATCCTCTGTAGGAACTTCTTTTTAATCCCTCATTTATAACCACCGATCTTGGATTGTCGCCCAATCCTTCCATGCCTCTTTCTCTACCCAATCCCCATACTGCCATCAAATTGACCACATCTGCTGGGCCTCTGACACCCAATGCAGTCTTAGCTTCACTACTTATCACAATCCCTCTTCCTCTCGTAGCTCTGAATATTCCCAGGCAATTACTTATAAAGTTTTTGCGAGCATTTGAATCTTCCATCGTAGCTTGCGCGTAACATATTTCAAATCTAATGCCACGATGTATAGCAGCCATGAGAGGCTTAGGTTTGAAGTGAAATGGATATCGTTGTGTGAGGTCAAGGGATATGAGAGAGTGATCCGCTAGATTAAGACATGCTGCGACGAATGCCTTTTCTGTGGTAGGGCGGATTGCGACAATATCGTAGGCGGATGAAATAGCTGAGAGACGGTGGTTGAGGGAGGGATCGGAGAGAGTGAGGGTGCAACGGCGAAGAATGACTGTTTTGGGAGGCACTGTGAAAGGAAATGTCGTAGGTATTGGGTTTGTTATAGTGGAAGGAAGCGGTCCGCTTTGGAGATGATTGAGAGCTATGGTACCGTAGCCTAATTCTGAAAGAAATGAGATTGTTCTTTGTAGATCGAGAGCGTCTTTACTTGATGACCAAGGAACATTGAGATCGTAGAGCATATTCGCGTTAGTTCTGTTGTTTAATATGCCTTTGCATTGATAATCTTCCTGTAATTTCTTTGCGATGACGAAAAAGTGTAACATATAATCGCGAAAGATGAAGCTTGATAACAAAAATTATTATCCGTCACTCAGCCTTGGCCAACTTTTGAAAAGGCTGTCGGTAACCTTTTATTTAAGGCCGCCCGATCGAAAATAACTCCTGCGCTAGCGCGGGGTGTGTTTACCATCCATCAAGAATTCGTAGCACATCAACATCAGATCATTATTTTCTACAACATCGTACAAGGTCATCCTGCGAATCTTTGCCAGAACCATCCGGTCGAACAATCAGGTTCTTATCAATCGGCGACTCACTCCGGATCTCGATATTTTCGAAAAGGCGGTCTCTACACGATTTGCGCGGCGCCGCCTTCCCATACTAGGCCGGCCGCAAAATGGCTCGCGTCTATGCGGATGTCAACCAGCAGATGCCACGGGCATATTGGGATTATGATAGTGTAAATATTACCTGGGGCGTATTGGAGAACTATGAAGTTGTGCGCAAGATTGGTAAGTCGGCAATACCTCCTTCCCCAAGACTTGTTTTGCTTTTACCCGCTCGTGGCTATGTGTGTGCTGCTTACTGACACGCGGATGTGTGTCCATGTAGGACGAGGAAAGTATTCGGAAGTCTTTGAGGGAATCAATGTAGCCAACTACCAAAAATGTGTGATTAAGGTGTTGAAGCCGGTCAAGAAGAAGAAGATCAAGAGAGAGATCAAGATCCTACAGAACTTGTCAGGAGGCCCAAATATTGTCGCCCTCCTTGACGTTGTTAGGGACAGTCAAGTAAATCAAACTTTTCCTTCTCTCCCAGGCGAACCTTTTTCCCTAGTTGGGAAGACGGGCAAATGCGCGCTCACTGGCCTTGAACAACCCCTTGAAGAAGAAACAGACGACTCATTCATGATGCAGAGCAAAACACCTTCGTTGATTTTCGAATTCGTCAACAACACCGACTTCCGTAGCCTTTACCCTAAGTTTATCGATTACGATGTCCGATTTTATATTTATGAGCTCTTGAAGGTATGATCCCCCAATTTTCAGAAAGCATTGAAGTTACTAACGTCGATAGGCATTGGACTTTTGTCACAGCAAGGGCATCATGCACAGAGATGTCAAGCCTCACAACGTGATGATTGATCACGAAAACAGAAAGGTAGGATTCTCAATAGCTGGAAGAATACCTTGACTGACTTGTAGGATTAGTTGAGACTTATCGATTGGGGTCTTGCGGAATTCTATCACCAAGGCACCGAGTACAACGTTCGGGTCGCATCAAGATATTTCAAGGGACCTGAATTGCTTGTTGACTTCCAGGAATATGACTACTCCTTGGACATGTGGTCTTTAGGTGCCATGTTCGCTTCGATGATTTTCAGAAAGGAGCCATTCTTCCACGGAAATAGCAACTCGGATCAATTAGTCAAAATTGCTAAAGTTCTCGGCACTGAAGATTTATTTGACTACCTCGACAAATACGAGATTGAGCTCGACGCACAATATGACGATATTCTAGGCAGATTCCCAAAGAAGAACTGGCACAGCTTTGTCAATGCTGAGAACCAACGATTCGTTACTAATGAAGCTATTGACTTCTTGGATAAACTTCTCCGATATGATCACCAAGTATGCCTACCACTATCAAGCCTCGTCTTACATATACTGACATGTGATTTAGGAACGTTTGACTGCTAAGGAAGCCATGGCCCATCCTTTCTTCGCACCTATTCGTGCTGACGAGGCAGCTGCACGTGGTACCCCAGCTCCTGCTACATGATTCCACTTCATCCCATACGACTTTAAAAACTTACCCGACATTCATGTACGGGCTCATTTTTGACTTTTAAGGTTCATATGAGCTAGTCCAATTCTGAATAGCGTTATGCCATTTGGCTTGATAATGTTCTTCTCTCAGAGCCACCTTCCATACTTCACTTTAATACATCGAGTATGAGAATCATGGGGACGTTCGTTTCGATTGGGGGACCTGGAGGAGGGTTGCGGGACCAGGCGTTGATGAATTTTTTTACGCGACCGAAGTTGCATACCCTCTGCTCTTACTTTTCGTCGAGCATTGAAAGTTTTAATGCAAACTCTAGATAGGCTAAATCAACTCAAGATTTTGTGTTTATCGCATTATAGTCCATGCGCGGTCTTTCAAAATATAATATATTGCTTTTTACTCCTCTTGTCCCCATTGTTCTTGGTGTATTGGATGTTGTGCCTGTAAGGGATGTATGACATGATTCGTGGACCGGGAGCGGGGAGACGACTTTGCTCCGGTCCCGCCCCACAGCGTCCAACCTTTGAAAAGTTAATCCCCAACGGCGACGGCTTGAGATTACCATTTCCTCTCCGTTTAACATTGAGATACTATTCTTGATACATGAAAAGCGAATCTTGAAATACGTGATGCCAACAACCAATTATATAGGAAAGAGTCACCACAGCTCCCGGGCATGCAGGACTTGCGCATTGGCAAAAGCAAAATGTGTACCACGGCCGGGAGGATCCAGTGCGAAATGTGAAAGGTACATATGACTAGAGTTTTCGCTGCCATTATACTATGCTATATACTAATCATAATAGATGTCATCGTCTAAAGAAAGATTGTGTGACACAAACTCCTTCTGTACGGGCTCACAAGCCTCAAAAGACTACGTATTGACTGCTCTCTCCATAACTATCTATCATGCCTCTAATGTCGATTCTAGTCGAGTTGCACAATTAGAGAAGAAACTTGATGGAATTGTGAATCTCCTGCAACAGCAACAACAAGGCGTCCATTCCCAAGATACAACACCGACATTCTCTCCACTAGTCACCAATGAAAACATCCTCCCCAGATCACCACCCCTCCCCGAACCAGAACCGGAAAATCCAATCCCTAACAGAAGTACTTCTCATGTCATCCCTAAACCTCTTGAACCGAGTAAAAGGCAATCTGTCTACGAAAAAAGCACAAATGCCTGTCTCCTCGCCCACGCCAACTCGGATCTCGAGCCCAACGATAAGGAGATCGAGAGGCTGGTAAGATTGTACCAGGTTGAAATGACGGCGAGATTTCCATTTGTGGTTATTGAGACTGGACGATTGACAGGGAAGCAATGGGTAGCGAGCAAACCGGTGCTGGGAAAGGCGGTCTTGATGGCGGCAAGTTATTATAATTTGCCGAGACAGACGGTTTATGAGACAGCGTTGGTGAGGGATTTGACGGAAAGGATTATGGTGAGAAGGGAAAAGACTTTAGAGTTGTTGCAGACGATTTTGGTCTTTTGTGGGTGGTGAGTAGTGTATTTTTCTCTTTCGTTTCTGTAACTCCCTTATTGGGCTAGTGGGCAAGAAATGCGGTTTCAGTTGCTGTTTGAACGAATGAGACGGCTGCTGTGTATCAAAGAGGCTTGAAAGCTACAAATGACATGATTCGCCTGGAAGAGGTCATCTACTGACCAATATGAATGGTTAGGTATCATTACCATTGTTTAGGACATCCCCACCTGAACAATCTCCTAGGCCTAGCAATGGGTCTCGCTGGAGATTTGGGACTGAATAAGCCGCCATCGGCCGATAGATTCAAGTATCCATTTGGCCACAGCAGAGCCACAGCGGGAGATTTCTCAAGGAGAACCATGGAGCAGAGAAGAGCCTTAGCTGGTTTATTCTATCTAACCTCTTTGTGAGCTTCAACTTTTATTTTATTCCATTTCAATGCATCTTTGCTAATTTACGTCTAGAGTTGCCACAGGCTTTCAGCGTATAGATGCTATGAGATATTCCATACATCTCGATGAATGTGTTCGTTTCATAGAGAAGAAACCAGAACATACTACAGATCTCTTACTAGTTGAGTTAGTGAAGATATCGCATCTTGGAGAAAAGATTGGGCAAGCGGTCTTACTTGTTCAGAGTGATAGTGAAATTCAAGTCCCTACTGCGTTGAAGTTGGGTTCATTTCAGATGGAACTAGATATATTGAAGAAGGGTATTCCTAGTGCTCTGGGAGATGATGGTACGTATTTCAAATTTTTATTTATTTATTTATTTATTTATTTATTTATTTATTTATTTATTTATTTATTTATTTATTTATTTATTTATTTATTTATTTATTTATTTATTTATTTATTTATTTATTTATTTATTTATTTATTTATTTATTTATTTATTTATTTATTTATTTATTTATTTATTTATTTATTTATTTATTTATTTATTTATTTGTTTATTTATTTATTTATTTATTTATTTATTTATTTAAAGTTGAAGTCACACTTTTCAGTCGGGCGTCAACACTTGAATGGCTCTTGTGATTAAGGAATTAATACGTACAATCAGTAATCCTACAGCTTCACCATCACATTTCTACCATCCGTCTCTACGAAGTCGCATTGACTAATGGCTGGATACCCACAAATGCAACACAATCACCTCAATCTATTTCAGCAGCCCAATCAATTCACCCATCGCCTTTACATCCATCTCACCTACAATCTCTCTATACTTGTCTCCACCACACACGCTCTTTCCTTCACTTAGTCCTCTCAATTTCTCCGTCCACCTATCTAAGTCAGCCTATTGCTCCATGGTCCCTCCTCGCCTATGCCCTCATGGTTCTCGCCCGTCTATCCTTCTACCAAAATCCACTTCTCCCCTCCTGGAACCTCGATTTCGTCCGTGAAGTCTGTGATCTCTCCTGGGTGTTAAAAGAGCTAGCAGAGCGTAACGATAGAGCGAAATTTGTAGATATCAACATCACTACCGAAGATGGAGAATGGGGGAAAGACGCAGAGGTGGGTAATGATGGAAGAAGAGTAGGAGAGGGCTGGACAGATTGCTTCGACAAGTTTGCGAGGAAGATACGTTTGGTGAGGGGGTGGTATGATCAGAAGGTTGCTGCTTATGGGAGTTCGGCACAGTCACAGCCGCTAGGAGATGGGTTTAGAGTTGACAGGAATGCTGTGGAGGATATTAATGCAGGAGGCACGTTGACGCAGATTGATGCTGGAATGGAGGGTGTGTTAAATGAACAGGTGAGCTCAGATACAATGCCATTGTTGGGTGATTTGGATATGAGCCCTTGGGATGGATTCGATGGGCAGAATTTTTGGATGGATTTGGGAGAATGGAATGTAGATGGGTTGGAGGCTATGGGTGCGATGCTGTAGGTACATCAAACGCATGTCTCTGAAGTTCCATGTTCTTCTATTCTCCTTGTCCGACTGAATGACAGAACATATATGAATCGGATTCGAGAGGGAGCCTCTGAGACCTTCTGAAAATCTCGAAGCTCAAAATTACCTACTCAGACACACGTCGATCAAATCACCCCACCCCTTTCAAAATTGCTATTGTTTATTTCGAAACATGTCCCTCGCATTCTTCTTCTTCTGTTGCAGCGTTATTCATAATATCTTTGTGTTTTGTTAATTGTGGCGTAATACCCTGGAAGCTCGGTTCCCCGGGCTCAAACGCGAATTACAAAGAACCCCTAATTTTTTGCCACTGGCTATGTCGGCCTCGAACTTCTTCGTCTGAGAATCTTTGTCTATGGCTTTTCCTTGAATTATATAGTGTCTGTCTGTTGTGTCATTGTTCTACTACGGACTTCAGATCTTGAACAACTGCTCGAGGGAAGTATATAAATCTGAGAAATACCTCCCAGTATTTGCTTTTTTACTCCCCAGTTTCATCAATAACAATCACATTCGCAACTAAACAAACTTTCAAATCCTCCAAACCCTTGAAGTATAGCACCTGCTCCTGAATTCGTCTTCTCCAGATTTAACCTTCAAAACATAATAACAAAAAGCAACAACCGAAAGTCTTCACCCCCCTATCCAAAAATGTCTCAAACACGCGCTGCCCAATTCCTCGTCCAAAATCTCCCTCCTTTTTTCCCCCAATACTCTCCCCGCACAAGAAAACTCAGCTCTCGCGAAGATACTCGCGCATCCGTTTCTAGAGAGGTTAAACATATGATCAGAGTAACAAGAGGAGACAAGACTCGGGACATCCACAAACAGACTCGCAAAGTACGGGAGATGGATAGAAAGCTCAAGAGTCAGAGGTATCGGGAAGATTACGAGGATACTTTTAGGTAGGAGTGATGAGTGAATATGAAGGAGAGAGTGTGGTTAGTGTTGATGTTATTCTATCCGAGGTGTTTTCGTTGTTTGGTTGTTGTTTGAGGAGGAGGAGAGAAGCATTGATCCCCAGATTTGAATATTTGGATTGTGTGCATATTTTTGTTGTAATTCATTTCTTCCTTCCTTTCTTGCGCTTTCATTCTGACTGGAGCTATCAAGGGTAGACTACTCCTGAATGGAACCAGCCAGACTCTGTACAATTATTCCAATTAGATTTATAGAATTGATTTGCGGTTTTGAGGTTTTGACTTGACATATGCGTCTTTTTTATTTTCTATTTCTTTCAGAAAAGAGGAGATTATTGTGATGGCAACCCCTTTTGATTCGGATCATGCCCTTCATTTAATCTATAAGCTCAGAAAGCTCACCGTATGACTTCAATAATAACGGGTCTGGCTAAACGAAATAAACCTACTTTAATTCTATTATTTTCAATCATTGAGTCAGGGGTCTTTGAAGTGAAAAATGGATGCAAATTGATAACTGAATTTGGGACAAGAGAGATAAAATAGTAGTGAATTGGAGTTCGCTCGCTTGCCCCTATTTTGTAAAATCAGCGCCTTTTAGACCCCGATTATGCGATGCAGCAAATCATATCATTTTCTAATCGACAACTACTACCCACACCTCTGCATAAAATCTCCTCTAAATGAAGCCCAAGCCTCCACGTAATCCACTCAACTCATCCCTCAACTCCAAAACATCAACTCCTACCCTTCCAGCTACTTCTCCTCTCCTCTGGCTCCCAAGTTCCATCCATCTCCCTAGCACTCCTCCATCAATAATAGTTCTTCCTCCTACAATCCCCTCATTTGCATCTCTATCTATTCGGTATGCTCTGGGATTGAGACCGCAGGGATGATAGAGGGTGTTTGTAAGATGCGAAACGAGGGTGCCGAAACGTCGGTATTGAGATTCTGTTAGAGGGGAGAGAAGAGCGAGGGTACCGGTGCGAGAAGTGAGAAGGAGAGGTTGAGAAGGGGAGGGAGTATCTTCTTGAGGTGAGGGACTAGGAGATGGAGAGGGAGCAGTAGTTAACGGGGGTAGTGGTCGGGTAGTGGGAAGAAGTGTCATGGTTGTGGGGTGGTGGGCACCGAGGGAGAACGTGGTGCGGTGAAGGAGGAGGTGGCCCTGGAGAGATTTGGGATCTGTGTATTTGTAAGTCAAGGATTTAATACAAGCCAACTGGCCAAGAAAACAGGAAATCAAATAAAAATCATAACATACGTTCAGGATCATATTGCATAATATGCAAGTTCCCATCAGCATCTGCAGCCACAATGAATAGATCTTTTCCATCTGGTAATAAGTCTGCACACAGTACTTCCATCTTCGCAGCACTCTTTCCAAATAGTAGCATCCTATACGGTTCTTCCGTATATCCCGCGAACCAAACACCTTTCAAGGCGTCCGCCATTACGCAGAGACCTGTACCTGGTAGTTCTTTGACAGACGTAACATAGCAATTCATATCCATAAACGCGACTGGCAGGTTTGTGCCATCTTCCTTGAGACCTCTGACCATACATTTTTGGCCCTGCGCAACAAGCATGAAACCCTGAGTTCCAATTTCGGAAAGACCAGTCACGGGACCACCGGCACCACGAGTAATGATCTCGGAAGAGATCAGTTTTAATTTTTTGTTTGTCTCAGGCCTGTCTGGTTCTGGAACAACGGTGACGACATCATAAACGTAGAGGCGACCAGTGGTTGCGAGATCTTCTCCCTTGGTTATAGCTGTTCCTACGGCAATCAAGTGTTTGCGCTCGTTGGTGACTTCTGATATCACCAGATTCATGGTTTTTATGCAGGTTATGAGTTCGCAAGGCTCAAGTTCGATGGTATCGATGACGGACCAGTTGACAGGGCTGATTAATTTGAGAAAGCTCTTCTCGATCGATGGCTTCAGGGCAATGTTTTCCTCTTGCCAAGTTTTGCGGTGGTCATCATCCTTGGGCAATTCAAAGTCTGTGAAAGTGCTGGTACCTATAACATATGTTTGTAGAGGTGGATGATATGCCACAGCGTGAACATCTTCGCCTATCTCAATCTTTCGCAGCGCCATTCCAATCTCGGCAAACGTGGTATTTGGCGGGAATTGTGCTACGCGGGCGACTCCTTCTGTGTCGGCATAGATGAATCCTCTGTCGCAACCTTCGGTATGAAAACTGCTAAGACTGCGGACTCCTGTCCCTTGCAGGCTGAGAACTTTCGGTACTGTTTTAGAGCTCTTGATGATGAAGCTTGGAGATCCGCCTGGCATAAAGACGGTACTGTATCCACCGAGATTTGAGATAGCTCGCATCGGCTTATCGCTGGTCTGTTGAGCTCCATCGGCCTGCTCTTCGGCAGAGACATCAGGAGCTTGTGTCAGATGCGTGTTCTGTATTTTCAGAAATTGAAGTGTGGATGAGAGAAGATCCGGAGACGCAGACTTTATGCGGAACGGTTCATAGATGGTAAGATCATCGTTTGAAGGTCGAAGCTAAACCCGTTAGTACATAAATGAGTAGATTGAAGTGCAGATTCTTACAATAAGATATGGGGATTGAGAAACAGAATCCCCTAGGTTAGCTACCAATATCTCTGTCAAGGTTTCACGAGCCGCCGATTTCCTAGCTGCATAATCTGCTGAAAGCACAGGCGGAACAAAACATATTCCTTCCGCGACATAAACTGGCTTAGAAAGATCAGGCAGTGCGTAGATCTGAAAGTATTAGAAATTTGGCAGTGGAAAGCTGGGAAGGAAACTCACATGCAGTGCTCCACCCGCACTAAGTAAAAACATCTTGACATTTTCTCCTGCCTTGTTCGATTTGCCATCGGAGAAAGCTCCGCTACAATCATCATACAAACAGCCCGTCAGCCATTTCGTTGAAAGCAAAACATCATCAACTCTTTCTATCTCTTCAAGATCATTGTCGTCGTCACATTGTGCAACAAAAATGCTCGCATCGTCTCTTATTAGTAGGAGAAATGGATCTGCAAAGCTTGCACTGATAATCTTCGGCTCTGCTCCCGTCTCATCATCGAGCATCGGCAATATTTGTGCAAGACCAAGATCTACACCACACATACAGAGTTAGTTACGCTTCTAATCAATCATGTAACGGCGCGAAGAAGCATGTCGCAGGGAGCAGATTGCATAAGGCACAGTTGCAATGTTGATAATTCGCTTTCATTGTTGCTATAGGATATGATAGATTTCCAGATAGCGCCCCGGACGGCGAAAACATATAAGCGGAAAATACAAAATTTCTCCAAAACTTGTCCCAACCTATATGCCCATCCATCCGACCACATGAATTGAAAGGGGCATGATTCAAGGAAAGGTGCGAACTTACCACCGTCATAACTTCTCACTTCAGACTTTAAAATTTGAACAACACGCATGCCATTGCCAAGTGTACCAGCTTCGATTGTGGATCCAGCGGCTGGTTCGAATTCTGTCCCTGTTAAAGCTTCAAAGCCGGCATCCGTTAAAGCATATACAGCAGATTCGTCAATAGCATCTTCGGCATCAGATGCTTTGGAAACTATCATTAGTCTATCATATTGAGCATCGACGCCATAGTCGCCGCTAGTAACAGATTTCTCCTTATTGACTTGCAATCCTTTGAGTGTTGGTCTCTTTGCGCTCATGGTCCATATACCACGAGCTTCTGGGAACTCGAATCGGCCTATAACATTTGGCTGAATTTCACGATTAATGACGGCCAAGGAGCCTCCCTTTTCACGACCGACAGCAGCTACAAGCTGAAGTTCGCTCTGAACACCGCTAAGTTTAAGCTCTTCTTCCTTACCCAAACTCAATGCGGTTTCTCCGAACGCGATGTTCGTGATGGGAGCTATGTTGACCATGGAATCATGTATACGAAATGTGTAGTCACCCGTTTTACTGTTTGATGCAGTAGTATTTGCAGTAGCATGAGTGATTGCGGGTCCATCGCCGTACAGATCATCGTCATCATCTTCTAAATCTTCATCATCAAGCATGGCTTCATCAACTTCCGCTATTGCTGAACTGTCAAGCCTTGACTTTCGACGTGAAGTTTGTCCCGACTTCCTACTCCAGCCTAGAATGACAGAATCCGATACCTCACTTCCAACGAATAACGATCCTGCGCCAAGAGAACTTACACATGACGCAGCTCCAGTCAATATAGCGCCTCCTAACTCTGCACTTACTCGTCGAATGCTTAGCCCAGAGACCGATCTTCCATCCATACGAAAGCTCAGGATAGCAACATCGCCACTATGTAGTATAATGAGCATCTCTCCATTTTCGATAGATAGTTGATCAATTTTGCAACCTTCCAACCGAAGGTCAAGATCAGACTGGTCCACAAGACTGAAGCTAGTACATTGCTTTGCAAACATGTTGACAGCAACACCATTAGCTTTACCAGCTTGATCGATATGTATCAATTCATTAGTACCAACTAGAAGAGCTCCGCCCACAGGTGGGGCTAGTGGGACGATTCTGAAGAGGTCGTAAGGCAATCCTCCAACGGAAAGGATGGTGGTAGACGCCTTTTGATGTATATCCAGAGTGAATACCATATAAGTCAAGTGGTCTCTACGCTCTTGCAGTAAAGCCGAAGATGGAGCCATGGTAGACGAGAGAATTCCAAAAGTTGGCTCTCTATATTCATACAGAAATTCGAGGTGGATTGGAAAGATGATGTTGGGATCTAGTGAAGACAATCGTAAAACAAAAGAAGATCCATATGGTGTATCTAATTTTCCATCTTCCGCCATAGTCTTTTGTGAAATCTTCGCAGGGCGAGGGCCGTCCAACTCCTCATCCCAATCGTCCATATTGACATCTTCATCTTGTTTGAAAGGCAGAATTGCAAGGTTCCGCGCTCCGAATTTCAATGCAGCACACCTACTTCCTGGATCGACAGTAAGGTAATTGACACAGTCTGAAAGACTGGGTGCCCATGGACTTCCTTGCAGTTCGTCTTGTTCATAAAAATGAACAGATATTGTTGATATGCCGGGCCGTTCTGGGTCCCATTCCACCAGACTGAGCTTTGCATCCTTGAACCCCACTAAAAGTGCTTCACCTCCAGTCTTTGAGGATATGGTCTTCACTCGAACAAGAGATGTGACCGTCCCAGATAAGTTATATTCAGCTATAAGTACGAGTTTCGTTGTTCGAGCTAATTCTGGTCGTTGTATTATCGAATCTGTGCCGAGAAAAGAGTCTTCTACTCCATCATCGTTATTCACTCGAGGATCAATAATTGTGTCATCTTTTGCTGTCGAAGAATCCTTTCCGGATAGGTCGTCGAGGTCCACGGATACGGTCTTTGTTGTAAATATCTGTAGTAACGAGGATTTTGCGACGACGAGGTTTCTAGCATCTGCGGACAAGAACGGAAGAGTTAAGGAATGTGTGACAGCTGTAGGAGGTGTCAGCTCCGTATAGCATTGCATTATGGACCAAAGTAAAGCATGAAAAGCACCAAATCGTAGTAAATCGAACTTCTTTTGAAGTTGTTGATATGGATACTCAAGATTATCAGTCCAGTCAAATGTCGGTGCGTCGCGACCCGCGATTTACACAAATTTTAGCGTTCTCAGTGCTGGACCACTGTATTGACCTATCACTGTCCCTCGAAGCTTCATGCAGCTTTTGGAGGTCCTGGAGGTCCTGGCGGTCCTGGCGGTCCTGAATGGTGATCCCCGCAACCAAACGCCCATTTACGTCAGACGTCTAGAATCCTGAATGTCGACTACTGGTATAACAGGAAACAAAGCAGAGCAAAGCCATGCAATGAAAAACAACATAAAACACAATCAATATATTTTGAGATCGGATTTCTGTTGATTTCGAATGAGATAAAATCAACATTGTTTTGGTGACGATACCGATTTAAAAACAATATCAATACTTGAAATCCATTTGATACATTCGCAAGGTATATTAAGATGATCTTCTTCCCGTTATTTATACCGTCTTTTCCTTTTATTTGCTAAGTTTCCGCATGCGTACCACTCCAACTACTACAAATTTTTTAATATCAACACATCAAGCACTACTAATATCTATCTGCGATTCTAGTATCCATTCCTCGCCTGCGATATGGCGCTCATACAGACTGCATTTATATGGGTTGCGTATGCCGTTGCTGTAGGCATCGTAGCTCTCATAGCAGCCATTTTTACCTATACGTATCAAACGCCACGCGATCGCTCAGCTCTGGTTTCTACCGTTACGATTATCACATTGACCTCCTTGTTGGCAACAGTTCTCCTTCTTCCCGTTGATATTGCTCTTGTCAGCTCGACGACCTCGAAGCTTGGTGCAAAGAAAGACTGGGCAACTCCCGAGACTGTTCACAACATCCTCCTGACTCTAAAAATTGTTTACTATGCATTGTACAGCTTGGATGCCGTTTTATGCCTTCTTGTTATTCCATTTACATACTTCTTTTACGAAGAATACGATGAAATTGATTCAGAGGAAGGCACGCAGACATTCGGCCAGAGATTCCTCAGTGCAGCAAAATACACATTATTTTTTGTTGTCCTGGTCGTAATTTTGTTCTTGGTAGGATTCTTTGTACCCGTCGCAAAGAATCGTGGATCCGATATGGATCTAGACTATTTCAAACGTCTTTTGGCTGAAAACCACGGAGAGCGTGCCTTAACTTTCGCATTGGGACTATTAATTTCATTGGGCACGTTGTTATACATACTTTACACCTCTGTTGGACTGGCACTGTTGCCCATATCTTTCATCAAATCTGCACCTTCAATCAGCGCGCCACAGCTTTCAGAAACAACAGCGTCAGCTCTAGAGCAAAACAGGGAACGACAACGTCAATTAGAAGGACGAAATGCTGGGAGAGATGGCGGATTGTCGGCTAAAGACCAGCGAGAATTGGAGGCTTTACATCGTGAAGAACGCACTCTGGTTAGACGGGAACGTTTAGCCGCAGAAGCTCGTGGAGAAGGGAAGAGCTTTATCGTCAGAGCATGGACCAAGACTTGCGCAATCTTCAGACCTCTCAAATTGGTTGGAGGAATACTGCTTCTTATTCTTTCCCTGGTTATATGGGTTTCCATGCTCATTACAGGAATTGATAAGGCGAAGAACTCATTCTGTAAACAACATTGTGGTTACATTCTAGGAAGGTAAGATAATCTTGACCTGGTTCATTGAAAGTTTTTGGCTAATTCATACCTAGTATCAATATTTTCCAGCCGATCAATTGGATTTTCGTCAAGTCATCTATAGTCTTCCCAATTGACTATGTTTTGATGGCACTATTAGTTCTATTCCTCTTCAGTAGTTCAGTGACAGGAATCGCCGCTATTGGTCTTCGATTCTTATGGGTAAAACTCTTTGAAATACGAAAAGGACATACCTCTCCACAAGCTCTCCTCATGGCAACGGTCATGCTAACTTTGATCATACTCGCGATAAACTACTCAATCGCCATGTTAATAGCACCACAATACGCAATTTATGGTGCCCAAACATTCTGCGCCAACCCTACTAAATTCCCTGGCGACCAACCAGATTGTAGCAACCACCCAGAGTTGATCAAAACATGCAGTGAGCTTTCTTCGGGCGAGGGTGCCGAAAAGGTTTGCACACCTAGCGTCGTGTCTACTTTCCTCAATAGAGTTACCGTCAACTTCCCATTCTTCGGTGCCCTCGCATTTTGGGCTCAATTTGTCTTCCTCGCAGTCTTTTTGATCGTCTTCGTTACAGCGTTGTTCCGAACTCCCAAATTGGACCTTAGCGAGATGGATGAAGATGCTGAGGCTGATGAGGAAGAAGGTCTTCTTGCTAGTACTGGCAGGAGGTTCGGTGCCACATGGCAAGATATCCGTGGCAAAACGAAGAATACTAGTAGTGGTGCTGCTGGTCGAGGAATTCGTGGCGATCATGATCCTAACGACGATTAGTTCTCTATCGCGACCTCAAATCTTTCTTTTTGAAATTGCAATCTTCTTATGTAGGACGGTTGGATGGATGGTTGGTTGGTCGGATGGGTGGTGGTTGGATGGCGGTTGGATCTGGATAGGATTGGAAATAAGTTCGGAGTTGATTTAGGGTTTTGCATCTTTGTACAGTATACACGCGATTGGTTTGATGATTTTGTTTTTCAGTTCTGCATTGCGCATATATGAACACGGTATTACGCGAAGGAAAATGCGTGCCTTTCGAATACTCAAACGATTGCAATCAATGCCGCCAGTCAAGAAATTGTAGGACGAGGGTATGGTTATGGTTCCGGCGATGTGGCAGCAGAAGGGATGAAGGGGTTGTTCTTAGCATACTGCAACAGCGAAAATTAATTGTTTATACTCACTCATTTCGTAGCTTCTGAAATGTCTCCAGTTACCAATCGTGTATGAAGCTTAGCCACAGCCTATCTCAATTCCAGTCATAAAGCTCCAGAGCACAAAGCCTTATGTCCTACGTACAGCTGCAAATTTGTTTCGCCTATCTAATTCGTTTGACCATCTGATATTTTCCCTTGCGCTCTCTATCTGTTTATATTCAGCATCAGCATCATTTTCGTCTCAATATCTAGATGGTTTGTTATTGTATAGATTGTATTATCATGAATAAGTAGAGCATCCATAAAGATGAGATAATTGGTCCAGCCAGTTTGATCGTCTATCCTAATAATAAGTCTATTGGACTCCATGCAAATATCTGCAGCTGCAAAGTAACGTATTGACTTTGATCAGCCAGCACGATGTCATAATCTGCTTAGTATATTATGATTCTGGGCGATGGCTTATGTTGCGTTCGTTGATATTTCAATTGAGATCTATGATACTTGGGTCTTATAACGGCAGCACTATCGGCTCTTTTTCAATTCAACAGCGGGATGCACATCACTCATAAATAAGAATATATATCAACAGCGTAATTGAAAAAGGCCCATCTACCATTCTACCCCTCTCCCAACCACAGCCAACTAGCCAGGACGTTCCCATTTCCGCCACTGATGTCTCTTAAACTCCCACCCGGCATCAACCCCCATATGTCCCTCCTTCCAACATCTCGCACAATACAAGTCTCCCTCACAGCCCACACACTGAATCGTCGCATCATCTTGACAAATAATACACCACGTATCCATTTCCTCATCTGTGTATTTCTTTAATCCTTTCCCTTTCGTTTCTTTCGCCATTTTATCAACCGGCTTAGTAGTCGGTGCAGAAGGTAACCCAAGAGCGCTAACAGGAGTAGATCCAAGACCCTTCAGCGCAGCTAACCTCGCAGTAATATCGTCTTCGAAATCGATCGATTTCCTGCTGGGTTCCGGGAGCGTGGAGGGTGCGGATGGGAGTGTGAAGTTTGGTTCTTCGCTATCATCCTGCTTGTATTTGGGGAAAGATGAGAATTTCCCACCCGCATCCGCGTTCATAGCATTAGTTCCTTGGGGTTCCTCTGCTTCATTTTCATCCTCGGCTCCCCTCTCCAAGTTTACCTCATCCAATAACCTGGCAACAATATCCTGCACTTCACGTGATTCGCCCTCTAAGCCCTCGATCTCTTTATCATTCTTCCTAGATTCCCCATCATCATCGTCATCTATGGCAAACACAGACATATCAAGGCCACTAGTCAAGACATTAGTCCGAGTGTTCTCCTCAGAAGCACCCTTTGATGCCTCTTCATCTGTAGCAACATCCTCACGATCTGGCAAAGCTTTCTTAGCTTCATCAAGAAGTTTTTGAATATCATTCGGATCATCAGGATTCAACCATTCAGACCCAGATCCCAGTTCTGCTAAAAGGTCGTCCAATGATTTATCCTCGTGGACATCATCTGAAAATAGAGGAACAGCATCACTTGACGTGGCTTGGTTGTAAAAACGGGATTGTTGTGGAGGCGATGTGGTGCTAGCAGGCGTGGGTGTTTCACTAGTGCCAGATCTTGATGGTGTACCGTTTCGTAGGCTACGCAGTCTCTCAGACAAGTCTGTTTCGGGCGTCGACACTTTTGCAAAAACATTTAGTGGTGGACGACTGAGAGCTTAGCATGTGTCCATAGGTTTATATTGGTTTCTTGCTTACGGGGATGCGTCGAGCTGAATATTGGATTTCTTCAAAGCATTGAGCCGATTCAGTAGGTCATTGTCATAAGTTGGAGGATCACTCATTTTTCCAAAATAAAATTGACGATGGAACGATTTGATGGTCAGAATTATTGCATTGTAAGAAGCAAGAGCTTGGATCTATGTATTGATACCATATTTATGAGGCGGCTACAAGCGAGCCTTGTCTTGTTTCTAATATTGAATGAATATTCCCAAATCCACCTGTCATTCAAGACTACCTAGATAAATGCGAATATTCCATCATTCTTTGCACAATTATACACTCCTTCGTACATCACACTTATCCCCCAGCGTTTTTCTGTATGATCTCAAGCCAAGTGCTGATATTGATGTCGAATTTTGAGCTAGGAATAAATGTCAGCACATCGAATCGAATTTGATTGCAAAGACAAAGATTATGAAAGCTTTTCAGAACGGGTTTCTTCTCTCAGTATGCACTCTGCGTTTAATGTGAGGCACTCGACGAGCTGGGATTATTCAGGCCTCATGGCCCTTTGTCATCATAAAAGCGGGGGTATTTGAAAATGAAATATTAAATGCATACCTGGAAAAGAGTTTATCGAGCGAACTTGACATGGAGAATGGATTATATCATGCCCACATGAGATTCGTGACGAAATTTGATAACTACTACCATCAGTACGGGCTCTCAAAGCTTGTGCATAACAATGTAGAGGTGAAAGCTTCAACAATATTTCAGAGAGAAGATTATGTCTCATCAAGACCAGCAATGTATACAAGGAAAATACATCGACGAGCCAAGGCAAGCCAAAGCAAGCCGAGAAACCACGAATATAATTGCCAGCTCAGACTAAGGATGACGATACGAAAGTTTTCATCATTTTAAGTCGGTGACGCGAACAGGTTGAAATGAATATTACTGACCTTTTGAAATGATGAAGCTATCATCGAAGCATTGAATAGAGTCAAGCTGTGGATTGCTCAAGGATCATCATAAGTGATCTTCCTTCTTTGCGGCGCGGAACTTGAGGCCTGGCTATTACCACCACCCTCATCATCGTCATACGCAAGAGACCCAATAGACTTCTCAACTTTATCCCATGTCCTCTTTCGTAGATCGGGCTTGACGTTTTGCTTAAACCAACCTTTCTCTTTGGCTTCTTGCGCTTTTTGTATTTTCTTCAATTCCTTCTTCGACTTCTTTTTTGGTCGCACCGGTCCGATTGGCTCTGGATGCGAAAAGCTTTCAGGAATCTCCCCATCTTCTTCCTCGGCCTCAACCTTTTCTGTGCGGACTTTTTTTGAAGTTTCAGATTGAGGTTGCTCATTGCTAGTCTCATTCGACTCTGTAGCATGCCTGCGCTTTCGAAGAATGGCCTGAATTTCTGAATGTCGAAAGATTGCGATTTGTTCATCCGTTAAAGTTCTTTTGACTCCATCAGGATAATACCCAAGGCCATCATCCTCAACCTCTTCTCCATAGTAATCCTCCACAGGACCCAAGAATTGTTGCGCGAAATGTTCAGTTGAAATATCGCCAAGGTGAGAGGTATGGAAAGCTAATAGATCATTCTAAATTTTCATTAGCATTTTAAAAAGCATTTGAGTAGAGCATATTTACTAACCTGTGTTACCTCCGGCGCAGACATAGCGACGCGCAATATAGAGCGTGGTCGCGGGTGTTTGTGTGGACATGTTGGTTGATAATGAGAAGCTTCAGCCTGGGATAGAGAAAGTTTTCGAAAATTTATGGTAGACTACGGTGGCCGAATCACTCTAGCGTAGAATCTAGCGCGAAAGCTCTCGGCCCACAAACGAAACTGAGACATCAACGTGGGAGATCAAATGAACATTTGCGCGGTCGGCCACCACCATTTCATTGTGCTGAATAGATAGGAATTTCAAAACTTTCTCAAATCATGATGTTGCAAGACCAGAGAATGTTGAAAATTTCCAAGGAGGCGAGTATGGCTTTTAGTTTCCTAAGGATATGGTACATGGCTTAAATGTTAAGGACCTCCTACAACGAACAAATTCGGTATCAAGAGACACTTCAATTGAAACAATGAGATATGCAGAAAAGGAAACGTATTTTACTGAAGCAAAAGCCACTCTTGCAGTTGTGATTATGATCTGTATTATAGCTATTATTACAGTATATAAGCAAAAGAAAGAGGGTATCTAAGCAATATCCATCACAGCCAGTCCCTCATTACGCCTCATGTCCCAGCCAAATAGAGCAAAGATATGGCTTCTACAAAATCAACGCTATGATTATAACATGTAAAAATGAAAAGCAAAAGGAATAGTCACTCTCCAAATAGTTGGAGAGCCTGCTTGAATGCCTCGACAACCTTTATATCTGAAGGACAAAGTTTAGCATGGAAAAGATAAGTGGTGGTAGAGCAACTTACAATGCAGCTTCTTGTCTTCCAGTGACTTTTCCTGTATCTGCACATATCTTTCTCTTGTCTTCAAACTATAACAAAATCAGCAGCGCCTTGTGAACTATGAATAAATACAACTTGCCGTTTCCATGCCCTCCCATTGTCTCGTTCCGCCGAAGACTCTGCCCAGATAGCGAAAGCCTTCAAGTATCATTAGTTTGGCAATATAAATCAAATGGAAGAACTAACGTCAGAAAGATGCTGGAAATCCTCAATCAAACGGTCCTCGTTGTCACTCAGTTCCTGGATAGCCGTCGCGTAGCGGTTCTCAAATTCACTCCAGCTCTTTGGAGGAATGTCTCTCTTGGGATTCGGTGTATCTAGACTGATCATTGTTTCATCTGACCCGGCTTCTGGTTCTACTTGCGGTGCCATATCTACATCATCATCTTCGCCAAGATCATCGGCGTGGTTGTGATGTTGTAACACGTGTGACCTCTTGAGGGGGGAAGAAATTGGGGATTGCGCGGTAGGAGCTTGAATACTGGGGGTATATTGCAGACTTGGACTAACACCTCGAATCTTTTGAGGTAGTTTAGAGGAAGAAGGTGTGAGAGCTGGTGTATTTGGAGTACCTCTGGCGGCTGATTTCTCCGCGAGCTTTTCATTTACAATAGCCATAATGGGACGACGCGGGGTTTTTGGAGGAGAGTGGTTTATTTGAGACATCAGGAAATGTGAATAAGGATAATCGCTAAGAATAAGCTAAGAACCGGTCCACAAGCAAACTTTGGCAGAAACGGAAGAACCAATGGAGCCGATAGTATTACCGTCGTAGCTGCCGTAATAGTGAGGTCAGGTTTTAAGTTCAACAGTCTCTGTAGTGGAGACAGCCTTGTTTGGGAAATGCGAAGCTGACGCCTGGTCATGTGGTTGACTAGATAAGCACTAGATAAGCAAGCGAGTCGAGATAAGGCGAGGCGATGAATCCATTATTCTGAGGTCATTCAGCCTGACGTACCTTCATATACCACCGTACCTAATTGTTTTCATATATACCTATTCTTCAACTTTAAAAGTTCTTTGATGTATCCATCATTCATTGAAGTCATTACTATCAAATCTTTCTTGCATAGCACATTATGTATTATATGCCTCCCTAGAATAGACTAAACCTGCACCCTTGATAGCATAGAATTATTAATTGCCTACATCATATCCTACAACTTCCCTACAACGAACCTTTATCAAAAGCTGCACGAGATGCAGTGTGATATATGTTTTCGAACAGGCGGACATAAACTGCCATTTCTTTGCCCCACGGATGCGCGCAACCAACTATACGAGCTTCGAGTACAAACCGCTGGCGTTCACCTGGAAAAGGATGCGCTTGATCGAGAAATCAGCAGGCGCTACCCGATACCCCTTTCAAAGGCGGGGAAACATGGCAATGAACAATCTGCGGCTGTCACCCAGTCGAACTATGATGCGTTGATTACTGAGCGGCAACGAAGTATAGACCGCACGAATCAAATTATTGCTCATGCAGATGAGTTGAAAGCGAATCTGGAGCGAGCAAAGGAGGAGCGCAATAAGAAGAGGATTGCCAATGATCGCAGGAAGGCGGAATTGACCTCGGCTTCAAAGGGAATTGAGGCCCGTAGGGCTAAGCAGATAGAGGCAGTTGAGGGTTCCACTCAGCGGACTAAATACAGATGGAACCAGACATATGACTTTATCGGGGAGTCCAGGGCTTATCTTTGCTATGAATCTGCCAATCTGTATGGGCTTCAAAGATTTAAGGGAAGCAATGGAGGAGATGAATATAGAATAGCTGGCGTTAACATAGTAGACCTGAGGTTGATGAACAGTACGTCCTCCCTATCGTATACAGAAAAAAATGCTAATCATGGTCTGCAGCGGCAAGCCCAGCCCAAGTATCTACCTCCTTTTCTCACATCGCGCATGTCCTCATGCTAGCTACTTATTATCTCGCTATTCGATTACCTGCAGAAATAACCCTTCCTCATCGCGATTATCCTCGTCCTACGATATTCTCTTTATCTTCCTCATATATGCATACCAATGTACCATTTCCTGGCGGAACCAGCTCATCGAGTAATAGTCCCTCCACCTCTCGCTATACCGAAAATACTTACCAGCCTCGACCAAGACCCTTATGGATCAATAAGCCTCTCCCAATATTAGTGAATGAGGATTCAGTAGCCCATAGCTCCTTCCTCGAAGGGGCAATTCTTCTCGCTTACAATGTTGCCTGGCTGTGTAAAAGCCAAGGGGTTCCTGTAGGAGACAGTGATACCACAAGCTTTGAAGACGTCTGTAACATAGGGAAGAACCTATGGAAACTGCTCATAGGCGATAAACCTCGTCTCCCGCCAAAATCACGCTCCGAATCTCCCAGCCCTACTCCACCCAAAACCCTCGATTCCAAGGGCTACGTGGAAAGTGAAGACAAGACCATTCAGAAACCTGGGCGCTCATCTATCGGATGGGCCAGTCATGGGTCTGCATTCTCATTCCTCGGGAGCGCAGAAGGTGCAGAGTTCATACGAGGTTTCAAGCTTCCACGTCCAAACCAGATGGCCGACATACTAAAGAATAAGCTCATGAGCGAAGTAGCAAATGCAGAATGGGAACTTTTGAGCCAAGATGCGTGGGCAATAGAGGACGAGATGCGTAGCGATGGAGTTGTGGTGGGTGCTAGAAATGAAGGGCACGCGACTTTTGATACCAGCAAGGAGAGGGATTATACGGCTGGAATGCAAAGTTTCATGAGTATGAGAACAGTGATGGATGCAGTTGAAATGGTTGGCGAGGGGACTGGTATTAATGCGGTTATTGCTGAGAGGCTTCCATTTGGTCTTGCGAATGTTACTGATAAGGACAGGAGGGAAAGAGAAAGGTATGTCAGAGCCAAAGCGGCTAAAGATAAAGACCAAGACAAGAAACCTGGAACGAGCGGGTGGACGAAATTGAAACCTAGAGGGTAAAACAACGTAAACTGTTCTACTGAATACCTCTTTGTATCTAATGCTTTTCACACAAATGAGATGAAGGTTCTTGGGCTGAGTATTTTGGGACGGAATATGAGTATGGATAAGGTTATAGATATGGATATGGATTTGGATATTGATATGAATCAGGAAGGGCTCAAATCATGATGTATCTCTCCTGCATATGAGCAAAGACGAGCAGTAGAAAGCTGATCTAGATTAGCACATACATGTATAATGTAATTATATTGTAGAACTTCAGCATATAATACTAGACTACATCAACAATGTACTGCATTAAATGAATCCAGCCTACCAATCAAAACAGCGGGATGGGATAAGTCTGTTTTATCAATCTCGATACTAGTTCATCATATCTATATCATGTATGATAATTGAGATGATATATAACTGTACAAATGCCGTGTACCATCGTTCAAAGCAAACAAGGAATGATGGTCTTCAAACTCATCTCACTACATCCTATCCGTGTAATATCATCTCGATAGATCGTAGCAATCTCATCCGTCTAATCATTCCATACCGTTAAAGCTCGTCTCATCTCATCCCCTGACTACCGAAAACCATACCGAGTTCACTTAATACTCGAAATGTAGGTAGTTTATATAATATACAGATATGAACCTCTCTCTCATCGATGCTATTTCATTTTCTTCGAAGAACACATTCTCATCAAAAACACAATCGTATATGGTAGAAGTATTCAATTCACCAGTACACTACTATTGTTTACGCATTTACAACACTTACCTGCAACTCCTGTTAAAGTCCCTGTCGAGTACAACTCGGTCTACGATGAAGAGAATACTGACTCATAAGGCTCGCCGGTCAACCACAGGTCTGGAGGAACCCACAAATACACCCTACCACCACAGCCTTCACACTCATAATCAACGCCATCACCATCACCACCACCACCATAAAACCAACAACCAACAGCCAAACCCCTATAAACCTCCCGGCCATGCCCATTCAACCCAAAGCTCAATCAAAACCAGTTTTAACAACCACACACAGAGGTACACACACACACACAAACTCACCAAGCGAGCCCCGAATCCTAGAAACCCTCCATCCGTACTGCATACGTGATGGAAGCGCCGGGAAATCACCAACCTGTTCATCGAATGCACAAAACACCGGAACCTTATATTCCTACCTAGGTATTATTCTACTCTGTACGAGAGAAGTTGAGTTGTGTGTTGTAGTTGGGAGGGAATTAACCTTATGATTGCGTCACAGCCTTACGTTTACAAATTCGTAGTCCGGTTTGTTATTAGTTGCCTAGTTAGCTACACCGGTGAGCCGGTACTTGCTCGGTTTGTTATTGGATACTCCGTAGTCGTTGTCATAGTCATTATATCTCCGTATCAAATCCTCCGTAGTGTAAAGTCAACCTCTGTCGTTTTAATTGGCTGTTGGTCGTTGGGCTTGGATTCGATGATTTGATGATTCGATCGATGATTCTCATGATTTTGATGGTTTATACCGTATTTACATTTACATTTACATGGCTGGAAGCCATCACTAATAATTTTCACATCTTCACCACTGTAACGCATGTAGTGTTATCTACCTCGAGTCTATCTACAGATAGATTACTCGTACAGTAAAATATATATCACACCGATCCGGTACATGTTATGAAACCACATGAGAAATATAACGATCCAATCAGCAAAATACTGCTACATCCACAAGTTCTCGAATAGAGTCCAAACACACATACACACACACACACAAGCAATCCAAGCCCTACATGACCGGTACATCCGACGATCCTCCAGCACACCAATGTCAGTATCCATTATCCATCACCTATCCAACACCCATCAACGACCTTCATCCCATCCCGCCAACAAACCAAGCCAAACCTCCATTCAACGCTACCATACCATATCACCGACTATCCGCTACAGCAACTACCTAGCCCACCGCCAACCCTCCGGCACCTAAACCAATCCATCGCACCAATTACGCACCGGACCTCCATCAAACATCAAACACGCCGTCGAAATGCCACTTCACATGTTTTATTCTAGACCGTCTTTATAGTATCTATGTACCGGTACGTGTGTATGGATCCCTTTCACATACATACTCCCAAATTTAGTAATCTACTACGATATGGATCCTATGATTACAAAGAAGAAAAAAGAAAATTTGGTTCTGCGAATGAGAAGAAGAGCTCGATGCAAATTCTTTTTAGGCTATTCGGTCGAATAGCTGTTTAGCCAGCGTTCAGATACCTAAGTACTATACATTTAAGAATCCAGAATCCAGAATCCAGAATCTAGGTTCGATTGTAAAAAGCCAGTCCAAGAATTTACTCCATGACCCCCTCCCTCCCCACCTCTCTCTATGCAACAACCAAGAAGAAAAAAAGCAAACGCAAAAAAAAAAAACTTGTGAAAAGAGACTTCTGAGTATCTACTTACGGCCCAAGGAAAAAAATTTGTTTACTACTTACTTCGTACTTGTTTACATATTTGCATTCCCAACTCGTTTCGACTTGCCCTCTAGAGTCCCGTTTCAGGAGCTCCAGCACTTGGACCTACCGCCATCGTCCTAACATTCAAAACTAAGAGCTTCTGAAACGCCGGGAGCGACGGGATGGATATGGAAATGAAAAGTAACGCATGAGAAAAATTGATAGAATGCTTCCCCATTCTCATGAGAAACAGAGACATATCAAGATGCTGAAGATATCACAGAAAATTATACATTTATTAATAGTGTCATGGAAAATGAAATCCGACCACCCAAAAATTTACACAATCTCCTATTCTAGAATCATCACAGCTCGACTCTTGTAAAATCACTTGTACCAAAAGATCCCTAGGTGAAGAAGATATTTTCGGTTCTCTGTCTTGTCGTAATCAATACATTGCGGGGTGGGCAACTAGATCTGGAAGTTCGAGACAGTCAAATTTGGGATGTTTTCCAGATTTGCAGAGACGATAATAAGAAGTTCTGGGAGAAACGAAAGTGCTTGCGTTGCCTGTCCGTATCTTGCTACCTACCTGGGAAGTATGGTATCGGCAAAAGCACGGTGCGTTGGCCGGTGGTTGACAATCGCTGAGAATGGGAGAACCACCGGATATGACTTTAGGGAGCGACCCCCGTCGAACGATAATGCTCATGGAGGATTCCGCCTAATACGATTCGATGCCTGTAGAGATGACTGCCGATTATGTTGTGTAAGCGTCGAAAATTCTGTGCCTCGAATCATCGTTGGAAGCTGCTGCAGCTTTTTGAAACTCTTGGTGTATTATTGATGTAAAAGGGAAATTTCTGCGCTGAAAATTCCGTATGGATCATGATCTGTGGCCTTGTTTTTTTGGGTCCACGCTCTCTCATTCATCAGCGTGACGTCGCATTCGAGGCATTTCATTGTCATTCTGGAGCACAAAAAAATCTCTTCTGCATAGAGATAGTATTATGGACCACAATGCTTCGTCCCTATAGGGCAAGAGATGATTCATTACCACATGCATAGTTATTGCATTACCACATGGTGATGATCACAGCCACCTGTACAAATTGTGATTTGGCAAAATGCTTTGATATGAACCTTGGAAACTTAAAGATAGGAGTCTGGACTGTGGACAGTGGACACGCAAACCATCATTTCCTCAAAGATTCTAGTGTCCAAAACAAACGGGATCGAATGGGATTTAAAGATCGTTCTTCAATTAGGTTAGAACTTAGAATCCTCCCGGATCCATAGCATCCATTCTTAGCATGTACGGCCCTATCCAATTCAGTCCTGGAAGCGTTACCGATACCACTCGTATACGCAGGCTGATTGCGCGCCGATTGAAATTTGGAAATCAACGGGAACACGTCTAATCTCTCAATACATTTCCTGAAAAAAGAAGGTCTCCGTGATTCCAATCAATTAGATGAAACGATGCCTTCATGAAGCGATAAGTGTCATGTAAGCTATGATTAATTGAGTTGAATTGGGACAGACCTCCTACCGTGCTTGACACTTTGATTGTTGATCTGTGGGAAAGAAACAAGTGTGGATGCAGTGGCATTTTACCCCTGGAATAGCGTATTCGAGAAATAGTGGAAACTCTATTCGTCTGACCAATTATTGGTCGTTTTCCCCTTTTTTTCAGAGTAGTCTCTCAGGAACGCGTTTTTAGTGGACCACTATCCCCCGGCGTTGCTTGGGTTCATCTCAATCGAACCCCCTTGCACCTCATGGCTTGAAGCAAAATCTAAATGTTCCAGGGCTTCCTCCAATGACTCGGCTGACCCAAATCGTGGCCGGGTTGCCAAAGAAGTCCCAACTGCCCACAGGCACCCCCAGGAAATGATCGTCCCAATTTAAGATGACCTTTAATAAATAACTCTCCCGCTCTTCTCGTATCTGTCCTTCTCTTCTTCACCGTATTCAAGAAACTCGCCGTTCTCTCGTTCATTCAGTTCGACACACTCCTTTGTTAATCCAACCAACTGAGCAAAACATCGCTCTCACACTCTTTAACACCAACGGCCTCTTACGATCAAACCTCTTTAAATTCAAAGCATTATACCAATTAGCGAATACTTGACAGTTATTATTTCCGAAAATGCGTTACTCAACCACCGCAATTGTTTTGGCTGCCATGTCCATTGGCGAAGCCGTAGCTGGACCTACTCACGTTCACCGACACAAGCATGAGAAGAAGGCGTAAGAATATCGCTCTGATGTTTGCAAAGAGTGATTGCTAATCAGATGACAATAGTGCTGTCGTTGAAGATTGGACGGCGCTGGACTGGGCCGATATGGGCATCAACTGGTCATCCGCTTATGAAGCAGGCAAAGCCTCTAAGACTTCCGCCGCTGCTGCCGCTTCAACCGATTCTACTCCCGCTGCTGTCGACAACCTCGCAGAGAACAAGATTGCCGCATACACTACTTCCGCATCAGTAGCTGCCAGTACCACCGCCGCTAGCTCATCCAAAACAAGCTCTGCCAAGTCTACCGCTACCTCTTCCTCTTCCTCTCTCCTCGACGACCTCGAGGATTTGTTTGACGAGTTGGTTGGTGCTTCCAACGGCCGAACATCTTTCGGTGCCGTCGTAGCCGCCGCTGGAGGAACCACCGATAACTACTACGGAAACTACGGTCATCCATATGGGTCCAACGTCATCAAAGCCGACTCCTCAGCAAGTTACTCCTACACTGTTAACTTCGTCAACACTCAATCCAAGAAGATCACTGTCAACATCTGGAACAAAGTTGGTCCTGACATGCAACCACTTTCCGGATCTGCACTTGCACCAAAGAACACCACACTCACCATCACTATCCCATCTGGTGGTTCCCAGAAAGTTGCCTTCGATGAGGACTCTCAAGTCGCTTGGGCCCAGGCCTGTAGTTCAACTGCAGCTTCAGGAGCCTTTGACACCACCTGGGGTGAGGCTCAATTCCTCAAGACTGGTTCCGGATACGATATGTCCGCCATCATGAACTCTGCTGGTAATAACTACAACATGACCATCACCAGTGAGGAAGCACCAGCCTGCACCAGTGATCCAACCCAAAACTACTGGTTGACTGCTACTGAGCCAATCGGTACCAGCGATGGCAGCTGTTTCATTTCACAAAGCACTGCCACTTTGACAGTTATCATGGGTGGAACTATGTAAAGTGGAGGAATGGGCGTCAACTCTTACGAAGAAAACAAAAAAACTCAACCTCGATATATAGTGTAATTTGCAAAGGCGAACTTTGTTCAAACCGAGTTTTGTAGGATACCCTATCGGTGAAGCACAAGTGACTTTGCAAGACGTGGATTGGTGCAACGGCTTGGATCAAAGTAATAGTCACTATAATGAAAAGGTTATTAGATATATCTTCACAGGATGGAGTAAGGAGAAAGGGATACCATTGGACACTTCCTTGCATTTACCAATTTTTACATAATGTATGCATTTTTTGAAATTATCAGTAATTCGATTCCGAACTTTTGTTTAATATTAATTTGCCAAAAATCTCCATGTGGTTTATTGTTGTGTGAGTGAGGATCATGTGTCTGTTGTGTTTCTTGTGTCAGTAGATTTCTTGTAGAGTAAAAGAAGTCGGGGTGGCTCGAGCCTGAGATAATGATAACTCAGCAAGTCAATTTCCAAAATGGAATCTCCACGATGCTCCCAGTAATCACCGCACCATGAAATCTGACAAGTGATGCGGGAGAGAATCAAGACAGACATCATAGTGCTGGTCTTCAAATGTGGGAAATTCCTGATTCATAGCTCAGAGCTTTATATCGAAAGTGTTATATCGAAAGTATGGCGAGTGCACGATGCTTGAAGTAATAGCAAATTCGAATACTCATGAAAGTAAGATGAGTGTAGATAGGTGGAAGAGCAGAGGAGTACAAACAATGAGTGATAATGATAGATGGATAAGTGATAAATATCATTTTATACAAGTAGTTCCAAGTTCTAATTTAACCAACCATTCATCGTGTTGTACATACTAAGTAAAAGTAGGTTTTCTCAAATTACCTAGTAAGTGAGTACAAACAGTTTGATGTTCTATCTGACCGTTGATGTATCGATTTCCTGTGATATCATTGGCTGTTTTTAACTTTCGGTTATGCATATGCAGGTACGAACGGCTTTGAGTTACCATGGCGGCTAATTTTGACAGATTGATGTGATATCAACCACTTGTGACCTTGCTACATGTTATCATGTTGTCACTCTCGTATGGCCTTGCGGCTATTGATTTTTTTGTTGCTGTTGCTGTTGCTGTTGCTGTTGCTGGTATAGATGCTAGTGATGGTGATGATTAAAATTGGGTTATTTTTAGACTTCTTTTTCAACCTCTCCATCAGCCTCACCCAACCAAGTACGATTGTGACTTCACTTCAACCCTCTTTCCTTTCTTCCTTCTTAGGAGAGTTGATCCTCCCGATAGATATCTACTAGCTACTAGCCTGTTCGGCAGTTCGTACTCAATCATTCCTTCCTTTCTTTACTATAACACAAACTACCGTCAAACAAATTTGTCTTATCCACTTCACGATCCTTCTGCTTCGCTGTCTGTTTCCTTTTTCATCGTATCAATTGTCTTCAACTGTCTCTCTCTCAAAACTAACCTAAGGTACCTCAATCCACGACTATTCATTCAGAATCAGACTTCACTCCAGATTCTCACTTCATTCTCACTCCAATTTGACTTCAACCACAATTTACCTGCTTTTCGCTTTCGACCTCTTCTGGTTCACCTACATATTAACTCCAGTCGCTCTTTTTGGGTACCTTTCTTCTTACGACTTACATGATTATTCCTCTGCGGCGATTCATATCATCCATTCTCAACAGTCATTCACTCATCCATTGATTCATTCTACTTCACCACTCACGAACGTTACGATCCAATCAAGAGGAATAAATTACAGTCATACCAAGAAACTCACATCACACAATCTCCTCAATACCTAATATATCTTTACGCCGTCGCAAACTTCTCAGCCCTCTTCATAATACGAACTGGAAGATTTCAACCCAAACACTCCCTTTCAAACAAAGACTCAAATCTGTCTCACGAACCGCAAGAATTACTTACTATCCATTTCTCTTATGCGAATGACAAAAAAAGAACCTTATATTTTACATTACAAGATCAACCATGCGCAGTAGCATTTTGGCTACGGCCTACATCTTATCTTCAGCAGTATCCATTGTCAGTGGCTGTTCTGAGGTCTCTGGAAATTGGTACTGTAATCCCGTGGATGCTATCTTGTACAGCAATGTCGGCGCACCAGGAACTTACAATCAAGTTACCGATATGTCCTCGGATGGAATTTGTTCTTCTACACCAAAGTCATTTTCTGGTCCGCTTTCTCCATTAGACGAAGAAGTTTCATTTCACTTTCGGGGTAATTGCAAAGAATTCTAGTCTAGCTTTCAATGCGATCTAACAAAATTGTCAGGGCCCCTTCAGTTGAAACAGTTCGCAGCATATACACCGGGCACTATGGCTGGCAAGGAAAAGCGTGAGGGATCGACCGCTAGACGGCGTCGCCATCTTCAGCATATAAATAGACATGCTAGGGCAGGCAATCAGAAGCGTGATAAGATTCATGCTACTATTGATGGACAACTTGTCTCGTGGGATGATAATTATCCGACCTCAGGTCTTGATGCTTCTAATGGTGATGCGAAGACGGCTACTGCTACAATAAATGGTGAAATACAAACATGGATCAACAATTGGTTTGGACCAAGTACCACGACAATGGTATCTCAAACATCTACTACCGTACCTCAAAGTGTATCTCAAGGCGCAACTACAAGCGAAGAGGCCCAGGAGACTTGTACGAACTTGAAATCCCTCATTGAATTGATTATGCGGCTGACATTCATACCTAGCTACCTCAATCGTTCCATCTATCAGCACAGCGTTGTCTCAGTCCCAAGTATCCACAAATCCATCTGCCTCCAAGCCTCAAGCATCTACAACCACATCTACCCCAGAGTCTCAAGTGTCTGCAAGCATAACCAGCTCAGCCACAGCTATAGCTTCTGGATCCTACAGCAGGATAGGTTATTATAATTCTGCAGAGCAGACTCTTGATAACCTAGTATTTCTTGGAAATCAGTAAGTATGATCATTTCCCCCCGCTATATAATGTGCACTTCTACAGTACAACAAGCGAATAACTTTCTTCTACTGTTCTCGCTTCTAATACCAATACCTAAGATCAATCACTAACTGAGTCTATCTTCATTAGTGGTGGTCAAGGCTCAGGCGTATTCGATGAAGCTTATGGTGCTTCACTTTCTTTCGTGAACAGCAGTGGCACAGGAGGTGCATCATCGCCTCAAGTCCTCGCTGACGCTACCTTGCCATCAAATGAAGAGATAGTCGTGATGCTTGACGAAGAATGCAACAACGATTGCGGCTATGTGCGACCTGGATCTGTTGCTTACCGTGAGTTACTGTGTTACATATGAAGATTATTCGTTACTGACACACCCATAGATGGCTTCAATGGAGCGAACAAAGTTTTCCTCTTAGAATTTAGCATGCCGATAGATGGAAGAACCGGGTTCAATGGTGACATGCCCTCGGTTTGGATCCTCAATGCCCAGATTCCTCGAACAATCCAATATGGGAGTCCAAGTTGTTCCTGTTGGGAGTCTGGTTGCGGTGAATTTGATATCGCAGAAGCCTTGAACGGTGGTTCGACATTCCTGAAGTCCACACTTCACACGAACAAACCTGGAGGAGATTCGGACTATTTTGTACGGCCGACTTCTAGTACAATGAAACTTGCCGTAGTATTCAATTCTGCCACTTCAACTATACATATTCAGGTTCTTCCGACGAGCTACGAGTTCCCAACGAGTCTGACAACAGATGAAATTCAGAGTATCTGTGGTACGAGTACTGGAAATCAACTCTCCAAATTTGCCATCTCCTAATCTTAAACTAGATTTGGAATTTTCAATTGGTTACAAGAAAAATTCCGCGGAGGAGATGATAAAAAAGTCTTTAGACTGGTGGTAGGAAGCAGGCGATCATTTTGTTCATAAAATACCCTTCTATTCTTGTGTATGTTGACGTACCAATGAGAACCTTTGACATCAGTAGGATAGTTCTATTGCATGGTGTCTTCCCAATAACACTGGGGTATGTGTCATGATATACATAACCTTTTCCCTGACGATTGCAAATTCCTGTGATACAGATCATGTCTGAAGTGATATCTTGACTAATTTGTGATGTCGAGGTATAAGTTTGAGTCATATATACTTAGGTATTCAACATCAATTGACTAGATGATTTAGGCATATAGTAGTTTAACCAGGAGGTTCTAACTATAAGACTTAATATTGATAGATATAGATTCTTCAGATGATTTTGAATATGAGCTTGTTAGAATCTGAAACTCTATTTTGTTAGAAAAAATACATGGAGATAAAAATTTTGAATGGGTTTTTTTAAATGAGTTTTTTAATAAAAAGATATAAGAATAGGTTTTTATTAGTTCTAATCATTCTTACCAAACCTCTAAATATAGAGGTTACTTTGTCTTCTACTCTACTACTGCTCTCTCTTATAATACCACTCCATATCCTGCTTAGTGCCGTCTCGAGACTCAATTCTCTCACTCCAAAACTTTATCGTTTTTCACGCTTTCAATGCCAGCGGCGTAATCTCTTTGTTCCCACAACAATTAATCTCTTCAAGTCTCTTCTTCCAAAATATCCACCTCACTATATTGAATCCTGAAATGGGTATCATCTATACCTTTTGGATCAACTCCCCTGTTTCCGAAAACCTGGATTCGAAATCCTGATTCAAAATATAGAGGCTTTCGATTTTGTACCCGTAATATTAAAACTATACTAGTGCAGTAGATAAAAGGTCTATAATAATACTAAAATGTTACTCGAAATTATAACTAAAAGTTTTGGCTCCATTTATTAATGGCTGCAAAGTTTTAAGGGTATTGTATAAGATCTATAATTCAATAAGGTATAATTCGGGATTACAAACTCCAACAAAGGTGAGGTGGGCAATGAACATATTTAGATTGTAGTGCTGGATGGTAAGGATGCTTGGAGAGAGAATCCATACTACTCGGATTTCTTTGACCAGGAAAGAAAGATTGCTCTAGATGGTTCCATTGGAGGTAGATGTGGTTTCCAACTCTGGATTATCTCTCTTCTCCTCTTTCTTTGCATTCTCACTCTTCCAAGAAAGAACACCCATTTCTTTTGTATGCAGCATTTGGCTTACTAATCTATTCTACACAGGATGCTCTGTAGCTATCAGTTTGGCGCCTTGTATGCACATATACCATAGCTTGTGGAGATCGTATTTGTACAGTGCGGTGGGATGTGTATATCCCGTTTGGGCGTAGCGACTTGCTATATTGCGAGTGAGGAGCCGGACTTGCTACTATAATGTATTGGAATTGTTAAAGTCTGTTTCTGCGAGCTTGATATCTAATACATTTTTGTATAAGATGTGAAATTCGGAGCGGCTTTTGAGTTTGTTATTTAAGGATGTCATACTGAGGGGATTTGATCGGATGGGTCTGGGTGAGTGGAGATTGTTGAATGGAAGGAGATGCTAAAGGACTCAATATTGAGGAGAGCTATTGATGGGTTAGCATGCTTCGGCTAGCATCACCAACTATTCAGGTAGATGTGAGTTTATTGGGTGCCTGACAATGATTATGTGACGTCATAGACATCTATCTGCATTCTGTCTCACCATTAAGGAGTGGATTGATTACTCACGGTTGTAAAACTCTGGTCCAATAGATTCCGTGAATCGCAATGTGAAAACCTGAGCTTCATATCTACAACGATGCAGCGCCAGTTTATAAGACTCGATGGAGGATGTGGTGAAGATTTAGCATGAGATGAGATGGGATCTTTTTAACTCTCGTATTGGATTGAAATAAGACTAGATAGACTGGACCAGACTAGTTTGACGTGAGAATATAATCTATAAATTAAAATATTCTGATTCTTGAGTATGTACAATATTCCAGGAAGAGCGGTGCTTTCTCTCTGCCTTCTTCTCTATCTCTTGTCCATTCGTGAATTCTTGATTCGTAGAATGATCTAGACTTTATACTCCAGAGTCTACCGTCCGGATCCTAATTATCTCATTAATTTCTACTGGGGAAGTTATGATTTCTAATACATCTACTGCATTTTACATCAAATCATATATAATCCACCCATCCATCCCCTTCCTCATAAAGAGCGAAAGAAACATTAAACCATAACACCATAATTTCCCCCCTTTACCAACGGTTCCACCTCGTTCTCAAGCCCAAAGCCCGCTCTCCTGATATCCACTATTGGAATGCTATTTCCCATCCCTGGATTTCCGTTCGGATTTTTCAGCTCACCATAACGAATACGCAATTCCTTGAGAGGTTTCGATAGTGATTCTGTGTTTCCCAGACAGGCCGCTTGGGTAAGAGTTCGGAGCTGTGATGGGATAGCCATGCTGGAGGTTCTATTTGATAATCCGGGTGTCGGGGGTGGTGCGGACAGGGAGGAAGTGGTGCAGAGCAGTTGTGTGAAATTTGCGTCTTGGGCTGCGACACCGTTTTGGACGAGAGCCCAGAGACCGAGGATGAGGAAAGGGAGGGAGAGGAGTAGAGAGAGGAAATAGGGGAGGAGGAGGTTGAGGGGTTGCGAGAAGGAGTAGATGTTGTGGAGAGTGAGCATGCTCGTGTTGGTGGGGGTGGACCAGAGGGAGTAGGAGAGAGAGGCGCTGAGGGTGATGTTTTGAAGGAGGGCATTGAGTGCGTTTTGTGTGATGACGAAGGAGGGGTTTGCAGAGGAGTTGGTGGTGTAGTGTGTAAAAGCTGTGTTGAGAGGAGTGCGGGAGATGATTGTGCCGTTAAGAGCTGGGGAGGCATGAGTTAGCGTTTAAGTTTGAGGATGGGATTAGGAAAGGACAAGGATTAATCATTGGGCTGAAACATACCTCCAGAACTCCAATTGTCGGCGTTCCCAAATCCTGGCGAATCTTCCCCCCATCCCGTGGCATCAATAGCATCTACCGCCCTTTCCTCATCATTATCAAGGAGAACAGCCGGCAACGCTGTAAATTCTCCAGCGAGGTAGTAAAACATAGTATCCAAAATTGTCATCATATTCAAATCCCGATAGTAGGCCAGAGCTTCAGCGCTCCAATTTGCAGGGTTGCTGCCAAAATAGTATCCGCTAGTAATTCCAGAAACGTTTGTGAAGCCAGGCACGATGACGGAATTGTCGTGGGTGTGCAGGACAAGATTTGTTAGCGGCGAAATAAAGGTGGTGGTGACGTTGCGTGTGAGAATATTGGAGATGTAGGTGTTATTTACAGTGTAGAGTGCGCGGCCAGGGGTACAATAGAGGTTGTCTTGTATCATGGATGTGTTCAAGGTCGAGGTTTGATTGATGGAGTTGGCATCAACGGTGTTTAATTCTGTATCTAGCAGGGATAATGTGCTACTTTGCCAATGTGCATTCGTATAGGTTCCGTTGTAAAGTTTATGTCGAAGCGCAGGCGTAGCAAGTGTGAGATCAGACCAGTTTCCTGAGTAGATTGTAAATTCTGGATGTAAGGTCGTCGAGTTGATGGTGACACTGGATGTGATATTGGTGCTGGATGAGTTGCAGTCAAGTGTTGGGCCCTCAAATTCTATCACAAAGGAACAATTGACGCCACAGGGTGAAGGTTGATCAAATGCTTGTCCTGTGATCATTGTTTGGAAAGCGAGGCGGGGAAGCAAATTGGAGTGTTTTCCCGTTAATAAACCGCTAGAGATTTCTTTTAGAGGTTGATTACTAAAGCAGAGTTTGAGAAAGTCTTACCTAGAAGTAAATCCAGATACAGATCCATCTGCACTCTCAGATATCGGTGATAACACAGCCAAAGCATATTGGTTAGCGGCTAAGCCAGAACCATTTCCCATCTAGTAGATTGTTTTTAGCCGAAAATGCTCGATGGATATTCGGGTCTCGATGAAAACTCACAAATGATGCATTAAATGTTGGAACCACTACCGAATTATACGATGTCCTTTGTATTGTAACAACATTGATAGCACCGGGAGGGAAACTGACTGCAACTGTCATACTAGCCATCATTATAGACAACACACACAGAACAGGAGCAGCACGAATAGCAGCCCCTGTACATATCTGAAAAGGATTGGACTTTAATCCGAAAAGAGTATCGATCGTGGATATCTTCATGCTTTGAGCACGCAGAAGACGCCATAGATACTGAACAAAAGATGTGGCCAAGGCCGTCTTGAGAAAGAATGAGAAAGCATTGGCGAGAATGTTAGACGCTGTGGAGATATACGTCTGAGGAGCAACTCTGTCTTTTCCGTCGGCTGCTTTACCTGAGATGTAGATGAATAAAAACAAGTGAAGGAGGGCGGTTGCGAGAGCTACAGATGAGAATGATCAGAATACGAATTATCTAATTATGTAGAGAAACATACCGAGTAGGTAACATGATATAATTATCGTTGGTGTTTCCCATCCAATTCCCCATTTCGAAAGAACGGAATTTGGAGTCTTAGGTGGTATCGTTTGGTTTTGAGAGCTAGGGAGGCTGGAATGCGACGAAGTATTTGATGATATGGGAGATATCGTTGGGCTAGTACTCCTAGGGGGTGTAACTACTTGCGGACTGGAAGATGTTGATATTGTCGGGGAAGATGGGGCTCCTAATGTAGGGGAATTGGTATTTGAATAAACACTAGTTGGTGTACCAGCTCTACCTGACTGCTGAACCCATGGTGCTGTTGGTGAAGTAGGAGACCCAGAATGTGTATTTCCAGTTGTCATGATGACTTTAGTTCTCCTGCGATTCGCGTGATTTATTTCGCTTGTGGAAATAAAGTTACAAATAACCTCCTATGAAGTATCTACCGATGATGATATTATAGAATGAAAGCAAGCTATTGAATAGGAAAAGCTTTGTGCGACGAATACGGGAACAACTTCTTTTATGAAGCTCTTCCTCGCTGATCGACCCCACTACTCAATGGGAAACTTGCACCACCATCATCACATAAACGCATGGTTATTAGACGCAGACCCGCGAAAATACAGGGTAGCGTTTGAGTTCGAAGCGTGTATACCCAATAGATTTTGACAATCTTTGGCCCCCTTATAGCGTTCATCGCTAGGGGCGACAGGACCCTCAATCCGGGCATATTTATATTTATTTTGCTTGCACTCAACTTTAATCGCACCATGAGACACACTGCTGGCCAAAGAATTATTGAAGATGGTGGGGATGAAATCCGACAGTTTGGTTCTGAAAAATTCGATGCTTGAAGGTGACTACATGGACGAGCTCATTGGTGCATTTTAAGCGCCTGCTACCTTGACGTACTGCCCCAGATTGGTGATAATGCTGATGCTCTTACATTAGGATCACAAGCACTTGCTTCGAAAAAGGTGAGGCGGGTTATAAGGCAAGTCCGATGTATCTGAGTGATTAAATAAGATACTGTACGCACAAGGGATCACAAGAAAATTGAAGAAGTCAGTGAGGTAGGTTTGCTAGAATAGAATCGTTGGTCCATCGCATGCTAGATTTGGCCCCAATAGAGTAACGTGATTGATAAGCAGCTGGCAAAGGAACTTGGAGAAAGCTGAGCTTGGCAAGGAAAGGCAAGGCAAATCCCACATGCACATGCGGCGTTGTGCTGCCTTTCCAGATGGTTTTCCATTTACCAACGCATTATCCGCTCTGTATTCAATCTCTTGAGGGGAATTGATGAGGGTCGACAGGGCCGAAAATGTAAGGTATCAAGTCTTTGATGAGCATAAGCTTGGCCCTGAACTTTTCATTTAGTCTTATCAGCGTGAATAATTCTGTACAACAAATACAAAGGACACCACAGCCGCATCTGCTTGACATCGCCTATATACTTTTTCTTGGGTTATCAGTCAAGTTAAAGCACTCCACCGACATTATAACTTATAAGTGGGATTTGGTTGAAGAGAAAAGTTTGATGCTGAAGAAGAAGAATAAATTACAATTGAAGGCTTGGCACATTGTAAGCTTGATGATTAATTAAAATTGAGGCATTTCAACCTTCACCTTACTTATCTAATCAATCCACACTTCGTTCTCTCTGCATAAATGCGAAGGAGCGAGATGCTCCAACAGATTGGTAACATTGAAACAAAATTGGCTTTGACTCCAGATAGAAAGCAGCTTGACCTTCGCCGTATGCCAATTCATCCCTCTCGGCTCGGGATTATGAAGAGCGTCAAAGGGTTACCTCTATCTCCATTAAAGTTCTACTACTACACTGTAGCTACTCTCGCTACTCTACTAGTTGGGTAGCTAAGACTTTGGTAAGCCATTCGCGGGGTGACAGGTAGGTCATTCACATTCGTCATTAACCGCAGTCGTCGTTACCCGCAGTCGAAATCGAAATCGAAACCGAAGAGCGAGCTTATTAGAGCAGCACAATCTTGAGGAAAGGTATGCTCGAATTCTCTTATAAGTACCTCCAGGTAAGAAGGAACGGAAGACTACATTCCAT
Source organism: Botrytis byssoidea (assembly GCF_014898295.1). Classification (NCBI taxonomy): domain Eukaryota; kingdom Fungi; phylum Ascomycota; class Leotiomycetes; order Helotiales; family Sclerotiniaceae; genus Botrytis; species Botrytis byssoidea. Next base: position 412,402 of record NW_024065843.1, read on the forward strand.
TTCCAGATTCAGATATCCTTGACTCAATCCAATCTTCACCTCTTAAAATCTTACTTGCAGCCTTTGTGCCACCACTTTTACCCCTCTTTCCAGCTAACAACACCATCGATTTTCCCAAATCAACAACATCAAAACCAACAATCAATATGTCTTCCAGTGATAAGAAATTGCTCGTCGTCTTCGGAGCTACAGGAGCACAAGGTGGCTCAGTTGTCCAAAGCATTCTCTCTGATCCTAAATTGAAGGAGAGCTGGGCAGTTCGAGGCATCACCAGAGATGTAACCAAGCCTGCTGCAAAGAAGATCGAGGCTCTCGGTGCTGAGACATTTGCTGTAAGTTCCATAATAGCTTCTACACTCCTTTGTTCAGAATTAACAAATATCTATAGGCAGACTTGAATGATGCCAAGTCTCTCAAAGCTGCATTGAAGGGAGCATATGCTGTCTTTGCCGTCACCAACTTTTGGGAGAGCCAAAGTGCCGACGTAGAGAAGAAGCAAGGAACTGCAATTGCAGATGCTGCAAAGGTATGAGATCCTTGGCCACTGAACACATTAGAGTGAGAGAACCCGAATCTAATTTTATCTGTTTATAGGAAGCTGGTGTTCAGCACTTCATTTGGAGTTCCTTGTTGGACATTACGGAGCGTAAGTTTTTCTACCCGCCACTCCTTCTTCTACAGCTCAAATTCCATGTTTTCATTATTGTCTTGTTTGTACTTTGATTGCTTTATATGTCTCGAGAAATCTAATATCCTACCCCGTTCATCTTTATTTGGGCATTTCAAAGCTCTCATATGACTTTCGTTGCTCCAACCTGTAACGAGGACTTCAAACTGACCAGTCTCTCACAGTCTCCAAAGGAGCCCTTCCCAAGGTCACACATTTTGACTCCAAGGCCCATATTGAGGAATATGTCAGAAAGATCGGGATCCCAGCGACTTTCTATTTGGCCGGATTTTACATGTCCAATATTCCTGGCCAAATGTTGCAAAAACTACCACCTGACAACAAATGGAAGCTTGCCTTCCCAATCCCAGCTTCAGCTTCTGTCCCACTTCTTGCTGCTGGTGAGTACTGCTGCTATCCGAATTCGTAAGAATTACTTACTAATATGCCACAGCTGAGGACACTGGTAAATTCGTCAAAGGTATCCTTCTCAATAGAGAGAAGGTTCTTGGAAAGCGTATTTACGGTGCCACCAAATATTACACTTTGACCGAGATTTTGAAGGAATTCACGGAACAGTATCCTGCCGCTAGCGAAGGAGCCGACAATGTTGAACTTCCTCATGAAGTCTACAAGAACATCCTCAAGGGTTTTGGCATGAGTGACGACGCTCAAGAGGAATTGTTGCAGAATATGAGATTGTTGAACGAGTTTGGCTATTATGGAGGTGATTCTTTGGACGAGAGCCATTCTGTAAGTTTTTCTAGAGGCATCTTTTTTTGGATACTCATACTAATGTCCCACTTAGATCTTGTTGGACAAATTGACAACATGGAAGGAGTTCATCGCCGAGCATCCAGCCTTTGCTGAATTGCAATAAAGTCTTCAAAGACTTAAATTCTACATATAGTTATTAGCTTAGGAGGAAGACTTTCGAAGTTGGCATGTGAATGAACGCGATTGGTATTATTCGAATTCTATCAATTTTATCCAAATTTTTCGTTACCTGTAGACAATGTGAACGTGATGATATGTGCTCTAAGTTACCAGCACTCAGGTTGTACTTTGTAAATGTAATCATCTACTGACATATCTGGAGTGTATCGTACCTAGGCAATGAAAAGATATAAAAGGATCTAGGTAGCTAGCTAGCATGTAAGTGGATAGGTAGACTGACTCAAACTCCCTTGACCGAAATACCGAGGTCTATCATTAGCCCAGAAGCGAATTTCGGGCATGAGCGTCGGGCGTCTTTTGATGAATTTCATTCCCAACCTCCATATGGAATTCAAACAATCAATCAACCAACACAATTCTCAACTCTTTCTTTCTTCATCCAAACCTATTCCTATTTACCTTTGACTGTATAATAATTCTGCAAAAATCGCTCCTTTTGGAGGTGTAATCGATCATCAATTTCTTCATTCTAATTTTACTTCCAAATCTGCTTTCAATCAAAACGTACCGAACAAATACGTCTAGCCAATCCGATTCAAAGAGCCCCCCGCAAAATTCTACTATCACAGGCTTAGCCTTCTTTATTCATCGGCCATCACGAGCTTGGATCTCATTAGAAATCATTTAATCTCATCTCTCAAATCCATCAACCTTGCGCCCCAAACTCATCCCTTTCACTGCCATAAAATCTTCACCGTCCGTGAAGGTACATCGGTGCAGTCTGGACGACATTGTTTGTGTCGAATAATTTATCATGGCCTCACCGCCGAAACCTTGGGAACGAGGTGGCGCTGCAGTTAGCACTGCGCTTCCAAGCCCTGGTTAGTATCTATAAGATAACATTTGTCTCTTATTTAATCCCTGCTAACGTTTGATCTTCTTCGCCTAGCCATGACTTCTACTACTGCTGCTACCTCGGGAAGTTCTGCTGGGCCATCGGTCTTATCATCTACATCTGCTAGTACCTCGGGCGCACCAGCCATACCCGAACGACCATCTACTCTTACGAACACCGTCAATCAAAACGCATCTGCATACTCACCATACGGCGCAAATAGGATGGGAGCAGTAGGAGCTTCGCCATATGGTATGGGAGGTATGGGATCTTACTCATCACCCTATTCAAGAATGGGAGGAATGGGAGGTATGGGAGGTTATGGTTATGGTGGTATGGGAGGCTATGGATCTATGTATGGTGGAGGCATGGGCGGGATGTATGGAAATATGGGAGGGATGGGACCAAATGATCCCAACAGTTTAACGCAAGGCTTCACGCAGAGCACACAAGCTACTTTCCAAATAATTGAAAGTGTAGTTGGTGCATTTGGAGGATTTGCTCAGATGCTTGAGAGCACATACATGGCTACACACTCTAGTTTTTTTGGTAGGCGGAGTCCCATGAAAACATTCTTCAAAGCGTTCTTTACTGACAATTAAAGCAATGGTATCTGTTGCTGAGCAGCTCGGAAACTTGCGCAATAGTCTGGGATCCATCCTAGGAATATTTACCATGATGCGCTGGATACGCACTCTCTTTGCAAAGATCACAGGTCGACCCATGCCTGTAGATGCCACCTCCTTAACACCTTCCGCATTCGCCTCTTTCGAAGGCCGCAAAATACTGCCAGACGGTAGTTCTCCACCTCGTCCATCCAAAAAGCCCTTCCTTTTTTTCATAGCAGCTGCCTTTGGTCTCCCATACCTCATGGGTAAGATGATCAAAGCTCTCGCCGCCTCACAAGAAGAGGAGCAAAAACGACTACTTGCATCAGGTCAACTGATGGGCCCTGATGGCCAGCCTGTCCCCGCACCACTCGACCCTTCGAAACTCGATTTCTGCCGTGTCTTGTACGACTTTACCCCCGAATCCGGTGCAGCAGTTCAAGGTGTAGATCTGGAAGTCAAGAAAGGAGATTTAGTGGCAGTGATTAGCAAGAGTGATCCTATGGGCAATCCATCAGAATGGTGGCGATGTCGTGCTCGCGATGGTCGCATGGGATACCTTCCTGGTGTATACCTTGAAGTAGCAAGACGACCCGGTCAGCCTATCGCCGAAATCAAGAGTGCAAGTCAAAGTGGGAGTCGAACTAGTACCATGACTAGCTCAAGTATCGCCAATGCCAATCAAGTAAAGGTACTGGCGGCCCCTCCTGCAGTAGCGGGAAAGGCAGGGGACATTGGAGTGGAAAGTTTCCAAAAGAGCCAGTTCTATTCATAAACTGCGAATATATTTAATAAACAGTAGGACAGTTTCTATGTACTGTTATATCTAGGGCTGGATGGCGTTTAGCGGGCATCGTTTCTTTCCCGCCTGTCTTTTAAAAATGCGATATCTTAGGGCTTTAATAGGGCTCGAGTGGGGTTTAATGATAGGCTGTTACCTGTAACAAGCTGACTCAAAAGATTCGTTTGGTTATGATTGACGATACAATACAATACTTTTTTTTCACGGCCTGTGTAGATAGTTGTTGGCATCAGGAGGCGTTTCTAAAAACTTTCTTTTCTTTCAATCTCTGAATAAGGTGCCGAGTTTGTTTCTCAAGCATATCTTCAAATATGTATATACTTCCACTGAATACATTACCCAATTTGACATTTCTGCAGAATTGTTTTCTCTTTTTGAATGGATACCAGGTAAAATACACTTATGATGCACAAACTAAATTGACAGAAACTCTTGTCTATTATTACCTTTAGATACACCACCTTGAGACCCCTTAATATCTGCAACATTCGTATCGCTCAATAACCGACATCTCAAGCAAATTCTAAAATGCACTAGTTCCAGGCTATGGATTCCACCTGTCCACGAGCAAGAAAGAATCAATACCTCCGACAAGGACAGGGCACAAAAACCATCAAAACCAGTCCCACCACCCCCATAACCACAGCACCATAAAGAAAATCCGCAAACCTCCCCACAGCCACCTTCCACTTCCTCTCCCTCTCTATATTTCTCGCCTTCTCAATATCCCTCACAATCGGTCTCGCATACGCCCCTAACATCCATCCTCTCATATCACTCTCCAAACTACCACAACTCCCATGATGTATATCATCGCCACTCCACGAAATACAATCGATATAGCGCTGCAGATCAACATCCTCGTCCTCCCATGGAACGGAAATCGCGATCTCTCTACCGGAAAACCAGCTTGCGATCCAGATCCGGATTTGTGGGACCGATGCGTGGGGGGGTGGGAGTGTATGCAGAAATATTTCGTGCTGGAGAATTGCGTGTGGAGATGTGAGGGTGATGTTTGTGGGATGAGCGGGATGGTTTGGCTGAGGTGTAACAGCGGCTTTTGTTTGTGTGTGCGGATGTTGTGAGACGGTGAATGGTTTGGGTGCGGGATGTGCATTTGCATTTGCATGTGGATGTGGATGTGGATATGGATAGGGTTCGAATTCATCGGAAAGGAATTCCTCGCCTGTGTGGCGGAGAGGGGTATCGTCATCATCGTCATCATCGTTATTATCATCGTAGAGATCAATGAGATTTCCCTCCATCCCATCGACTATTGAAGAAGTAGGAGTCATCTGCGGAGTCATTTCGTTAGACACGGGCTCGGTTGTCGAGATCTCATGATTGTCCAACTCGAATCTGACTTGGACATCTGATCGACGTGGAAAATTAGTTCCATACGTATTCTCAACCTCTCGTTTGATCTCCTCTCCTCTTCTATCGCGAGAAATGGCTGATGTTTGGCGATTATCTCCATCGCAGTTGAATAGGTGATCGTTCGTGCGATGTGGAGGACAGTCGCCATGGACTACCTCCGCATCTTCCTTTTCCTTTTCCTCTTCTCGGGCCCCGGAAAAGAAATGCCCCAGCAAGCTAGAAATCGAAGACATTTTGCCATGATCCAACTTGCTCTGCAATTCGTCATCCGTACGACGTGGACGGTTAGAATTACATAAATCTTGGTCTTCGTCAATCGTGGCCAGAGAAGTCACTGGGGTGGTCTTCAATACCACTTCCTTTGACTTTGTGGTTGAGTTAATGCTTTGACTCGACATTTGTGGTATCACAACCTCAATAGTGCGTTTCTGGACCATTTTGATGTTGATAGTTGTTGTGTTGTGGTTTCGGGTCAGAATGAATATGAACACTTATCAGATGGATATGTGTTGCTGTGAGATTTCAAAAGGAATCGATAGATAATGGAAGAATATTTAAGGTAGTGAATTACGGTAGCAAAAACCATGTACGGTAATGAATTGCCCGCGCGAGTTATATTATTAATAGCCTAGCCAGCAAAGCGAGAAAGTAATAAGAAACTTTTAAATTCATTCACCCGCTAAATATAAATCATCATAGATTATTTTCATCCATATACTTTAGCCTTAGTCCAACGGCTCTTCTATGAGCTTCCAATTCTTCGACCTTAGCTAATTGCATCACAGCACCACCAACATTTTTCAATCCCTGAGCTGTCAGTTGTGAACTAGTGATGTGCTTCAGGTATGATCCAAGGTTGACACCAGAATATTGCTTAGCAAATCCATATGTAGCTATTTCATTTATTAGCTCAGTCATACAATTATGTGAGTGACAAACTTACGTAAAGAGTGGTTGACACCAGCAGAATAATCGCCAACACTCTCTGGTGTCCATTCACCAATGAAAACACTACCGGCGTTTTCAACTAGTTCCACCACACCCGCGGCATCCTTGACTTGCAATATGAGATGCTCTGGAGCATATTCATTGCTAAGTCTCATTGCCTCCTCAATGTCCTTGACGACAAGAGTTATCGAGTGCTCAATGGCACCACGAACAATATCGACTCTTGGTAGAGCCATAGCTTGCGCGTGAAGTTCGTCTTCAATGGCTTGCAATTCTTTCTCGGAAAGATCGATAGCAATTAGAATGACCTGACTATCAACGCCATGCTCTGCTTGGGATAATAAGTCCGATGCAACAAATGCAGGGTTGGCTTCCTTGTCTGCAATGACGAGTACCTCAGATGGGCCAGCTGGCATATCGATACTTACACCAGCATTGGTGTCGTTGCTAACGTACATCTTTGCCGCGGTGACGAATTGATTACCTGGACCAAGAATTTTGTCGACCTTTGTGACACTTTCAGTACCGTATGCCATAGCAGCAACGGCTTGAGCACCACCAGCCAAGACAATACTCTCAGCACCAACTTTGTGCGCAACATAAACGATCTCAGGGGTAATTCTACCATCCGATCGAGGAGGCGATGCCAGCACGATCTTCTTACAGCCAGCGACCATAGCTGGAACACCGAGCATAAGAGCCGTACTTGGAAGTACAGCAGTACCTCCTGGAATGTACAATCCTACACGCTCAATGGGTCTTGAGAATCTGCTGCAAACAATACCTGGCATTGTCTCAACCTGTAATGGGTCCTCTTTCTGTGCTGCGTGGAATTTACGAATGTTCTCAAAGGAAATATCAATAGCCTCGATAGTCTCTGCTGGAAGGTCCATGAGTGATTGTGGGAAAGGAGCTTTGAGAACAGGAGAAGTAAGTGAAGTTGCCTTTTCGAACTTGTGGGTGTATCCAAGCAATGCCTTGTCACCTCCCTCTCGTACCTCCTTGATAATGGGGTTCACAATGCCCATAATCATGTCAGTAGACTTTTGGGAGGGTCTTTGCAAAATTTCCTTAAGATCTGTTTCTGATGTCGTTGCAGCATTGTATCGCTTCATAGTGATGCGTCCATTCTTGAGTCCTGCCTTGTCCTCCGCAGATTTTGGTACAGAAGCAGCTTCCTTGACGGCCTCCTTAACGCTTTCGGTCTTGGCTGTGGATGCATTGGTGATTCCTTCTTTTGCGGCCCATTGCCCCTTAGCATCTCCTTGTCTTCGCTTAACCTTAACACTCTTGGCATCAAGGTTACGTTCAATGTCTGCAAGGCTAACTCCCGCAGAGACTGCTTTTGTCAAAGCAAAGTAGATAAGATCTGCTGCCTCGAAAGCAATATCTTTCTTTTCCTTGGCATCACAAAGCTCCTCTGCCTCTTCCATAATCTTGGCACGCAATAACTTTTCATCCGAGAAGAGACGCGCGGTGTAGGATCCCTCAGGTGCCGAAGCCTTCCTTGAAACAAGAGTCTTCTCAAGCTTGGAAATTCCCTTGTATTCACCGAAACAAGTCGATTGTGGTAGGTGGCAAAATCCCCGTCCTTGTTGCTTGACTACAAATTTCAAGCAGTCCTGATCGCAATCCAAAGACACTCTAATGAGTTTTTGTGTATCTCCAGATGTTGCCCCTTTGTACCACAATCCACGCTTCCTGCTCTGGTATACTCCAGTTCCGGTTTTCAATGACTCTTTCAAGCTCTCCTCGCTGCTGTATACAAGTCCCAAAGCTACTCCTCTCTCATCTGTAACCACGGTAGGAATCAATTTGTCTGCTCTGTCTGAAGTCCATGAATCCGCAACCAATTTTGGAAGGGAGACTTGACCTTCTCCAGCCGCTTCGATGCTCAAGTGTGTCGCAGGTATGATAGGAATGGCAGAGAAATCTTTGGCAACTTTAGCAAGTAATTCGAAATCACTCTCGGGGGTTGGTAGAAGGAAGATTGGAGACACTTTCTTGGTCTTGAATTCTTCCAGCAGAGATCGAGTATAGGCTTCGTCCACAAAGGCAAGTAATCCTCCGTTGGGAAATTCGACATCTGTCTGCGGTTGTGGTATGATTGGAAGAACACGGTCTGTATGCTTTTCCAAGTGTGGAAGCTGTGATGGCTTCACAAACACTGTGCGAGCTCCAGCATCTAAAATCATAACAATGTCGTCTATAGATTCAATAGTAGATACATCGACATAAGTCTCAATGCCCACGTGTCTCTGCAAGAATCCAAGGAGAATATCGATGGTGTCATTGTTCGCTGTAAAGTAAACGCACCCCAGATAAGATAATTGGTCTCTTGTAAGTCCTACTTTTGATTCTGCAGGACCATTCCCAAGGTCAACACTAGGAAGAAAAGGAAGTGAAGTTGTAGTATCCATCTTGAATAACGATAGCAATATCTTGAAACTCAATGAGAATTCCAATGAAGTTTGGAGAGAAGTGAGTCAACAATCAGAAAGAAAAAGTTCGATCCGACAAATAACTGGTTATGTAATGGAGGGGCAATCAATCGAGTGAATGATACCACGAAAATAAATTTAAGGTGCGGTCTGTGCTGTATCGGGGTTATGCAGCTGCATTCATTGCCCATTGGCGTCACGGATATTTGAGCTCCCAATTGTGAATATATTCACATTACAATATAGAATTCGACATTTTTCGACAGCTTTTTATTCAACTACGATGCTCAACATTAAATAGTTTCCCAGTCAGATACGCCTCCCAAGTTAATCTCAACGACAAAACCTCACGCGACCAACAATTCAACCAACTCACATTTGCGACGAAATCAAAGAAAGATTCATTCACAAAACGTATAATCTAGAGCGCAAGAAACCTATTCCATCTCCATCATGGCCGACATAAACGGCGACTCCCAGCCTCAAACAAACGGTCAAAACGGGCACCCCTCCCCATCACCCCCAACACAAACCAGCTCTGCGCCCCTCTCGCAACCAATGCCATCCGCGTCCGCAGCCACGAGCTCATCGCCCGCGCCCAACCCCAGCGTCCCCCTCACCTCCCTCCAAGACAACGGATTATCGAAACGCCCGCGCGACGCACGACTCATCCACATGCTTCTGTCCTCTCTCGGCGTATCCGCATACCAAGAACGCGTTCCGCTGCAACTGCTCGATTTCGCATATCGTCACTCCTCTTCCATTCTCTCCGATGCGTTACATCTCTCTTCCGACGCCTACGTGTCACAGCAGATGCGCGCGCGCGATGCGCCGCCCGGGGGAGGGTTCAGAGATGCAGATGGACAGGTTAGCGCAAACGCGGTGCAGTTAGCTATTCAGAGCCGGTTGCAGTATCAATTTGGTTCGGGCAATGGTGGTGGGTTGAGCAAGGAGTTTTTATTAGAGACGGCACAGGCGAGGAATAAAATTGCGCTGCCAAGAGTTTTACAGAATGAATGGGGTGTGAGATTGCCGGCCGAGAGATTTGTTCTTACGGGTGTGCCTTGGGGTTTGAAAGATGAATGGGTGGAGGATGATGAAGAAGGAGAAGAGGAGTGGCCAATTGGGGAAAGTATGGAAGGTATCATAGCGGGCACAGAGGAGGATAATCTTGAGGGCGATGAGGAGGGTGCGGGTGACATGAATGATCTATTTGGCACTGGTGGAGATATTGATGAGGACATGGATAAAGAGGAATAATGGGTGTACAACCAATTCATAATGGCTGGCGTTTGGGGTCTAGATCTGTCGCGGTGATACACACTATCGGCAGCAGGAATTGTATGTTTCGAAATAAAACATAAGTTACAAGTTAGGTGTTGAGGGTGATTGTTCTCTGTTCCGTGTTGTCTCACTTTCCTTCCCAGCAAAAAGTAATCAGAGATTCAATTGAAACTTTCAAGTCGACAATATATTGGAGGCACTCTCAAACATCCATATATTGAACACACAAGAATATTGAACCTATACAGAATCTGTAAACTCAAGACAAGCACAGCACTGATCATAAAGAAGAATCCAAATTGATATGAAAAATGTATTATATTGCAAGCACCATCTATCTACTCTGCCACTTCCTTCCTTCCCTCCCCCTCCATCACCCCACGAGAAAAAATAAAAGAAAAACGGAAATGAAGACAAGAATGTTTGTCACGATTAGTCCTCCTAGCGCACTATTCTACGCCAACAGGGTGGAATGGACTGGCTGTCTAGGCCGTTGGTTCTATATCCCACGAACGATATTTAAAATAAGTGACCTCAAGTCCACGAAGACGATCAGGAGGTAGGCAATATGTGGTTTTGTTTGTTTGTTTGTGCAGATTTTCTTGCAAGCAAGAAGAATTGGAGGGGGGTTGGAGGTAAGGAAAAGAAGGTACAAACCTGGATGGATAGATGGGATATTTGGCCCTGGATGTATAGAATAGAGGAATAATAGTTGAAGAGCAGAGAGATATGAACGATACATAAATAATGATTCAATTCCTTCTTAAACCCATCATCGCCCCAAGAACCTCAAATCCTCATTCCCAGAAAGAGAGACAAAGGAAATCCCATCTCATCCTCATCCTCAATACCATTGTTGTATGAACAAGCGCAAAAGAAAAATCTCCTCCCTCCCAAAAAAATTCTTCCCTAATAACCCCCCGCTTAGTCACCCTCCTACTAGCTCCATCCCATCCCATCCTATCCAGCCGAGCCAGCCCAGCCACACAGCCAACCACTAGTCTACGCACAGACCATCCCAAAATTCTCCACGCCATATCAAATCCTCGCGTTCCTCTTGCCAAACTTTTTTTTTTTCTTTTCTCCTTACACTTATTAAAACGCATGATTAAATCAACCGCTTGATACCACTCCCCAACTGGCTAGTCGGTCATATTTGCATGCCAGAAGAATTATATTGTTGGCGACGCGGTTTGTATCTACCTAGTAGGTATGAATTTGTAGCTGAGGCGGAGTTTTCCTCGCGGAAGTGATGCTTGGGTTTGCGGAGCTTATATGACATTTACATGTATGTGCATGAGGGAGTCTTTTGGGGTTGGACTTGAAATTGGAGGTTCTTGTGTAAGGTGGAATCCGTTGGGTGGGATGGGAAGTAAGAGTGCAGTAGTAATTCAATGTATAAAATTTATATTCGTATGCCGTTTCTGTCTATTGCTTCTAAACGCTATGCTATGGTATAAATTCAAATCTTCTCAACACCCTATGCGCCAACCCAATGCAAACCGAAATATTACCATCTGTGTCTTGTCTACCAGTATACACACCTTTAATCATCTTTCCCCTTCATCGTATGCTTCTCATCCTCATCATCCTCCTCTCCTTCATCGTCCTTCTTCTTCCTCTTAGTCTTTTTTCTCTCAGCCTTCAACGCATCATGAACTTCTTCACTCCCCTCATCAGCCTTCTCATCCCACTCCACATCGTATTCATCAGCAATTATTTTGACCTCCTTCCTCAACGCATTCGCCTCTTCAATCAATGACTCCCATTTCTGCAAATCAAACCCTTTCGCTTGATACAACGCACTCTGTCGTCTCGAGACCGTCAGATTAAGCGCAGCCCTGTAAGACACCTCGCGGTTATGGTAGAGAAACCACAAGTAACCGAGAATAATAGTCGATAAACCTGCGAGATACGTAACCGGCTCCATGGTATCCCATCCATAAGATGTCATAAATGTAAAGTAGTAGATAGCACCCCACCACGACACAAGCACGCCGAAACCACCCATAGCAAGATGTCTCGCTCCTCGGTGTGCAAGCTCATCGCATTCTTTCTTAACTTTCGCATAATCTGCCAATTTCCTGCTAGTTTTGCGTAGACGAACTCGGAGATAATGAGTTCGATCATTGAAAGACGGCACGCCAACTCGGATTTCATGAGATGCACCTTCGATCTCAACTGCGAATTCCTTGCCCCGCGCAGCATCACGGATGAAATCTCCGATCTCAGTCGATGAAGACCAGCGAACAAATTTCACTTCTCCTTCAGAAGATTGTTCGCGTCCACGTCCCGAATAACTTTCTACACCTCCCTCGCCAGGACCTCCCCTTAATTCACTTTGTATTTGTTTCTTCTCTTCGCTAGATATATTTTTGTCTTTCGAACTGTTGATTTTCCCAAGTTTCATAATCTTTCCATCGACCATCTGTTCGTCTGTTCCCTCTTCTGCTTCTCCATCCATGTCATCTCTTCTAGAATCTGCTTTAATCTCACCTTGTGCGGAATCTTCAGCACGGAAATACACTTCGGGTACTTTTTCAGTATGTCCATCTTTCGCAGTTATCATGGGCAATTCGGATTGTATAAGTCGTTCCAAATAGGAGAGAGGTTGCTGAGGATGGACGAGAAGAGCCAATGGCTCAATATCTTTCCGATCAGAGTTCTTATCCCGCGTAGTCAAAGGTAAAATGAGCTTCAAAAGTCGAGAAGGGGTAGTAAGAAGTTTGCCTGTATTATGACTATTAGACGAGTTCCTCGCAAAAGCAAAAGAATGAATATATCAAACCTTTTGTCATAGCCCCAGCACTCCTATTCCTCTTCACAGGTGGTTGATCGGCACCTTCTCTATGCCATGGTGTTCGTGCTTGTATTTCCTTCTGCTGACCGATTGCATTATCGAGTTGATTGTTGAACCAATCTTCTTCCTTGTCCAGTCCCTTTTGACTCAATTCCTTGGCCTTTTGTGTGTGGCTCTTCTCTTCTCTCCATATATTCGTCGAAGTGAATGTGCGAAGACATGAGGACCGGCTCTGTTTGATAAAAAGCTGTGATGCGGCTCCATCTCGAAAAGAACCTACAAATGAGGCCGGTCGGTACGTCGTTTGGGATATACTCCACGGTAAAAGATGTGTCGCTCGTCGCATGTTCGCGAGCCCTTTGACCTCTATCTCGATGGCGAGAGAGTGAGCTTACGGTAATGGACAAATGTGATCGAAATGCCCATTTCCCTAGTGCCTATCCGTTGTCCGTTTGCCTAGTTGTCATTACAAGCTTACATGGACCTTGGAAATTCTAAAAGTTGAGAGCTCGAATGCTTGATCCCTGTCGTGAATGACGTAATGCGGCTGTGTCTCATACCCTTTAAATCTACCGGGAGGTACGCAGGTACGGGTGCTAGAATATGATAAGCACTAAAGTATGAAGAGATCGCCACCTACGAAAGAGATCGTAGCAATCTCTCCTGACGATACATCTGTCTGTAACAAAAAAGCAATCAAATCGGTCATTGGATTTATATCAAGTGACAGGCAGCAGAATAAACATTTGTAGGGAGTTGAAAAGATGTTATAATATTAAATAGCTATAGATGTTTTGTTGGAGATACATGACTTCTCATAAGTAAATACAAGTTCCGAAAAATCTTTTCTTAGTGGTGAAACCCCTCCCTTTTGAAGATGGCCGTAAAAATAGTCTATCAATGATTGACTTTAAGCTCCATCAATTTGACCTTTGACTGGAGAAGTTCCCACACTGCGTTCCCCCTGGGTACGGAGTCATCTTCAGTTTCTGTAAACGAGCGATGCTCCCAAGGCGGACAGTAGCTGGGCATTTTCTTTAATAAATCTCTCTGCGCACACTGCAGCATCTTCGTCTTTTGAGACTCTGGATCCATTGCAGTCCAGTCTACCTCCACGAACTCCGACCTGTCAGCTTGCTCTGAAGCTTGCTCTGATCTATCCTCCGCATCGTAGTATAAAACGATGTCCTGTAACTCATAGCCAAGATATATGTGAGAATCAATGGCGTCGAAAATGTTGGTCCAGCTGAATGCTGCGGTTTCGTCTTGGACTAAACAGCCAGGATTGTAGTTACTGAAGTTGCAAATATTAAATGCGCGAGAAATGCCGTTCGTCGTGGCTAGTTGTCTTAAAAAGCCATCGTGAACCCTTCGACCCCACCCATCAGGGGTTAATCGTATTATATCGGTGTCAAAATTGCACCATATCTTTGCTTGCCTTTTCTCGGATTCGTAAATATCCTGTCGAAAGCAGAGAGAGTAATGTTTTAAAGCCTCCTCTCTTGATTCTTTGCATGCGTAGAGGACATCTGGTGCAGGTGTATTTGACTTGAAGATAGCGGGACCAAATTGATGCAAGTGGTTCAACTTTCCATCGAATTCGACATCGACCCTCCGTTGTTGTTTACATGCCATGCCCCAGATCAACAGTCTGATCTCGGTAGGAAGAGCTCCAAAACAGGTAAATGTGGTTGCGGCAGTGTTTGATCTGTCATTTCTGACTACGCGGTCATTCTTTGGGGATAATTCCTCAAATGATAATGCCGGAGATGGTGGTGCCTGTGGCACGTTACCAAGACTTTCCACTTGATACTCGAATTCGTCGATGTATGGAGGTGACGGGGGTGCCATTTCAATGTGCTTTGTCTTCAAATCTTGCATCATATCTGAGCGGAATCGGGAAAATCTTTGTGACAATGTATTCATCTTCATGGTCAGAGCGAAGCTTGTGTGCGGGGACTAGATCTCTGGTCCTATGATGTATGTGTGACTGCTAATCACAAGAGTTGTAAGGCGGGGTGATGTATAACTTGAGTTGAGGGATTGTGCTACTATGTCAACAATCGAATGTGGTATGGAAGATGTCAAGATGGGTAGTTATGTAGTTATATAGAATATTCAAGAGTGTATGAGGAGAGTTCTGCAAATGTTGGGGGAACCAAGCCTTTTCACTTGAAGTTGAGAGCATGCATGACCCCGCCCTACAACTAGTAGTAGCAGCAGCAGCTCACAGCTCACGTACGCCACCGGTCATTATCCCAAGAGATTCCGACTCGGGGGTGGACTCTGGCCGTCCCTAGGTGGACTCGCCAAGTAAGGTTTAGAGATTGAAGAAAGCAGGGAGGTATCCATAGTCGATCATCCAATATATCAGCTAGAATCATGATCGCTCCTAGCAAAATCGAAACTGATAGCATGAATCATTCCTCTCATTTCCAGATTTTTAAAATGCGATCGTCAAGTATGGTTAGAGAGTGGCCTTTGCATGATTCTGGCGAATTTAGCGTGGAAGCTATTCAATGTCGGCGAACGCGGAGGCCGATACCACCGACTTTTCCTGGGTTCACACCAATCGCAATCATATGAAATTACCTGTCATGCATGTTACCCACAATTCACACTCTGGCGGAAAACTCAACCGCATCATTAATGTGGTTATCATCATCATATTGGTCGACGAATTCCATGACTAAGTCGCAAAATCAGTCAAGCGACGTCGGGAGGTTTTTCCCCAATTTCCACCCTGACGGAGTACTCCTTTAACATTTATCACGAGAACACGGAATTTCCCACATTTCTCCGAAGACCCAATCGACGTCTTATTGTATAGGAGAGGGACGAGAGGGTCAAGCGAGGGTCGTCCCAATCTGTCAGATGGTACAGTGGCTACGGTCGATATCCAAGACTTTGTACATACGCGCAGTACACGAGGACAGAGGTACGTAGGTAGTACATGCACAAACTTGGAAAAGATACATTCATATAGGAAGAGTCAGTTGGATTTCGCAATTTGTTAGCCCCAGGTACCTCATCAAAGCCGTCAGTCAATATTATCGAAAGACTTTTTCAAACATCCCACATCCATTATTACTTACTCTCCTCGAGATCCTGAAACAGAAAAAGAAGACAAGCAGTTCTAATAATATCGAATATTGTGGTGTGTGATGTACATGTCGGTTGAGACCAATTAAGGTTTATATCAAAGATTCTCCTTATATTATGGAATTAGAAGGGTTCACACATTCTTAAGGTTTGAGGGTCTCTACCGGTATTTCTGGTATGGATGGACCGTATGGTAGCGACTCTGTTCTGTACTACTTTTACTACTCTGCACTACCCAGTCAGCCAGTCTCGAGCCAGCCAGTACCTATCGATTGGGGTTCACCCCAAAAGGAACGCTTTGACCAGCGGAACGGTTAAACCTGTTTAAACGCCGTTTTTGTCATAATTCTATTCTTCAAGTGGCATTTTCAGTCTCACTTACCTAGTAATCTTATCAAATCAGATATAGTCCACAGCCATCAAAATTCAGCTCTATCAATATCAAATCCATCCGCAGACAAACAAGCCAGGTCATCCATTCTGTAAGGGAGGAGAGAGAAGGGAAAGAAAGAAAAAAAAAAGGACGTAATCTGATCAGCTTTTTCCATACCTCTTAGAAGACCGTCGATAATTTGATTGTCCTTTTCAATTTTAATATACAATAAACCTTCAAATAAACTTCAAATTATTAAAAGCTAATGATCATCATCTTCTTTTTTACATTTCACATATACATACATATTTTTCATTTGTTGTTGTTGTTGATAGAAGAGGTCGGAGAGGTCGTTGGCAGGGTGAACTCCCCCTAGACAGTCCTCGTGGAACCCGCCCCCAAGAATTTCAAATTATATCATATGATCATACATTGAAACCAGTAAAACATACACCTTTGTATAAAACCTAACAAAGCACTCTTGCCGTGCACAAATGATTCTGCAAAACCTCCAGCATGATGATTTTCCCACGGACTCTAAAACCATGACTGCATAGCTGCACAAAAAATGGTGCTAATAGCCTTGACAACCACGTTGTACCCAAGGAGACAAAATACAGGTATTTTCATTTTCTATGATATCACTTGTGATAGCTCAATTAATGCAATCAAGATCGACCGGTAGACCGACTCCGTATCAGATTGCGCTTTGTGGAGCTTTTCCGTCGTTCCGTTTCCGTCTGAAGGCTAGGTGAAACGTTGTACAAGTGTACTCTCTAAGCATCTTTTAATTTTCATGCATTTGTGTGGCGTCGCAGTGACACCCTCCTTATGGTATCGTTCTTGCTGGGACGTTTGAAGAGGTATGGAAAGGCGAGATCTATTTTTACGGAGGAATGTCCTATTCCTTCTTACATTGCTTCAGATTCTTTGCCACCAGCATACATCCTTTTCGTTTTGCATATGCAAAATGCAGTCCGGGAAGACAAGGGAAGGGGAGCAGTGAGAGGTTGTTGAATCTAGCTGCTGAGAAAGGCATTGTACAGGTAGTGAGAAGCCACAGTATTTCGATGCACCCAATAATCGGCAAGACCGATACAGACTCGACATGGTAGTTTAGCCCATTCACCGATTTCCGAGTCCAAAATTGTTCAGTCTACTATACAAAATTGAAACTTGCGCAAATTTTCCATGGGAACTATAGCCGAATATTGTCGGGAATGTTGAATGCTGAGATTGACCCAAGAAGCTAACAACCATCTTTTCTGAATCTGGTGTCGTCAACCGTCTTAAACATCGTGACAAGTATCAGGTAGGGTCAAGCTTTAACAAAAAGACTAGGCCTGGGATACGATTGGCAGCGAATCTGTACATAGTAGAAAGGGGATGCACTTGATATCAGACGTGTATCAGCTTCTGCACCCCGCAGTTGCGTTTGTAGGTATTGCATGATTGTTCCTCCCCCCAAAATGCCATGCAGTCGCTCACAAAGCCTTTTTCGGTTTTGAAGGGGCTCGAACCAAGACGGGTAAAACTCGCCTCAAACATCAGCAAAATTATAGCCGAGTTTCAAAATGCTTCTATTCTTGGTAACTATTGTAGTTCAGACTGGCTATTTTTGATGCACATACATACATCGGATATGATTCCCCACAATATCGATCATGCCTTAGCATAACTGAACATAAATTCAAGGAGTCTCGTTGCTTCAAATTCCCCACATATTCCATTTGGTGGGTGTGGATGGTGCATTTCAAAGTAAGTTGAAGGCGGCACGTATTGCTTGTCAATTGTCCATGAAACTCCGCACAATAAATGATTGAGTGGAGTAATAATTGTGGATAGATGAGCAAGATAGAGGCATGCCCGGTTTGTGCGGTACCATTACCACTCAAGTGTGCTGTGGACCTGTGGTCCATTCGAGCAGCGACTTACTGGCGTGAAAACTTTCATGGGATTCCCATCGCAAGAAAGTTGGCGTTTGTGCAACTTTCGCCATCATTTCAGCACGGTAATTGTTTACCTGTGAGCAAAAACATTTTATTCTCTTTGATGTGTCGAGGTTGCATTGAGTATTGAAACAATCACAATGCAGGCGCTTCGAAACATTCTCTTCGCAGCTTCATGAATGCAGACTGCTTGTGAGGAAAGGTGATTTCTCGCTCTTTGACGAAGCCAGCCTCTTGCAAATGTGAGATAAACCTGTGGTAAGTTAGAAAGAAGGGCGGTGATGAAAGCAAGAGAAGCTAGAAAAATCGAAAAATACCTCTCGTTGTCCACCCGTGGCTCAAGCACAAAGGAATTAGTCCTGTAATCTTGTACTAGAGCCCAGTGCGCCAAAGCAGTGATCCAGCATTGCACTCTATGCTTTCCCCGATATTCAGGTTCACCAACCAGAACATGAACACCACGATCGAAGTCTCCTACGCTATCACCTACATGTTTCCCAAGGATATCTTCTTTTGCCCAATATAATTCAAAGTACCCAAAAGGCTTTCCATCCCAGAGACCAATGACGGGGAATGCATGATTAGATGTCAAATTGGCTTTGAGAAATTCTTCTTGTGTAGCGATTGGGCCAGAGCAGCCCCAAAATCTATCAACCCGAGGGATATTCATCCAACGGTTTAAAAGCTGGAGATCTGTCATTTCAGTTGTATTGTCGCTTTGATGTGCAATAGCGCGAGAGTGTGCGGATTGCAAATCTGCGGACAAGCATGCCCCAATAGAGGGGATCGACGTGCTTTTGGCATGGTCTTGGAAGGGCGATAAGCTTGAACCTGGACCGTTATACACCACAGGCTTGGGGGATAAGGAAGCAACTCGAAAAGACAAGTATTGCCCTACACTAGGGATGTAACGTGTATAAAATGTCTCACCTTGGCGGGGTGGCTTGGGGCGTAGGGGATGGCGCACACCTGACGTGTTCGTATATTGTGTGGGAGGTGGTGGATAATATGTCGGCAAATGGCTTCCAGATGAGAAAGGACCAATGGAAGCTGGTGACCATAGCCCTGAAGAAGTAAATGATTCAGTGGAATCTCTCTTATTGGCGGGAGACTGGTTGCTTGTTGTATCACGGATGGGTGAGCCCGGTCGGCTGCTCTGCGGAGAAGCTAGAGATAGATTCGGGCTGAAAGTAAAAAGGAACAGCCGTGCCGACAGCTGCCAAAATGCTCTTCTTGAAGTGAACATGTTTGACCATCCCTCGGGTGTATTCTCCTCTATCGCGAGGCCAACTGATGAATCATCCGATGTAATTAACCCCATTCTTTCAAGCTTTTGTATTAAGTTGCGACCCCGCAGCACACCCTCTCTCCTAATATGTATGCGCCAATCTGCCTTTGGCTTTCCGGCATCAGGTGTATTTTTGGAAGCGGCTGTGGTGACATAAGGGGACGGTTCTGGTTGATGGAAATACCAGTATAATGTTGCCCAGAGCATCATCGCGATCTGCCGAGTGGGGCTGATGGGAGCTCTGAAATCATTGCTCGAGGGGTTTGAAATGGAAGAAATAAAGAGGCTATCATTGCGTAAAGTTGGAAGTCTGAAAGGATGTATGTGTGAATGTCGTTCGGCTGGCGCATCTTGAAGCTCTGTAACTTCAGAATCGCTGTTTAAGGGATGTTCGTCCGAATAATCCTCGGTCTGGATAATGACAGTCCAGCCAGCAGGGAAGATGCTGCTATGTGTGTTCAACTCATTAGCCTTAAAAAAGAAGCCTCCAAAGACAGGGTTGACTGTTATATGGTAGCCATTTGGCAAATGCACAATCGTAGAAACCATATCTTTTGACTATGGTACACAATCGACCTGGCCCGAAGTTTTACTGCTTGCTTGAACGCGATGGTACCTATATATTTCGCATTGACAATCAATCATAGAAACCGTACAGAGCAAAATAAATAGCTTGGAGAGCATGTCTGGCGGCGAGCGTGGAGGGGTAGCACGACCAGGTGAAGTGGGGTGTTGTTGGTAATGCGAGCTTCATGAGTGGAACGATGAAAGAGCCACAAGAAACGCTAGTCACTCAAATCACCAGGTAAGTAGTCAATACTAATAAGGATTTCTCTACTCTGTGTATCATGCGGTTCTTTATGAGTCCACTTCTCTGGAAAGTCTAGGAATGATTATGATAAATCAATTGTCCTTCATAGGTCGTCGGTACATTTCGATGATTGTTATATGAGCAAAAAGTGGGTTGAAGAGGCACTGGTGGCATGGACTGGCTCGAGACTACTAGCTAGGTAGATCAGCGCATCATTCTTGGCCGTGGTGGGGGATAGGGCTCTTTATCTACGGAATACTTCCCTGGACTGTGAATTGAAGTACCGGTAACTGTTATAAATAGATATGTATCGCTTTATTAATAATGAAAGAGGTCGCGTCTGATATTCGATGTATAGATGCAGACAACAACCGTCTAATGTGAAAGGTCTTGGTAAAGTAAGTATAAAAGATTCTAGCATTCCACATTCCACATTCCACATTCCACATTCTAGCATTTGGAATTCTAGAATCCTACCTCGAGTAACGTGATGTATCGTGAAATGAAATACATCCCCAATGCTGTACTATATATCTACCAATCAGTGGAAGCTGGTGAGTACAAGCTTTCTCTAATCACAACGCCGGCGTGTGTTAGAAAGGAAGCCAGCCATTTCATCATTTGGCTGGTTACATTCAAGCATACTGGCGTTGAGTACAAAATACGTCATAATATGCAAATGTATTAAATATCCATTCTGACTTCTCTTAACTCTATGGCTCAATATCCAGCCACTACCAAGAGAGGGAAATTTGTTTCACCACGATTTACAACAGAATGTGATGGAAAGGTGTCACTGCAATGGAACGGAATCATTTACACCCCTTCACGTATCCAAACTTACGTCAAGACTTGCAGGTCAACCGGACTTAATGCGAGCTCTTCCGCCGTTCCTGTACTACTGTCTGAAGGTGAGTTGTCAATAAATTGAAGAATGGCACGGCTAATGTGTGCGAATACATACCATAACGCTGGGTTTGGGGTAACATCTTTGATGAGTGATATATCCATCTGCACGCTATCCAGTTCGTGTAAGCTATGTAGGCCGGATCAATCTATAATCTACGGCGGCACAAGCCAGCACGCCGACAAGCCTTTGATATCAGTTATACCACCTTCGCTAGATGAAGGGGTGTAATGATTACGTGATCAACAGCAGATTGATAACAATGTATTTGCTGACTACATCAGGTATGAGGTTACATTTTGAATTGCTACAAATCGGATAATGTGCCCCTCTGGAGTCTGGACCAAGGTAATCTATTCAGGATATCAGATCCACTAATTGATTGCAGATATATCTCGAACGATTGGATAGAATGAGATATGTGAAACGTAGTATATCTAGGATGGTGAGTGGAAGCTCCTAAATTACAGTTAATAGCAAAATTTATTTAGTGTATATCTACACGAGTCCAGTAGTAAAACCTACTCATTATTTCATAGGGAGCATGAGACTCGGAGCAGTACCGGCATAGACTTCTTGCCGTCAACTTTTTAGCAGAACCAGATTATTATCTCAAGCCAAGCATGGCTGGTTCCACTGATCGTCTTACAAAGCATTGTCCAAAATGATAACACCTGCCGTTAGACATCAAAACAGTTATTGCAGCAGGGATCAGGTGCGGAATCTCGATATTTATAAGAATCTCCTTTCACGGGGGTGTGCATGCTGGTTTTCCCCGTGAATGAACCCATATTTTAAGGTGGTGCAAATATAGGTATGTAGAATCTCTGCGTCACCCATTGACTCATGAATGTGCCGCGCGTAGTGACATTTAAGTTGTTTTTTTGCAGAGTTATCAACACGGCTCCGCAGGGTCTTCTGTGCAACTGAGCATTCCTTGGGGTAATCCGAGTTAAGCGGGTGGTTTCGGCGTCGGGAGTCTCTCCGACATCAGTTGCCCCGAACTTGCAGATGGCCGGCACACACTTCCGGTCAATCCCCGTACATTACTTGACTAGGATTCAGTCTTTTTTACCATAGAATCATTGGTGAGGAAAATACTGCTGCCATCACTTGGTCCCAACCAAATTGAACCAATGTTTGTCACCCCTGCCATATGCAATACTTTCTACTTGCGCCAGATGTTACTGCAACTAGACGCCGATGATATGCATTGAGAGATGCGGGCTTCACAGACCCGAAGTTGGCACTGGCCTATCTTTCGAATCTTGTAAACCCATAACTTGCCACCCTTTTATACGTAAAGCCCTGCAAGCAACGCGGCTACCTAAATAATTCTACAATGGTCCCGTAAGTTCGCTATGAGTATTGTAATTCTCTCCATCCATACTGCACGTCCAGTCTTCAAAAAGCGGAAACTCGACAAGCCCCATCATGTCTTCACCTGATCTGGGCCCTTTGGCAATGAGTCAAACAAAAGATGACCTCGTCAAGCATCTAAACATTAGTGCGGAGACGTATACCCTGATGGCGGTAAGCATTCATTTCAACCAAACTACCCCCGTTGACTCGACTTTATCATTGCCAAATTGAGAAGTTTAATCAATAGAGTGCTTACTTATCTTGGCCACTATTTCAGAAAGAGACAGATGTGGTCTATAGGTGGCTTATTTCGGAGAAATGCCACCTCAAGAAGAACTGCAAAGGGAAACCTCCATACGATTGGAGCGATATTGTCGAAATATCAAAGGATGAAGCAATGAAACTGATAGTCCAAAATGGTACTGATCAGACTGCATATTACTGGAACTTAGCCAAGCCGACTGTCGACTGCCCAAACTGGATCGCAAGATGGTTCTTATATCACAAATTTCGCTATCGAGATGGTAGGAACAGAAATATCAGGGCCGATAGTAGGGATACTGCGCCATACAATCCGAAACCCCCTTCGCATCACCATCACAACAATTACCACCATTCGCACCATTCTTACCCTTCACACCATAGACATGTACAGGTAGATGAGCAATACAGCCACTCTTCGTACTATTCAAGTGCGTCCATGAATACAGGTATGTATGATGGCTTCTATCCACCAAAGTTATCCACACAAGTTGGAAGCAAAGAAATGACGTCTGTGTGGAACGTATGCGCGCCATATATCTCGCATAAAAGACCCTTTGTGCAGCAGTTTGCCACTAGTCAATGAGCTAAACCATGGTTTTGGCGCTCTATTCTAACTACCGACAGGAGACAGTCAGGGATACGATTATTCTTCCACTGGTGTGTACCCTCCCCGCTTCTCCACTGCCTAGAGTACTAACGTATCTTTTCAGAGCCTAGCTCATCTGCTAGTGGCTACGCCACCTACTCATCGAGTCAATCCTATACACCATCTTCGTCGTACGTATCGTATACGTCATCGCCGATCACGCGAGAGAGTGGACAGACTAAGCCATACGATCCAGTTAGAGATCTTTAGTCGCCCGGAGTACAACTGTACGAGACGCGGCTATATTGGCAGACCGCACATGAAGATATGATGTTATGAGTTCTTTTTGTTACGATAGGATGGAGTTCATGGCAGGCATGAATGCGAGGGGCGCCGGGATGAATTGTTACGATAATCATGGGAATATAGTTACTTGTTCGGTTATTGAGGAATCAATGGTCTAGTCTTAAAGCATGGGAGTTTCATCTATTTTACTGCTGGGGAGGCATGTATACGAATGTCCTTTGGATCGGAAATTGAGTTCAAAAGTGCTTTAATATCAAAATATCAATGCCGTCTTCAACCACACCCTCTTTCGCAACCTACTGATGTTTATCTCAAGCATACCTTCATTGATTAAGTGAACATACCACTCCTTGATTCTCTATCTTACAAATTTTTCTTTGTGATGATTAGCCGTTAGGCATATAGCCATAATGATTATTCATACTATTGGTGGTCTGGAATCAGGTATTTCTAACTTCAGAGCACTCATACGAGCTTTGTGCACTAGAGGCATTCGTATTCTTACGGTAGATCATTTCGACGAATAGTGCTGCATGGTTTGCGAGTAGAAGTGTGGCAGCCTGTGTTGCTGAATAACAAAACTTGGAAACTTGGATGACGGTATTGTATAGAGGGTCCCAAACTTCCTGTCTTGTGTGGTTAGCCATGTTAAAGCCTCATATCTTCTACACAGCCTGAATAGTCAGACAAAGAGTAGCTGGGACCATGCAAATATAACCATGAGGGATCAACCAAGTAGACGTTCGATCTTATGTAACTTAAACCTCTATTCAATTCGAATAAAATACAACGAGAAAACGAAACGAACGGAAAATGCCATCACTACCTCAGATTTCCTCACTTCTGCGTAATATATCACACATACGACCCCTTGTTAAACACTAACCACAAGCTAAGCCCCCCTTTAATTTCCTCCCACGCGATCAAAGTTACACATGCACGACTTGATTATGCGAGCCACCAGTACGTTCTGGGATAGTTCTCCAACGATCCGGTAATTTCCGTGCGTCGAGTAGTAGTGCTGTGTAGTGTGGCTAGTGATGAGTCGGTGAGCCCCACGTTTTATGGAATTATGTCGAGTAATCTTGGGCTCTTTGGGAGTAGTGTGACTGACCCCTTTGTACTGTTGGGGTAGCCAATCTTGTGTTCAGGGTCTTCTGCTGTGGAAAGGTTGCTTACAAAGTAGTTTTTGTGACTTCTCATCTACTTAGTATTACTTGAGTAAATCTTGTATGATTTGAAGATAGAAGCTAGTGGACGTCTAAAGAGAGTTCTAGATTACATTTGCTTACCTACGTAGCTAGATATATAGCTCATCATGGCATACAATTTTTCAGGGACATTCATGGTTTCAAAAAGCTCTTAAAGTAAGGTCTGCCGGCGGGACAATAGCCATATGCAGTTTCTTCTGCCCCCGTGGTCTCAAAATGCAGTGTAAACCGAAGCCCAACGATACACAAGTAATGATTCGTATAAGGTCAATCTAGAGTTTCTATAGGCTGAACAGTTACCCGGTCCTCGCTCTTGGAATTAGATATGCAATTAAGCGTGGCTTTGAAGCATGGCTCCAGATTCACGAGATCATTGGAGACGCTCAGATTCCATCAACCACTGATTTGGACTCTGGTCAGTACAGTTCAGGCTATTGAATCCCTTGTTCTGTCCCTGCATCACGCATACAGTCTCTTTCCCCGCTTTATTCCACTAGCATGTCATGGAAACTTGAAGATTCGAACCCTTTTGCGGGGATCCCAACCGTCTGGCACTCGTCCACTGAGCGGCTCCCAACAGTTGTTTTGAAACTTATTGCTAACTGTTTTGGGCTTAATGTCATGAGAATAAATACACATATCAATATATTTGTTACTATATAAAGGATTTATAATGTGGAATTACATTAATTGAGAGACACTCGGTACCTGGATAGTATGGAAGAGTGATTTTCAGGTACCATCTTAAAAGGTATGTTGACTCGCGTAGCTCCACGAATAACAAATAGATGTGCATTCTTTCTTCTTTTGATCACATTCGTTCTCCACGTGGCTATTTTAACAGCCCACGGCCAGGTCCATCCAATCCCAACAACGGTCGATCACAAAAATTGAGATCTAGAGGATTACATATGCGATAGTTTTACTGGCGGTATGTTGCATGATACTTGGTGCCAACTTAATCAATGTACATCATTATACCATTTGTACATAGGTAAGAGCCCTTTATGCTTCCGAGTAACTCCAATGTTCTCTTAATAGCTTGATGAGAACTGAGATGTCATTTCCATGTTTGTTTCTAATATATGGAATATCTGGGTGTTGACTTTGATGCAAATTCTTGTGGCAATTGGATCTGGTACATTTATAACGGGCGATTATTTGACTGAAAGACATTGGTAGTACCCAGTAGCAATGAAAAATTGTTTGTAAGCAGTGATAACCCGATATAAGCGTTCCAGTGTGAATTATGTGTCGTGCATGGAGCGTAGTATTTACCAGGAAGGAGAAGCTGGTGGCTTTGCTAGATGTCCTGTATTCTGGGAAACAGCGGATTTATCAAACTCATGGAGAACTCATTTTTGTCTTTAGATATTCTCCTTCAGCTGTCAAGTCATGGGAGACGACAAGCGAAGCGTATTTTATTAAAAAGACAAACTTGCCATCATAACCCAGGTAGAGTCTATGATCTTGAGGCATTGTATGCCCAAAGAAAAGATCGCACAGATGGATAGATGGTGCAGTATTATTGCTCGACATGTATTTCTTTTCTACAAGCTTAATTAGATATGCTCCCGGGACCAGTAATCTTGTTCGTTTGAAATCAATATCGAATCCATGAATCATTCTCCTGTGAGAACATCATCTGCAGAAGCTTATTCTCATCGAATGACTTTATTTAAAACATCCATTGTTGATCGAAAATAGTGGTGATGTGGAATGTGTATGGGTGAGTGAGTGCTACACCTGCTGCCGAATACTATGTCACTGGCACATTCTGGTGTAGCGAAGGCAGCTCAACTCGTCTGATCTTTCTCCGTGGAAATAGCTCAAGATCATTATAACCCATGGATCAAATTCCGAATCGCAATGAAACTCCATCACCTGGATGGCTGGATCCCAATTCAATCCCTGTATTATTCATTCAGGAGAGAAGAAAATTTAATGCTATTATCTGTACGAGGATCAGATTATTCGAAATCTTAAGCTCTGACAAAATACAGTGATATACAGTGACATACGGGTGACACTAGCTTTGCAGTTTGTTTACAGCTGTGGAAATCCTGCGCTACTATACGAGAAAAGTTTCTACCAAAGGCATTACAACCCACCTAGCACATATTGGCTAGTTGTATGGTTCAGTTGTCGTTACATTTGAGGAGCCCGCCAAGTAAATCAGTTTCTAAGACAAGATGTGTACTAGAGAGATGGATAACGGGCGAGTAATGTGTCGAAACGGAAGACGAGTCCCTATAAGCATTACAGTCGATCATCAATAAATATCGTCAGAAAGTAATGTTGACTTTAATGATTCTATTGAATGAGATTATGTATGTGCTAACCTAGAATCTATGGAATCTAGGTCGAGTGGAAGGTTACAGTCAAAAGCCGAATGACTCAGCATTTAACTTGCGTGTGTAGTAGATACTACCTAGTACGTACCTAGGTATTTCTAGATGAGGAGTAGATTGTAATTTTTGGTTGTTCTTCCCTGCCAATGCAAAACATAAATTCAACGTCAGATGAATGCGTCTTTTTTGAGGGTAAGGAGAAGAAGGGAACATGAAAAGCTTATATCAATTAATTGTTTTATTCTCGCTACTTTGGTCCTGAAATTTATTCGCCACGAGAATTGGCACGAGGAGAGCTTCACAGGTGTTACTCCAAGGAGATGATTTGGTCGGCCATCACGAATTCTTATTTGCAGATACCTACGTCACCCATCAAAATGCTTGGATTCGAAAGTCCTCATTTCTAAAGCTAAGATTCCCCAGATGCTCTCGTGAAAAGCAGCCATACCCTTCAATCATTTGGTTTGTGAGCGTCAAATTTGGAGTGAGCAGAAGTTTCCAACACCTATTTTACATTTAGCAGACACGAACACTGCAAATAGGAGCCAAATCGATTTCTCCAAAGCTGTAGGAATGCAAGAATATCAGCATCTACTTTACGTTGGGAAGAAGGCGTAGCTGCCAACACGATCAACAACTTTGAGTGGAGGATCGAAAATCAGATGTTGCCGGTTATAATCAGCATAATGTCGCACGAGTCTTGGCGATTTAGTCACAGGCTAATTCAAATTGAACCACACCAAAATATCTGTGCCGATGCGATGGCTAAATGCCAGAACTCATGTGCCGAATCGACGTCTAAATGATGAAAAACTTGCGGCGCCGATGCCGATGCCTATGCCGATACAGGGTTCGGCCCGAGCCGAGCTCAAATAACTTCAAATGCTCAGATGCTTTCTCGCTTATCGTGAGACAACCGCGAGTCTAATCGATTCGGCCATCATATCATGAGTGAGTTTCAATATTGGTATTCTCGCTACTGACATACTTATACAATGTACAGCTGGCTGCCTTAAATTCTATCCATAGCCCAATCACGATCAAGATTTTTGGCTATGGATGTCAACGCTTTTTCAAAAGCCAACGACTTTCCGTACTTCGGTATGATATTTGAAGATGGATAGATGCACCCGGATGAAACCACATTGTTCAACTGGAAGAATGTAACCAGTATTGCATCTTTCATTGCTTCTTGCGCCTTGAGTAACTCCTGTCGTCAAGCGATAGAGCCTAAAGTATGCAAAGGTGTGACTGAGCTATTTGTAACACTCAAGTCTTCTCTAGAAAGGAGTATAGAAAGCTTCCGATGTTTCGGCTCGAGAACATGACAGAATGTTAGAATCCTGTCATTCACTACGAACGTTTGGTTCGAGACTGCTAATTGTGCATTTTGGATAATTCTTTCCAACTGGTACTGCATGAGAGCTTCAGGGGAGCTTGCTGGCTCACAGCCCAAATCATTTGTTCCAAAACGATAGGTTTAGCATCTGGCTGGGAGCCAGGTGACTTGTCGCTTCGTTATATACCGACATGCGAGATATATTGAATCGATTTCTGAAGCAGCAGTGACTTACCGGCGACTGATGTGCGGGAGCTCATGCACCCGATTGTTGGCATGATAGGGCTACGAGGAGGTTTCTATTAGCCGCGAACAGTCGCTTGAAACCGGGCCAGGGCCGCAGTTTCCTCGGATGTACAGGAATTATTGTGAGCGAACTAGTCAGATTATCGATTGGCTTTGACTAACTACCTAGGTACTTCCAACTAAACTCAAAAGACCTCATCTCTATTCAAAATACAGCACTACCTCTTTTCAAACAAGACTCGGAGCGTCTGCTAACACTATTCTCAAATTGGTATTCCCTTGACAGTCCAGGCCAGAAGGCATATACATCTACATGATGTTGGGTTTCTCGGAAGCTTGGGTGACAATTAGCTGAAAGAAGATACCAGAAAAACAGAAGAACAGCATAGTACAGAATTGGACTTGAAGTAGTGCTGTGATACTTCTGGACTAGTATTAAAGTGTTTCTAGAAATTCATTGGCTCTTGAGTATATCATAACTATTCCTTCTACACTTCTATAACACACAGCAAGTGTAATGGATATTCTAGTGTTTCATTCTTCTGGTGGATGTAGAGGTGAGAACTAAAGACCTTGTGTCTGCAAGTCGTTAAAGATCACATAAGAAACTGTGGTTACGAGTTCAACAAATGCCCTCCCAAAGATGGTCTCAACACAAGCTAGAGATTCACTGTTTTCACTTGATCCAAACCAAGTTTTGGAAAAATTCTCTTTACTAGTTTTTGAAATAATCCTTTTAAAAATAATTTGACTTGTTATTAAAAAGAATTTTTGCTTCGCCTTGATTTTGTGTTTGTTATGATGCTGTTGCCTTGCAGACCTTTGAGCAGTATTCACTTTGGGTTGAACGGAGACTTTTGATTAGTTCAGTTTGGTTGTGACATGCTTTCATCCTTTTCTTTCCAAGAGTTTCTAGAAGTATCTTGGTGCTAAGGCCATAGATTGATGATAGGATGGAATTCAAAAACGCTCAAATGTGTCCTAACAATACACAACCATCTTGCTAGATTTCTATGAAATCCAAGAATATGAAGTACATACTTATCCATTGAAATATCTAATGGAATTAGAGTTGTAGAAAAGCCACAAAAGATGGCAGGGAAATATTTTCATATTCACTCATCATCATCCTCGGAGATGACTTCAAGATTCTCGAGTGGTGGGGGGGGGGGGGGGTAATGTTCTTGGTTGAAACTCTCCATTAATGTACCAAGGGAAAGAGGCTATGTAGTAGTTATTGAGTGAGCTGTATCTGTTCAATATAGATATCTAGAGGCTCCCTTTCTTGAACAAGAAAATAGCTTCTGTAAAAGATGATTTTAATTCCTATTCTTCTACCAAACAGCAACTTCAACTCAGATGATGTTTAATATTGCAGATATTCAAGCATCCAAAGTGATGACAAAGAAACACACAGCCTTTCCAAAATGACTCAGAGCCTCAGAGCCTCCGAACCTTGTTGTCCTCAAATTAAACTCATGTGGACACCGGCTCGGAATGATCCGAGGAGCTTGACTTGTGAAGTCTCCTCTGGAAAACCAATAGAAATTGTCTATTAGCCGAGGAAAAACTTGCTCAACGCACTTTCCTATATTTCCCTCCCGACACTTCGAGTTTTCCTTTTCCTTTCACCGAACCGCGCAACTACGAATGTAAGTAAAATTCCTGGGAGCTCCTGTCTTGATGGATTTTAACTAACTGCAAGCTTATAACGACGATACAGAACATCTTTGTACCACAAGATCTTTGCTCACTTCTCGTCTTCTCACATTCGTCTTCTCGCTGTCTCTCGCAATCGTCTTTTCACAGTCTTCTTCTCACAACCTTCTCATCGTTGCCTTCTCACAATTTGTAAGTCTTCAAACTCTTCTCTTCATTATTTTCCTCAAAATCTCCCGCATTGTACTGGCAAAGCTTAAATATTGCGCGCTTTCAACCTATTCTGTGCAACTCAATATCCATATTGCACCAGAGCAGCAAGGAAGTTGAAAGCGCGCTATCTGCTTTGCTTATTGCACCGCATTTCGTTGTGCCAGTTGAGACTGCACATCTCAGAGCACCAAAAGTACTATCTTCCTTGAAATTCTGTCCTTCATTCTGCGTTTTCAAAGAGGATTGGCAGCTGGCTCACGTTGATCTGTTCTGCCTATGGCAGTATCAGTCATTTTGCCAACTGAAACCTCTCTGCAAACAGCTTTAGAGACTTCCTTTTCTTCACTTTACATCCGATGGCTCTTATCTTGAGAAGAGGACAGCAGCTGGGCAGTTGTGATTTCATCTGTGTAAAGCAGTGTAAGTCAATGTGCCACTTGAGACTGTACTTCAAGCTAGAGCGGAAAAACTCTCCTTCAACACTTCCCATCCTATCTCCTACATTTCAGAAGAAAGATCAACTTTTGGTTCATTTTGATCTGTTCTGCATATAGCAGTATTGGTCAAACTTGTGGTTGAAACTTGGCTTTGAATAGCACCAGATAAACACTTTCTTCTCTATTCCTCTTTGTACCGCTGGTTCCTCGAGAGAAATTTGAAACCTGGAACTTGTCAGTCAGCCTTGCTTAGGCGGCTTTGCTCAATTTGCGAGTTCGTGCTACGCATCGAGAAGCTCCAAGCTCAAATCTACCTCTTTCAAGTGAAATCCAACAACTTCAAGTTTTGATGCCATCCAACCTAATAATCATCTCGAACCAAGAGCTTTACTTGACCTCTTTGGTTTCAAGTATTGTTTTCGTCTTTCGATATTCTTCTTAACATTCATTTGTCTACCAATAGACCTGGACCTTGCTAATACAAGTCATTTTATAGTCATCATTCACAATGGCACCCGTTCGTCGCCAAGCTGCTGCTAAGAAGCCTCGCCCTCGCAATGTGGCCAAGATGAGAATCGACGACACAATCGCGCGTTGTCCCGGCGGTACCCCAGCGTACCAGCACCGGAAGGAGTTCCTTCTCGGTCGTCCCTGTTGCACCGAGGACGAAGTGAAGATGGCACGCGGGGCTGACTACAAGCCGCTGCCCACCTACAAAGGCCTCCCGGCTGGAACAAAGAAGGCGGTTCGCCTTACTCATGAAGAGTATTGCCTGATTCGGGATTGGCGAGTGCAGAACGGGGTAGCTCCCTTCAGAAAGAAAACCTTCAAGTCCAAGTGGGGTTGGAACCATGAAGACGGGTGGGACGTCTATTACATGACCCACACCGATCAAGATCCATCCTACCGTTAAACTTTGGTGGCCTTACGGGCACTTGTGAGGAGAATCGTTGCTTTTTCCCTCGCCTTATTATGCCATCAGGATGTAAATACGTGTACCTAGTAGGACTGTACGAACGGTACGTATCACTCGCTTAGTGGAGGAATGGGCAGGGTCGGCGCGGTTCTCTAGGGATTCTAGTAATGCGAAGCAGGATTCTATTGTATTTAATTCTTTAGTGGATCGTGGGGGAATTGGCGTTATGCATGGCAGGGTTTTTGTAACAATGGTATATGTGGAGGATATTGGTTGGGGGACCCTGGGACTGGGCTGGCGTTGTATTATGGTATATTCGGAGGATTTGGCTGGAGACCCTGGGAGCGGGCTGTTTTTTTAAGGTATATGAGGGAGATTGGGGGTTGTGTCCCAGTTCTCCAGGAACTCGAAATCTGGTGGTGGTGGAGTGAGATCGCACCACACCAGTTGGAAAGGTCGGACAAGGTGTCCTGCGGTCGAAACTCGAACCATGGTTGTTCCTTCCGTGGCATCCTCGAACCCACCGCTGCAATCAATCCACCAACAAGCAAAAAACTCAACTCACAAGACTCCACGGAACGAATCACGCACACACACACACCCACACCGCATCGTCTACCACCTCCATCTTCAAATTCCCACACAATCTCTTTATCATCTGTATGTATGTGTATCTGTATGTACGCGCACCTCCAGATCTCATGACTTCTTCTCTACTCTATCTACTCCACTCCACTCACTCTCGACCCTCTCGACCCTCTCCAACTCCACTCCACCTCTCGAGCTTCGCAACATCTCTAATTCTAATCATGGCAATCCAATCTCTCATCAAGTCTCAATCAACACAGCCATGATTCCGACACACGATACACGATGACAGACACACCTTGCGTTACCTTCACACAATGTGTTTTCTGTTCTCTGTTTCCTGTTTCCTGTTGCTTAGTACACGATGGATGAATTGCCGGATAAATGGACGGAAGGATAACTATTCAGATGAATGTTTTTTTTTCTCTTTTCATATTTGCCACCGATACTGTAGCTCAATGATCAATGATCAAAGACTAGAATAGCCGGCGCGGTTCATATTTCCGTTTCTTTCCTTTTCTTTCCTTTCTTTACTTGTCTTTACTAGTCTCTTCCTCTGCTTCTAAAACTAACGCGGAGATTCGTTGAATTTACAAAATTACAAAATTACAAAATACAAAAAAAACAAAAAAATAATCCCACTCATGCATCATCGTGAAAATCGAATCAAATCAAATCTTGGTCTTGATCTCATACATGTATGTGATTTCATAATGATATGTATGAATGATATGATGATTTTGAAATTGCAGCTCAACAAGATGATGCCTAGATACCTAACTAAGTTATCATCTACTTCTCCATCTCCATTTACTTCCTCCTCTTCCACTTCCCCTTCCCCTTCCCCTTCCCCATCGCCATCCTCTTCCCACCCTCTCTCCCCAAATTCAAATCACCCACACAGACCAAACTTTACAAACGAAGACTACCTCCATCAAGAACAATCAAACAACATAAATCCCCTGTATGAATAAAAGAATCAATTTGTATTATCATTAAGTATCTATAAATTTGTCGTTTATCTTATTCACACATCTACCTTCATTTCTATCTTCATCTTCATCTTCATCGCCTCCACATCCACATCGTCATGGCATAGACGCTCTCCAATCCTGACTCCAACCACTACTACACCACTCAACTCTCTTCATCTCCTCTTCATCTCCCTTCCCCATCATCAGAAATCCAAAGTCTACTCATGCCATAGAAAACAAGCAATCAAAAAAACAAAAAACAGATAAAATAAACTTGTATATAATCAAGGTTATTACTGTAGGTATAATCCAGTAAATCAATCAATCATCCATCCATCCATCCTGTTCTGTCCCATCCCATCCAATCCTAACCACGACAACTCTCGTTGTCGATTCCCAAACACCGAAACCCCCAACAAAATCAAAACCAATCCAAAAACCTGAACGCAGGTAAAGAGATGAAAAAGAAACGAGGAGAGAAAGGAAAAAAGAAAGATACCACCACCAGATATATCGAATTCATTACTCATAACAGCCGTGACTTCCTAACGAAGAAAGGGGCAAGAGAGGGAAAAAGATACAGAAAGAAGAAAGAAAATGGAAATACGCCTGCCTATCTAGAAATCTGACGCCAAGCGACAATTCATCAATTCAACTCACCAAATTGATGAATTGTCGAAAGTATGACTGAAGGCAGATAGGAAGAAAAAAAGGAAAATTTGTAATCACACCTTACTCGAACCATACCAGTATGAACAGAGTAGGAATAATACCTAATTGAAAGACAAACAAGGATCATAAGAAAAATTTACAGAATTGACACCAACAAGTGATTGATCATCAAAAACTTGAGGAGAAGAAACAGGATCAAAGAATGCCACTGATGGGTCATTCATAGGAAAAGAAGAAAAGTCAAAGTTTGTTTGACCTGCATAGTTCATTGATAAATCAATGTTCTGTTGCATCGAATTGTCGAAGTTGATGTTGCTGGCAAAGTTTTGTGTGTTGATCGACGGGTATACTTGGTGAATCGGAACTTTGTTGATGACATTATCGAAATCAGTTGGTGCGTCATGATTTGGCGACAGACTGTTAAGCATATTCTCGTTCATCTCTTCATCATCGTTCTCATCGTCTTGTTGAGTATAATCTGCTGCTGGCTCTTCCACCTCTTTGAACCAATTTTTCAACTCCGACATTGGAGGCCAATCTCCTCCAGCCTTTCCACCACGCTTTTGAGACTCCTCAACCTTACTATTCTTGTTTCTACCCTTGGATTTGGGTTTGAAATGCGCTCTTCTAAGGTGTGCAGCTGCGTTGTAGTATGCTCCATACTTCTTTTTCTGTGTCGCGCACGCCTTGCATTTTGAGAGTGGCAATACGGGCTTTTCGCGTCCTTGACTGCTCAGCGGTTCAATGCAAACCCACTTCTTCACCATTCTCTTATGTTGTCGATCGCAATGTCTTCGAAGCTCATGTTCGCCACGAAACCCATCAGGGTGTTCATCACATAACTTGCAGAATACGCGTTCGTGCTTTGGTCGCTGATAAGCGCGCTTTTCGATAGCAATCTTATCATTTGTCACATCTTTCGAATCGAGCCGGGTCATTGATTGTGATGAGTTGACTCGTGATATCGAATTCTCTTCACCACCACCCTTAGGCATAAGTGGTCGTGCAGCGGCAATGTTACTAACTTGTAGCCGCTGCTTATTACGAGATGATGATGACATACTCGATGAAACACTTTCAATCGATTGTGACTTTTCCATCTGTTGAGCAAAAGGTGCAGAAATTTGAGATTGAGCAAAGGCTTCCGTACTAGGAAAAGAAAGAGAAAACTGAGAATCATTGCCAACACCACCAGCCCCAACAAGTAGTTGAGTTTGTTCCTCGTCGGAAGACCGACGACTATGATGAGTAGAATTATACTGAGGAGCAACGGGATAAACAGAATCATCATTGATACCTGTAGAAAAGGAATTGTTCGAATTGAACTTCATCATTTCAATACTTTCCACCAGAGGCTCGTTAAAGAGACTATTTTGTCGACTCATGTTACTTGTGTATGTAGTTGCATCAGTAAGAGTCGTGGTTGTAGGCGTGCTAGGAATGTTGAATGACTGTCGCGATTGTTGAAGTTGCATCGGTGTTGAAGAGTGCATCGATACCGGAGAAGGCGTAATCGAGAAAACTGGGGTAGGTGGGACACCAGTAAATCCGGTACGGAAGAGGAAGTCGGCGGGGTTTTCAAAACCTTGGGGAACCTCGAGAACTTGTTCTAATTCCGGTTTCCGTTGAGACATAGAGCGCTGAAGGGGGGAAGCCGAGGTTTGATGCGAGAAGGTGTAAGAGCTGTAGGGCTGATCTTGATTAACCCAAGCTTCGAGGGCGGGATTTCCTCGGCGGAGATCATTATGGAGTGGAGGGGGCATCGCGCCGTTCTGGGTAAATGGTAATCTTCCGGAGCGTGTAGATGCACTATTCATTGAGCTTGCTCGCATCATGACGGGCTCAGATTGTTGAGATATTGTCCGCGATATTCCGGTTGCTTCCATCCGGTCCTAAGTATCGTTAGAGCCAGCTCAGGGAGGAAAACCACAGGGGACTCCTACAGAAGACGGGTGTCGGGCCATGGGAGCTCCACTGCTTGACAAACTTCGGGGAACATTGTGTCTTCGTTGTGTTTGTTGTTTGTATATCGGGGATCTGTGATGGGGAAACGACGATGCTGACGCCGAGCCGGATGTGAGGGATGCGATTTGCGCTTGAATTTGCTCTTGCTGTGCCAGAAGGAATTGAAGTTGATCCTGATCTACCGAAGTATTGAGTCTTAACTGAGACGACATAGCAAGTGTCTATTGAAATTTGTTAGGTAGTCTCCAAGGACTTTTCGAATTGCTGGTGTATGATAGTGGAGACTGTGTCGTCGCTTGCAACGTTGTCTGCAGCCTCACGTAGTTAGTAAAGAGCATGATTACCAGCATATTTCGTACAGTAGCGGGTGCAGTGAAGAGGAGTTGAATGATGAACATGAGAATCCATGACATACGTATGGATGAAGGATGCAGGTAACGATGTTACGAACCGTGAAGGTAATGATATTTCTTCGTTTGGAATATTTGATAAGATACTATGGTTGCGTGGGAAGATAGGGAAGCATAAAAGTAAGGCGAAAATAATGAAGTTAAGATTGTGGAAATGGGAAAGGCGAACTATGTATTGTATGGGCAGCGCGACATGGTAAGATGGGGCTCATATGAAATTGAGTTCGGGATATGGATGACACGGCAGAAGAACGGATGAAGTGTGGGTTGGGATGACTCTGATGACGAGACAAATCAAACAGATTAAACAGATTAGGATGTTTCGAGGTCAGACCAAAGAAGATATGATGAGTACGGGGGGGGGGATATACCGATGTATGAGATGGATGTATGGATGTATGGTGGGTGTATGGGTGGATGTATGGGTGGATGTATGGGACCTTTTCTTTTATTTTTTTGGAAGTATATGAGTGGAGGAGTGGATGAGTGGATGTATGGGTGGATGTATGGGTGGATGTATGATTTTTCTTGGTATACTAGGATAAGAGATAGGATAAGGATTAAAATAATGATAACGACTTGATCATCTTAGCTACTTTACTATATTAGGAAAAGATGAAGTTTGCTGTGGATATATATGTCTGGATGTGTGGATGTGTGACATTGGGTGTGGCATTGCGTGTGGTTGTTTTTGATTCTAGTCAACTGTGGTGGGATGAAGATTGAAAGTCGTGAGTGAGGATCGAGGGGATGAGGAAATGAGGGCCAGTGAGGGGCGTGTTCAAGATTCTATGGTGGATCGATTTCTTGTGGTTATTGCTGTTATTGTTATTATTATGGTTATTATGATCATCATCATATCTATCATGGCTATGATGATAATGTGGAGGGATGGGAGGTGGGAGGCTTGCTGCGGTAGATTCCCAATAGTGCTAACGCTGCATAGGTCTCGTAGTTCAATACGTTG
Source organism: Botrytis byssoidea (assembly GCF_014898295.1). Taxonomy (NCBI): domain Eukaryota; kingdom Fungi; phylum Ascomycota; class Leotiomycetes; order Helotiales; family Sclerotiniaceae; genus Botrytis; species Botrytis byssoidea. The sequence continues at coordinate 450,017 of NW_024065843.1, forward strand.
CTCCAGAACATCTCTTCCTCTCTCTCGGTACATCGTAATTGTAATCTGTCCGAAATAGAGATTGACAACATAGAAAGTCACACACCAGGAAGTTAAGTTACATGAGGATTCATGAAGTTACACCAAACAAAAAAGAAAGATTGGAGGTACGACTGACTGGGTAGCTATGTAAACACCAAAAGCTCTCCTATGTGCTGGTATAACCTCAGAGGCCAAGCAGATAGAAGCAAGACATTCTCCGTTTGACACTCCCCCACGTGCTGATAAGTAATCATGTCATCCATCATTCATCCATGGTTTTCCCATGAGGATATATATTTTTGAGGGCATTCGCGCTATGTACGTCAGTCGTCATGTACTCAGTCTAGAACTAATGATCGACTTCAATTTTTACCTGGACGTATAGCCACTACTCGCATTGGTCTATTGAAAATGCTTAGATTTGTCTCATGATCAACAACAACAACAATAATAATAATAATCATTAATAGTTAGTAATAGTAATAAATATTGCTTTCTACTTCGTATTGAAATCCTCTCGTTTTATTGGTTATAATAGAAGATCATCAATCATAACATCAATCAAAAATTCAAAGCTTCACCTCTTATATTACCTATCTACTCGTACCTTCTGGTCATGACTAATCCCCATACTTCGAAATCTTTTTATATCGCTCGATGAAGCCGAATCGGTTTCAAGACTTGACACGTCCATCAAAGCATCTCATTCCTTGTAGACTATAGGTAGTATTTGTTCATGCTATATATCCATCTGTATATATCGAGTACCTATATATAGGTATATATACCCATCGACCGAGATTCGAGAAGAGAGAGATATTAATTGTCATTCATCTCCCTTAGAAAGCCAATTAAAATAATAAGGGTCGTGGTTCATTTCCAACCATCACAAATCCCCTTTTAAACTCTTTCTAGAATTAGACGAGGAAGAAGAAAGGAAAGAAAAGTGAAGCAACGAGTAATGATCTTCCTGTCAAACTGCGGCTCATCCCGACTGGCTGATGACTACTAGGTAGGTACCTAGTAAAGTATTGAAATTGGAAGAAATGCTCCAAGCAAGCAACTTAAACTCAAAGCTCCAAACTCAAAATTCAAAGCTAGCCTCGAGCTAGCTCAGATCAACCCTTGAAGATTAGGCAAGGCAACCAAACTCGCTAGTTCGCCTCATAAATTTTATACTACAATTTATGCCAATCATAGGTAATTATGATTCGGAAACATTTGATCAATCTGAGTCGGAAGCTGAGAATCCACTCTCCCTATTCGTTCTCTTTGACCTCGTAAACGTGTTCCACCACAGACTCGACACGTACGGTGATTATACGAACCAACACATCACACTGTCTGAAGATGGTTCGCCCAGGTTATTACAACTTCCAAGGTTGCCTTAATCTCGACCACTTTTACTCAAATAACCTTGATGTCCACCCGTCAGCCATCAGCCATCAGCCATCAGTGATGTGATGGGTTATTCTCGGGGACGGGATTATTTGATCGTTGATGGGTGATGGAGATGACGGCCGATGACAATTATCATCATGCTAGGTATCCTTTCGCTTCTTCAGAACGGGCTCTCGGTTGACTCGGTTCTGCGTTGTAACTTGTAACCAACAACGCAAGCTGAAATATCTTCTCCCAATCAACCCAAGCCTACACTACTACAATTGATGATTGGTAAGTAAGATCAGTAATGATTACACGAACAAAACAAATTCCTGCTCTCTCGTCGGGCGTAGCCGCTTTATTACATCTGCATATCGGGCAATGGTTTTGGCCCATATGGTATTGCCAGGACGTAGCCATCATTCATAGGTATTGTTTGTGATAGCCGTGTGCAAACCCCACGAATACGCGGCATTTTCCCATCTCCCATGTTGTCAGACCAAGGTACGCTGTATACCGTATAAGCAAGGGACGAAAAGGCTTTGGAGGCATTGCGTTACCCGTAGCATAATCATCACGCCCTTTTGCAAGCTCTTTCGCGTGGACTGCACGATGTTATGGTGCCCAACATCTCGCTGGCCTTTTCTGGCCTTGATCTGCGAGTTTGTTAGATCTGCCGGATGTGTTTTTGGCTTTGACACTTTGCATTGATTATTGAGTATATTGTACCTTTGTTCTGGACCCGAGTCGATGGTCGGAATGCAACCTTCCACGGCATGAGAGAAAAGGGAAATGTGATCTTGTCATCTTGAGCAGATATGCCTTGTAAAGAGCCTGATCTCTATCCATCGGCGATGCCCGGTAAATGGATTGATGCCCAGGCTCTAACTTGACTTCAAAGTCAAGATTTCCAACGGCTCTATGGACTGGATGTGAAGACTCCTCGAAACCTGCGTTTGACTCTTTTGAACCATAGCACGTGACGTCAACTGCATCACCCTTCTGATTGTTAAAAGATGTTACATTTTGTTGCATATCGCACCGTTGGCCGGTCAAAAATGCTATTCTCGGTATAATCTACGTTCATACATGCATGCATTCAATTGCGAAAAGAAGATCACTTCCTCTGTGTCAAATCAGTGAGTTCACGTCATGTGACAGTCGGAGAAACCTGTCGGTCAAAAATGAATATGTTTATCCGAACCCCGCTGCGACACTAGCACACTCTTAGAGTCGTACCTACGAAGCTCGAGCCTAGAAGATGATGACAGCTTTGTGGAAATGCGATCATAGCTTGTGAACTTCGTCCTTATCAATGAATTTTTGTCCATCTGGAATTCGCAATTGCCATACAGCATGATGCGTAAAGCAATTCCAGCTTTGTTAGCTATAGCCTCAATAACATTAGCTAGTCAAAATGTGTTCAGTATTCACGATGACTTGCTTGCATTTCCACAGGTATGCGCAAGCCCAGCGAATTCATAAGCCATTCTAATATAAAGTCGTCAAAAACTCACGAAACAATAGTATGAAGTAGTATTTTCAAATGAATTTCCTTCTCAAGAGGAAGCATATTTTATCGCCAATCATCCCAATTCGCCAATCAGATTTTCAGGTAATGAAGAAGATCTTAAAAGCCTACAATCATCTCAACACCCTATTCAAGATGGTTCCACCGATCATGAGTCCGAGCCTCCCAAGAAAACCCACGAGCTCATGTATCTACATGGTGAAGCGCATGTATGCACAATTCCTATAGTTTCTCTACCTCCGCGAAACGAAACCTCAGAAGCCGAAGCTCGCGCTGCTGAACAAAAAGAGCTTGCTAGAGCAACGGATCGTGGTTGGGAACTGCTTCAAGATTTGGAGAATAACTGTCTATATTTCGTGTCTGGATGGTGGTCATATTCGTTCTGCTACAATAACGAAATCACACAATTTCATCAACTGCCCGCACAACCCGGAAAGGCGGCATTCCCACCCCAACCGGATCCATCAGCCCAGGAATTCGTTCTTGGAAAGGCGAAGGCATCACCAAAAAGCAAGAATAAAGAGGATGAATGGGGCAATCAAATAGAAGCGCATGAGGCACCCAAAAATGGGGAATCACCAAAAACAGAATTACAAGTCAAGGGCGACATGCGTTACCTCGTTCAGAAAATGGAAGGTGGCACAATCTGCGATCTCACAGGCAAGCCCCGCCAAGTCGAAGTTCAATTTCACTGCAACCCTAATGTCAAGGATCGTATTGGATATATCAAGGAAATGACCACATGTTCATACCTGATGGTTGTATACACACCCCGCCTTTGCGACGACGTGGCATTCATGCCACCTAAAGCAGAGAAAGCCAACAGCATAGTCTGCAAACCTGTAGCCCACCAACAATCCCAATCCCATATTGATTCCAACTTTATCACCTCTTCACCCTCCTTGGCCTACGCTAAAAATCCCATAGTAATTGGCGGTGTGACCGTCGGCGCAGGTAAATTCGTCGGTAAAGAAGGACAACGTCTACCTATCCCCCCGGACTTTGGAGATGGTGAGAGCGGAAGCCGGACAGAAATCATTGCACGCGGCAAAAGCAAGGCCCAGGGAGGGAAGGTCGAAGTCATTAGTCCGAAATCACTGGAATCAATGGATCTCGACCCGAAAATGATTGAAAAGCTACAAGAGGAAGTCAAGAAGCTGGCAGGTGACAAGGGCTGGAAAATTGAGGTTGTTGATGCCCCAGGACAGGTTAGAGAAATCTTGGGAATTGTCGAGGATGATGCAGGGCAAGGCCATCAAAAGGGACCCGGAAAACCTATCGAGGGGGAATCTCAGAAGTATGGCGATAAGAAAGATAATAATGTATATGAAGATGAAGATAGTGAAGAAGGTAGCGAGGAAATATTCAAGGATGAATTATGAGGCTTCGTATCTTCTATTTTTTCTAGGGATTCGGCGGGGGGCGTAACCGGTTCGTTTCAAAGATACGATGTAATACATGGGAAATAAAAGATTGTTACATATATACCTGTGTGGTTTTATTGTGATCATAAAGTGTCCAGGTAGTTGTGTATTTGGCCTATATATGATAGGAACTTTAAGCGAATTCGTCATGAGCGAATATGTTTTTGTTTCTCATTTTGAAGGAAATTTGATATTCATTGGGTATGGTATATACGGAGGAGTTTGGATCTTAATATCTATACCTTGAGCTTGAGTTTTCAATGCTGGTGGGCTTGTAGACTTATGAGCTTAAAGGTATATAGGTAGGTCTGTAGATTTGTAGATTTGTGAGATTATAGGGTTGTAAGGGTTCTGGATGTTGGTTTTGTTTCTTGGATGAGTGGATGGGTGGATGCATGGATGCATGGATGGATGGATAAAGTAGGATTGTGAAAAATAATAGTATGGGGTAGGTTTTCTGTGTGGATGGGTGGCTCGGTTGGAGAGAGGGCGAGAGAGGAAGGGAACAGGGGTAGTGGTGGGACTTATGTATTGAAGATTTTCATTTTGAGAGGTCTATATTGAAAATGAATTTCTCTTGATCTGCATCTCTCTCCTTCTCACGAGCTCCGGGGTGATAGGCAAAATCCATGGATGCAATTTCTTCCTGCTTCAATCGTACGATATGACTTCGAGTTTTTTTATTTTTCTTCTTCATTTTTTTTCGATTGGAAACAGTTTATTGAAGGGGCTGTTGTTATGGATGAAGTATCAAACTGTTAACCACTGCTATAACTCACCCGACTCGGCCACATCGTTTGAACAGTCCTCTTATTTTCACGGAGACGATTTTTCGCTCTTAAAAGAGCATACAGCACGAAGATGAGAATGGTTTGCTGCACGAGGGTACAGAGAGTAGTCCCCGCAATCGCGATCATGGCGCTGACGGTGGCGATGTCTTCTCGACATATATATTCGGTTCCGTTGATTAGGATGCCGCGTCTGATTGGGGTGCTGTAGATGTTATGTTAAATTGTGTGGTTGATGAGAATCGAGGCTCTGTTGGTGAGGAGGGAAGTTCGGTTGAAGATGATGGATGTCATGTCAGATGTGGTGGAGTGGCTGTGAGTTTGTGGGTGGGTTTTAGGAAGCTTTGGATTTCGTGGATGCTTTGTGTTTCCGATGGGCTGGGGAGGGGAGTCGAGAGTTGCTTGGGGTGGATTTTATGGTGAGATTGAATGGTGGAATTGGCCAAACTCCAATGGAAGTATGCGGAAGGAAGAAGTTCGAAGTAATTGCGGGGAATTCAATAATAGTTTTATTGAAAGATGTTTCGTTAGACGTTGTACTAGGTGAGTGATAGCTTCTCGCTACCTGTGCTAAACATTCAATAACGTAACGATTTTGCGTCTGAGTTTACGACCTTGGTGACAGAATATAGACAGTCGCTTGAATGAAGATGTTCGATCGTATCGATTGGATAAGAGAGCATTTCTCTGTTTGGGCAAAATCATGCCAAACTATGTATCATGATCGAGTCTTGATATTGATGTCGAGTCTTGATCCGATCATTGGCACTAGCCTCTCAAGATTGATCATTTGCGAATGTTCAATTTTGACAATATATTTGAATGAAAAATGATGCTGATCATCAGGGCCTCCCAAGTAATTGGGTTCTTTCTAGTTACAAATCGTGCTCTAAAATGCAATTGAATACCAGCAGCCTACCAATTTGTTGATAATTACAAGAAGTCGAACGATATGTTACCCTGTATACACGATAAAGCACTGTGGTTTGAATGCAAAAAGTTCAAGTAGGTAGATGAGACAAGTGGGTAAAGAAAAGTGCATTGAAGTAGATCATTGCAATTCGAAATGGGATCTGAATACTCCAGGGCGAGGTGGGTGTAGAAGACAGATAAGACGTAGAATCATGCCAAAATAAAGCGGTATATTCTGTCAACTGGTTCATCCCAAGCTGAAAGACAGGGGATTTTTCTTAGAACGTGGCTGCACTTCTGTCCTCAGATATTCATTTCAAGACCATAGGAACCAACGTCCGATCGTAAAGCGATGTCTTCTTTCTGCTCGCTGCATATTTCTCTCCAACAGTAACGCTAGCGCATAGGCTTCACCGGACTTAATAATCTTCCAGCTTATAAACTTCATAAGCCGGTTCCTCATATGGATGAACTCTAACAGACGCATTAGAAACGAGAAGCACGATAACATAAGAATCAAACTTGCTTCTTCAAAGCTGCAACCGCATTTCTAATGGTCTCCTCGCCAACACACAAAGTTTCGAACCTGACTTCTTGCACCTCTTCCAACGCGCCTACAGTTCCGATATTTGGATTTGCGGTATCACCTGGTCGAAATTGAGCAGTGCCTGTCGTAGCCCAACAACATTCAGTATAATTTCCAGGGCCTGGATAACGTCCAGCTCCGGCGGCGAAGATAGCAGCTTTACACGCTGGAAGTCCCGATGGCGGGACAAAAAATATCAGCTTGAAGCGCTTGGGTACGATGGAGAGTGTTGTCATATTTATGGGATTGAAGTTCAAGAGGTATCAATTAACAAGGATGAGTACCTAAGTCTTTACATGTCGGTTGTCGTCGACGATATCATGGCAAACAAACGGACACGGACATTGAATTTGTGGGGCACTGTTTGGCCCCCATGCTTATTACTTATTGTTCAAACAAATACCAATCTTTGTGAACCTGCAAGACATTTACATGATCTAATATATCACGATACACGTATCTTCTCATGCGATCAGATTGGTTTTCTCCAAAGAAGTTCCAAAGAAGTTCCACTATTGATAATTAAAAGGTCTCTAAAACTCAACACTTCCACGGCTAGAGCGCTTTTTTCCTTTCTCATCTTACATCCTTGGATGCTGCTCTCCTGCAGTTATCAATCATCCCAGCAGATTATTTTGGAGTGAGCTACAGGTTACTGCTGTTGTTGTGGATCTTTTGATTTACAAAAGCAAGAAGTGCTACGGAGTACTTTACAACGATTATCAGCCTCACCGCTGAAAGGATGACTTCGTACCTGCTTTTAGCCTGAAAATTACTTACCGGTTCATGACAACCCAGGTTTCCCGAGCCGCACACGAGCTGCACTGAAGATTTCTACATGACTATACGAGGTTACATCAGGCTTCTCTTCACTGATTCGAGGACGCGAACAAAGCTGACTAGCAGGAATTGCCAAGGCTGCATGACTGCGGGGTAATCACTGTGTAGAGTCGGGTTGATCAACATTACTTGCATTGAACCTGCAGTAATATGCTTAAAGCTTACCTGATTTCAAAGCTATATTAGATTGATTCAATAGCTTCTTCTTGGCTACAGCCCTTAATAAACGCTGAATGACAACGGTTTCCACATTGGTCTGAGTCTGACATGATGCCGATATATATGAGGTCTCAATTCCAACAAGACTTGAGATGAACAGAAGACAGTCTTCCATATAATTGACAAGTACTATCAAAAGTTTCCATTGCTCAATTTGAGTTGGATTATTCGGCATCGTAATAATGATTTCATCACTTCCGATTCTTGGGTTCTTTCTGGTTCTTGCGGATACCACAAATGCCGCCTTTAAACCCCCATTTAACAATACTCTTGAAAGGGGAGTAGCAACTGAATGCAAGACTTGTCCATATTCGCTTTGCACAAATAAGGAATACTACGATTACGAAACCGTTGTATCGCTCATCTGCTGGACTACTGGTACAGTCATCGATGGTGATAGGTAAGATTCAATTCCAAATGTGAGCAAATATATGGAATACTAAAACATCTAGTACGTGGTTGAGAACAAGCGATGACTGCTATATCACCCAATACGACCTCGCTGATTATGCTGGAGAATGTAGGTATTCTTGTAGCTCAGATTTAAATGTTACTAACACCAGATACAGATGAAACTGACCTCAGCTTTTGCGGACAAGATTCTACTATTGAGCATATAACAACAGCTCCTGCAACCACAAAATATAATACCGAATGCAATATCTGTGATGATAACGCGAGTTGCGAGGTTATCAAATATCTGAAATATGGAACTGATATTACAGTGACTTGCTGGACTGATCTGGGGGATCTCGTAATCAATGATAGGTATATCTCCGTCTTCAAATCCTTTGCTTCGTATTTCACCGCGGATTAGACAGCTGACAGCGACGGAAATAGTACCTGGTTGAAAACCACGGATAACTGCTATGTGGCACAAATTGGTCTCGAAGAGCCTGCCGATAAATCAGAGCTTGACTACTGCGGCCCAGTAGGCTTTATTCAAGTAAACTACACGTCACCCGAGAAACGTGCATCTTCCCCGCTCAATTCTTACGAGAACTCACATCGCTCTCTCGCTAAGCACTCGCCCCCTTCCTCGTCTAACGATATTAATAAACGGTACCTCCTCAACATTACAGTTGGCGAAGATTACGCTCCTTGCTACAGTACCCCCTCTTCAACAAGTCAATTGGTCAAGAGTTATGAATGGGATCATGGTGTTTGGGTACAATGCTATGTGAATAGTTTCGACAACCCAAATCCGAATGAGACGTATTGGTATTTTACGACAGATTTTTGTTATGTGAGAGAGATAGATTTCTGGGAGAGTTTGTTTGATCGTGAGTTGTTTTCCTCTCTTTTAACGACACGTGGAAGCAAAAAAGGAGAAAGGTGAAGAAGGATAATATGCTGATTTGAGATAGAATATCGATTCCCAAGTTGCGACTTGTTTGATGGTGGAGATGGAAGTGGGGATACAGTTACTGCCCGTGAGGTTTCTAACTAGAACACCACCGCTGAAGCTTCGCTTTGAGTTGCTCATAATACATATTGCAGTCTTACTCTCAAAATGACATTGTTCTAGACTCTTTATTTCAATCCAAGTTGATTGTTGAATGCCTAAAATTTACCTCCAAAGCCAAAACCTGTGGGCCACATTACAATCATACTTTTGATAACAAAACCCATCTTTCTGTAGAAATTGAAATACTCTGCTAGGGTCATATCTTGCAGCAATTTCTTTCATGGCTTTAATATTTGTAGGTAGATACTGGGCTAGAGGATGTTGGTCCGCGTAGCAGTCCTTCATGATAGGTAGGGGAGGCTGGAATTTTGAACTGCGCTAAGCATTTCGAATTGATCGCCAATTGATTCAACCGCGCCCGTCGTAGTCTCAGGCTAATACTCACTATCGAGTTGTCTGAGCTGACAGTAAGAGTGTCAAGATGTGTGATCGAGATCAAGATTCCGTTGAAGCAGACGCTTGACCAAGAAAGTTAGGAGAGTAGCCTCCACTTCGAATTGCAAACGGGATCTGATGAAAAGAGGTCATTTTAATAGCAAGATAAACTTATTCTGCTGAATCGGGAGGATTTATACATTGTGCTGGTAGTCGACAGGCTTCGGACCTGAAATTTTCCGTCAGAAAGAGATTTTGAGACTTCGAGCAGAGCAGAGGATGAAACTGTATCGATTGACCTCGATCAATGACTTGTTGACCGTGGTATACTCAGTATCGGTTCCAAAAAGAAGTTTTGCTGTCCAACATGCCAGTGGAGATAATTCCGGGATTGAACGATTTCTCCGTAGTTGTATCGCTCAACAAAGTAGCAAGATTCTCGTCAATAGTATATTTTGAGGATATGACAGATGCTGTTTTGTTAGAAACTCCGGGGGTCCCGATAAATGCCGCAATCCTGGCTTCCATAGTTGTATGTGTTTGTTTTCGGAGTTTCAATCTTGGCAGAACGGAGTTTGGATGGCAGAAGAATGTTAGGTTGCGTGAGGACACAACGAAGATGAGTTGTAATAATGAGAAGAATAGTATTCTAGACAACCACTCGGTAGTCATGATGACTGAAGCTACTGTGCCTCGAGTGGATTAATTCATGCAGGATCACGGATGTTAAGTTCAAAACTATCATTATTTGCCTGCATACCAGGGAAGATTACTACACATATACCCTGCAATCTATTCATTAATTGATTTATGTTGAAGGTGGATTCGATGTAATGTGCTACAATCAGCCGACTGAACACCATCCTTGATAGACATCTAGTTGTTCTAGTCCCACTTATCGCTTAACGCCCACATCACCCCTCATTTTGACAGCCAAACAATATCATATTTGTGTTAGTTGCTTCTCATTGCCTTTGATCTTGACAGTCAAGAATAATTTGCGAATCGGCACTGGTTCTGCCTACTTAGATACGTGCTTGACTCGGCCGCTAATTGCTGGAAAAAAATGATCTAGGAGTTCCAACCTCATTATTCTCTCGAGTCGAAACTATGAAAAACTAAAAGGCCATATCGTCTCAATTTTAATGGTCTGGGGAAATCCGCTGTAATTGCCAGGCTACCTGATCCTTTGGAAACAGGAGAGCTTTAGTAGAATGTTCGAATTATGGTTCTAATTGCGGGCATATAACCAGTGTAGGCAATAGTATACTATAATGAAACTGTGGCGCGTATTAGTATATTGATATTGCAGCTAATATATATAAAAAGGAGGCTATACCACTTTTGTATATATTTATATATTTAAAGAATATTAGCAATATACTGAAATATTGGAATTCAATATAAAATATATATTCTTATTCAAATTAAATAATAAAATTCTATTTCTTATTTCAAATTGAATAGCAATTCCTTATTTCTAGTTTAATTTGAATAGGAATATATATTTTATATTAAATTCCAATATTTTAATATATTAATAATAATATTAAATAACTAAATGATATTGAATACTTTTAATAATATTGAATTCTATATTATATACATATGTATTTCGAAAAAACTCGATATGTATTACTAAACTAACCCGTATACGAAATACGGGAAATACTATTGCCTACACTGCATATAACTCCATGCTGATCCTCCACTAGATTCCAAGGATTATCAAAATCTATGCGAATATTTCTTGCAGCGGCGTCTGGTCCTGGCTAAGTTTGATCCACTCCATACTCTTCTTCCACAGCCTCAATTGCTTCTCTTCATCCTGGCTCTCTGGCGAGCTTTTATCCTTGTTCAACATCACATAATAGCCACTTGACCTGCGGTACTCTTTCCCAACTGAGATATCAATCAGATCTGCAGCTGCGACCTTGGTGTTGCGCAATGTTGGAACTAGATATTTCAAGAGGGGTTGCAATGGACCCAGTACCCCTCTCATCAGAAACCACCATGCAGATGGCACACCAGAACTCATGCACCTTGAATCTGTAAGTCCACCAGGATCCATAGCAACTGCTGAAATCTTGCTTAACAATGGGTCCTAAGTCATTAGTAAGCAAACATTCAGGCAACATTTGGTTCCAGTATTACCTTGGAAAGTCTTTTGTTCAATTGATACATCCCCATAATTGCTGCCACTTTCGACAACCCATTCTTTGAAACCCACGACCAATTTCCTCTCCAGTTTGATCTGGCGCGGGATGAACAAGAAGCTCCAAATCATCAGGAAGGTTTGGGGGAAACTTTTCAAGGCCACTCTTTCCAGGGTAATGTGAGTCGCTTCCAAGAATGACAATTTTACCCCCTTCCGGCCGAAACGAGCCCAACAATCTCAAGACTGTTGCAAGGTGTGCAAGATGATTGACAGCGATTGAACTCTCATAGTTATCCGAAGTAAACTTTAAACCATCGGAAATGCTCCAAGTGAAAGCATTGCAGATTATAGCTGCGAGCGGAGGCAATCTGCCTGCAGTAATATCCGCCTTGATGACACCAGCATAGCGTTCCACAGCGGCTAATGAGCCAAGGTCAAGTGTATGAATAATTGATCGATCCTCAGGAAAACCAGATAGTGTTTCACGAAGCCTTTGAGTGTTCTCGCCGTATGCATTGCGGACGGTCAACACGGCGGTGTACTCTGGATATCTTGTGAGGAGGTATTCTATCGAGGGAATTGCAAGGGAGCTATTAGCGCCTGTGATGAGAACTGTGCCGCCTTCCATAATGATGAAGGGTGTCGGTAAAAGTTATGCCACTGAAAGCCAGTGACTCTAACACCACTATAGATGCCCATCGTTGCTACTTCGAGGCGTTAGCGGCGTCAGCAACTGCTGACAACTGCTGATAAATCTTTACGCGTCGTGGTCAGATTCCGGTGTAGTGCAGCCGGGTTTACTGCCTAAAAGGCCTGCATATGCAAGCAATGGCCCATTCGTGCTGAGTTTTCCAATAAGACTCATGCTGGTTCTTATAATTCCATAATTGAGGTCTGATTTAAGGTAGACATCTATTGATTTGTTATATCTTATAGAAAACATAAAGAGTATAAATTATCAATTTGCATCAAGTGTAATACGCGTTTTTTCTAAAAGCTATATAGTCGTGGACTAAGAAATAATGTTAATAAATTCAATCAATTCACCGACTGTGGCTGGTACGTGCACGCACCTTGCCTAATGCGATTGCAACTGAACCCGGGGAGAGAGCAGGGCGAAGAACCACGACTGAGATTGTCTTTACTTAATGTGCTAATAAAGGATTAGTAATATATATATTTACCTCTGCTGGATGTCCACTCAAAAAGCATCCAGGCCAGGTAGTTAGGACCCCCTATATCACATCTCATGATGTGGAGTAACCTCGTTCTAACCCATCTCCAATTCAAATTCCAGAGTAATATCTTCCCTCAACCATGTCCGCGTAGCCTCAGGTCCCCATAACATCGTCATAATTAGTACACCGAGCTCCTCCAGATCCACTGGTTTCGCCTTTGCAATCGCTTCATCCCAACGCGTAACCCATATCTCGTGTCGCTCTGTCTTTTCTTGAGCCCTAGACCAACCGATTGCAGAATGCGCATTCCAAAGCGCTGCTTGTGCAATAAAGAATACATTCAGACTCGTGGGGCTGTCGTAACCAAGTTTCAGAAAGCTGTATACACCCTTCAGCATGAATGTGGTAATAATAGTGCGTCGGATGCTTTCGTCAACAAGCCAGGACTGCCAGTCCGACTTGCAGCCTGTTATCAAAATACTCGTGTCTGTTGAGCCTGGCGTAGCCAATGTAGTTTCTTCTGTGTTGAACGTTAGGGCGCTGAGTTGGCTCGCCCATAAGATAGCGATCGCCTCATCGGCTTCTGCATGAGCTCGGAGACGAATGTCGCCATCGAAGAGTCGCATCATCTGGTAAAGTAGGAGCGCTTGTAGAGCCGCAAGAAGATCCGTTCTGGAGGCGAGAAGTGCATTGGTGCTTGCAATTAGCTGCTGGCATTTGTGTTCCAGATTTCCAAATACCAATGCTTGATTTGCCACGCCCTTCATGCAATACAAGGCGCACGCGCTCATTGCATCCCGAAGAGCCGGGGAACAGCTCTGCTGGAATTGCATCTGATGGATGAACATTGTGTGGCCGTACTGTGCGAATACCCTCGGGATTCTTGCTAGTCGCTTCGCTACGAATTCCACACGAGCCTGGAGTTTTGTATCCGAGGTGATGGCTCGTACGATATCTGGATCAGCACTACTTGAAGCCTGTTGAGCAACTTCGTCATGTATGCTATTGAAGACGAAGTTGCCATGACTCGCAGGGCTGGAATAGTTCGGGAGTTCGAATGAAACATCATCCCAGCATGGTGTGAGCAACGACGCTGGTTCCGCGTGATATTGTCCTAACTGCTAATTGCTAGATGGCTGGTCGCCCAAATTCTCCAATATAGGAATAGATTGATCCGCATTAGAATCAGGGCTCCGCTGTGGTTGATGTCGATTTCGACCGATATATTGACATCCAGAGCCTCTCGTGACACAGCGCTGGCACCTCGGCCATGCGCGATCACATTTTCGCTTAGTCTGGATGGATGCATTCGAGGCACGACTTGTGACGTGACGTGCTCGCCATTTTGACTCATTATTTCTGCCTAGAAATATAAAATTCGAGAGTAAATGGAGATTGTAGATTGTTTGCGCTATTGGCGTACATTCTCGATTGTATAGGTTGGACAAGATCGTGGAGGTGGGATTATAGTTTGGTGGAAAGTCCGCTAGTCACAATTCTCCGCAAGCCGCGGACGTGTACAGCACGTGAGCTGTACAGTTGTGGGAGGTGCAAGAAGACTCCATACATGCGTGGACTGACTAAGCAGAAGTCCGCCGAGTCTTACCCGTTTCCTTTTAGTCAATAAAAGCCATGTCCACCAGGTCTACTCTGCTCTTTGATCTTTGCTCAATAAAGCCTCTCATGCTGCAACTTATCAAAACAATGAACAAGCTTATCAGTATTCACGATATACCTATCTATTCATTTTTTAATTGAGTAAAAGATAATTGATTGGTTCTGCGTGAGGGGGTTTAAAGAATGGAACGTAATCTGATGCGTACGCGTCCAGTATGTAAATATTGCTCAACACTATCTCTCCCTGGGCTAACTCAGGTGAGCATACTGAGGCATCGCCAACCGTTACATATCGCAAACCTTCCGGACTTTGTTCTCATACAGTCTCTACCTCTGTTTGTCTTGTAAGCTTCCTCTTTCCATCAATCCACTTAACCTCCCAGAGAATCACGTTGGTCTTCTTAGTCTCCTTGCCCGTTGCCTTTTCTTTGAACGTGGTTTTGCTAAGAACTACCACGATGCCGTCTGGCTTTTCCGGGTTCTCCCATTGGAGAATGACAGAGAAAGCGTCTTGAACCGATGTACCAGAGCTACGGATGTGTTGAAGGCCTTGCTCAGATTGGTCATACGTGTAGGTATTGTGGTTGATTCTGGCAGTTCGCCTGTGTCAGATATGCTTGCCAAGATTTTATGAAGTTTGAGTCGGGTACTTAACTACTAAGCTTGGATCTACTTGCTCTTGGACGGCTTTGAGAGCGAGTTTGGCACTCAGTTGAATGAACAAAGTATCGTTGAGCTCTGTCACCCACTCAATGAGGGTTTGCGATTGAGCTGACATCGTTTGTCGCAATACAGTGTCAACAAAATATTGCGGTAATAATTGAGTTACACACTTATGCGAACAGTTTCGATTGTAACGAGGGGCTGAGGGGCGTGGCTGGTATTTTAGGATTTAAGACGGGAAACCCATTTTATACCTGTGAATCTTTTAACATTGAGCATTTCCCTTTGAGCCACTCTGAATTTCTCTGTGGAGCCTACTAGCGTGTGCGGATTTGCGGAGTTTCTAAGCTCACTTAAGGTTGACTTATAATATTCGATAACCAGCGGAGGATAGCCCATGTCCGTTTCTTCGTACTTTTCTACCCTATCTGATCGAAGGGTTCCGAAGCTTCTATCGCAACTAGCACATCTTAGAGTCGTGTTGTTTACAGCACTGAGACTACAGCGGAAGCAAAGAGGAAACTTTGCGGAGTTTGTTGGGAATTGCGGATTTTACTAAGAAATGCGGAGGAGAATTGGCCCAACTCCATTGTGGAACCCACCTTGCGCATCAACATGCGCCAAATCCAGGATAAGTGCCCACAAAATATTTCCAGCTTTTCGCAGCTCAATTTAAAGTCTATAAAACGTAACCAAACCCGCATGTGAAGACCCCATTTCCTCTAACGAAAGCCAGCATTCATCTGCAGCCAGTCTTCTAGTAAAATTTTCACTTTCCAGGTCGCTCATTCTTCATATTTTCACCATGAGTGATATCGAACAGCACAATAATCTTGTTCTGAGGGCTCCAGATATAGTAAAGACATACCACAGGTCTTCTTACGCCGCCATATCACCTTTTTGCCCTGAGTTATCCCAAGCCGGAAGAACAGTTCTAATTACTGGAGCGTCCGCCGGGATAGGATTTGCCATCGCTAGAGCATATGCCTCAGCCTCAGCATCCAAAGTGATCCTCATAGGTCGCCGTAAAGACGTTCTCCACAATTCGGCTTCCAAGCTGTCAGGAGAGTTCAAAGATACGAAAGTTGATGCGCGAGTCTGCGATATTGGAAACGTGGTCGAGTCTGCCACTCTCTGGTCTGACCTACGTGCTGATGGCGTTTTTGTCGACGTCCTCGTGCTGAACGCAGCGAAGTTCGGAGGCCAAGAGTCGATATTAAATGCAGGTGTCGAGAACATTTGGTTGCAGTATGAAACCAACGTGAGGTCGCTCTTACAGTTCACCGAGCAGCTGTATAAACAAGAGGGTCATGAGGACAGGCAAAAGGTATGACCTTACTCTAATTTTTCTATTTTACATTCGCGATATTTGCCTTGCCACGAAGCACAGTGGCTGATTGTAAGAACATCCAGCATCTCGTTTATGTCTCTACGGCCGCAGTGCACAGTAAATCCATCGCTGCCGCTCTGCCAACCTATTCTCTCAGCAAAACGGCCGGCCATCACTTGTTGCAAAAGATAGCTGGTGAGGTTGACCAGAAGGAATTGCAGATCATCAGCTTCCATCCTGGACAGATTCTCTCTGAGACGAGTAGATCTGCCGGTTTTGACGAGACCTCGTGCGCTTGGGACGATGGTAAGAACTCAACTCCCGACTCAAATTCTCCCTCTCTCTCCCCTCTCTCCAATCTTTTCAAAATTTTACATGATGAAAGTTTGGCTGTGACTAACAATTCTGTACAGATGATCTACCTGGGCATTTCGCTGTCTGGGCAGCGAGTCCCGAAGCTGCGTTTTTACACGGTCGATTTTCCTGGGCAGCTTGGGATGTGAATGAGATGCGGTCTGGAGAAGTCAAGAAGCGCATTGAGAAAAATGCAGATTTTCTTACTATCAATTTTGTAGGACTATGAAATCTGTTTGTGCCTCTTAAATAGAGGTAGGTTTCTGCAGAAAGGACATTAATCCTTGCCCTATAGCAACAGGATCAATATTATCAACAAAAATAAGTTAAATATAAATACTCATCTGAATTCTCATTGTATATATTATATCACAGAGTGATAAAAACCCTAGCCTGTTTTCTGTTCGTATTATATGCTCGAGAGTAAGATGAAAATTTCAGTTCCATCTTTTAGTCTTTTCGGCTTATAGCTCAGTAGTAAAGATTCTGAACACTCTCATAAGTGATCTCATGACAGAGAAGAGGAAGAAAGAGAACATAATGAAACTAATATAGAAGCTTGAGACTTCTATTCCTCATTACTTTTTTAGTATTTTCTTATTATGTTTATAACAGAACGAATATCTGAATATTTATTTAAGCTTGGATGATCATTATAATAGGTATCTTCTTGTAGATGATCACATATAGAATCGCTAAAATCGTAGGCCTTAGTTATAAAGTCCTAGACCAATATAAGATTTAAATAGATCGGGTGGTTAGCTAATTAATCGAGGAGACCTAGAAGCTTTAATTGTTGATTATATAATTGAGTGAGAGTGGAAACTAATGGTATAAGATCTCTTGCTTCTAGGGTTGATTTCTTAGAGAAGATTGATTTATTCTATATTATGAGTTGGTGTTCATTCTGATTCTAATCAAAAAGAATCACTATATGATTCTGAGATTGAATCTGCTTAGGTTTGAATTAGCCTACTGTAGAAAGGTATATGCTTGTGAATAAAACGTTTTATCTACAGACCTCCAACGCGAAATGTATTTTTCGTGTATTCGATTCTGAAGTTGACGCTTTTGAATATCTTGTGAGGTAGAGTTCTCAGGTTGCAGTGTTACTCCATGACACGCCGGTATGAGATCTCAGTGTCTGCAGTCTTTTCAAGCATTGGGATTTTACTACAAACCGAATATTGATAAAACTGTCCGAACAATAGGTCATCGTTTAGATTTATGCCTTGAAATCAGGTGATCGAACTGACTGTGGAATCAAGGGTTATTAACTACATGAATCTTTTTGCGTCTTTCCAACTGAATATTGTATCAAGTTTCCATCTGATTGTGAGGAAACACCCTATACCCAATTTGGACGACCTTCTAATCTTCATTCATTTCAAGGCAATAGACCCTTCATAACGCTTATTATGATGTCTTACTCGTGAAAATCGGCTGCAGAGACCTCAGAGTCTATTGAATATTAAAGAAAGTCTTAAGGAGAACGGGCCTTTGTTATGAAAACTACAGGTGTATCAGAAAGTTGAATTAAGATGAGATTCATCGTTGATAATCCTGCGAAGATGTATCTAATAAAGGGAGTAAATTGAATCAGGAGAGGATCAAGCAAAATGACAGTGAACAGACATTCGCAAAGGCCCACGATCTATTGAATACAACATCTAAATACGTATTTAACTTGTATACAAGCAACAAATATCTAGGTACTTAAAATACATGCTTAAAACGTGTGAAATCTTAGTCCGTATATGATATGATGTCTTGGATTGAAAGTGGGTCGAAAGTCTAAGACAAAAACGATTGATGATCCTGATGATCCTGATGAAACTAGCGGCGGATATGAATTCTAACGTTCCTGCATGTGTGAACTCATGTCGGTGAGCGGGTCCACAACGACCACTAGAGTATCTAGTGCCAGCGTTAGAATATGAACTTAGTCGTTATGGAGATTGCTAAGATCAAAGAGCGAGCCGAGAGTCCTGGTTAAAATATCTTTCAAGCAGATGTTGAAAATTCTCTATATGTTTGTTCGCTGTTATCGCTATCGCCTGTAGTCATGGTCTTTGGAGACTGAAATGCTACGGATCGAAGGAGAGAGCATGTAGCATAATTGATTGATGAAGGGAGCCAAAGCCAACTCACAGAGCCCACAACGTGGCGACAGTCATTGCAACTATCGATGATTAGTATGGATCAATGGACATTCTCCCTTGTTTTCATTCTATCAGAGTAAATATGAGAGATCTGTAACTAAACGATGGAATTTTAATTTGGAACAAACTGCATGGCAGTTGCATCCACTGCAAATTTCTGAAGATTGCTCTTGTAGGAAACCTTTTTGTGATGTAACAAATTTGAGATGATAGAACGGTAGACTCATAATTATGTGTCTTTACATGGTATGATGAATGTAAACACGCAATTGGGCATTGGTTATGTTGTAGACAGATTGTCATATTCCACTTAACCCCATATCACTAACAATGTATATCAGCAGCAGAAATAGATGGGAAGAACCCCATAAATAGTATAATAAATTGTACCACTTGGACTTGATGATGCTAACTCAGGAAATGAAAGATTCAATGATTCATTTAACGACAGGATTGGATCGCAGTTGCGGGAGTAAAAGGGGAAGCAGTCAGTCAGTCAATAAAGATCTTCAATCAATAACCCAACAAATGCATTTTAAGGTATCAAAAATCTTCCCGAATGTATTATACATTGAAAGAAATATCATTGAAATCGTGTCGACGCATCCCACCACAATCTATCCATTAAGACACGATTACAAACACATTCCCATTACACCAATTCATTCCCACATTATAATTCCTCCTCATATTTCTTTCCAAACCCATCACTCTACAACAAAAAAGCAGCAGCTCCCATAATCGCAGCTCCAATAGCTGGAATCCTGGTAGCCATGGCACCTGCACTGCTGCTACTCGAGCTTCCGCTCGAGGTTCCACTCGAAGAGGCCCTGGCGGTAGCACTAGCAGTTGAAGTAACGGTGTTTCCATTACTGTCTGTAGTAGTAACAACAACACTTCCGGTTGATTGAGCACTCTGACTGGCACTTGCAGAGCTTAAGCTTGCTTGGCTGCTAATCTGACTAATCTGCACACTCAATTGACTCTTGATTGCACTATTTGTCTCGGTAGCTGCTATAGCGCTCAAACTGGAAATATATGAGATAGCATTGGCGGAAGCGTCAGCAGCGCCTGCGGTAGAGATGGAACTGGCGATTGATGCTTGAGAGCTGAGACCTGCTAGTTGAACAGTGAGATGGGAGATTTGAGCGCTGAGTTGCGTTTTTTGACCAGCATTGGTCTCGGTTGCTAGTTGAGCGGAGAGGATGGAGAGGGCAGATTCATCTTGTTGAACAGCTTTGGAAAAGGCACCAATGTCTGATGAGACGGTGCTGGCTGCGGTACCGGTTGCAGTGGGCACGGTGGCGGGGGCTGTAATGGTGCTGTCAGTGACCGATGTTGATTGTGCAACGGCCAAGGAGAGAAGAGGAACAGCAGCGAGAATTTGGAAACGCATTTTGAATTTGTTGGGGATGATTGAGTATGTTTGACAAGAACTTTGAGATGATTATTTTGAGATCAAAAATCAGAGTAGATAAATGCTTGAAAGAGTGTTGAGAGAATGAGGATATTGCACTTGTAAAAGAATAAAAATCAAAGGAGTACAACAATTTCCCCAAGTGCAACTTTGCACCTTATTTATATCTAATTCAATTTCGCCCGAGGCGCGTAACAACCAATCCGTAGTTCATTGCCTAGGTTCCCCAAGCCAAATGCAACCATGGCAACGCACTGGAATTGGATGAAACCTTGCTCATTTCCCCGCCCTAGTAAGATGGACATGTCCAAGCCATCTCGATTCTTCTCATACTCGTCACGTCAATATTGGATGTAAGTACGTATACCCCGGACTTTCTTTAAATGTCTTACTTCGCTTCCCCAATCACAGATGAGCTCGGATCGAAACGTAAACAAACGGAGTAAAAGATCCACTGTCTTGCTCATGGTTTTTGCTATGCTAAACGCAGGTTCGATTGTTCTTTTCTAGGGTGTATACTAGCCACACCATATTATACATTGTTTTTAGTGAACATAAGGAAACGCCTCCAGGTATGGAAGAATGGAAAAACTAGGACAATTTTGAGCGACTTGCTTCTGTGCCCAGCATTGGCATGCTTGGGTATAGCAACTCTAATTTTAAGGGTCCGGGGGGGAGTAACAGCAAGAAAGACAAAAGAACTTCAGATATCACAACCATAAAAAGCTATCAAAAAGCTATCAGAACTCAGGTTTTCTTTTTCTGAGATACTTATTATCTCATGACTCAAACAACTTACCATTTCGTATGATTGATCCATTATCGCCTTCGTATTCGAGTTTTTTCACTACCATCACTGCCACCATCAAATTCATCGTACCTAATAAATTGTATCTTTTTTCGCAATACGAGTCTATTTTGGTCGATCTGCATTCCTAGCTGCATCTCCAACGACTACCAGCAGCATATTGGCTTGTAGACTACCACGCCTACTTCGTCGCTAGTTCACTCTTCAACAAATCAACAAACAACAGATCTGATAACTGAACACACCACACCCACTCTCCAGTGCCCACTCTTTGATTCAAGTTCATCAGCCACGGGAAATTTCAACATCAATGCGACTGCGGCTATTTTCTTCCTTTACTCCAAATTCTCAATCCTCATCCCCACAACGAACGGAAACCTTGGCATTCTCCTGGTCAATTAATAAAGGAGCAGTGGATCGCTTTTTCTTTTTCTCCCATCTCGAATCTGAAAGAAGATGGACTCCGTAAGTGACTCGAGGGTGGATGATGGATTAATTCATTCTGATCATCATCGAGGGGTAAGTTTATTGACGCTTGACCATCATCACATGACCCAATCAGCTTTTCATATACTGAATTCACTAGACACGCACCCAATGAATGTAATAACACCTCCAAGGCAAAACTGCATCAAGATCGAAATCCAAGACATCAGCCAGGGACCACCAAACTTGGTGATCTGACGCATATTTTAGATTATTATTTGTTTTCTCGAAAACGGTCGGTAGGGCCTAGACAAGATACAAAGATAGAAGAGACAAGATGTACATCATTCATCTACCTAGGCAGCATTCGAGAAAGCTTTCGAACCCTGATCGCCGCTCTTGAAACAAAATATCTGTTTTCTGTACTTCCTTTCACACATGTTGATAGATTGTAGATAGTTCAGCGAGACTTATCATTTCAATGTTCCATTATGTCAAACGTTTTTGATTTGCTATTTATAATCGATATCAGAATTTCGCGTGTTACATCATTCCAGTTCAACTAAGTACCATTTACACCACTAAGAAAGAGTCGCATGAGTACTTGCCTGGTGGTGAGTCCACTACTCACAGCTTGAGAATCTTCATCTTATACTCATCGGATGCTACTTCCATAACTACTACTTTATTTTGGTGTTCTTCATCCCTTTGCTTTGTTTCATAATGAACACACCGTTTTTAAAGAAATCAAATCCAAATATCTCGACTCTATCCTCCCTCTCAAAAGTTCTCGGGAGCAGAGCATCTACCTACCGTAAAAGCATATCATTTTCAATGAAATACCACAGATAGCACTTTAGTTTCTATCTGGGAGAATAAATCTCACTACACGTTCTTGTTCCGAATAAATACCAATCACCCACTAGTAGGGATTCAAATGAATATTCAGAAGCCAAACCGGCGTGATTATCTGAGTCACCTTGTATCATAAAGATCCCAATTGATTCACAATCATTCTGACAACTCCTCAAGACTCCATCCCACTATCTATCCATCTATCCGAACTCAAAAGCATCTCATCACAGCACCCTGATAATCATCAGACTTAGCCTCACCTAGCCCAAGGGTCCAGATACGTTCATAGCGATCCTTCCTAATCAATCACAGAATCAATTACTTAGTCATGATATTCTTCCCATCCAATGTTCTTCGCTAGAAATACAGAAATTCAGAGCGAGAAAACTCGTAATCTGATGTACAAGTCCGTAGATTGAAGATTCAGCTCTGGCTCGAATATATGTATACATTCAGACGATAGGTATAGCATGCATCGAATTCCGTCAAAGAATTATAAACTCCTGCAAGGAGAATAAGATAACTCTTGCAAAGACTCGAACAAGAGCCGAGGAGGATATGCGACAGTAGGTATCATTCAACGAGACAAAAAAATACGAAGAACTACATGGTAGGAATCCTTCCAATATCTTTATATCTATCCCAGGAAGGAAAATCTCAATGATAGTGAGCAGAAAGCAGGAAGAAAGTATATATACCACTCAAGCATGTCACCAAAAACTAAAAGCACAACAATAATACACAAATAATTCGATCAACCTCCCAGCCCAACCCCTCTCCCCCAAAATAAGATACAGCTTGTCTAGAATACCATACCAGCAATATCCTAGAACATCATACCTAAGTATATATTACAACCTCTTCATACCACACACCACATATCACACACTAGCCAGTTGGTTGCCAGACATATCAATAATCATCTCTATTTACTTCATACATACAATGATACAATCCACACAATCACAAAACAGCCATCTCCATATCTCTCCTCCATATCGTTTTCCCAAGCACAAATTTACAAATTTACAAATCACTATTCCTGTAATACATCTTTTATATACCTTAATTCCCTCACCCAGACTCTCCCCACAAACCCCAACCTCTCACCGTCCTATTCAATCTCTCATTACTCACCCACCCACAAGCGAGTGACATATAAACAAAGCACCAGAAAAATTACCTACACACAGCAGTGGACCCTGAACACTTGGCACATCACATCATGTAAGTTTTGTCAGCGCACCTCCACCCACGCAGCTCCCCACCAATCACACCATCCACCGTTAGTTACAAATGTGACTCTTACCGTAAGATCACGTTTTATTCCTTCACGTATGTACGTATATAATTTTATATATATTTAAATTCTGGCCTCTTTATTTATCATTTCTTTTTTCGTAAGTTTGATCCCTCGAATAAATCTTCTTCTATTATTTCATTCATTTTTACCATCAAAACCCCTAAAAATGCCCATCCATCACGATCCCCTCTTCCCCACTCTCACACTCAACTCCCCCAATCCCCTCCACCAAAATCTAATCCTCACACGTCCTCGCACCTCCGATGCAAAAACCTCCATCATCGCCTTTACCGATCCCGCCGTCTATCTTCATCTGACTGGTCCCCCGTTTCCCTACACACAGGAAGATTTCGATTCTTTCTTTAACGAGGTGCTAGATAAGAATTCTCGGGTTGCCGCTGCGGAACTATGGGATGCGAAGAGTGCGCAGGAAGATGGGTCACCGGTGCAGAAATGGGTGGGTGCCATTCCATTCCCAAGTATTAGGGAAGTGAGGGTGGGGGAGAAGGGAGAGAGGATAGAGGAGTTTATTGGGCAGATAAATATTAGGAGGAGGGGCTTTGTGACGACGGCAGATGAGGAAGAGAGGAAAATTTTGGCGAGAGAGAATGCGGATAGAAAGACGGGAGATCCAGGAATTGAGTGGGAGATTGGTTGTGTGTTGATGCTTTTTTTGTCCTTTCTTTTTGAAGCGAACTCTATGGAAAGGACAGGTGGTTATGCTTGATGGTGATAATCATGCAAGCTAGCCTATGAATTAGGATTTTATAAGTCTACGGCGAGAAATACTGCTCGACTCATAATCCCATGCCGCTGGTGTGGTCTATTTGGTAGTACCAAAGTCTTCTCACTGGGATCTACCTTCAAGCGAAAATTGTTGTCCAGTCATATCGATTCCATAGGTCCTTCACGATTCTTACTCCTACTCCTCTTCCACGACTTCCCCGACCCCACTAACCTTGTCTCCAGTCTGGCTCCTCCCCTCTCACCACGGCCGCACCATTATGCCTGCTGTTCTACAAACCCTCATTTCGGAACTTTTCATCCCATATATGAATTCGAATTTTGTGACGGGTGAATATTTAGAGTTCAACAAAGCGAGTAAAAGAGTTTTTGAAAAGTGTGGATTTGTAGATGAAGGGATTACGGATCGGGTGGAGGCGATCCACGAAGGGAAATGGAAAGCATTAAGCGTGTTGTTAGAAAACTTGAAGAGTAATGGGGACGACGAAATATGGGAGAAGGCTCAGAGAGAGGGTTGGTTGAGGGGAGAGAAGGTGGGAGTGGGAAGCTTGAGATGGAGCAGAGAGAGAAATGTGAAGGAGAAAGAAAACGGAAAGAGGGAGAATGCTAAGATCATTGAATAAAGCGATGCATGTAAAATTATGGACGAACACTTGAGGGAGAAGTAAATGAGGAATTTTCCGCAACTATAACATCATAACGCCCTACAATAGACACTCCAACAAAATTGCCCTCTTTGGCAGAGACATGTAAACAACGATATAACGCTAGAAAAAATAGACGTAGATTCAATTAGAACTACATAGCTGAATGATTTACGAAACGAGTATACTACAAAATCGCGATGGTCATCGGATTTAGAGACGTTCCAATAAAAAATGGAGAACAAAATTGCTGATCCAGACTACTAAACATGAATAGGCATTGTACACTGTAGGTAGCGAAGATTTCTTAATGAATTGTGTTCCTGCAGCAACTATAGTCAGAAGTGAGATAGTCACTAGATATCTGACAACCCTAATAAGCTGTGGTGAATCTTGTGTATCGCTTCGACGACATGTTTGTCTTATTAGATTTGAGCCCGACCGGTCATTTTCATGTTTGAATTATGAAATTGGACACAGCTAGATCGTGGTAGATTGCCAGGTCGTATATGAAAATCTGTAACCACTCAATTGGGCTCATAGCTTTGGTTCCAGGTGTGAGTCTTCGGTACAATATTGACGGTACTGGACCGGCGTACCAAACTGAATTTTTGAAAGCCATTAATGAATCGTTAATTATCATACAGCAATAATTGTGTAAAATGTGTAATCTGGCATCACATCTATCGCATCATCCAGAGAAGCCCATCCACTTTGGATGTCTACCACAAAGAATGTAACTTACAAATGCCAAGTTAGAGAAATGATGATCCTAATCCTCAAGAATTTGCTCGGGTATACCGTACAGGGTACATGTGAAATTCAACATGAGTTTTGCCTATTAGAAATATGATCTTCAATGAATGTGGGTAGTCTACATAATTTGGAATAGAGGTACCGCCACAAGAAACTCTGCAGCTTGTTCTAAACGACGTTAAAAATTTAAAAATTGGGGGCAAAATCCAGCGCCACACGCGCAATGAACAACGATTCACTAACAATCATTTTTCCGGTCATCTTCTAGCGTTCGATATAGCGCTGCGAGACTCTTTTGCATAGCGTAGCAACTAGAGAGCCGCAGCTAAAATGGCTTGAGACGCCCATTTCAGTTTCCGCGTAGATGGATGCACTATAATAGCGCCCGAAATCAAGAGGAGTGTTGGCCGAATGAAAGCAAATGAAATGAAAAAATGGCGGGAGTTGACCACGTGAAAACAGCGCTTAAACATGAAGATTGGGCTGACTCTGTCGAGGATTAGTATTCCTGAGGGATCAGTTGGCCGAGAGTCAAACCCCCAACAAACGTGATGATAATTGTCGGGGAACATGAGACGAAGAAAACTTTGGAACGAGTTGGATGGATAGCATAGAGTTAAAGAGTTATTGCTGTATAGTCTGTAGTACAGTAGTAGCAGCTTGATGAGTTTCATCTCAATTTCAAACCAATATAGGTATGTGCTTGATGAAGTTCGACAACATCTACTCAGGTCTTGGTTTCATCCCAATGATCCATCATTTGGAGTTGTAAAAGTTGTGAAATTTGTGAGTGAGTGCACTGTGCAAACGATTAACAGACGCTTCCCCTTCCCAGGTTTCCCAGGTTGATCTTGGTGAGAGAGAGAGAGAGAGAGAGCACTTCACGCTACCTAGGTAAGTAATGAAACATCAAAACAGGCTAAACCATTCTTGTGATAGATCCCAGATTATGTAGATGGGTTATCCATCAAAACCTCCTTTCTATTCACCATGTGACCAATTAAATGGTCGATCGATATCGGATTATGTAAGCTAGATACGCTACGATAAGAGTCTTCCAAGGAAATGCCTCAAGTCAGCCTCTCTCGACTCTCGAGCCTTTCTACCTACGAAGTAAGCACGAGTAAGACTACATACAGTCTACATTGTACAGACATACTTGGTCAAAAGTTCACAAGGGGGAATTGAAGCTTTTTCAATTTCCTGCGCCGTTCATCTTAATGCAAATGTGATGCAGAGGAGTGGATTCCTACCTGCCTGGATAACCTTGGAATGACTAGGGAATCACCAGGTAGGTAATCACTAGATACCGTAGCTGGGTAATAACTGCACAATGAAATAATGTTTACATATTGATTGACCAATCACAGAACGAAGAGAGGAAGAAATAAACACATGGAAATTATTTAATCATCATATTAATTGATGATTGGTTCAAATAAACATGGGATTTGACCCAAACCTTGATTTTTCCTTAATTCGGTGTATGTGCGCCGTGCCAAAGAGAAAAAAAATATGACCGAAGCTAAACTCCAAGATGATGGATTCACAATCTTCCTCCTTGCTCTTGCATACCGGTACAATTCCCAATATCACCTCAAGGCTCAATCAAGTCTTCAAGCAACCTAGCTTCCTTCAACCAAGGTTATCTATCTTTCATAAATTATAACCAACTTTCGTGGATTGTTATCCTCATCCTGTCGCTTTCCTCCTTTGGTTGTTGTTTATCCTACTTTATTGTTGACTATTGACTATTGACTATTGACTCTCGTTCTCATATACGACAAATATACTCTTGCCGATAACCAAACCGTACTTACTCAGTACATACTACTCAGTACATACTACTCAGTACTCATACTTGTGCCTCATTATCGCTCACTCGCTCCACCTCCACCTCCACCTCCTTACTACATAATTGTGGTTCTTTTCATAAAACGCAGGAACGATCTAGACTTCTTTCTACACTCCGAAATCCCCCCATTTCGATTTGAGACTCAGTCAACGTTTGGATCTCCACCTCAATCTTCATCCCGCACCCCAAACTAGTCGGTCGTTACCATCTCAACCTAAACATTAGCAGGGAGACGGAGAAGAGCCAGAGAAACCTTGGAACCTGTTGTGGATGCAATCCATCTAAAGAAAAGAAGCTTCTCCATCAGTTGCTATTTACCTCCCTCCTTTCAGCTTCCATATCCACATTTGACCAGCCTACAATCTTTCCTTCAACTACCTGGTCCGCAATATCCCCAATTTCAACGTCGCGTTGACTTTCGTTCTTTTACCACTCGCCATTTCGATCTTTGTACATACAATAATATCTACTATTTGCATCATGTTTTCAAAGTCCGTTGCCAGAGCTGGCTTGATTGCCAGTCTAGCTATCACTACCGTTAACGCCATTGCTACAATCTCTGTAACCGGCTCGAAATTCTTTACAAGTGATGGCGATCAATTCTTTATCAAAGGTAAGGTTTGTATGTATCTTATTCTTGGATCCTTGGCTGACAATATTTCTAGGCGTCGCATACCAGTTGACCGAAGCTGATCCTTTAATCGACACTAATCAATGCCAACTGGATGCCTCTTTGATGAAAACCTTGGGCGCAAACGCCATTCGCGTTTACCACGTTGACCCTTCTGGAGATCACTCTGGGTGTATGAGTGCTTTCGCAGATGCCGGTGTCTACCTTTTCTTGGATTTGGATACTTTCAATACTGCAATTACTCCAGTATGTTATACAGCATTATCTGGAAAAGAAAAAACACATGACTGACCTCTTTGACAGACTGATGCTACCTGGAACGAAAGTCAATATACCGCATTTAGTAAAGTAATGGATGCGTTCGCCAAATTCGATAACACCCTTGGATTCTTTGTGGGAAACGAGGTTATTGCTATGAACAACCAATCTTTGGCGGCACCATTTATCAAAGCCGCTGCTAGGGATATGAAGGCATACAGAAATTCGAAAGGATATCGTGAAATTCCCGTTGGCTACTCTGCGGCGGATATTGCGGAATTACGTCCTATGCTTCAAAATTATCTTGCTTGCGGCACCAACACTTCCGAGACTATCGATTTCTTCGGGTTGAATGCATACGAATGGTGCGGCGATAGTGATTTCTCTACTTCTGGTTACAAGACCCTCAATACTTACGCCGAGGGTTATAATATTCCTATTTTCTTCTCAGAGACCGGATGCAACACAGTGAAACCCAGAACATTCCAGGATCAAGCAGCAATTCTCGGTTCGGAGATGGACGATCAATGGTCTGGCGCAATTATTTACGAATGGATCGAAGAGGCCAACGATTATGGACTGATCAGTTATGGACCAACCGTTGCAGCTACTGCTGTCGCAACAAATGTTGCAGGTGGATTTTCTCGCGGCGGAACTCCAACCCCTGTTTCTCCAGATTTCGCCAATCTCCAAAGTCAGTGGGCAACTTTGACTCCAACTGGTGTTGCAAGCTCTGCTTATTCCCCAACTCTTACACCACCTGCTTGCCCTGCATCAACCTCCGGAGGCTGGTTGGTCGATGGTGATGTGAAATTGCCATCTATTGGCCAGAAAGAAGCAACTGGCACTGCCACAACAACTTCTGGATCAGCATCCTCTACCGGAAGCGCAACTGGATCAGCTGCATCTGCAACCTCAACAAAGGGTAGCGCATCCGGCGGTAAAGAAATTACTGGCATGAGTGTAGGATTGGCCGCAGTTATGTTCGGTTTCATGTACTGGCTATAGATTCTCGATACCCTTCAAAAAATCTTCTTTTCTCGGCCTTGATGGCTTGATATGTATAAACGATTATGATACGTGGAGGAAATCCTTTCACACTAATTCGGTACATATGCGCGTTATGATAAATGAAAGCGCGGCGTTGGATTTGCATTGTGTCATTATGGACGCAATAGGGTTACTTTCTTCTTCTGATATGGGATATGCAGGTTATTATATCCTGTGCATATAAAAAGCATGAATGAGTTGATCAATATCTGTTATTTTAGATCAACTTTAATAGATACTTAATAATGAAATTAAAAGACAAGAGTTTATTTATTGACAGATTGTGAAGGATGTGAATGTATTGGGATATGTGATGTCGACGAGTGTTTGTTGACAAGTGTTTGTTGACAAGTGAGGAACAAGTCAGGAGCAAGTTGTATATTATAAGGGAATGCAAGGATAGTGTGCACGTATCTTGAAGGGTCTTTGTGCTGGATGCAAGATTACAAGATTAACGTCTTTGAACAGATGGATGGGTGAATGGGAATTGTAGGTGGTTGCTGTGCAATTTTATTGTGGGATAGTGTCCAGATGGAATGGAATGGATGGGGAGGGTATGTGAAGGTGTGAAGAAGGTGGGAAGGTGAGTGTAAGATAAGACGGTAGAAGTATGGAAGTGTGGATGAGACGATGTAGGGTCATTCATTCACCGTGTACAATTGTCTTTTCATCTCTTATTAGTATAAGAATTCATTCGGTGTTGAGTGTATGACTAGATGGGATATCGAAGTTTGAGAAAGGGGTTGTTTAGGTATGCTTGGGCATCTATGAGGAGAAAGAGATGATTCCTGGATTTCTCGATTGAAGATCCAAAGATTCAAGGAAAATCTTGTAACTTGGATGAATTTATTGATCATATTCACTAATTTGATGTTTCTGCTTTTTTGTTTTTATTTCCTAAGGAAAGTACAGCATAGTGGTGTTGTGGTTGAAAGATATCTCTCCCATAGTATCTGACTGTAAACAGCGAAGACTCCTTAGTATTTAGCTCAGCCCCAGCTTTATCTTCTGATCTCTGTCATCTGCATTTATCCAACTATCATCATGCACTCTCATTTCTGTCCCCACAGCATTGGAATATCTCATTCTTGATATTCACTTTTGCTTGCGATTGAATTGCTGCATTTATTATAAAAAATTAAGCGAGAGATTTCCGAGGGAGGAAATAATGAGGAGCCAATAATTCGTTTTGTTCACCTTGAAGGATAGAAAATTCAACATCGTTAGATTTTCAATCTAGGAGGCTGGGAATTTTACAGGCGTGTGATCTTTCGATTGGTTGAGATATTGAATGCGCAGAATAGAAGGTGTGGATGATTGATGATATCTTGAGTTGAAAAAATTGTGAATAGGATTTCTGGTGATTTTTTTCTTTCTTGCAGCAACGATAAAAATAACAACACCATTCGAATTGCAATTTTCAATTGAACTGTGGCGAAAATGGTTTTGTTTCTATCTCCTGGTCTTAGACCACATTGGAAATTTGGCAAAGCAAATATTGGTAAGTCCCCTTATCGTGTCCCTAGCGAGTTGGTAGAGATGATGGAGATGGTGATGGTGTTTCTTTGGGAGCGATAATCTAGTGGTTCTCTTCCATGACAACAAGTATAATGATGGTACATTTTCCTTCTCAACCAACATTCTGGAGTATCCGGTCTATAGTGGTGAGAAAGATGGCACTTTAATGTCCTCCTTTCGACCAAGCTTGGAAGAACTAGACTCTCTTCTTTCTTGTCTATAACTTCTCCTTATGTAAAACTTTACTGACAATTACATTCTTTCCAGAGAAACAAGAACCATTCACTCCAAAGAAACCAGTTGGAAATTCTGGAAGAAAATTCCCTCTCCCACCTCATATCCTCCACCGCCTTAACCTCCACAACTCCTGCACTTCCTTCCCATCAAAACCATCTTCCGCACCATCACTTCTTCCATCATTGATGAAAGATTCTCCTACTTCTTTACATTCAGCGGATTCTGGTGTTTGGCCTGGTAAGAGACCAGCAGAAGGCACTGCAGACGAGAGACCAGGAAAGAAGGCGAAGTACGGCTTTACCAGCCATATTGATTTTGAAGAAAAGGCAACAGACGCAGACGACGAGGATTCAGATTTTGAGCCTGCGGATACACCGAGTGATAGAGAAGAGGAGGTTACAACGGTAGCTTCTCCAGTAACCGTCTCATCATCGATTGCAGAACCGGTTGTAGCTAGTCCGCTCGCTTCACCTTTCGATCCCCAATCCGAATCCGATTTCTCTGATACACCAAGCTCAAAGAGAAGAGCACTTACACCACCATCCCCGATTCCGAAACTTGTTGCCGAGACCGTCACAAAATCAATTTCAGCAACGGGTCGTTGGGATTTCACCCTTACGGCAAAAAAAGCAGGTTACGTTTATAACCCGAGAAAATCCATGACCGATCTGAGTGATCGCTTCGCTACGCCTTCAGACTCCGATAGTACCCTCGATACCGACGATAGCGAATCTGATTTTAATTCTACACCAAATCGCTCTTCGTCACCAGCGCGCGCACGTGCTTCTTCACCTTTACCTTTACCTTTACCTTTACCTTTACCTCAGTGGAAGTACCATCACAATCCTATTGATCGAAATAATCCAACCACTCCACCTTCCATCGGAACAAAAAGAAAGATGGAACAAGCATATGCCGAATGGCATCAAGGAGAAATGGACACGCCTAGAGCATCATCATGTTCTCCAATCACTTCACCAGCCGATACACCTCAATCCGTTGATTCCAACGAAGTTGAATTGGGAACTGCACAATATGATTCGCAGTCAGAACAAGAAAATATGGAACCTTCGCGCGCATCTTCATACTCATATCACACTATTTCCTCAACCTCAACTCAACTACCACACTCATCAACATCCACCTCCGAAACCACCGTATTTCCTGCCGATCTACCTTCTCCATCCGTCCCATGTCGTTTAGAGCCTCACTCACCTATTCTCGATCACCTCACTGCTCAATATATTGCACAGGGACCCCATCCACAAATTCCTCACGTTAATCACGCAGCTGTGAATCAAAGAAATGCGACTCATATATTGAACAAACATCAAGATGGTCGCGCGCCGTTTGTTCGAGCTGCGAGTCGAAGACTCCAGGCGGTGGTGGGTGTGAGAAACGATTTACCGTTTGATTTGCTGATGGGGACGGGAAAGCACGATGCGAGTAATTTGGTTGTGGGGAGGGATGGGACGTTGGTGGATTTGGGATTGAGGGATTTGGAGGGGAGAGAGGAAGTTAAGGGGGGAACTGGAGCTAGAGATGAAAGTGGAAATGGGGAGGATCTTGCGAGAGATGAGGGTGTTATGAGCGGAGAGGATATTGGAAATAGTCGGGAAAATATAAGTACGGATAGGGATATGAACACGAACGCAAACGCAAACGAAGCACATAATACAAATACCACGGCACAATACCTACAAGATATCCACGATTCCTTCAACACTCTTCGCTCTTCCTCTCGCACCCCATCTACTCATCATTTTTCTTCTCACCATCAGCAAGCAAAACCACCAAAAACCACTCCCAATCCGCCCCACGAATCCCTAGCACAAACACAAACACCCTTCTTCCCTCCCTCAGTCAATCCCTACACCGGTGAAGGACTCCGCGAATATCTTCTCTCCCGCGCTTCCATGACCGGTTCGGTGAAGAGAGAATGCAGAAGTATATCGTTTCATGATTTCACACCGGATGTACGAACGGGCGATTTTAGAAACCAATTGTTGGTGCATTTTGGTGTCGATGGGATTTCGAGTTGTGAGAGGGTTGATGTTGTGGAGTTGGGTTTGTAAGTTTTTTTCTTTCTTTTTTGGAGCTTTTGGTTTCGAAGTTTGGATTGTTGATTTTGTTGTTGTTTTGGAGAATTGGAAGTGAGGTGACGAGGAGTGCTGCAGTGCGGCGATGGTGGAGCTTTTGTTGCGGTTGTGTAACTTGAATTTTGACTCTTGACTCTTGGCTTGGGGAAGATGGGATGGCGAAGTTGCTGTCCTTTGATTTCTTCTTGTCAATTGTAATCCTTTTCTACTATACCCTTCTTTGAACTTTCATGCGGTCTTTTTGCTGTCATTCCTTTTCCTCACCTTATTACCCCTCCCCTTTCCTATCTGTCATCCGAATGAAAACAACAACAAAAATACCTTCTTACTATAACTAACGCCTCTCCACAGACCCGATATAACCGGTACCCTCCATCCCTGGCTCTCAATCTTCATTCAACGCCCCCTCGTGACCGCCACATCACCCTCCCCAGCCCTCCACTCCACCTCCACCTCCACCTCCACCACCACGCCTCCCAACTTCCCCTCCCCAACCCCCACAACCTGGCTCTGCATCGCCGTCCCCATCTCAAACATAACAACCTACCCCATCCAACCCGACACTACGATTCCTCCTTCTCTCCTCGAATCCACCTTCGCCCACAGCCAACACGGGCTCCCCACCAAAAAGATCGCCAAACGTCAAGACTACGATTTCTCCTTCCAAGGAACACCCATCTTCGAATTTTCCACCCGAGCACTCTTTCCCCAGCCCGAAACTCCCTTTCCGAACACTGCGCCCACTGCGGATTTTCTCTCCATCGAAGTGCCCCGTCCCTACGATCCCAGTGATCCTTATCTCGAGTTTCCGCCCCAGATATCCCGCAATCTGGTACTGCTCCGGCGGGAAGTAAGGAAGTATGCAAGGGCTGCGGGAGTGACGGGTGAGGAATTACATACGTATGGTGATATGATGGTGGATGTGAGTGGAGTGGATGTGAGCGAGGAGGTGTCTCCCAATGAGGGGATTTGGTGGTGTGAATTCTACAGAGGAATTACACGGGATAGGATTCGCTGGGAGAGGGTGAAGAGGTGTATGGGTCGGGGAAGATGTAGAGTTGTTTTGAGATGGCAGGATGTACCGGATGAGATGAAGAGATTAGGTGGTCGTTCTAGTTCTAATTCTAGTTCTGGGATCGGTTTGGGAGTGAGCAGAAAAATAAGTGAAGCGGAGAGAGTCAAGCAGGAGATGAGCAGGGAAAACATGGGAGGAATGGGGAAGAAGCGAAGAGAAAGAAAGAGTATGCAAACGAGCCATGCGAATACGAGTCCGAGTGTGGGATTGGGGGTTACGAGTACGAATATGGGGAGTCATTCACATTCACATTCGCATATGCGATCACGATCCGGCGAAGCATTGAGAGATAGTTTGCGTGCGAAAGCGATTGGGAATCGGATGAGTTTTAATGGAGATGCTTAGCGATATGGAAGAGTGGAATTGAGGAATTCGAGAGGGATGATGCAGAGATGAGTTGTGGATTACGTGAAATGAGAGATTGGTTTTAAGGGGAGGAGAGGCGTTTGCGAGTTACTTGCTTTTAAGTTCTTATGAGGCTAGTTTTCAATACTTGATATCTCATACCTACACACATGCTTATGTTACAAGCGCGTGGAAAAACTAGACATTAAGATGATTTTCTTCTCGCAATGAAATTCATGAAGAATACAACAGCAGCACAGAATAAGAAATACTTTCCATCTTTACTCTATGAAAATACGTAGCATGCGTTGATCTTCTCAAACAGTACATCTGAGAAACACCTAAACAATGAGTCTCCATCTCGATCTTAAAAAAAAAAAAGAACAACACATCACAAAGGGTACGAAGTCCGAAGTATAGGAGATCATGAGAAGAAGAGAAATACCATGATACTAGTCATTATGACTATCTTGATATTACACCCAGAAGCCAACTTCATAAACATATGCATGAATGCATTACTTTTCACATACATACCTAGATACCTAACCAAGAACTCAAGAATAGCTCATATTCCCTTTTGAAAGGAAATTAGACAGATGGAGAAATACCTTGCTATTAACAAATCCACCAAGATTGCTAATCATCATCTCTAATCTATAGATACCATGGTCTGGGTTTTCGCATACTTCATTCTATTCCAGTTCGTTCCTATGTACTACTTAACTCATGGCCGACTACCCCGTTTCTGAAATAGACTAGCAGGCAACATGAAGTTATAGTTGTCATTGCCTGTTAATAAATACCCCTCGCAACTCTATTGAAAGGTACCTGGGGACCTAGTGATGACTTGAGACTTTAAAATAGTGTTGCCATGATAGCAACACGCATCCATTGGATCATGGTCAGGAAAATGCAATCCGAGTCTCGAGCCAATTTGCGAAGGTTGAGTTATCTCGAGCATACCTACCCTCACAACTTGAATATCACTAAATCGACAATCTTAATCAACTCCAAGTCCTCGCTTTTAGACACATTCAACTTTAGGGGGGAAACAATACTAGAGTCGAGAGGAACGGGCAAAGAAACTAGATGCCCCACATCCTGTGAGAGAGATTGAATCACGCATCATTTTTATACTTAGTAACTTCGGAGTGATGCAGAAGCCCGTCCGATAATAAGCATCGAGCTTCACAAATTCGTCAACGTAAACCACGAAGCAAAAGATCTGTGGGAATATTCAGACATTTATAGTACATACAGATACAGGTACAGATTGAGCTTCCGTGCTACGCTACCTAAATGCATCATAACATTCGAGTCGTGATCGCCGATCCTACATTGAATAACCCATCCAACTCAAGCATAACTGAGACACCACAATCCAATCTCGGCCGCATTTGCAGAGGTGAGATTCGAGGCCGTCGGTCCTTCATTCCTTTTGACGCCTCATTCATGATACATATAAAATATACACTCGTCCCGTTTTAATTCTTTAATTCATCAACCATTACGACGAAGAACTTCCCCACCAACCACCTGTCATTCCACTCTTCATGGCCTTTAGTCCCTCTTCTTTGGCCCTCTCCTCCATCTCGGCTTCTTCCTTCAACCATTTTGCTCCATTCTCGCGAATTTCCTTATCAAATGCCTCGTAGTTCTTTTGTCCCCTTTCTCTCGCTAAATCTTGCAACATTTTCCCTTGAGCAAGCGCGTCCGCTAGACTCTGTTCGTTAGGATCTGTCACCATCATTCCACCTGGCTTGATACCCAAAGCACTTCCTAGTAGTCCCACACCACCCCCTCTCTTTCCATGCTTCTTTCTTTCTTCTGCAAGTTGTTCTTGGAACTTCTTTCTCGCAATTGCCTCACGTTTGGCAAATTCAGTAGGAATATGTGTTCCTTCAAATGATTTCAAGGCTTTGCGCACATCGGCGTATTGCATTGTAGGGATATATTCAAGGAAAGGAATTAAAGAAACAAGTTCTTTATCCTGGACGTCACCGAGCCATGGCTTAAGGATTATTGCGTTTTCTGGTTGCTTCTTTGCGTGGTGTGCTTTGGTATCGATTAATATGACCTTTGAGAGATCTCGGTTGAGGTATGAAAGATCCTATATCGAATTAGTAAGAGTCGTGAGAAAGATGACACGAAAACTTTACCTTAATATATTCTCCGTTTTCATAAAGTGTTGCCTCCCGGAAAAGTGGCCAAGTAACGATATGATATGGATCAAATTTTCGAATAACTGGCTCTGCTAAAGTAGATGGTTGAGTGGTGAAGATGACCAATTCGTAATATTGACTTAGATATCTCAAGAAATAATCCACACCAGGTCTTTTTGCCAGTCGCCAACCATGTTCTCTGGTCCATTCACTGTGAATTAAAAGATCCTCCATACTTAAAACTAAAGTATAAGGGCGCTCAAACATGGGACTTGGATCGGGGAGTAACTTGGTAAAAGCTGGCTCGGTGTAGTGACCAAGTTGATCTCCTGTTCGGGCCCTCACACGATTCCACATGCCGGTAAGTGACCATCCAGATGGAGCAGTTTCCGAATGTAGTCTTTCTTCTTCCTCCGTCTCCCAATTCCTTCCCATGTATACCGTACCAGTGATCGCAGATATGAAGAATGCAAGGTACATGTAGTTGGCCATTTGGTTTCTCTTTCTTTCCGAGGAAGAAACATATGCTGATGCTGGCAATTCCCCGCGACCTTTACCCCCACCACTAGGATCTTCTTCAGGATCTGCCGCTTCTGTAAGGTTCAATGGCGATGCCTTCGACTTTCTGTTTGCTAATTCGAAATCCAAAGTTGAAGGAATACCTTGGGTGAGATCTGGTAGAGGCTTATTTTCGAATTCAACTTGTGCGGGGTCGACAGCGATTGTCTCAAATTCATCTTGCTTGCCAGAGAAGTCTGGACTTTCACCTTTCCTTGCATCTGGGTTTGGTACGCCGGCACCTCCTCCCTCTGATTGAGGTACGGTATTCCTCTGTGGCGAAGCCCCCTTACTCACTTCATCCTGCGCCTTGGAGAAGTCTGGGTTACCAGATTTATCACTACTCAGTCCTGATTTTGGTGAAGTAAAAGCAGCTTGTGCCCCAGCTGGACCGGATGGTGTTGGCGTACCCGAAGGTCTATTATAATCTGTAGGCTTTCTAGGCTGGCGGCGATTGTTCGCCATCGACCGAGTCCATGACGTTGATGAGGTTATTCGGAAATTCGTCGAACTATTTCTAAGAGCTGGCGTTTGCAACGACCTTCCGATAGCTCTTGACAACATTATGAAGGAAAAGAATCAATATACACAGCTTACTTTAATAAAGAAAAGACTATATGCGAAATCGCATTGAATATTATTGAAGTTCTTGTCAGTAAAGAGAAACTTCAAAGATTCCTTTGGCCCAATAAAATAACCTGATTCCTTGAGTTTTCCCTTACAAGCAACAAAATACAATTTTCTACAATGATGCGGGCGGGAATTCTTAAAGCTAGTACCAATTAATACTAGCTTCAATTGGCAACAAGCTCCCCACCATAAAAGCATCAATTGATTTTGGGATTCTGATTTTCTTTTTTCTTTTTTCCTTAAAGTTGACACTCAGTGGACAGAAATTATACTCATCGCGCCTACAATAACCGTGGACGAAGAGTTGAACAATCTGAGGAGAACGAATATGACACTTTCAAGAATTGGATGTTAAGCCGGTGCTTGAAAGAGCACCGGCTACTCAATTACAACTTCAGTCCCGTGGTGTCCTAACATTCCATATCTCATTGAAACACTCATATGTTGAGGGTGTTTCCGGCCCCCCTCATAATCTATCCGAATATACTCGGCACAAGTCCCGATGGAAGGATTCCTCTTGTGTATAATTGAAATTTTAAATATTATTCCATCATTCATCATTTGAGATACCGCGCGATTTACCTTTTACTTGTGATTTTGAATCAGTATTTCCTTCCTAGCACGCGATTCTCTCCACTTGGTTCCATCATTCATCTCAAACTCAACAAACCTAACATCCAAAACTCTACAGTATATCCACGACAACTACAATCTCTCAATTGGTTATCCTACCTCTTTACTCCTACTTGAACAATAACAATAACAATAAATATGGCGCCGTCTATGAGACATCATACTTTGACACTACGGAATCGCCGCGCAATGGCAAGCGTGCCCGTATCTGGTTCCACAACACCAAATTCATCCACCTACCCCTCGGCGTACCCATCTGATGCTGAAGATATCAC
Source organism: Botrytis byssoidea (assembly GCF_014898295.1). Lineage (NCBI taxonomy): Eukaryota > Fungi > Ascomycota > Leotiomycetes > Helotiales > Sclerotiniaceae > Botrytis > Botrytis byssoidea. The sequence goes on from NW_024065843.1 coordinate 489,308, forward strand.
TCTCGCCGCTCGCAAACTTAAACAACCATTTCCGTTTCTCTCTCTGCCCTCCGAACTACGAACTAAGATTTATGCCCTCATATTCGCCCCTTTCCCCTCAATTATCGACCTCGACCCTACAACATTTTCCATCATTCATCGTCAAAAACTCCTCTCTCTATTCTCTGTCTGCAAACAAATTTACAATGAATCATCGCACCACTTCTTCTCAACCTATACTTTCCGTATCTTCCCTGTCCATCCAGGTCGCTATTTCAAGACAAAGAAACCATTACTCGCGCGTCTGCCAGCCCAATATCGCAATTCCATCACTACACTTGAACTTCGACTAGGTCCAGGCTGGAATAGTCCTCCCAGAGGTTGGATTGTATCACCTCTACTTGGACTTTCTGATTGCACATCCGTTCGTGTTCTAAAAATATTTGTGGAATGCGACCCCTCCGACGCTATATTCAAAGGGTTCAGAGCGGGCGATGGATTTTATGAAGGATTTTGCCAGGAACTATTAGAAGGAATATTTAGGGATGTAAAGGGAATACAAACTGTTGAATTTGATGCATTCCCTGGTGTGCAGAGGACTGGAGATATGATGAATGGATTACGAGAGGTAGTAGAAAGACATAAGAAAGTTGTGGGGTGGGGTCCTGAGAGGGGTTGGGGAGTAGAGAAGCCCGGAGAAGTTAAAGAAAGAATTTGGTTAGATGCTGTGCTTGTTCATGGAGTTGGAAGAGCGAGAGTTATTCCGGCGGGAGTGGAGGCTATTGTGGCCTTGGCCTGAGTTATATCATATCGTCTGACAGCACGGGGTCGCAACATGAGCGAAATGAAGACAGTAACAAGCGAACGATGACATTATAGCCGATTAGTCTTTAATGGAAATGGCGTGGAACAATCTGTAAATATTGACGAGCGATTAGGACATGGAATTTAGGAATGGCACGCAGGCATGTAACTCCTATTCATTTTGTATGTACACTTACTCAATGCCACTTGTTCAAGAATCTTTACTATCATGACAGATCTTTTTTCTTCTTCCCTGTGCCGGAATCTCCGGCCACTAACGATAACCACTTTGACTTCACGTCAACTACTAACCCATTCCAATACAACGACCACTACTAGTTGAAACAAATTATCAATATGTTGCATATCTCAATTGTCTTATGTCAAATACCTCATACAACTGACATATGGATACATCATACTGCTCATCTCTCCTGTTGCTTAATGGCGCAAATGATGCTAGGGTATTTCCCTCATTTTTATCACTACCAAAATTAGTAGCCTAGTGGTATACATAAAGGTACCCTGTGGCTTTAAGCTATGACGAGCTTGATACTCGATATCGGGGCAATACTGTGCTTCTCAGCTAGGCCATCATTGCGCTGATATCTTCTCTTTTGAACAAAAACTTCCGAATTTCAGCCACTTGTGGAATATTGTTTATGTTGTTGTTGACAGTCCTTTTTTCACAAATTGAAAATTAAAAAATTGTGTCGTGATACGTGCGATGCTGTTGGCTTAAAATGCTTCGGAATCGGCGGATTTTTGAGTTGAGTGGTGGTAAGAAGTGATGTTTTCGTCAGTGCCGGATTGGCTGGTAGAGAAACAATGATAGGGGGTGAAAGTGGTTTACTCGTATCAGAAGAGTCAATTTTCTGTTACTGGTGGCACTGATATGCGAGGATGGTGGAATGGGAAGCGTTGACAATTTCATCATCTTGACTGGCTGTCCGAAGTTTCAACCCAAGAATCAATCATTTTCCTCAGAAAGCGTCATTATCTTCATTGTGTATCAAGGCAATGTAAACGGATTATTTTTCTTGTTTTCACACGGCAACATGGCAACCATATCTTCATGCTGGTGGTCATGTATTCAGATGCAATGGTTCATGGGGCTTTGTGTTAAGAAGAAAGATCTCGTTGATGCTGGTCCTCCATAGCTGCCTTAAGTGCGTTGACTCCGGTTCCTTTGATACTGTAAAGGAGCTCCAATATGAAATTTTGGACTGTGTTCAGCCGGCATAGACACTGGACATCATGTTGTTCATTTGGATGGGAGTTTACATTTTGATCAAGTGGAGGGACGTAGTGGGATTCGAGAGAACGATTAAGAAGGCGAATGGTGAGAGTAGTACCGAGAACAAGGTGATGGTAGCCAGGTCACGTTGTTCCGAGATCGAAATTGTGCAGAGGTAGATCGTGGGGATCATGCACGGGGAACGAATATCAATGGTTTGCACACTTCATCATTGTTCTTCTTAACTCTTTGTACTTCTTTTGGGAGAAGATAAAAGGGTTGCAGAGAGGTATTCTATTCTATTCATTCATAATCTTTGTCTTTATACAGGCATTCGCAATTCAGGCAGTCCCTCCCCCCCCGCGAGTCTTCAATATCGAATGTTCAACATCTCCCCATCTTCCACATTCATAGTTAACACAGTACAAATCAGCGCTGTCTCACCAACCATCAGCCATCTTCACTTAACGCTCTGAAAATCAAGATATCTTCCAAGATCTAAACGACACGCACGCTCAGAGCTCATCCGCGGGTCAGGATGTTAAAAATCGAGCCTTCTGCATACATGGCCCTCCCGTACAGATCAACAACAATGTCTAATGACTCTACCAGGCGGGAGATACTGATCATGCCATCTGAAACTCATACCAAGATCAACATCGTCTACGAAAGTGCAGCTCGTATTATGCAGGGTGGCATTCTATCTTCAAAGCTTTCAGCTATCTCGATTTTTCTAGACACTTTGTACTGTGATTTTCAAAATACAGGTGGTGACGATCATTGATAGTGACGAGTCGGAAAAAGGCTAAAGGAAGGGGAGAAAACTCTAAATGGAGGGTAAAACTTTAAACGGAGGCAGAAGACTTTAAGATAGACAGGGACATACTAATGAGTGGTTCCGATTGGAAGTTTTAAGAATTAGAATTTCCAGAGTTATACTCTATATAATCTATAAATAAGAAAAGAAATTAATAGGGGGTTGAAAGGTACGATTGAATATTTATAATGCCGATTTCCATTTAATGTAGCTATCGAATTTCCTTAGCATAACTTCGCCGAGCGTACACTATCTGAGAGACACAGACAATTGCGAAGCGATTCAAATTCCTGATAGAGAGGTTTGAATGTACCACCTGCTTGATGTTAAGCACGCAGGAACCATTGCGAAATAAACGCGGGAAGTAGAATTTGATTGGCCCAGAAGGAAAAGCAGACGCCAAGCATGTTTCAAGGCTCTGAGTCAGGGTAAGTGTATTCTATTGAATTAGTAGAGGCTTTCCCCAAGCTTTCAACACGGTTAGCCATCTAGGTCTACATGAGGTTTCGTTTACCAAAAAGTATTCTTCCTATCAACAATGCTGTATGAAATTTAGAAAAAAACGCCATGGAGATCATCCAACAGATTTACCGTTCTGAATCTTGAAGCTAAGTATCATTTCTAGAATCTTCGACTCGAGCTCTCCTCGTTCGTGACAAAAAAGCTGTAAAGAAACACAATGACGTAGTTGTCACTTTTTGTGGCTAGTAACCAACATTGTCATGTGAATCTAAAGTAAGAGTTATGAATTCGCAGTGACACAGTGTGGTGTGATAATTTCTGAAAAGCGGAGTCAACGTCAGAAAATGATTCCAAACATTTGATTGCTTGAACGTGAGCAACAGTGAAACAAGAAAGTCAGATGATGTATGCGGTAAAGCCGCGGAACTCAAAGCCTAAACCTGAAATCTAGCTCAGCCCTATATGCATAATTCATGTACAACTTGCTATGATACTAAGAAGAACCATGGACAAGCATCGTACATTTGCTTTCTTCACAACATCATCATTGTAATCGTTATCGCGTGAGTGGGGAAGAAGGAAGTTTGAATCATGTATGTTCGTTACTCGACGCCACGCCCATGACGTCTCCAGATAAGGAAACATATCATGGCAAACGGTGATCGCTTGCGTTTGTAATATGATGATAAGATTTTGCAACCATGAAGATGTCGTCTTGCCACAAGAATGATGTACGCAATCAGAATGCAGATGAGCAAGCAAATGCAACGATAAGCATGTAGAGTGTGAGCGCAGGAACAAGGTTCGGAAATATAATCAAATCGATCTATGGGGTGCATGTGAAGAGGCGCTGTTCTTGCGAGACTTCTGTTGATTGGTTGTTTCTATACTTGGCCGAGCTATAATGAGACGGACCGAAGGGACTTCCCCAAGGAGGAATTTGACTCTACCAAACAGAGAAATAGTAACGATAATGCGTGAAAAAGTTTGATCTTAGGCAATGAGAGACCACCCTGACATTAATGAATCGCCGTTTCAAAAGCCGTATGTTTCACGACACAAATTTCGATAGTTGATGGGAGTGTTATACTAACCTGATCTCGCGCGATCTGCGGGATATATGTCTAATGTATCGTATACTTCATGAGGCTGACCACCATCGGATATTGTCAGAGGCTATGTATTATTGGCAGCTGAAATTGATTCAACTTCCCCAGAAAGAAAAGATCGATATATTGCGGCGGGGTAAGCGATGAGGTTTTATTGCCCGAATGGAGGGCGAGGAGGGGTAGCAAGGAAGTTGATTTGACCCGATGGAGACTTTGTTGATGTATCTGTTGCCGAGTTGAATATAGTGGCGGAGTACATATTGACTTCTCCGTACAAATTAATGATTTGTATTTCGACTTCAGCGGCTTTTGCGGTTAGAGAAGGTGGTCTGAAGGTCACAATGTATTGTCACAATATCAGCTGTCTCTGCTGAGTCCCCTGTTTCCCAACTTCGAGGCAGGTCGGTTAATTGATTCGGAGGTGTGATCCGAGAATCATGTCTTTGAGTATCAGGTAGGCCTCTCGGATTCTTATCATCACATGGTGTCTTGATGTTGTTTGGTTTGTGCTTCGAACAAAGTATCCAAACGTTTCCTGGTGTGCTGCTGGTGGTTTTACTAAGCCGAGTCATGTTCTAACCTTCGGCGGTGCTTTTCCGTCGCACAACCTCTAAGCCTCTACCAGAACCTGAACCGACAGCGCGTCGTGACAAGTCAGGAACATGATATTCCACCAATTTAGCTTTTGAGTAAACGCATCTCCATGATTATTTCCAAGTCAGGTCACACCCACATTGAAAAATCCAGGTTGTGTCGGGGAATTGCCTAGATTTTCGGTCGGACCTAAACTTTAAAGATTATCATCTGGCCTTCTCGATCCGGCGAGTAAGAGTCCGGTGAACTCCCCGATATGAGAGGCATCATCGGATACCTAGTTTTGTATGTATGATATGTATGATATGTATATATATAAGTGTTGGGTATTGCCGCATTCTAACTATCTTGCTGTTGATGTCTAATGTTGCACATTTGAATCAACAACTCAACACTGCCAACACATCTCCAACTAAAGAAAAAAAAACCATACCAGCCTTATCCCTAACTTATATCTACTGCCTACTGCAAATAAGTTTACCCAGGTCAATACCAAAACCCGAGACTTACTTTACATCTTTAATAATTCATCATGTCGGGCAACGATGCAAGCAATACATCTGCTGAAGTCAAACAATACTTCTTGATCACAAACGTTACAGCATTCGATGATGAAAACACCAAGTTCGATCTTCAAGCTGAAGCATGGAGGCTACCATATAGTATCGACGATTCCGATTTGACTTTCGACGGGACACCATTGAATATGTTGTATGAAGAGAATCGATATATGGCAGAAGAACATGTGACCAATTACTCACATGATTACAAATCACATGACGTCAGTTTTCTCCCTCTTCTGAGGTTCATCGGATTCTTCACAAGCCCAGGCTAACATTTATGTAGAGATCTACAGAACGCGGAAGAAGTCGCCAGAAGGAGTAGATTGATTTTACAGTAACAGCTACAAGCTTCATCGTTTTAAAGAATGCTGTGAAATCTTCCCCGCTACAACAACTTTCTACTCGAAATAGAACACGATGGACGCAAAAGAATTTTACGATGTTGCTTCAATATCTATCTTATTTACTGAAGAGATTCTCATGAAATGCAGATAGATTGCAGCTTTTCGGATACAACTCGAATCCTCGAGGAGGCAAATATTGGCATTCACATTCGTGATTGGGGTGCATGAGGGCTTTCTAGCTCCGCTTGGGGCAGTGAAAGAAATCTTCTTGGATTCAGAGAAAGTTTTGGATTCATGTTATGAATGAGAATGACTAGTTGGCTCGCCTTTCTGGAAAGCACGCTGGAAGAAACTCCAATTGAGATCCCATCATCAATCGTTATCTGCCCGATGAGCTTGAGATAGCCGACATCAAATCAACGCATTCGTAGGACAATTTCTTGGAACCGTCGTACCTTTTGCAAATACCATCGAAGATAAAAGAGCAAGACAGGCATTCTGGTTTAGCAGAAGAGATATGTCGAACACCGATTGATCGCCTCGACACTCACCGGCCCTCGTTGCATTTCTTTCACCAATAGCACCAACTCTAATCGCTCACAAGCGAGAGCATCGCGTTACACTCACAAGAACTTCGGATGTTAACTTCGAATATCGGTTAAGTATCTTCATACACTTGCCTTCTGCCTTAGGAGTTGAAGGCATACAGTTGGAGGAGTGTGAATGGAGGAAAGGTATTACGTGAAGAGTTATGAGGCATGTTTGGAAAGATGACATCTGGTACCTGGATTTCGAAATATTGTCTTCGAAGCTATGTATGATAGATCATGATTGTTTGCCATTGTGATACCCGCTGGAAAGGGTAGAGAGTTATCACGGCGTAATAGGTCATAAAGGAAGGATGTTTCATGAAAACATTAACAGCATTGCAACCTTAATTATGAATCACCATGTGCCTGTGAATACGTGTATTTATGGATGAACACTCTCTTAGATTCCAAGAAATGCTGCAATACAATATTTAAACTGAGCATACATTCATTTTACGCTTAACGACTACATAGGTATCTAATTTTTGGCCCCCTCGTCTCTACTTCACTTCAATCTGCTTTCCACAGTCTTCCAGTTGATTACATCCCAAATAGCACTGAAGTACTCTGCCTTTCTGTTTTGATATTGAAGATAGTAGGCATGCTCCCAGGCATCAATACCCAATAATGGAGTGTACTTGCCAACGACTGGATCCTGGTTTGCATATGTTCTAATTTGGACTTGGCCAGTCTCGTTGTCCTTGACTAACCACGCCCATCCACTTCCTTGGATGCCTGCCAAAGCTGCGTTGAATTTTGTCTTGAAAGATGAAAAATCGTTGTAGCTGGTCTCAATGGCAGTCTGTAGAAACTCTTGTTAGCCGATACTCTTCGACTCCAATAAAGGTACAAATTTCCATGGCGAATATCCATTCATACCTTCAAAGCACCTGTGGGCTCTCCACCACCACCATTCTTGCTTGGTGCCAAGTTCTCCCAGAACAAACTATGGTTCACATGTCCACCTCCGTGGAAGTTGATGAGGGGTTGTAATGCGATGGCAGCAGCAATATCTCCCTTGGATGTAGCGGCCTCGACTTGCTCGCTCGCAGCGTTGAAGCTGTTAACGTAGGTTTGATGATGGTTCTTGTGATGAAGCTCCATGATCTTGCCGGAGATCGAGGGTTCGAGAGCACCATAGTCGTCTGTAATCAAAGTTAGGATATGTAATGAGATATTGGAGCTGTTTAATCTAGATATGGAAGAAACTGACATGGAAGATCTGGAAGAGTAACCTTTCCACGAATGAAGCTTGTGCTTGCCATTGAGGCAGCTCGTTTGGAAGAGCTGGCTCTAAGAGCAGCACGAGCTGCAGTAGATGTGCGAAGAAGTGTGGTAGACATTTTGAATCTATTTGAACGCTTGAAGTTGGTGTTGTTTCAATTATTGATGTGGCTTTCAGATGTCAATCGGAAGTCTTTCAAAGAGGGGAAGCTCCGGAAGTAAATATTTGGAGCTCCAACGTCATTATGTCATTGCCCGATTACATAAGCGATGAGAGCGCAAATAATGGCACGGAGCCGATATCAAAGTTCATCATCGCGTACTCTTTCACTTAAGATACCTTTGAATAGGTACTAGAAGTTATAATATTATGCAGATTCGGTGAAGTCTAAGCTACTCGCCGCAGATCTGTGGCTTTTAAAAATGTCCTACTACGATATTGACGCGATCCTCACCGACGCTCAAGTATTTACCCCTCCTTCCAATCAGATTCATTGTATTAATATATGTCAGAAAATCCCATGCACATTTGAGCTTGATGTTCCCTCTTTAGGATATCTCGACAACAACGCTGCTACCCCTCTGAAGAAACACACACGCGTCGATCTTCCTCTATGGCTCGCCGAATTACTTGCCGTTTCTTCCTCTCCATCTTCCCAAAAGTCTCTCGTTACCCTTGATCTACCTGCTTGTCTTGCGCCGCGCGTTCTCAATGCATTGAAAGCCGACCCTAAGAGTGTCGACTTACGCAATTTGGCACAGAATTTCTATGGATTGGGCGTGCGAGTCTTGGAGTTATTTGAGGAGGAAGAGGTTTGCGATGTATTGATGGAGAGTTGGAGGGCAAGAGCTGGCGAAATCAGCGATCATGCTGGAAGTGGAAGTGTAGGACAGAGCAATGGCAGAGGCGGAGGAGAAGGCGTGGAGTTCTTGAGGGGTTTGGACGAGGCGGAACGCGGATTATTTAAGGCAGCACACGAGGGATCCAAGGCAATGGGAAAATGGATGGGCGAGGTGAAAAAGGGGTAGTTCAAAGCGAGAAAAATGCCGTCGAGCAAACGATGGTGGGTTCATCAATCCGATTCATCTGCCACGGAGAGATGAACACCCGCGGCAAAACACTACGGCGTTATGTGGGCGGGAAGCTTTGGCTATTTGCGATACCCAATACATGATTGATTTGACGGAAATCATAAATCATGGGAGTGATTAGTTCTTTTTGAATTCATTAATGATCTGAAATTGATCGATTTTACGATTACGACCGAGCGAACTGATAAAACTTTTTTACATTTTTTGTGAGATCGAAGATGGCTGCCCCGCCCAACGAATGGTACGACTCAAATCCATCAGACGCAAGAATGTTGGATAGTATTATAAGTTAGAAGGGATTCTGTTGTTGATCCTGGTGTACAGGCCTTGTCAAGTCAGGCCAAAGATGAGAATACAAAGACAACATTCACAACTACTGTCTAAAAATGCGCAATCGGTTATTCACAATTGCTCGGTTGGACGATTGCGTCCCATTCATTGAGTTACTACTTGCCGTCCGTGAGGCACTGGTTGTGCAGGTACAGATCCTCCTCAGAGTATATGCGTACCATGCTTGCACATCCCCCATGTGGTGATTGACCTCATATTCGTCGTACATCGAAGGTTGCCGCTGTATTCGCAACCGATCCTGGGGGAGATTTGCTCGTCCTGGGAATCTCAGCGCATTGTTACCTAAAACCCCGGTACCAAGCTCGAACCACGAGAACAGAGTTTCAATGAGGAATCCTATTCCGGGGTAACTTACAACGTAGTAATATCGAAAAGCCAAATATGTCTACCTCCCTGGAGGCTAAAATTTTGTGTAACTCACGTGCGACATGGGTCTCCTGCAGCTTACTCATTCAGCTAAAGCCCTTACTCACTGATGCGAGCACCAATAATCATGCAATCCTGAAGTTTGGGCATCGTATATGTTGTGTACATCTGAACCTTTGAATGAATTCAAAAGGCCATGTCGAATCCAGAACCTTGCTTACAAATTTGATGGCGGTAAATCACGCCAGTTTGAATTAAAAATCACCAACACGCTTGGCAGTATCTAGATAGATGATCCGCTTATTTGGAATTGCTATGGGCGTTGTGATTGTGGTGCAAGCTCTTGTATTATAGTATGAGGAGACTAATCAAACGTGGTAGCAAAGAAGAAGAGTTTCAAATGATGTATTACAAAATTATGTGCAGTGAACTAATGGCGGTGGCTTCAACTTGAATAATTCTATCAAATAAACTCGCTGCGCCATCTCCTCTGATACCTCGTTGATCGGAAAAGCCGTACTGAGGCAGGTCCTGCGGTCAAACATTCACTGGCTGCATATTAAGTGAGCGTCAGTTATGCTTTGTTTTCAGATAACATTCACTTATATTCTGAAGAAGGAGCAGTGGGCTGGCTTATGACTTTTTAATCTCCGTGTGCTTATAAAAACTCCCCATCAACAACCTCCTAATACAACGGTTTGCAAATATTCTTCCCAACAAAACTCTTTACTACATGACCAAACCTAAAACAACTTCAACTTCAACCGTAATATAACATCAAAATGGATGATCTTATCACTCACGTGAAGGCCGCCACTGCAAATTCCGATGAAGCAGGACGAAAGAAGATGATCGACGATCTTAGAGATCTTTCTATTGAATTGGAAACTCCATGGGACTCTATGCAGCGTATCATGTATCTGGTATGTGCTATTTTGATTCGCATCACGACAATAAACGTGACTTCTGCTAACTCAGATTGTGTTAGCAATTTCAATTGACAGGCGCTCAGATTGGTTGTGATATGAAGCTCTTTGAGATCATGGTGGCGAAGAAGGAACCAATGACTGTTGAGCAGCTAGCAAAAGAGACCGAGTCAGATCCAGCCTTCTTAGGTGAGTTCGATCCTCAGCTTCAAATTTGACACCCTCTCACGGTATAACTAGTTCGCTTACTCCGATATCTTGCTTCTGTACGGATGGTTCGAGAGACTGGCAAAAACACTTTTGAAGCCAGCAAGGTCACCGAAGCTTTGGCTCAAAAGGGCTACAAAGGTGGTATTGGCCACTAGTCAGTGATCCCTTCTCACGGTCTCGAAGACTTTGTGGTACATCCATCGCTGACTATGAAAATCACAGCTTTCATTCACTTGGCCCTACACTGCAAGCTACGCCTGACTATTTGGCTGAGAGAAAATATCGGAACATCACAGATAACACTTGTGCACCTGCTCAGATCGCCTTCAAAACTGAAGTCCCGTACTTCTACTGGATTCAAGAACAGCCTAGACTAATCAACTACTTTGCCGATTTTATGGTAGGTCAACGTGGCGAGATGCCAACCTGGCTCTCCAAGTACCCAATCGAAGAGGAGACCAGGGACTGGAATCCTAAGGAGCCTGTCTTTGTTGATGTCGGCGGTGGTTTTGGACATAAGTGTTTGGAGTTGAGAATGGAGAAGCCAAGCGTCCCTGGTCGCGTGATTTTACAGGAGCTTGATCATTCTATTAAGAATGCACTTCCAATGAAGGATGTGGAACTCGAAGTTCATGACTTTTTCACGCCTCAAACAGTCATAGGTCTGGTACAATCCTACTAGTGGAACTGTGGTTGCATACTGACTAGCATTTCAGGTGCAAAATACTACTATATGCGCAACATCCTTCACGACTACCCCGATGAGAAGTGTAGTATCATTTTGAAGCATTTGAAAGATGCAATGGGTCCAGATTCGGCCATTTTAATTGACGAGATGGTTATCCCCGAGACGGGCGCTCACTGGCATGCAGCCCAGATTGACTTGGTGATGATGACTGTCCTCGCATCAACTGAGCGAACCGAAGGAGAATGGCATGCACTTTTAGCATCTGTTGGTCTTGAAGCAAAGAAAATCGTCAAATACACCGCTTCTCTCGGAGATAGCATAATCGTGGCGGTTCCAGTCTGATTCCGAGGCTCTCGGGTTCGTAAAGCATGGTCCAGATCCAGGGTTAATAATTAAAGGTGTGATGAGAATATGGCTAGGCCTCAAATTACCTAAGCGGAGTCCATTGCAATTTGCAATTGACTCTTTATTAATTTTGAGATTGCATTCGTCCAAAATCTTCACAATAGTCTAGTAGATATATTATCTCCGCGAATTTCACTCAATACGTCTCCACTTATCGTTCGTGCGCTAAAGACTGACAATGTGCTATTATCGCTAGTCAACGTGTACCATCTAAGACATTCATAATGTGCATGGCAATAACTATTACATGTCCCAGGAATCTGGTTATCAGACTTCTTGAACAATCTGGCATCTGCTAAGCGGGGTATTCGCAACCTTTACCACGACCCTGGCTCACCTGGCCTGTCATGTTCTAACGGTGGCCCACGTCCAAGCTTCCATGCACGAATTCCAATTGATGGGTAGTAACGAATACGGTAAGTGGCAGTAAGCACTGACCACGGGCTTCTCGGTGATCTAAAGTTGTAGCGCCCGCGAGGTTATATATTCCACAGTGTGATGTGATACTATCTAAAAGCCGCGCTATATGCGAAAGCTCCCATCTATGATATTCTGGTCAATTTGGATACTGGGAAGCCCCCACGTTTGAATCTTGATTTGGTCCTTATCAGGGAGCCCTGCTGCATGGGTAGGCAGAAGCGATGCATGGCAACAGGGGATTTTCACACGACGTTGGCTGAGTTGTACAAGTTCTATTTTAGGGTTACATTATTGTCGGAATTTCATGCTTTCTATGGACATGGAGCAAAGCCCTAACAAGATCTTTTCACAATCTTGTGCAATTGCCAGTGATACTGCAGCATTTACAAAGTATTGAACAGTCAGATCGAGCTCTGACAGTGAGAAATAATTTCCACAGCGTTACGACGGTCACTAAATTTCTGGGAATATATTTTTCTGCTCGAGTACGTAATCCGATCAGGACTTTGGAAGGAATCTAGGATACTAAACACAGGACAATCCCCGTGCTTGATATCACTCTTCGGCTTCGGCTTCTTCTTTCGGACTTTCAGTCACACATTATCTATACTTGCTTTTGTAGCTCCTTTACGTAGATTTACGAGCAATCACCTATCAAATCAATCGTGCGCATTTCAGTCTTATTGACAATGTAACAACGGCTGAGCTGAGGCGCACGGAATATTCCAGTACAAAGTCAATTGTATCATGGGCCCGAGTCTAAGCAGTAAGTTTGTATTTTTCCCTCCAAGAGAGAACAGCGCGAAGAACAACGCCTGCAGAGAGTTAGTAGACATGGCACGTCGTGTATCTGTTTTGCCAGCACAGCAATTGCAACCCCCCCTTTCAATTCGCTTGTTGCCGCGGTTCTAGGCTCCAGGAATGGAATTTATCAGTGAAAGTGATTGTGCGAAAATCCTTCAAATGATTTTCTTATACCCTTGTCGCCATGCGACGCCAGTACAAAAGTGGATCGGCTGTAGGTCATGGCAGTGCTTACGATAGGATATCGATATCATTGCGGGGGTTCAACCAAGAAAGATGCTCAAGTAGCTTAATAGATCATCTATCCCAATAGCATCGAACATGAATCATGATCGTTGGGTTTGCTTTTGATTAAGTTTGTTTGATCTGCTGTTTGACGCTCAATTGCTTCATATCGAGTTTATATCAGCCTATACATCAAGTTCATCAATATGCACGGCACCGAAGTACCAGCAGGTGGAGACGTTGACAGGGGAATAACGGCTTCTATAATCGTCTTGACCCAGATTGCGTTTGCTTTCGTGATTGTCATGGCAAGATTTTATGCCAGAATCATGATCAAAGGTCTTGGGAGGGATGATTGGGTCATGCTTGTTACTTTGGTACGTCTATCTCTTTCAAGATTCATATGATATTGTTCTAACTTCATGATAGTGTCTTTTTATAACATATGGCGGTCTCATGACATACGAATGGAAACTTGGAGGATTTCGACATCTATATTACCTCAACTTGGAGCAAACAATGAAAGCCGCAAAGTTCAACTACATAATCCAAGTGGTCATTGTCTTCGCCTTCATCACTGGCAAAGCTGCAGTGGGATTTCTTGTTCTTCGAATCATGAGTGGTGATACGACCGCTTGGCGCAAATGGCTTGTCTATGGAGCTATGGCGCTCACGGCTCTCATCAACGGACTAGATTGTATCTTCACCTACGTGCAATGCAGCCCGCCTGAAGCATTATGGGACTCTAGTATTCCACACACGTGCTGGGATCCTAGTGTTCAATCTCGGTTCGCCATGTTTACTGCAGGTTCGTATTACAATGTCTATGTTGACGAAATGAGACTTACTAACGAGGTGTATTAGCTGAGAATTGCCTCGCAGATATTGTACTCGCCCTTGTACCTGCTAGTGTCATCATGAATCTCAACATGGATATGAAGAAGCGTGTCAACTTGACCATACTTTTGGGCCTTGGACTTATGTAAGTTACTCTCCCTCATTCGAGAGAATAAGCACTAACAATACCAGTGCTGCTGTTTGCTGTATCGTTAAGACAACATTTTTGGGATCACTTAACGCCCACTCCGATCTTACTTGTAAGCTTACCAAATACATGTCGGCAGTAACACAACAAAGCACTAACAGCAACTAGGGAAAACTTACGATTTGCTCGTATGGAGCGGTTCGGAACTTTTCGTTATTATCGTTTGTGGAAGTATTCCTCCACTCAAACCATACTGGGATCGATTTGTCAGCGGCAAGAATCCTGGATCATACGGCAGTCCCGACAACAGTTACAACAGTCATCTCAGCTCATTGCCAACCCGAAGGAAAAGTCGAATGTCTTATATGAAACAAAGCTTGGATACGAACAGTTCGACTGATCATGTTTATCCACAACCTATGCATGGTGATAAATATATACAGCGGACAACAGACATAGAAATCCACAGTATGAGGATCCGTACAGAGGATTCTATGGCATAGATGTGGAGATGTAGCACACGAAAGAAAATAGCGTTACGAATTGCATTCTCGATTGTATTATCACCTGTTTATTTTGATTATTGGCGTTACTATTGAGAACGGAGTTCACGGCGTACGCCAGGTGTTGGCGTATTTAATGCGGGTGGGGTTGGGCTAAGATACCATTGTTTTGAAAGATACCAGCGCTTTTTCGGAAGCCATCCAGAGTGGATGGGTTATGTTTATTATTTAATATTTCACCGAAATATCATCACTTGAAACAGTCTCACATATTGGGCATCTTCAAAGAAGTTAATGTTTCAAAGATTGTTCTACTACAAGCATCATTCTGTCTTCTTTTTACATCGTTGCACTCTCCGTCTCTCAGGTCCCAGCCAATTCTTCAAAGCACTTTTGCTTTCTCCGAGACTTGACAAACTTTGTAAAGCAGACATTCTAGTCAATAGTCTAGCATCAGTCCAGATTTCACAGATGGTCACCATGGACCCTTGCACGAGTATTTCTCTGATTTTTTCGTCGAACTCCTCTCGGTTGTTGAAAACAGTGAATGGATAGAAAATCCATTCTTTCAAACTCCAAATTTGTTGAGATGTTTCGCGAGGTGAGTCATGGGCATGAGAAGGTAGTGGTGTAGACTTTTGGCTAGTGGAAAGTATTCCGAATGGATCGATAGACGTGAGTCCTAGGTACGGCATCTTCGAAATTACGGGGTAGCTGCAGGCTTACAGTGCGATGCTTCGAAAGTGATTGTGTGGGATGTTGGTTGTATCATCTTGGTAATAGGGATTTTGCTATCTAAATAGTCTGGATTGATGAAAGAATGTAGATGCAATGTTTCAAAATCTAGAGTGTGTTCAGAATTTCATTGTTCTGTTGCAATATTCCATGTCTTGCCCAGGTGTGTTCCATACGAAAGTGCCTTCTAGAATCAGCTAGGCAATTTGTAACGAGCCTGTTATGATGGTCATATTGTAATCTATACGAGTATGTAAAATCCAAGACTCAGGTGAATACTATCGTCAGTTCAAGTGAATAACTTCATTAGCTTGTATCTCTCAGGTAACCGAACTCTTGGCCCATCTCTTTACCTGCTTCATCAACCTCAGCTTAAATCCCAAAACGAATACAACAGCATTCTCACCATCTCCTTTTTTTCGACATCTGTCTCCCTTTCAGGTATCATATCTTCATCTCCAACCTTAGCAGTAGCTTACTTGAAAAGATCTTACCGAATACGATGTCCAATATCGATGGAATGACGGATGGGGCATTCAATAGCTCAATTTCCGGTGTTGAAAAGTTGGCCATTTGCAATTTACAACAAGAAACCAATAGATCTGATTCGTGCACCAACGTGTGCAAGACAACTCCTGCGACCGATATACAACAAGGAGCTAGCACACTCGAATCTTTCCCTGAAAGTGAGACCACCCGCTCGGACACGATATCAAGAGAAGCATCTTGTACATTCGAACCATTTCCTCGGCTCGCCATCGAATTAAGGCTGGTGATATGGGGTCTAGCTTGTTCGCAGGAGCGTCTACTCGAAATAACTACTCATCCAACGGATATATCTTTCGATTTGGGTGCTCCAACACCACCAGTCTTGTTTGTCAACCACGAAAGCCGTCAAGAGGCTGAAAAATATTACAAGAAAATACGTCTACATTTTGGTAATTTGGATTCCGCTCAAGTTTGCTTGTTTCGAACTTTCTTCGTCAATCCCGATAAAGACATCTTTGACTGCAGTAGCATGAAGTTTCAGAGAAATTATTGGCGACTTAATAATAACCTTCTGTATTACTATGATATTAATTCTGGACGTTCAATTGGAACTTGGATGTGTAACCTATTCAATGAACTTAGAACCGTCAAGTATTCACATTGGAATCGTCACGATGGATTAGAATTCTTGGGCCACCGTGCGGTCACGTTGATGCCGAATCTAAAGGAATTCATCCTCAAACCTACAACAGATATTCCTCGAAATATCTGGGGAGCATTTGGTTGTAGGAAGGAACAGAACGTTTGTATCGAAGAAATGCAGAGTGCACTTCAAAAGGAGAACGAAAAGAACCCTGCTTGTCCAACGCCTGTGGTAAAATTCGAGATATCGGTTCAGACTCCGTCATCCGCCTTATAACGGCCGATGCTACCTTTAAATTCAGTCTCTCAATGATAAAACTCAGGGAGGCTTTGGGTGGAGTTTGATGCCATCGAAAAATCTCATCGAATACGAGAAGAGGACAAGAACTTTGGAACTATAAGATACAGAACGAACGCGAAAGAAATCTTTTCCCTGGGAACCAATGCTACGGTAGCTCTAAAAAAGACCTCAACATCGCCATAGTGTCTACCAATCATTCTACCAGCAATTTGCAGGTCGGCTTTACTTTCCAACAGAGTCGGCAATTTTTGAATGTTGTCTCGGATGGTAGAATAGAAACACTTCTTACATAGTGAGCTTAATAACTCCTAGATCACATCAAATCAAATCAATCCGATCAACAATACCAATCTATCTGGTTTTGCTTCGCACATGTGCTTAGTGGGACAGTATGACGCGGTGAACATTCAACTTCGAAATTAGACAAGATGATAGGCAGCACATGTCTAATTTTTATCTGCTCTCGCCTGTGACGATGTCCTTTCATGGTTGTTGTTCAATGAATCTGACATTCTAATTAGAATACCTTTCCAAAACCATAATTAAGACTTTTTCCAAGCAGATTTATCACTAGACTGACTGCCATTAGCAATATATAGATTCCCAATCAGTGAATATCTAGAAATCTTCCTTTACCGGTCCAATATTCAATTCTATCCACGTGACTACTTCGACAAAAGCTGCTAGCCATTCATACTCTCTTTCGTCGTAAGGTTTTATTTTCTTGTTTGCACATGGATATTGGAAGTGTCGGTGTTCGGAGCTTCCTTTGTCAACGAAGAATCTTGGCCACTTCTCTGAAGAATTTTCATCTCTAAGTGATTCCCATTGAATGCGAGGTATGGTCAATGGCGGCTCTGTGTATATATACATCAAGCCTTTCAATACTACCCTTAAACTAGCAGCAATGTTTTCTGGGTATCTGAAATCAATAGAATTTCTTTTAGAAATAATAGCCAACTCGGTATCTTCTGGGTTCGTTTCCTGGCCGCCATTATGTAACGAGACCTTGGCTAGAGTTTCTTCAAGACCAGTGACTTTGACATCTAGTGGATACTTGTCTACTGTGTCAAGTAATAGCCGAAGGTATCGATCATATGGTACTAGTTCAATCACATATCTGCCCGGGTTGTGAAAGCCTTGATTACTATCCCAATAATGGGATAAACTTCTGTTCTTAAGAGTTTTCATCGCTTTTCTCTCAAGCATAACCACAGTATGAGTAGCGTTGGGTCGAGGAGCCCCCTGCGATGGATCAAGTGGTCTCTTCAGAATTCGTGGATATGTCTCAATCAAATATGCTGAGAATTCTATTTGGTCGGATTTCCGTTTGTTGAGCTTCAGCTTGGCATGCTTGATCCAATTCCAATAGTCCCAGCAATATTTCAAACTGGACAAAGATTCATTGCCATCAAACCTGATGTCTGTAATGCGTGGACAAGGCCCTCCATACTTGACGAGAAGATCGAAATCATGATTGTTTAAGTTCAAGCCAACTTTGATCATGCGTTTCATTTGAAAGACCAGGTGATTCACGGTTATCAGGTTACTCAAGAGTGTCTGGCCTAATTTCGCAAACACAGAGTCTGCATCTGCAGGAGGCCAGCGATAAAACCAGCATATCTCGCGGTAGAGTGGGTAATAGTTCAAAGCATGCGAAATTTCGCTTTGTGAAGTGAATAATCGACCATAGACTCTATGAGAAAGAACGCATTCATTGAGGTATGGTAACTTCCAAGAGAGAATGGATAGCATCTTGATGACTGGTAAATCGCTCAAAACTTGATGAACTATTTCTCGCGGTAACTTTTGCAAGCACCGAACCACTACCGGAAGTTCGCGTGGCCATGGAATCGACCAAATGTTGGAGTCCATTGTGTAACGAACTTGGACGTTGGAAGAATTTTATCGGCTTGAGATAGAACTACTATATTTGAGGGCAATACTGTGGTTTTGTTGTTCTTTGTGCAGAATTCGAATGACTTACAGGGCTCAGCACGATGGTGCATTAGTGGGCTTGGCCCGCTAAACTGCTGAAATGGCCCATCATCTACGCCGCAAATAAGCTTAAACCCCACCACCTTGAGGGCTCGATGAGTAATTCAAAGGATGAGACAAAAAAAGTAGTCACAAAATATCTCACTGTGAATTATTCTGGTAGCTATGTTGAATACCGAAGAATCATGCCAGGACTTTATCAAGAACCACACCCCTTCTTCAATAGCCCAACAACTTCGACAGGATCAAGAGTTATGCCAAACACAGGGGCTTCCTAGTCTTTTGGCCCTCTACCTTCCTCACGTCGAATCTCCCTTGGGTGAAAAAATAGCAAAAGAGCTGTATCCTAAAAATGCGCCGGCTCGGTACTTATATTCGATAGGATCAGCTTCGTATACTGGCATAATACAGGGAATTCAAGCCTACCTACATCAAATGAGCCCTCAATCTAGGCATGGAAGTCTTCCTGATGCTCTAGGAGGTGCTGCTGAGAATCCACCTTCGGTAGAAGATGTTGAGACTACACTTAGAGTACTTGGTTTCTATGTCAAGAGTCAGGATGGCATTCGTATTGATGGAAAAACACCATTGAACAATGTAGTGCAGGTACTAAACCAGCGTCTGCAGAGCCCATTTTCCACGGCAAGCGAAAAAGTAACAAGAGGGAAAAGGAAAGAAAGAAAATGCTATCTCTGTCACTTTCTTATCACGAGCCCTCACCCTCAATATCTCGCTCTTTGTAAACCCTGCGGAGATTTCAATCTCGCATCAAGCAATCTTTCACTGCCTGAAGCTCTGAATCTGGATGGTAAAACGGCATTGGTAACAGGAGGTCGAATCAACCTGGGCTTTTATACCGCATTGCGACTGCTCAGATGCGGCGCTCAAGTAATAGTATCGTCTAGATACCCACGAGATGCAGCAGTGAGATATTTAGCGGAAAGCGACTCAGGAAAATGGGTCAAGCGGTTGAGAATCGTAGGAGCCGACTTCAGAGCAGCGAACGACGTCTTTCATCTGGTCTCTGGGATTAAGCAGATACTGGGAGATTGGAGTAGAGATAACGCACCAAGACTTGACATTCTTATAAACAATGCAGCTCAAACTTGGACAGACTCGGTGAAAGAAGAAAGACGAGCCATTGAATTGGAAGATCAGCTACGACTTGAGGATAATAACCATGACAATCTAATTCTTGATACCAACTATAATGCTCGACTCAGAGGAGGTGTTCAGAGCTTAAACCTTCTAGCGTTTGACACAGAACAAAAGCGTCTCAACGAGATATCCACCGAGGAAGCCGGAGTAACCGGTCGGACAGAAAACAATACTTCGATCTCAACAATGATGGAAGAACCCAAGACGTCTTGGGTTCAAAGCTTATACGAAATACCTTATGAAGACGTCATTTCCGCGCATTCAGTCAATACATTCGTCCCTCTAATCCTGATCCGCGAACTTCTTCCTCTCATAGGTACTCCCCGTCCACATCCCACAAGTAATGGTCGACCCGCCAAGCCACTAGCCCACATCATCAACGTCTCAGCTCGCGAGGGAGTATTTGAACCTACGCCCGCTAACCGTCACAAAAATGGATATCACGTCCACACAAATCTCGCGAAAGCCGCACTCAATATGCTTACGGAAACGGAAGCAGCAGCAGCGTGGCGAGATAGAAAAGTAGCCATGAATAGTGTGGATCCTGGGTATTTGAGCGCGGCCAAAGAAGTTATTGAGAACAGAAAGAGGAATGGTGGGTGGGATGGATGTCCAATTGGATGGGAAGATGGTGCTGCGAGAGTCTTATGGAGTGTGGCGGTGGGAGAGAGTGGGAAGGGGGCTGTTTGGGGTAGGTTCTTGAAGGACTTTGGGGTGGGAGAGGGCGAGGAGAGAATTTCGAGATAGACAGGGAGGACTTTTCAGGGGGTTTATTCCGTTCAATAATTAGGTAATAAAAGGTTATTTTGATATGAAATATAAGTTGCAAATACCAACTTCATTGCTATACCAATGTAAGACTAGATAGCTTTTTTTAAACATGATTTCTTATTCGACCTACCTCGCTTGATGAGTGTGAAACATAATGGAGATTGGTTTATTGTTCGAATTCTGTGCTATGAATCATGGTTAACACAGATTTAAGATGTACTGAATAAGATTTGTTCATTTCAGTTTGGTGTTTAGACCTTTTGGGTATCAATCAATGTTGAATGACATGGCATTATTGCGTGGGCTATTCTTCAACACCTCTAGTCATACATGATGAAGTTACTACATGGGATAAATTGAAGTATTATGGAATTGCCATTGATATGATAGATGAAATGAAACGTGATTAACAGAAACAAACCAGCTAACTAGCCTTGCTCCCAAAAACTTAAAGCCCATGACGATCAACTGAATCATAACATCATCTGGTTTTCCCTAGCAGGCCCCTCATAGCAAACATCATGCCATGATATATCTTCTTCTTCAGCAATTTGTCTCTTCACTGCATTATATCTTTCCTTTCTTCTCGCCAACTCTTCAGACTTCTCCCTTTCAACTATAATTTTAAAATCGACAACTGCATCTCCAGGAATAATTACCGGCCTCCTAGCAGAAGTCCAATCATTCCGGTATGGATGTTCTCTCAGAGCATCCATATCAAAATCGACAAAGCTTGCAGAATATTCTTTGTGCCAATCCCCAAGCCTCGATGATTCCTCGCGCGACACTTCCCGGGGGTGCTTTGCGTATAAATTCAGAGCGTAGTCAATATCCATTGGGTACTCTAATGCAAGATCTCTCTGTGCGTATGGTAAATGCTCTGTCTTGTCTGCAAGGACGAAAGTTACGCGGATCAGTCCTTCAATAAACGCAAATATGTTCCTGAGATATTTTCGAAAGTCATCGCTATTGTATCTGTCTTTGTACGCCTCAGGAATTGAGAGGATGAGATGCGAGATTTTTGTCCAAAACCGAAAATCAAACCAGATATCCAAAAATATTGCAATGGGACGCCATCTTCTCGCATAGTGAATAGCTGAGTTCGCTAGTTCGTCGTCCGTCTCAAGGTATATCGAATCGGTTTCGAAATTCAAAACAATCTTGCTCTGCAGGCATGGTCCTGGAATATCTTTACAGATAAATTCTTTTCGCACCAATTGAGACTCTTCTAAGATCACTGTACAAGAGATTAGCAACTGTGAGCAAGCTTAAGATTTGGAAGAGCCAAGTTCCATTGCACGCAGGTTCTCGACAATGATGCATTTCTTGAGCAATCTGTGTTATAAATGTAGAAATAGAAAGGGACATTACCGTCTAAAGCTTCCTTACACGCTAGCATTGCATTTGGCATAGCGTAATTAGATTTATATGTATTATAATTTCTTAGAGGTCTGATGGTATTTCGAAGGGGCCACTTGCTCAGAATAGACCGTATCAGAATAATCCTTGGGCTAGGCAAAGTCTTTTTCCATATCATTCGTCGTATCTTAAAGGGAAACTTTGAAAACAATGAGAAAGTCGCCAAGTTCGCAAGAGGTTGGATGCTAGTTAATAGCAAGCGATTTTGGATTGAGCCATTTGAAGTGCTTGGAATTTTAGAAGGCAACTTAGGTTGGCGAGTAGAGGTTTGAGACAGGATGTATGGGTCTGGGATATGGTCAGAAATAGTGGGAAGTCCAGTGGTTATACTAGGCACTTTATCGTGACTGCTGGTTTCGGAGAGCGTCTTGGATTGATCCGCATCTATACGATTTCGATACGAGGTTGTCGGCTCTTGACACGCAGATGAACAAGTACCTTGAGTCTCGTCAGCTGGTCCATCTCTAGTACGATCATCGTCGTTCCTTGAATTAGATCTTTTCTCCATTGTATTGAGCTTCCTCGTTAAAAGTGATGAGGGAGGATATTTGTCTAGAGGGCAGATCTTCCTTAGCTGTCTGCAAGAGTGGCAAGACGGAAATCTTGATTGTAGCCGAGAGTATGTGGCTATCTCAGGTTTGTCGAGAGGGTGAGTAACTCTGAGCCGCGTATGTATGCTGGCCCTGATGATCCTTTTGAAATAAGCACCTAGCTAAATAAAGCTGATCTGAAGAGGCGGGAAGATGGACGCTGATTTGAGTATTGTCTTTTTATTGTATGCAGAGGGTGTCGTTAAACCTGACGAAGAGAACCGATATCTAGCGGGATATTATCAGGCGAGAAAGAACAGCCAAGAATAGTAGTTTGCATTGGATGGTTTTGTCCAATACTCGCAGAGAGGAAGTTATTGGAGCCGAAAAGTCGCAGTTGTGCTAAACAAAGTACTCAAGATAGGTTGCGTTGTGCAAGTATGCAAATGAAGATAGTTGCAAGTCTTTGTAGACGTCAATTTGGAAGAGTTTCCTTGTTCTTTAAATGTAGAAGAGAAAGGTGGAGTTGACGAAATACTCCAAGTAGTATGTTTCTGTTTGGAAAAGGATTAAATGTATGAGCAACAGTCAAAGATTGACCACTAATGTAAGAATGACTTCTTGTCCTGATTGGTATATTGTTGAAGGGCATAGAAGTAGGTTGGTTCTGAGTACTTACAAGAAGTGAATTGTTCTTGTCCAGGCGTAGTCTTTATATATATATCTCCAACCATGGAAATTTGAACTCATTTCGGCCAAACCACGGGCTCGGGCTTAGGAGGCATTATTTTGAGGGGTAGCATTGATCGTGGTGAATCTTTAATTGAGGCTGTACTGGACATAAATTCAAACAGACAAAGTAATCCACATCCACTACTACAACAAGGTCCCTTCATAAATATAACACTTGCGAACACATAACAAATTACTTCTGATTACTGATTTAGTTGTGAACTCTTGTTGTGAACCCTTTTTTACATTATAGCTCTCTCTTCTACTACAAGGAATTTCTTTTCACTAATAGCTAATTACAGATCAACTCAAAACGCGAATACTAATTCTCACTGCCTTTTCACGCAATATCTCATAGATTTCTTGCTAAATTTTAGAGATCTGCCTTTAATCGGCAATCCTTCTGTCTCTTCATACTTTCACTCACTTTCAACAACAGCCGCAAGAATCTACCACTTGAAAAGATCTTATAACTTTCCTCCTCATCAACCTTCACTTTGAGTCTTCTGGTAAGCACTTGTCAATATCCCATAACTGTTTATCACCTCCTTCATTTATCAAACCTCCCACTGATCACTCTTCATGAATATAGTAACGAACAGCCACGATGTCTCGTAAGAACACTCACGTCCCAATTTTTGAAGTAGCATTCTCAAATTGCTACATATCAGACGACCGGCCTCGTAGTGCAAACAAGCCAGTTCCATCAAGGTCGATTCCGTACCTGTCGTTTGAAGACGAATTCTATCAAGAACCTGGTCTTAAACAAGAACCAAAAATCACTTCCAAATTCAAGGCTGTAAAACCAATAGGCGATTTTCTTATAGATGGCCCAACTTCACTTGAGTAAGTATAGATCAAATATTCTGCGCCATTGATATCAAAGATTGTGGACTAACATTCAGCAGTTTCTGGAAGTTATTTAAGATGCTCCCTGTCGGAGTACGAAACAGGATTTACAAACTTTTGATATTCGCTTGGTCTCCAGATGCCGAATATGCGCGCCTCTCTCGTAACGGAAGACGATTTAGTATTTCCAGAAGAGTTTCAGCCGCACACCGCGCTCTTTCTCCTATTCATTACGTGTCCGACGAGGTTTTAGGTCTCACAGAAGATGATCTTGAGGACTGGACAAATGAGAAAGATTGGGAGCAGTCAGAGGGAATGCTCGATTTCTTCAAGCCGAACGAATACCGGGGTATTCAGAAATTAATATGGCTTCTAGAAAAAGTCGAATATGCACTACAACTAGACGAAGCAAGCAGTAACAGCCTGACTATGGGCGGGAAAGGAAAGGGCAAAGCGATACAAAAGATGAACGTTGCACATGATGAATACATCAATCTCTGGAAGGAAATTGTCGACTTCTTCTGGGATAACGTTGTTATTGACTTCGGTGAGCGTCTACATTTTGGCACCATTGATTTAAATGGGTCCAAGAAACAGAAAAATGTATTTTGATCCACCCCGTAATTCAAACTCCAAACTAACCGCGTTGTAGCTACAAATTCGACGATGCACCACTAAGGACAACCACGCAGAAGTGAAACACATATGCTTACACTTGAGCACCTTTTGGCATGACCAAGACCACACTGTGGATGAGGCGTTCTCGGACCACTGTGAACTCTGTCGATTTTTACTTCTCTGTAAATTTATCACAGAGCATTTTCAATGCGTCAAGACATTGCTACTGTTTTTATCTTTGCCAAAAGACGAAATGCTCTACTTCCACCAAAACATGCGCTATGTGGCTAACGATGTTGTGAAGGCAATCAAAGAACTGAAAGTCAATGATGAGTTCGATGTCAGGGCGCGGGTACTCAAGACTAAAGATGGGAGAACTAGTGATAAAGAACTAGATCATTTGTCCAACAAAGCCCGCCAAACATTTTTGAAGTGTTTGGAACCGCATACTATCACCAGTACCAAGAAAGCGAATTAAGTTCGCCAGTCGGTGTCAGTGAGAGCCAATCGGCACACTAAAGTAACCAGGATAGCATAGAGCTTGGGAGGACCAAAGCATTCTTCAACCGAAAGGCATATTCAAAGGAAAATTCGAAATATCAACAGAGGTCTTGCTTTCGTTTTCAAGCGGCTCAAGATGCAGCGCTCATGCTTTTGTTTCCAGAAACGGGATAGTTGGTTTACAAGGGTTTCTGCTCCCACTTGAGAGTGTAGCGGAAACTTTGCTTATAGCAAAGATAAAGAAGTAATGGGCATTTCATAACACGAAATATCTCAATGTGACAGTAAAAAACGTGGTATCTTGAACTTGTGCTGTATCTTCGTCTCAACTTGAGGGATATCTGGTCTGCAAGCTACGACCATGTCCAAGGAGATTGTGTGGAATTGAAAATCGATTATTATCTCTTATGGTACTTTTAGATATCATTCCTAATGATACTATAATTCTGAAAGTGTCTAGCGAGGCACGCAGATGTTCATAGGTTTAGCAGTTCCCATTTACTGGTTCCAAATTAGTTTAGAGGTGTTCGATAACGTTGATGTTTAGTTGCGAAGTACGCACTGTAGATTTCAATAAAGTATCCTTCATCTTTGTCTTCATCCTCATTTTTCAATGAACCCCATGTTCATGGTGATATGGAACGAGTCAGAACGTAGTATGCATAGCTGAAGTTAACTATGATATCCATACCTGCTACACAATAGGCAAGGGTCGAGTTGCAAATCAGCGAGATGAACTGATCATACATCAACTTGAGCGATCTTGCGCTTCGAGGCATTATCATTAATTGTGGTGAATTCTCGAGAGCATCCGAGGTTTTGATTCCGAGCACAAGGATTGTTGTGGGACATTAAGCAAGTCGATGAAGCCCGTGATGATGCCGGATGATATCGAGACGCTGCTCTTACTACCAGTATTCTTCATATACATTATTCCTCATGTGTATGCGGTAACAGACAGAGTCCTAATGGACTCATAACCTTTGGTTCTTCTGGTTCTATACCCCAACCTCGCGTTGATTCTGTGCACTTTCTGGATCGCACGCTCTGTAGTTCGATTGCGACGATCGTTGGAAAGAAGAAAACACCTGCTCGTGTGACAAAGTCTGGGGATTGAGGTTGAGTCGAGAAAATCCGTAGGCACCTTAAAGCTCAGTGCTATCAAAGCCAAACAGAGGGTCGGTAGCTAGCGAAAGAGGAGGGGGCACCTTTTGTTGTCGGGACTCAAGCAATCGTGGTAACTTCGTTATTGTATGGCAAATGGTAGAGTCGAAGTAATGTTGATATTCCCTATAAAAGGGAAGGAAAATGACTTGTTGTCAAGATTATATTTGTGGTAAATTCCAAGTCCCGGAGAAGTGGGAAGAAACAGAAGGGCAGAAAGAGCGCAGGCTTATTAGTTCGATCTATCAGACAAGCTGGCCATTACAGATCTTGTTGCCAGGCAAATTAGAAAATCACATATAAATATCGGAGGAACTCAGGTTGTGAGAATGAATGTTGTCCAGCGTGGTCTTGATATTGCCGAACAAGAATTAAGAAAAGTGAGCACATTGGCGTCAAGCAAAGTTGAACATGACAGGGTACTTGCCAGATCCACTGTGGACTGACCTGGAGTGATGATTGCCATCGAAACTATATCATATAAATTCCCACGATTCTATACAATCAATAGAAGTTGTATCAAACAGATTTGATGGTTATTGAAACATTCAATTGACAAAACCCAGCTGAGTCTTTTTATTCACTTGAAAACTGTTTGTGATTGTAATAACCATCGAAATATGATCTGGCAAACTACAAACCTGCATCGTGTATTTCTGCAGAAGGAACCAATGGCTGGGTATTTATTCTTTCCAACTTTTGGGTCGTTGTCGTCGTTGGCAAGGTTGACATGAGTAAGTATTACAAGGTTTGATGAAGGAGACAATATGGGGAAACAAAGCTTAGTGTCTGTGCTAGGTTGCGGCTCTAGTGCTGCAAGTACCAGAAATTTAGTGCTAACAGCATCACTCATTCAACAGACAATAAAGAATTTCTACATGGCATTCGACGAGATGGTCAATTTCTGCTAATTACAAATACACTCCCTCCGTCGCACTCGTAAGGATATTCTTCGTATCAGCTATGGCTCTCTGCTTCTACAAATCGCACTCATTTGACTGCCAGGTTTCCATTCACATAGGAACCACCTTGAAAATTCGTCAACAAATCAATTTTCTGGAACGTACAGCTCAACAATACAGATCACTACGGTGGATCCCTTCTCTTATCACCCGAATCCCCCTTCAAACTTATTTTCAGAGCCCGGTTCAAAGCCCGGAGAGTCACCACGAGCCGGCGAGAGTTTCTCACTGCTTACAGTTCCGCGGGAATGGAGTAGTCATTCCTATCCCGCTACGTGCGATAAGACTACTATCATCCCCCATCATTGATGCATTCAGATTTGTAACATATCGTCTATCTTACAAAGTCATGGAAGTGTATCATTCCGGGGGGCGACCCCGCCCAAGTTTTGGGTATAAGTTGATCGCATCTGGAAAGCTTGTCCCTCATTAAATCCATCGAACAAATAGAACAAAATGGGACACTTAAAAGGGATCACGAAAGTTGTAGTAACACAAGCAGAACCGGAATGGTTGGATCTTGAGAAGGCTGTGGAGAAGACCTGTCGCCTTATAGTGGAAGCAGCTACGAATGGAGCAAAGCTCATTACTTTTCCCGAATGCTGGATACCTGGGTACCCAGCTTGGATCTGGTATGTATATCGATATAATATCCTGTCAATCGAGCGCCGAAATAACACCAACAAATTTCAGGTCCCGCCTTATTGATTTCGAATTGTCTACAATTTACATCAAAAACTCGTTGAAAATCAAATCTTCTCAGATGGCACAAATTTGTGCTTATGCAGCTAAATACAATATCATTGTGTCACTTGGATTCTCGGAAAATGACAACAATTCTCTATACATTTCTCAGGCAATCATAAGGAATGATGGCGAAATTACAATGGCAAGAAGAAAATTGAAGCCTACTCATATGGAGAGAACTGTATTTGGAGATGCATCCGGCAATTGCTTGAAAAATGTAGCAGAAGTTCCAGGTATTGGTAGGATTGGTGCGTCGGCATGATGGGAGCATGCTCAACCATTATTAAAGTACAACACAATACTCCAGAAGGAACATTTTCATGTGGCTGCGTGGCCCCCCGTTTTCGAACATGACGGAGGTCCAGGATTATGGTCCATGTCTAAAGAAGGTTCGTTGTACATTCAATGTCACAATAGAGCCTACTCTATGCTTACGTCAACGCAACAGGCACCCATAATTTATCTCAAACATACGCAATCGAATCTCAAACATTCGTTCTTCACACAACAGCTGTTTTGACTCAAAATGGCATTGATAGAATGGACACAAGCGCCGGCGCTCTAATGAACACCCCGGGGGGAGGCAGTTCGGCAATTTTTGGTCCGGATGGTCGAAAACTCTCTGTCGACATACCAGATGCTGAAGAGGGTATAATATATGCGGATTTAGATCTAGATGATATACTCAAGTACAAAGCATTCATAGATGTTGGTGGCCACTATAGTCGCCCGGATATGCTATGGCTTGGCGTCAACGACAGAGAAAAGAAACATTCTCGGATTCAGGAAGAATGAACTGAGACTCCTGTCAAAGATTGCTGAGGGTATATTCTTCGAGTAGGTTCTACTTATAAGATCATCGAGTACAGTTTGTTGTTCTGCTGAGTAAAGAAAGGCTTTTTGGCATCCGATTCCCATAGTATTCCTTATTTTCTACTGTGCGATTTAATTCCGAATTTCTAAAGCAAACTTTCAGATTCTAGTACGGATTCTAGTTATAGATTAATTGAAAATCGTGCACGTTGATAAACTCAGTGCTGAGGCTTTTCCACGGGAATAATTGCATTGTCTTCAAGTGGAGAACGGGAGTGTTCGAGGTTAAAGACTCCATCGAGCCCAAGTCGAAGACCTGTCATTCGTGAAGAAGGGCTAGCCCCTGATTATAAAACTTTATGAAGCTTTTCTGTGTGAGCTTTGAAATTTATTGGGTTTAAACGGCATCTCCGTTTCCTCTTGGGCACCGAAAATGATTAGTTAAGAGCCTATCTGCTTTTTGTATTTCTTCCAATAGTCGAGATTCTAGGGGCAAACGAGTTCCATATGTTGCTCGACTACGCTATGGGGAAATTGTATACCACATTTTTTATGTTTGAGCTTAGGATATGACCTCTAAGTGAATCATTCCATTTGCATCGGTTATTGAACGCATATATAATCTTTGCGAGCAAAGTACAGACTTTTTTCTCCTACAACTCTGGATCACATCCATTTTTTGCGCAACGCCTTGGCTCTCACTGCCCGACGGTTTGCAATGAACTATCTGAATTCACGCAGCAGATGATGGCAATGAAGCCAGAAAATTTAAGTGTCGCGCCTAAATTTGCGTTGCGATATTTTTCTCTTCTCTTGGTTCAGTAGCGCCATGATGTAGCACGGGATATCATTCTACATCACTAACACTTCTCGCCATATCCATTCTGATCAGTCCATGGCGCAATGTCGTCACCGCTACAGCTCTTGGCTGAGATTGATTAACCCGCACAGTAAATTCGTGTTTGAACATCAAGCAGTCGTTAGCTAACTAATTTCAGTACATATTACCACCTTATTAGGAACTTGCTACCTTGATTATCTTCTTTATAGGGTACCAGCGCTTTATGTCAAGCTGAGAAGTACCTGAATTAGCCATGGAGAGGCCAGTGGTCGAAGGGAAACCCCTACTTTTCCCAAACTTTGGTTTTGGCTCTCCCTGCGAAGTAAACGACCTGCGTCTACTCATGTATGAAAAGCTCAGTATACAAGTGTCAGTGAGACAAAGAAACATCCACTCCGAATTATGCAAGCAGCTTCAAATTTCCGACGTCGGGGAGCGATTTCTGGAGAGACTGATGCTAAATTTGGATTTTTCAGGGCCATATTTTCGACGTTTTACAGACGGTATTGATATCGGAGACCATTCTATAGGCAATAGCTTTGTGACTTTATTGAGCGTAGCCAAGATTATTTATGCAAATTATACTGATAAGAGAATGAGTAGCTCAGGAACTGGACTTCGGAGTGATGAGGAGAAGGTGCAGTGAAAATAAGCTTGGCAAATCCAAGTAACCTATGAAACACACTCGACCCAAACACAACCCATAACAAAATACCACCTCAATATACCTTTGCATGTCAAAGACTTGAAATAGGGAAGGAGGTGCTGACTCACGGTCATAACTCGGCCGAGTTACCGAATGTCACCCAAAATGCACCATACCCCTTGATCATGACGTTCACAGGGTGCAACCCCACCTGCCTTTCGAATCTAGGGTTCAATACATTAAAAAGCTTATTGAAGATATATGTTTGGTGCATAATCTCTTCCATCAAATTTGCAGATCTAAAGTCGTTATGGGTTCTGCGATTGCGACAGAATTCGTGAAATGTACGTCTGTTTGACGATATTGTCGTGAGCGAGCATAAAAAGATTGTAGTTACATGTATTATAGTATCGTTTTCAAAAAGGTATCAGGTATTCAAGATGCTTTCGATCAAAGCATCCCTACTCTTGTTCCTCCACTTGGGTCTATTTTCACAAGCTCAACTCACTGGTCCAGTTGGCGCAACCACACCTCTTTCCAAAAAAACTATTGAGTGCAACATTCGCACCCTATATCCAACCTTCAATCCCCTCACCGACGATGTCTCTATCCCAATTACTAACGCATTTACCTCTTGTGTTCAAAAACATGCTGGTAGTCGTTTAATTGTACCTGCGGGAAACTACACGCTCAAAACTAGCATTATCTTGAGTAATGCAGCTAATTGGGCTTTTCAACTTGATGGTCTTATTACCGCGACTTATTACCCCAATTCGACGGATTCGACTTATGTTGTACCATATGTTGTACCTCGCGCAAGGATTCTAGAGGGATTTGCAGGTGTAGAGAAGTTGAATAGGTATGTATTGCCGAAGCAAATTCTGGATGATGGGATTACGGACGTTGAGGTATCGAATAGTACTATTAATGGGGAGGGTGACGGAGAGTTCTTGGAGAACTTAATCGTTATTGTTAATGGTGAGACAATCACTCCTTCACTTTCGATTCTTCTCAACTAAACAAACTTAGCCGTTGATTTCGAACTCTACTCCGCTAATGGTCTTGGAGCAATTCAAGGCCAAGGTTATTTGTACCGTATTAATGGAAAGTAAGTTATCCCTTTCTCTTCAAAAGATTGTGTCTATCTAACAACTCCACAGCACTAATCGACCTCGAATGCTCCGTCTCATTTCTCCGATAAATGCTACAGTTCATGATCTACTTTTAATTGATAGTCCCAAATTCCACTTCATCTTTGATTTTGGCGAGAATATTGAAGTATATCACCTGACTATCCGCGGAGCTAATCTGGGTTCTTATGATGGAATTGATGCTATTGGAACGAACTATTGGGTTCATGATAACGAGGTATGGTTTCTAGATCTTAAAATTCTTCCAGACTACCACGGGGTTTGGATTAAGGAAAACAGAAACTGACGTTGGTGATGATAGGTAACAAATAGAGATGAATGCGTATCTGTCAAAAGTCCCTCCCATCATGCACTGGTGGAGAATTTGGTTTGTAACCAAGTTGGCTCGGGAATTTCGATTGGGAGTTTAAATGTTTCGGCCGAGATATCAAACATTGTTCGCATCCCCCCTTCTCTTTCCTCGCCTCTCTTACTCTTAAAGCTAACCCTTCCACCAAGCACGCACGCAACATATCCGTTCTCGGCGGTAACGAAATCGTCTTCATCAAGACCTACCCCGGTGGCTCCGGCTATGTCTCCAATATCCTCTGGGAAAACTTCCGTTCCAAAGCATCTCTCTACGGAATAAACCTCAACCAATACTGGCAACAAACCTACCTCCCCGATAGCGGCGCCGTCGCCTTAACCAACATCACCTTCCGCAACTTTACCGGCTCCATCCAAAACGGCGCTCAACGTCCCGCGCTCTACCTCCTCGCCTCCGACTACATCCCCGCCACAAACGTCACCATCAAAGACGTCACCGTCTGGACCGAAAGCGGAAGCACAAGTGTGAACCACATTTCTAACATTTTCGGCCAGGGCGATAATGTCTATGGCACTAACGATGGTCTTGTCAGTTTGGGCGCGGGAGAAAATCCAAAAACAAAAACGTATACCAGTGCGTATACGATTACTAGTGCGCCGACGGGATGGGCGACACCCACGTGGCCAAGTTGGGCGGTGCCGACAACGGGGTATGGTATCGCGGTGCCGATTCCGGTGTATACGCCTGCGCCGTTGTGGAAGCCGCAGGGGGATTATGATAAGCATTATTGGGGGACTTTTTAGAGGGCTGTGTAGAGATGAGGGGGCAGTGGGAGAGGGGGATTTTGAATGCTTGGGATTTTTGGATGAGGAATGTTGTCATATGTTGGTGTGTTTGAATAGGATAACGGTGTTCTGCTTTGATATATTGAGATGCTGTAGTGAGATCTCATACTGGCGACATTATCCCATGAATTATTTGTTCTGTCTTTTTGGACGCTATAATCCAAAGTACTGAATACAAGTCCAGCGTGTGCGAGAAAAGGATGTATCAGTGAATGCTCATACACCTGATATGGATGGGACAATTGGTGAATCATTGAAAAAATAGACAATATTGATGACGAAATATCCATTAAAACTCCTATATCATCCTACCTATCCAAACACCAAACATGCCCGTGCCATGCCAACCCGCGCCTCATCCATCAGACACCATGCACATCCATCCACCAAGACATAACATAACATCATAATTAATCGCCCCTTTTACTTATTCCATTCATCCAAGCAAGCCCCGGCTGACCCTCCCCTAAGGATGCGGCGCCTCGGTATAAGTACACAACTTCCAATCCGCACTAGCCTCCTGCTTCCAACAACTCGTACAATAGGCCTTGTAAATGCCCTTTGAATAACCCTTCTCATCCGTGATACTCGCCGTCACATCATACACGACGGTGGCGGCCATCATGCTCACCTCCACAATCTTCATATCCTTAATCTCGTAGGAATTCCACGTCCGCATATCGTCATCCTCGAGCGTTTCCTTCAACGTCGGCTCGGAATCGTTGGTCAGGATTCCGTACTCGGGAGACGCAAACACGGCTTTGGGATCAATGTATTCGAGCAGCGCGGAAGGCTTGTCGAGACGACAGCGCCAGGTTTGATGCTCCAGTTCGTACATGGCTTTTTCAATTCGCTGCGATATGGTGCCCGGACCGTAGTTTCCTCCCTTGTATCGAGGTTTGCTGGTTTCGGGCTGTTTTGCTTGTTGGAAGTTTTGCTGGAAGTTGTGGGCTAGCTGCCCGCCATTTTGTTGTTGTTGCATCGACATGTTTTGGGGTGGAGCTGGTGGAGATTGGCTCTGGAGTTGTTGGTTTGGAGCTTGAGGCTGCGAGCGCGATTTCTTGGCTTTGCGTTCGCGATAGGCTTCGGATGAGGGTTCGAGAATAAAGGACATCAGAAAAGTAAACAAATGAAAAAAATTGCTTTGAGAAGGTCTTTATAGTTGGTTTTCTTCAAGGTGGATTAAGTGGAATTGGGGAATGGGAAAACCAGCAACGAGGCTGGGTGGGACTTCATACATTAAAAAAGATTGGAAGAAGCAGGAAAATAAGATGGTGTGATGTCATCGAGGTCCAGATTCAGGATCTTGCTTGCTGGGTACACTCTTTTGGCGAGATTTAATCCTGGTTGTTGCGTGTTGGCGGGCTCGTGGGAAACAAGATTTTTTTTGGTTTTGGTTTTGTTTTGTTCATGGGTAGGTATGGTGGTATGTAATCTTACTATGGGGTAAGTTGAACACGCAAGGCACAGCGGCGGACTAGATGATGTCTACTTCGACTTGGATTGCACTAAGTACGAGTAGTAGGGTATGATAAGATTATGTGTATGCGTGTTAATTGTACTAGATGCAGACTAAATACAAATATTATCATGTTATTCATAGAATACCTAGGTATTTCTAGTCTGGAGGGGTGATGTGATACTGGGATGAAGCTTATCACGGGCCACTTTAGCTGTGGGGTGACGACAGCAACATCTAGAGCCATCTCCTTTTTTAGTTTGAAAGCCGTTGACATGAATATGACAGTGTCAATATTGGATAAAACATGGTGGCTGTCCAGTTTCCATGTTCAAAAAGTGGAAGTAAAGGATAGAGTACTAATATTCTTGACCACATAATACTACCCAACTACCAGCTAAGCAATAGGTAATTAGTTCTTCGTGGCTTATCGCTGCCACTAAGAGATATTTGCAAATGTTCGGTTTCTGGGACTCTCCTTCGTTTGTTCAACCCAGCCTTACACTTGAAGGTTACATACGACATACTCAGAAGTACAAGTAAGTATAAAATAAGTACATATAATGTTTTACATCATAGATATACGACGACTTACATTGTAACAACTAGTTATTGTATTAAGACCAAGGAATCAAGAGAGAGATGTATACCTATATCTTGACAACTAATACTAAGCTAGCATACATAAGCACAATGAATCCATTCCACATTCTATACCTATATAGTGTGTTTCTTTAGCTACCTACCTACCCGCTATTTAGTAAATGATATATGGGGTCGAAGTATACTCATATTAGAGTGGTCTCATTTATAATGGGAAGCGCAAATTGATCAATTGTCGTAAGATACTAATACACAGTCATAACCTACACAACCAACAAATATCCTTTCAATTTTATCAGCTCGACTTTGTCGTTATCTTTTATACGATGATTAAACTTCAATCACGCGCGACCATCCATAAATGACAACACTCAACAGACAGAGAGACGAAAAAGAAAACTCCCGCAAGTCCCTAGTATCATAATCCCAAATGCCGTGGAAAAATTCCCTCGTCTCACTTAATCCGTGAATCACAGCCCCTTGTCTATCTCTCTTCATCGGTGCTCGGTAATAGATAGATTGTATGGAGGGTAAACATTTCGAGTGGAAAGGAGGGTTTTATACTGGCATAGTTAATTGGTGTTCCTGGAATTGAAGAGTTTTATTTGCTCCCAGTGAATACAAACTTCCTATGTATATGCGAGAAGAAGTAATCCTTTCTCTTTGTTCCTGCTATACAGCTGTGTTAATCCGGAAGTCTATTCATTCATTCATTCATTATGCCCAGATTTGCGGATTGGGATGTTCACTCATGAGATCTAAGGTAAGTATCTATAGATACCTACCTACCTACATATCTACCTTCCCGGGTATATAAACGCAATTATTGCAGTATATTCATTCTTCATTCAACGCAGAGATTATGTCTTCAGCAACGACGAGAGGGGTATGGATCATCAAATACTCATTGCGCTGGGGATTTGGATATTGATTCACAAAGGCTTCACCTCATATTGTTTCATTTGTAGGGATATTCGAGACGGGAATGGAGATATTGCGATCCTTGATTGTTATTGTTGATAGAGGATATCGTTGTTATTATTTTGTGATATCGCTTTCTCTCATTCCAGTTTCTATACGTAAGTTATACTGATACCTATTGTCAAATTATATAAGAGCATTATTACATTCGCATTCCCATTTCTATTTCTGTTCTCTCTATCGATCCAGATCAAAGGTTGTCGGATTTCTACAAATTATAAACTATAAGCACAAAATGATGGAGAATCAGATATCGTGAGTCTTCGAGACACATGAGCCGGTATTGTTTCAAAAGTAACATGCCTGGATGTCTTGGATTTTCTGACGCGGGGGGGAGTTTAAATACATGGATGTATCTGAGTTCATTTGATTGGCTGGTTGATCAAAGATGGAGAATGTACTAGTAGGTAGGAGGAGGTAGGTATAGAAGCAAGTAAGTGAATTGTAAGATTCCCAAAGTTTGAAGGAGTAGCTATATAAAGACCTTGAAATCATATGAGAAGGAGTAAAAAGAAGTCATCGTCAAAAAAAAAGGTACTTTTCACGGGATGAAAGCTACCAGTGATTAAATCGTGCGTTCGTTGGAGGTATACCTACTAAGATAAGTTTTCCATGTCCATATTCGCTTAAATGTGCAAGTCATTTGACAGTTTCATCGTCGTTTTCATTCTCGTTTTTGCTGTCAGTTGAAAGTGACATGTGTATTTATGTTTGTCCATGATACTCGATGATTGTAGTGACAACAATTGAGTAGATCAAACGAAGTTCTTGTTTCCTAGAAGGTTTCTGATACTGTAACGATATGATATGCAAATAAAGCTAGATGCTATATCACCTCACGATCATACCGAAGAGAAAATCTCCTTCCCTGCAAACGATTTTTGACGGGCAAGTGTATGGATTAATGATGAGTACAATTCGAGTTCTTATATAGCGTGAAAGTTGCACAGCATCTGCTTGATCAGGACTTAGAGTGAATAATCTATATCCCAATAGGAGGCAAGAAACAGGTGGAGTGTGCTGGACATTGTTTTCCTAAGAAACTGGCAGGTATTTAAGAGGCCGGGTCGTTAAGAGAATAGTTCTACAAAATACACTGGCGTGCAAGCGTTGGGAGGCAAGGACCTAGAAGAGGGGAGTATCCAAGCTTCCTGTGTTATATTCATGGACTTGACTATATAGTAGAGATCAGTGCTCTGAGCTATACTGAATTCTTATTGTCATCAAGGATATGTAGGCCTACTTATTACCAACGTCTTGCCCATCATTAAAACCCAGACTATTGCTGTCTCTTTACCCAAAAATCAGGTTGGTATCACTCAAGTTTTTGCCCGCTGGCAGATATAAACTACATATATCATCAATCATCCCCTATACATTGATATAAGCTATGTACTATATACTACATACCATACTCTCCTTCTTGCACGAACCCTTGATATCCCAATTTCCTCTTTGCAGTACTTCTACTACACAAGAAATTCCTCCTCAGCTTAACCTCTTATATAACCTATTTGCAAATAAGACACATGACTTTCACAATTAGAGAAGAAAACCCGGGTGATAACTCTAGTTCTCCAACAAATCTGAACATAAACTTTAGGTATAAATTAACCATCTTCAACACTCTTGAAGAAGCAGACAAGTTCCAGAACACAGCAAATCCCACAGGAGCAAAACTTCAGCTTGTTATTCATCTTACTCGGCAAAAAGGAATGTGATATTCTATACACCCTAATCCTCTATAAAAAAAAAAAAGTTACTTAACCCTTCCCCTCCTTTCTCTCGCCGAAAATCCATCATACCGTCTTTCATTTTCCATACACGAACTCTTATTTCCGCTGTCATCGTATTTGCTTCCTAATTCTCAATGCTAAATCTTACCTAACCCATTCTTTCCCTCCATCTGCTTAAACCCCAGCATCTCGTTCGAGTGTACACTCTACACACCCTATCATCCATCGTCTTACGCTTCCTTATTCATCTAGCAGGATTATAAACCTCCAGCTATTCCGCTCAACTTCGGGGCTCATCCGACATATACATATACACATAAGCCGCAACCAGAACAAATCACAAATCCCTCATATCCCGCTAAACATGCGGTACTCAACGAGAAAAATGCAAGAACTAAGTAAGACTTACATACCCACAAATTTTGTCAGAAACAGGGGAATCAATAATTTTCTACTTCAGTCCCGTCCCAACATATCCCCCCACCTCTTTCATCCGAGCGACGAAGCCCTCAAGTCTTCTCTTTCTCTACAAACTAATCATCTTGAGAAGCAAACACACCTTTCCCGTCCCTTGACTATATCGAAAATATTCGTACCTGGAATACCTTCAAGTGAAGACCATAATTTATTGATCTTTACTACGTACTTTGTTTCACGCGACAACATCACACACACTCTGTAGCCCAACTTCTCACTCCCGTACTAAAATCAATATTGTGAATATGTTGAATACCATCAACATTCTCGAACCCAGCAACTCTAGCCCTACCCGTATCTACCACCCAGTACTCATCACTCATTACCCCATTCTTTTTTCACCATCCATATCACTCCATCCCATCCCCTCCTCCTCCTCTCCTTCTCACTCCCCTCCCCTCCCCTCCCCCTCCTACTCCATCTCACACACCAACACCAACCCCTCCTCCCTCTCCCTCTCTCCCCTCCAAAAATTCCAATTCCCATCCCAATTCCCATCCCAATTCCGAATCTCCCAAACGACTCCCATCCACATTCACACCCACATCCTCATCCTCACCCTCTTCCTCATTCTCAAAATCATAAATCTTCTATCTTCCCTTAAATCCCACTCTCACTCTCATTCCCATATAATTCCTCCACACACCCAATCACACCACTCCAATCAACCCACTTCTCCCCTCTCCTCTCTTTACCATACCATACCATACCTATCAATCACATCAACCCCATCCATCCATACATACCCCCCAAGAACCAACAACCTCCCTCTCTAAACCCATCTCCTCTCAAACCTACCTTATCACTCTTATCACTCTTATCACTCTTATTTATGAATTCTATCCCATCCATCTATCCATCTCCCCATCCATCTATCCATTTCCCCATCTATCCATCCAAACCTCCAGACATCCTCTCCTCCCCATCTCAACTCACCAAGAAAATTCCGGAAATCCGGAAACTAAACAAACACCGCTGTGGCTGCGATGTTGCTAACCAAACCCCCCACATGGTTAGATAGTTAGTCAACATCCAGCCCCATCCCCACCAAAATTACCAAACTTCGATACCCTGAAAATTAACCTCACGACGGACCCAACCACTACTGTAAGTGTCTTCGTAGTGCCCGCAGATAGTGGTGGAGTCAACTAAATATTGTAACCTTGTACCAACGTACAACAAGACTTGATTGAGAATTTCTTACCAAAAAAAATTACTTTCAACATTCACAAAATTCACATTCAAATAATCCACATAAAAATAAAATATTCATAAGACATCAAGAAACTTTGTATTAAGTATTAAGGTTGAAGTTGGTTTGCCCTAGTGGCAGATTGCGAAAAGACAGTCTGGGTATAGGGGGTATCAATACGCAGCAGAAATCGCAAGCGCAGGCAGACCAAAACATAACAGACGCGTAAGAAAATGAAGATGGACAAAAAGTACTGCAAAAATGAGAGTGGTATCAATCAATCTTGGGGGTATTTCAAGGAGATCCGTTTTCCCGACGACAACAATAAGAAATCATTACGAAGATGCTATGCAACTTTAATGATGTGAGTTGCTTCATGCGGTAGCAGAAACTTGAGGAGTGGTGCTAGATGGAGCAGCAACAACTGGCTCAGAGACAACTGGCTCAGTAACAGCTGGGGCAGCTTCAGTGGCAGTGGTCTCTTCGGCGATCTTATCCTCAGCCTTAGTCTCGGCAGTTGGCTCAAGTGGCTTCTCAGCGGTCTTGTCAGCCTTTGGAGATGACTTGGACTTGACGGTAGCACGGAGCTTGGCAAAAGGTGACTTTGGCTTCTCAGTCTCCTCATCACTGGTGGCAGCAGACTTATCCTTCTTGTTCAACCATGGAAGGGAGCTCTTGCGCTTATCGGCCTTGGTGATTGGAGTTTCAGCAGCCTTGGGGGTCTCACCATTGGTGATTGGTACCTCGGCGGTCTCAACTGGTGCTGGAGCAGCCTCAACATTGGTGTTCAATGGCTCAGCGGTATCAACAGCTGGGATAACTGGGGCGTTCTCAGAAACTGGCTCTTCATCCTTTGGAGCAATGACTGGTGAGACAGCTTCAGGCTCAGGCTTCTTGTGAGAGAATCTAGATTGAAGAGTACCAAAGATACTGTTACGCTTGGTTGGAACTGGCCTCTCAACTGGGGCAGCGGCGGCAACAGGCTCCTCAACAGCTGGGGCAATAGCAGCTTCTTCAGTTGTGGCTGGAACTTCAGTAGCAACTGGCGCCTCAACAACTGGAGCGGTGGAAGCATCAGTAGCGACGACTGGTTCCTCAGTAGATGGAGAAGCAACAACTTCATCCTTTGCTGCCTCGGTCTTCTCTTCCTTCTTTCCGAAACCTGGGATAGCACCGAAGATGGAAGTACGCTTATCACCCTTGCGAGAAGCAGAACGGCTCTTGCGATCCTTCTTCTCAACCTTGAGTTCAGCCTTCTCCTCCTTCTTCTCTTCCTTTGCCTCAGCCTTGGCTTCAGCTTGCTCCTCTTTTTGTTCTTCCTTGGCCTCCTTTGCCTCTGCCTTTTCTTCCTTCTTCTCGGCCTTGATTTCAGCCTTTTCTTCTTTCTTCTCTTCCTTTGCCTCCTTCTTTGGGGTGGCGGCACCAGAGAATGGCTTGACCAAGGCAGCGTGGCTGGTCTTGTAAGTCTCACTCTCCTTGACAGATTCGGCGATTTCCTTAGCCTCTGCGACCTTGACCTTCAAGGTAGCAACCCAGTTATCACGTTCGGCGAGGTTGGCAGCTTGGAAGGTGTGCTTGTGGCCGTGGATGGTAAAGAAGAAGTCGACAGTGCCATCTTCGGAGACATCAGAAGCTTCGGACTGTAGGAACACATGTCAGAGGGATTTCATCGGAAATGAAGCTAGAATGATCGACTTACCAAGTTCAAGATGCCAGCTGGGCTGGCCTTGTCGCTGGACTTCTTGCTGAAGAACAAGAGACCCTTTCCAGTGTGGGATGACCAAGCAGCATTGTGGTTGCCGACATCTGGCTTCTCACCACGGAGGTAACTAGAAAGGTTTTTGTGTTCAACTGGCTCAGATCCGAACCAGAAATGCTTCTTTTGGAAAATGAAGCTCCTGTAAAGGGAATATGTTAGTTTTCATTCATGAAACATATTGGTCGAATTAGACGTCATCTTAAAACCTTTAGAAGTAGGCGCAGACGATGGAGAATCAAATGCGCCTCTTCTAGAATGAACATAAAAATCATATTTTTGGTGAGTGATAACTTACTTGAGTAAACCTGGACCCTTGTAACCCAAGATTCCCTCCTCAACAGGTGTAACCTCCTTAGCAGCTGGTGCAGCCTCAGTAACAGCCTCTGTAGTTGGCTCCTCAACAACTGCTGGAGTTTCGGTGACTGGTTCAGTTGCAGCAACTGGTTCCTCGACGACTGGCTCGACGACTGGCTCAACAACTGGAGCTTCAGTAGTGGTGGTTACTGGGGCGGGAGCAGCAACGACTGGCTCCTCGACGACAGGCTTTTGAATATCCGACATTTTGAAATGAGAAGCGAATCAAATGAATCAAATATCCCTTTTATTATTATGATAGATAGATAGATGATAAGGAGAACTTGACGGTATGAAGTAAACAAAGAGGAAATTCTTTGAAATACAAGAAGATGTGGCAAGAAGGTTTATTAAGATAAATAAGGTGACAAAGTGTGAGGAAAGAAGGAAGGGAAGTGAAGAGAAAAGAGAAATTTTTTTCCTTCTAATATGGTTATGGGCAGATTTACTTTTATTACTTTAATACCATTTTAATACTTAGGTACCATGACTTTGCAAGGGCGTTAAAGCTAGCGGACTAGCGAAATGAGGTAGGAGGTAGGCACGGTAACTACTTTAAGGCTATAGGCTAGAAGAGACTATCTGAGGGTGGAGTGGGTTTATTGAAGAGTGCAGGGACCACCTGGGGCCACTTTAAGGCGCGAAGGGCTAATAAGGATCCACCAAAAAAAGTAGACTATGAACATGAAAGAAATGAAGTACCGTATTATCATCAACCGCAGATTGGGTAGGAGGTCTGTCTGTATGGAGTGAATGAGTGAGTGAAGCGTGAAGCGTGAATATCTCAGTATGTGATGGATGAGTCAGGACTAAGGGAATAATAAGGGTAAGTGAGTGAGGAGTGAAGTGTGATATTCAAATCTGGTCAAAAGAGGTTTACCTACCTACCTACCTACCTACCTACCTATCTATGAACTAGCTATCGACAAGAATAGAAACATAATAAATGATTCACACCATATATCTATCTGACTATTATTAGGATACTGGACTCTACCTACTCGACAAGACTCACTCATTCATGAGTCATCAATTATGTAATAGAATTTATTTGGATACATACTACCTGGGTACCTAGGTAGGTAGATTCAGTAGAGACACTTATGTATAGATAGTCCTGATGAGGTCCATCTATCATCGATGTCATATTTACCTCCTCCTGCCATTGCCATTTAATCTTAGTTTCATTCTTCCAAAAGGATTTATTAGTAAAAGGAGTACTTGATGCGTATGTCATCTCCAATACAGTCATCTAATCAGTCAGTTTGTCTGTCAGTCCGTCAGTCTCAGTACAACCAAGTACCTAGGTAGGTATGTTTCATTACTTCTACGTAATCTTCAATCCAATGTAGATATCATACCCATTTTCTTACCTTCTCCTCCTCCTTCTCCTTCTCAAATCTTCTCATTTCTAATTCCCCTCCTTTCTCTCTCTCTCTATCTTCTATCCCTCTCTCCCTCTTCCTCTCTCTCGTGCCCCCCTCTCCCTCCCTCTCTCAATACTCTCATCCCTTATTTGATCCTCTTGGATTAGACCCGGCTATATAAAATGGGTCTGGAACTTTTGATGTGGATTCCACTTGATCTTCCATCCCTCAAACCTTCAAATGAACGAACAAATGGGAACAATGATTCCCATGGAGTGATGGATGGCATGGTGTCCAGATGAATCAATTAACTTTCCGATGACCACACTGACTCCATAGAAAACATATTATATTGAAAACTGACTGCCACTCATCCCACTCCCCTCTCCTGATTATGAATACCCGTATCTTCTATCAAATGTTCCATGCCACCCCCTACCGACCTACCGATCCATCATCTCGAATCCAGAATACGATAAATCTATCAATTTCGATGTTTTATATTCCGTATCCTTCGAAACTTTAACGGCACGTTCATTAATCACTGGGCATTTTTCAATACCACTCCACCATTCAATCCATTCATCGATCATGTACGAAGCATGTGCAATGGCGTGGTGTGTGGTGTAGATGTAATATATACATATGTTATACCGGCGCATAAAGAGTTTCATCGACAACTCAAATAGTGGACAACATAATATCCCCCCAAATCTTCCACCACCAGAAAATACCAGGAAGACCATTCATTTCCTTCCATGTTACACGAACCTTTACAACCTGTCAAAATCTTAAAATCTTAAAATTTCTTCTCCAGTTTCATCATCGCTATCTACCTCCCGAATTTCTAGATGGTATATTGTAAGCATCGAATCATACATCATATATCATATATCATATATCAAACATCCAAACATTCCTCTCTATCGTAAACACGCCATAACAAATCATTTTTATATCATCCCATCACTCGATCAAAAACTTACAATTTTCTACCCTTTTAAGGCAAGCCGTATCGGCGCATACGTTTTTTTCACAGGGGACTGATGCTCGCATGATCAATAGGTAGGGCGATCTTGCTTTAGTCTTACTTGAATGCCGATGTTGTGTTGGATGTGTGGCTCTAGTGGCAATCCAATCCAATCCATTCATACGTATCATCAGTATGCAACATAACATGCATGCAGGACAATGTAGAATGGATCGATAGATATGAATGATATGCTAGGAGCGGGAAGCTTCTCTATCTCTTGACAACTTGAATGGACTCGCATGGCAGCACTCATATTCCTGTGCGAAACACGCACCCGCCACTCCTTTTCCCACAACCTATCCTTTTCCTTCACATCCATATCCATATCAAAGGGAGAAAAAAATGCTGAACATATCCCAAATTAAAAATGGGGTTCGAATGTTGATTGATGATTGATTCTTGAAAATCATTGAATATATTCAACACAGACCAATTCTAACCATCAAAGCTTTTCTTATCTCCTAACCATGGTCAGGGATGAATATTTGATTTGACCGTCCACTCACCCAAAAAAAAATGCTTTGATGATGTTTCGATTTTTCAACCTCATGGGATAATAATGTACACAAGGAATATTACTTTCCGAGGGAAAGTCGCATATCCTCTCTCTCTATATATATGCGTATGACAACATAGGTGCCTACTGCAACAGAGTACCATTAACCATTTTGGCAATATACATACAGCCTTCTCTGATATACAGAGTCACATATGAATATGAATAGGGGGGG
This sequence comes from Botrytis byssoidea, assembly GCF_014898295.1. Lineage (NCBI taxonomy): Eukaryota > Fungi > Ascomycota > Leotiomycetes > Helotiales > Sclerotiniaceae > Botrytis > Botrytis byssoidea. The sequence continues at coordinate 533,917 of NW_024065843.1, forward strand.
AGAAGAGACACTGGAGAGGAAGAGAGGGTCATTGCACGACAAACGCTCAAACGGTACCAGGGGGCCATGAGAAAAAAATATGGGAAATGGAAAGAAAGAATGGAGCACAACAAATAGGAGGAAGCATTGTTATTTTTGTGCTCTAAGCTTGGAAGGCGAGGGCGTTGGCGGTTGGCGGTTGGCGTTCTGACCGTTCTGACCATGTGAACAACAAGTGTGAAAGTTTTGAAAGGTGTCGGTTTATCCATCTCCAGAACTATTTTTGATTTTTGACTTTGATTTTGACTTTGATCTTTGATGTCTGTCCCTCTTTTGGTTTTGAGGAGAGTCTTGGTGATTCGTGATAACATTGAAGTAGGTATATATGTATCTGCATATGGGTCATTGATGATTGAGTTTACTGGGATTCCATGTATATCCATCTACCTAGGGACTCGGGAGGAAGCATCATGATCATTCATTAGGTATATAGAGTAGAAAGTATGACATAGGATTTCATGCAACTCAAATGCATTAAAACCTTCTCAAAATCATGCCTTGATTGGTTTACAGGAATAAGTCAAATGATCTCTTCTTCTTGCTTTCACTCTATTCTCTCTCTCTCTCTCTCTCTCTCTCTCTCTCTCTCTCTCTCTCTCTCTCTCTCTCTCTCTCTCTCTCTCTCTCTTTCTCTCTCTCTCTCCTTCTATTTTCTAGAATGTAGACCCTCAGACTCAAAATAAACCCTCAAAATATACCCTTAGACATCATCCAAACTTTCCCCTACTGTAGTCTACTGTCCCTAGCACTCGTAAATTTTGACAACCCTCAAACCCCAATTTCCCTACATACCACTAACATATAACTATTGGTCCGTCCAAGACCATTTCGGAAGGGTTTCACTACTCATTGAGCTACCGTAAAATTATAGTGTTGGTTGGTGCCCACATCATGAACTAAAGTTCATGTGGAACTTTGCTGTGGAGCATCAGCATGAGTTTGCTAAGATATTCTCTCTCATTTACCGACATGTGTGCACATGTGTGGTACATACTTAGGTACATAAGATCTTGGAAATGTCGTCTGATCATCGAAAGGGAAGGGATCCATCGACTTGTTGTTGTTTTGTTTTGTTGATGGGGGAGGTACCGACTACACAATAAATCGGTAGGTATGGAGGAATAGAATAGAGGTGAAAGGAAGGGTTGTATATCGAGATCAATCTATTGTTACCTGTGAAAGAATAACAGGAAGAGAAAGCTACTACTACATTGACTCTAACGACAACCTTGATGCGTATAGGTATCATAAAGCTAATCATCCAGTATACCTCAAAGAAAGACTCAATTGACTTCCTCCAAATACTACTCAGGTACTATACATTCTAGGAACTAACAATCAATCACATAACAAACATCCTATTCCTCTCCAAAATCTCACATGATTCCATCTCAAGAGTCAGTCACACGACGATAAGGTTTTATCTCCTCCCACATCCACCAACCAACCTTATTCCGCCCACCGCCCCATTTCCTTTCACCTTGGCCTCGATCTTTTGCCATCTCTCACCTGGGGTATCGGAAAATCCATTTTCTACATCCACACCACACCACACCACACCACACCACACCACACCACAAGATCCAAGAATCTCCTCCTTCAACAATCTAGGAATGCCTTGCCACTTTTCCTCAAGGAGGGGTCGCTTTTGATATTCTCCTAGGCGGGGGCCTTATCCAATCGCAACACCCCAGATGTACACCGAGGGGTAACATGACTCAGATATGAATCAACATCATTCAATCCTCCTCTTTCCAAGTTCCAACCCATCCAAGTACACCCAACTAAACTAATAACCTCTCGATCCGCATCCCGCAAACCTCGCACTCGCGAATGACCAAAAACGTTTATCAAGGTTGTGTCAAGGAAGTTTGATTCACAGTACGGTAGGAGGTATCTTCAACACGCGGTGTGCACACCCCTGGCGCGCTTCCAAAATTCTTGATAGGTTGAATGTCAACCACACATGTGGTTTGAGGGAAATGGGATGGGTGATCCATGTAAAAACGCAATGCCGAGAGTTTCTGGCAAAGTGTTGCATCATCGCACTTCCATCACTTTTGGTCGCTTGCCTTCGCTTTGCGCGATGTGATCCCCGACGAATGGGAAATGGCGATGGGAAAAGGTAGGTTGCTGGGTAGACAGGTGATTACTCACCACTCATGTACTGCGAATATAGGAATGGGGGTTGATTGGAGGAGGAGGATTTGATGGTTTGGGATGGTGAGGTTTATTTTTGCTTGAGTTTGTGTTTTTGGGTTTTTTTTTTGATGCTGGTGAGATCAATTTATTTTTGAATTTGCTGTTGCTGTTGCTCTTGCTATTGCTATTGCTCTTGCTGCCATCTACGTTGTAATTGCTTTGAAATCCAGTTGTGGAATTCTTTAACAAGGGAGATGTTTGTATCAAGATAATTCACATATTGATTACTGTCTCTGTCAACACTGCCCTTATTTCATGATATTTTCAGAACTCTCGTTCGATGTTGATAAGACCATACATACATACTCCATGACATTTTTGAAAGTTGCACAACTTGGATTCATTTTCATATCCTTGATATGAATCAAGATGAGATCTCCTCTGCTGGTTACTGTTAAAGAGTTGTACGAGTGAGCATTCTTGTCAGGCTTATTTTTAGTGTGGTGTTGCTATGGATGAATTGATGTTCTTTTGTTTTTGGACTGTTTGGAATGGGGTTCTTTGTGGACTGAAGTTGCTGGTGGTGATTAGAAGGTTGCTGTATTGATTTCCTTGATATTTAATGCTCTTCACTGGTCTGGGGTGTTTCTTTGGAGTTTGTTTGACTGTTACTTGTTATATGAAGCATGTTTTTTTGTTAAGATTACCTCTCAAGTGTCCATGTTGTGTGAGTTACTTTTGCTTGTCACATTCACTTCCGTACGCAGTCAAACCTTTTCACGGTTCAAGCAGTTGGTATTTATGGGAGGCTCCATGGCCATCATTATCCTGAAGATGATGTTCAAGTCAACCCTTCTATCTCGAGATGGATATTATGAGAGCACATCTCGTTTGTATTGAAACAAGATTCATAGTTCTTGATTCTTTGAAAAGTCAGGATCTTATAGGGGAAAGAATTTGCAGTACCTACCTAGTATTGAAAGGGGAAGGGAGATGCTGATGTCACTTCTGAACATCTGGCGAATCTTCTTGTCTAACTTTTCCATGTGGCTGACGTGAAAATACTACTTGATCTAGATCAAAACTTCGGGAGAAAACGGCAATTTCAGTGAAGGGTCTTGAAGTCAAATGAAATGTCTTGTTCTGGAATTGAGGACTCAAATCAAGCTAGCAGGAAATACATGTTTTCCAAGCCTTGAAATACACTACATGATACTGTATTGTATACTTAAAGTGCTCCCCTAAGTTCATGTGAGATGACAATGGATTTCTATGATGGGCATAAACACTTTGAGGAGTAGTCATCAAAATCTGCTTGGCTCTCTGTCAGTGAACCAATACATGATAAACATATTTGGATATTCTTTACTTCTCTCTTAAACTGCAACACAAGATTATTGTAATCGTCGCTGCCTGATCTAGCATTCACTAATTCCTCAAATATGATTCACAGTCAATATCATTCACTGCAAATATCCACCTCGTCGTTGCACAGTGGATATCTTACCATTCAACCCCGCTTTCTCTTGTTCCATAAATAGATAACCCCGGGGTTCACGTCCGAATGACCCCGATGGTTTGAAGCATGCTATTTGACTCTTCTTGACCTGGACCCTTATCTTCTTCTGAGCCTTCTATCCATCCTCTTCTTTCTACCTCTATCTCCCATCCTTCTATCCTTCCATCTCGAACCCGACCCGAACCCTTAACTTTCATCCACGTCTTACTTGATAGCTTCTTGATCTTTGCAAGTTTACTTGGCTATTACTTCTTTGCACTCTTACGTTTACTATCTCCTTTTCTTGATAGCTTCAAGACGTGCACCCTCTTTTACCTCCAATTTTGAGACATCTCTCTTAATTCCCTTGACCTCTATCTCTTTGGCAGACCTCGGATAAGGCTTGTCATTTTGATTCATAAAGAATTAAAACTATCTTCTTCACAAGTGACACTGTTGTTTCTTGAAAGGGAATTTCGAAGTACATAGATATCTGTAAGTATCTTTTACATGTACCCCCACAGACCCATCTCCAAACATATGCCCTTCCTCTTTCCATCCAGAAAGTCGCACCTTCTTCCAAAGCCCCTAGTTTTATAGCTTGTTCACGATTTTCATCCTCGAATCGTTTTCATCATCATCCCATTCTCCATCATTACCCCGCACTTCACCTTTTAGAGGATTTTCTCCACTGTAGATTTGATGCTTATACGTTTTTCAGGCTGTGCCGAACAAAGCAGGCACCATTTTTGTTCATAACTTCGACTGGTCTTATCACATTTGCTTGATATTTTAAGTATTTCTTGCTTGTCGATTCAAGAATTACTTGCATTGCATAGATTGAACAGTTAAATACCTGTAAGTTTTTGGTGAAGCGTGTTTGTCCTTCGAAAACGCTGCCCCTTATTTTCTTTCGGTCACATTGATCATTTCCCAAGATTCGTCATGTGCTATACTGCCCTTCCCCTGGTTTTTATCTTCGGCCACCAGCACCAGCACCATTATCCAGTAGGGGAAGTTTTATTCTAACTTTTGCTAGACCTTTGATACACCATTTATTATGGGTAACAAAAATAAACCTAAAGCCAAGGCCAATGAGGGTCAACATAGTGGTAAATGGACTACATGTGCAACACCTACTTCGAAGAAAGGAGCAATCTGGAAGCAAGCCCCAGTGAAATTCGTCCCTGAAGTTCCTAAAGTTCCCAATGAAACAAATACATGGATCTGGCCTTCTCTGGATCATCAAAAAACACAAGCTGGTGGTAAATCTGCAAACACTGCCAAGAAAAATCCTGCAGAGACAATTGACAATCCCATTGAAACTGCATTTGCTCAGCGTTCCTTTTCAGATACATTCGTTTTGAGATATTACACCAATAATTCTGTACCTGCCAGAGGATCCATTTGGGAACATCCTCCTCTTCCTGGGACCGCCAATTTCCAGGCTTCTTCTGATCCGGATCCAGCTGCATGGTCTACTGTACCCGAAAATGCAAAATGGTCTACGCTCCCTGCATATGCCATCAATCCTGCACTCAAATCAGTTGAAGTTCCATGGTGCACTAAAAAGAGAGCGATTACAATCCTCACACCGGCGGCTCCTCCAAATCCAGATGTTGCAGTTTCTGCTAAGGTGACAAGTCCACCAGCTACTAAGAGTCCTTGGGCTACAGTACCAACTAATGTTGCATTTCCAACTCCTCCCGAACAAGAGAATCCCAACGATGCTGTGGCAAACCTTGACTGGGGTCTTCAACCTACGGTACTTTCTGAGAAAGATGCTATTGCAGCAAATGCCTGGGACGATGGACCTGTAGCCACAGAACCAGAGCCTTTTCCCAATTTAGTCAACTGGCCTTTCACGGGTGAAAAAGATAGATTTAAGAGGGTGGCTTCATTGGTATGATTTCTTACGCATTATTTATAATGATTCTATTCTAACTATGTACTTTAGGGACCATTTGTTTTCAACTGGAGAGAAAATGTGTTCAAGCATCCAAAACATAATCAAGCGCAAAGTACATTGATCAGAGTACTTCAAATAGAAGGTATCGATGTCATTCTTCTCAGATTCATTTGGGAAAACCATAGCAATGCTTCTGCCCTCTGTCGAACTAGTCAGAGATCATGGGAAGTTGCGATGGCTATTACTGTGAGTTTTAGTTTATATTATAGTTGATGCACTAGGTACATGGCTGACTGATACTTACAGGGCATTTGGGATATGACTGGAGGTTGTTTTGAAGGCTGCGATGCACCGATAGAGGGCAATGAATTCGATGGTAGAGCATCTTCAGTTGTTGTGGTCACACCTACTAGGGATACAGATCCTATCAATTATGTTACCCAAATCAAGAACTTGAATAAGATGTGTAAGTTCTTTTCTTCCCTCGCTTGTTCAAATCGGATCAAATTACTAATATACCCTCATCAGGTATGGCTATGCATAACTTCAGTGAATTTCTTCAAAACATCCAATTACATCACATTCCCTTCCTCACCACCCACATTCTCGCCTTGGTCATTCCCGAAATACGCAAACTCAAAACTCTCGGTGTTTACAACTGTGAATTGATTCATCTCGGCGATGGTATCGAACTCCTTGATATCATCACGCGAGACCGTCTTCGAGGTTGCGAACACCAAGTCGATTTAGATTTTTATCCAGTATACCATGTTGGTCCTCATCCTTTCCATCAAGCAGGTGATCATAAAGGAGAGAGAAGATTAGGGGGAGAGTATTCATATGGTGTTACTTGGGATGATCCTGGTATGCATGTTGCTGATATTCGGATTGCAATCTGGCAGGAAGTTCACAGTCTTCTTCGTCAGGCAAGAGCTCAGGGTATCGATTTTGTTTCTAAACATACGATGTTCAGACAATGGTTGGATAAGTCGCCTTGTATGTTGGTAGAGGAAACCCTCAAGATCCTGATGGATGATAACGTAACAGTCGATCATGTTATCGCCCATGTTGCATATGGAGATTTTGGTGGCAGGGTTGAGAAATATCACGAGGCGTTGAAAGGAAGAGGTATTGCAAATAAAACCGAAGGTGTGAAATGGTATGTTATCACTCTCTTTCTTTGGATATCCCCATCATTCATATATCATCAAACTAACAGCACCCTTCTCTAGGATGGAAGAAGGTTTCTTGTGTTGTCAATGCGGACATCTCCTCCCCGGAGTCTGGTTCTCCTACCAGATGATCCGAAACTACAAACTCGATCCGATCGACCAACCAGTCTGTCAAGCCTGCAAATTATTCCAATACCTAAACCAGGAAAACGACCACTACAAATTAGAAAAGTTGACCATCATCAAAGCGTGGTGTTGGGAACGCACCTCCAATGATCCCAGACATCCAGGAAAATGGAATACCAACGATATAGGCAAATTTCTCGACGCTTTCAAGAGTACACCTCAGGGCAGCAGAATCAGAGGTTTAGCTCGAAATCTACATGACAAGAGAAGACTTGATGAGGCTCATGACATCTTTCATGAAATCGATGAGGTGCAGAGACCAATTAGTAGTCAGGCGTTGGGAAGAAGAGGCGCGTATGGAATTCGTGCGGCGACGGTCCAGGATAAGTTGTGGATTGAGAGTGGAAGAAAACATAGCGAGTGGGATTCTTTCCGCGTAGATCGGATTAATGGACATGGTGTACCGGCTACCTTTAGAGGTCATTGGTAATCGGCTTTTGGTCTTTGATGGTATTGGTGGTGTTGGGTTTATTGCTTTGCTTTGTCGGCTGGGCTTTGATCTCATCGATTTCATCATTCATCAATGATGCACTTCGGATACTAAATGACACACATATCCTACATCCAACAAGCATACCTAGGTAGATCTTTCAACCTTGCTCCGATCATCCAATCCTCAGGTTGAACAAAAGAGTTTTCGATTCATGACATAGAAGAAGGGAATTACGATATTATCCTCGATGAACTCCTCGACTAGACTTCAACAACACGGATATCGATTTCGACAAAACCACTTCTGAAACATGATCAACAACGATACCTACACAACCTACCTAGATAGCTAAAGCAAGCTCTTCTCGCTAGCTGAAGGCATTTACACACTGATACTTTTTTCTTTGTTCATCTTTTTCTCTTCATTTCTCTTCCTTCCTTTTTTGGGGAAAAAAGAGATGCGTTGTGCAATACGATACGATACGATACGGTGGGATACGATACATCATAATACATTTCCCTTCTAATGAGATATCCACACCACAGCACAGATCTCAATCCGTGGAGGAGCGAAGATCTACATCTATCCAATCATTTATTTCCTTGGTCAGATTTTCATTTCATTTCATTTTCATTCTATTTATTTCACTCTCATTTACTCTATTTTATTTTTGAAAAATAGATGCATAGATAGTTACACAAACACACACACATGGATGGAGTTTGGAGCATAGGAAAAGAGTTGAAATTTACTTGCTTGCTGATTTTAAGTTATTGGCGTTGGTTTGATTTAGTTTCCTCTTTTCTTTTTTGATGCTTTGCTGGGTGTGTCGGAGTTTAGGGATTGGGAATGGAAGTAGAGAGAAAGAGAGCAAAATTGCTGGTATTAAGTTATTGTCATTTGTCCCACTCTTCTACTTCTCGACTTTCTACTTTCTATTTTCTATTCGTTGCGTGTGGAAAATTCGGGATTCCAACATGTTGCATAGAGAGGGGTTTAAACTTGCTTACTTCATTTCTCTTACTTACTTATTTATTTATTGAAATTCTGGATTTCTGGATGATGGGGGAGGGGGCTAGATAGTTTTCACTTCTTCTTGATTCCACTCTTCGAGATGGACTCTTTTCAGGTTTGTTTCTTTCTGATTTGTTTCTCTACCTTAATAGATGCATATGCTGCGTTGCGATGCATTGAACAAAATTGAATTCAATTTTACAAGATGGTTAAAATGGATTTTGTTTGTTTGTTGATGTGTTGTGATATGTTGTAATATAATACTTATACGGAATGCAATACATTATGAACTTTAGGTGTTGACGACCTACCTACCTACCCACCCCATCCGCACTATAATCATATAGCAAAAAAACTTCAAAAAGAGATCACACATCTACAGTCCAAGACCCTTCCCTTCGATCCAACACATTCGAGAGCTCGACACGACATAAGGTAAATCCACAATGCTACTCATATCGAGATATTGTATCTTCTTGCATCCTTCTACTTACATATCTAGTAACATAACATTCCATTTCATTCCATTCATCCCGAATCTCGTGAACTCTCACGCTCTTGCTTTGGTTCTGGTTAACTTCATCATCATCATCATCATCATCATCATCATCTCTAACTCAAACCTCCTCCTCCATACCCCCACAGTATTCCCATCCAAGTAAATTTCTCATTTTCATCATGAATCCAATTCTACTTATCCGTCCCCCTCATCCCCCCCTCTTCATTGTATATTCCATTTTCTCTTTAACTTCCACTTTCATTTTCACTTCCACTTTCTCATCCATCTCTCCTATCATTCTCACCTCGTCATTCCTCTACTTTCCTCAAATCCCCGAGTTCTCCACTATCCTGTCTGCTCTTTTCCAAACCCCCTCCTTTCCCCCTCCCCCCGCCGATTTCCTCCCCATTACCTAGATCTTTTCATTTCTACCTCCTCTGTTTCTTACTCAAACAAAATCCCCCGTCTTGTCCCTGTTATCTCTACCACTAAAGCTCAATCCAAGCTGTATAAACCATACCCATCATCTCAACCAACCTCGCATTTTCAGATACACCCTCGTACTAACTACAATGACTCCTATTAACCATCAATCTTCAATTCTTCACGACATACACCCACTATATGAATAAGAGAAACAAACACTCGAATGAAGATCTAGCCACTCCACCCCATTCCCCCAACTCCAATAATTTACATCAGATCATCAGCCTAATCCGCCCTAACGCTCTCCCCCATCTCCATCCACCTATCTCAATCCTTGAAATCCTCCATAAAACCTCACTTCTACGATTCCAATCCATACCCATCTCTCACTTAGGATAGGTATCCAAGACCCCGGATAATTGAACAACCTACCCTTCATCTCCATCACCGCCACCATCTCCACCATCTCCCCACCCTTCTAACATAAACCATCATACAAACATCTCTTGCCATCCATCAAGACCTCGATTTAAAACTCGAACCACTGTCCTATCACAAACCACCAACCATCCCACAATAAATTTTCGAGATATAATTCCCCTTTCTCTTTTCACCCTTCATTCTCCATTCCCCGTTCCTCATTCTCCTACTTTTCTTCTTCCCCCTTACATTTTACCACTCCTTCATCTTTATTATCCCTCCTCAATTTTAGCCCTCCTCCTTCCTCTCCATCTTCATCTCACCTACCCACCTACTCGCTCATTCATTCTCCTTACTCATTCCTCTTCCTCTTCCTCCTCACCTCCACTCCCTCCTCACCCCTCCCATAATTCCATACTCACCACAAAACAATTCTTTTCCCCCCTCTTCAAAAAATCCATACCTCCCTGCCTACCTACCTCACATCATCAACCACCTCAATTACAATTGAAGTACTTACCTACCTAGGCTCCTAGCAATAGGTAAAGGGTGATTGATTGATCATGGTGGTGTGTCGCAATATTTCAAATCCACTCCTCCAATTGGCTTCTTATCCTTACATAATCGAAATATTTCGAAATATTTAGGATCCAGCGATTACATTGGTCGACCACAGTCACTAGTTTGAAATATTTGGGATCCATCAATGGTATTGGCCAGATTATGTAATTGAAATATTTCACGATCCATTCACCCGTTTCTCGAGGTACTTACCTATTGAAATAATTCTTCAATATATCCTTATACCCTCATTACACCATAACCATCAATTTTCATCATCCTTCAAACTTTCATGATTCAGTTCGCAATCACAATTCACACTCCTCAAAACTGCCACACGGCGATCCTTTAAATATTGAATCAGAAATCCCATAACCTGAACAATGGTAGGATACTACCTATCAAACTACCCAAATGATATAAACATAGAAGCAAAAAACAAAACCCCAGTATCTCGTGAACATTGAAACACATTGTACAAATTCCTTCTCATTCCCATGGTATCTCAATCGACGTTCGCTCCTCCGTACCGATTCTTGCTTGTGCTTCCTTCTCGCCGGTCCATTTTCTGGCCGGTCCAATTCATGAAACAAATTCGTCCCGAAATTGTAGTCTTATTTGCTTCCCACATGATGCCTTTCAATTAGACAATTGTAAAAAATCACCCCACCCCCAATAAAATCAAATCACCAACTCCCTGCCTAAATCCACAACAAAACTTACGCAAATCTCGGTGCCGAAGTAGCCCTCAAAGGTAATTGTCTATCCAAAGATTTGAAAGCCAAAGTTCTTGGTGTAAAAGGTTGTTTGGAATAATCCATACTTTGTTGCATATTCTGCATTTCCCATTGTCTCTCAGAATCCGGAGAATCTGTCGTCTTTACTCTCTTGCCCGCTTTGGTAGATGTTTCGATATTATCTTCGAGATCGAGTGCATTGACTGAACGTTCGAGGCGTGAAGGAATTAGAGAGTGAATACCGAGAATTGTGTTTGCGAGATAGACAACCCTGTTGATTTGTAAGTTTTGGATTCATAGATTATATAATTCAAAATCTTATGACATACATCATAAATACCGTAACAGCAAAAGTTCCCTTTGCCATTTGACAATAATGTTCATTTCCACTAGGTGCAGCATATGAACAACTCTTCGCAACATACCAAGCCACATTACTTGGATGTTTTGGATCCGTATGATCTGGTCCGGCTTGTCCGTATATACTGACAATCCAACAGACTGTGAGAAGTCCATTTATAACAGTCGAGAGAAGAGGATACCAAATGTGCATAATGAACATGACCACTTTGCAAAGCTGGATGAACATAGAAAGAACCGAGATTCCAATATTGAAATTTTGTAATCTATTCAAAAAGTACGACATCAGCTTGTATTCTTCTCAACATACTCTCTCATCTTAAATATCCTCCGACGAAAGAAATAAAACTCACGCCTGACTCCAAACAAAAGCAATCTTTGGCAGCGGACGATAATTTGCATAGGCATACAAAATCTCATCCGGGCTACTATTAAATCCATTATCGTAACCAATTTGCCACATTCTCGTTCGATATAAATCTGGATCTGCGATACCGAACATGACGAGTGCTGCGACGGTGCCCGCGAGTTCGATTACATTAAGCCAGATAATAACCTTGGGAAACTTCCATTTCCGCTTCATGATAGGTGAAGAAAAACATCCGAAAACCATGATGAATGTATTGAATATCGCGAATGGATCGGGAGGTAAGACTTCGGGTTATCGTGATGCGAGAATAAGCTGGAGAGATGGAGATACTTCGTTCAATATGTGCGTAATGATATATGAGTCAATCGCCAGCGATCAAATAATGTAATTATATTATACACCGTCGATATCGAACAGGCATCGAAAGATGGAGAAATCAGAACGTCGTCTCTTCAAGTTCCCAGAGGATAGAAATCTTCATTAACGAGCTTACGAACGGCTGGCCATCCATGATTTATTAATATAACGGAAAGGCACATTTGAGATGGGTGCACAAGGGAGGTGTGAAGGAGGGGTGAAAAGAATTCCATCTTCCAATGAGGAATCATCACGAAGAGCTGATTTAAGCGCTGAGCCTGCATGTCGATGTGAAAGGTTGAGTGAGGTATTGAGGATAGAGCCAATGAAGGTGCGGGGATGAAGCTTTCTGAGGGTGCAGAGTAAGAACTAGAGAGAATTAGGAAATGGTACGAAAATGATATCGATGGCGCTTGGGGATGAGATGATTTGAGTGGTCACGGGTGTTGATACCCTGCGTGGATGTGAACTAAATACCCGGAGCTAGTTGGAGTGCACGGGCTGGAAATCTTATCTTTAGAGTGATTTTATTGAAAATCTTACGACGGATCGAGAGCAATGCCGGATGCACTATAACAATAAGGCTTTTTGGAATTAGATATCCGTTTTGGGTATTTAGTTGGTTATAATTGGTGCATTTGATTCACATCTGTAGTTCAAGAAAAGGAAATAGTGTATGGCGTATGTAATCCATCACTGAGTATCTAATAGTCCAAAGTACAGTTTAACGATATAAGATTTGAACATCTAAAAGCAATTAGAACATTGGAATTAGTTCCATCTTCCAATCAATTCCAATATCTCAGATAAGTCGATTGTTCCAAATAGTTTAGGGATTTGATAATCTCCATTGTGGATTGCAGCCCGGACTATTGGACACCCTGATCCTGATTCCATCGCTTCATTCTTATCAAGTACTCGAAGAATATCTATCCATCATGTATCTAGGTAAGCTGACGAGTAGCCAGCAGAGATATAATGCAGCTCTTCCCAAGCACCGCAAAGGAGACGATCAAATTTCACCTCGGCTAAAAATCTACTTGTCCTAACTTCCTCCTTCTCTACCTATCTATTCGAATTACAGATTACAGCATGGTGATATTAGCGAAAGGGTGAAGTCTCAGACTCAATCTTTACAGCTAATCCACATAAGCAAATCTACGATGAAGATCTCTCCCTACCTCATCCTCCCTCTACATATTCCCATCTACCTCGTCTACCTCAATCCCACAGCACTATCCCGTAAAAATCCCATAAATCCAACACTTCTAACATTCCACAAACCCCCCAATTCCCAATTCCCACTCCCATGAAATCCGACTATCACCAAGCAAAAAACACACAAAAACAATCTCCAAACACAACCACAAACTCTCGTAAAATTCCCAACCGTAGACCTCAACATCCTTTCTCAAAGACAGGATGGCCATACACCAGCGCGGCCCCGTCCAGGTCTCGAGCCCCAACATCCAAACTCACGACCTTATGACCTTATGACCTTATGACCGTATGACCGCGATGAGATGTTGGTAGTTAGATTTACCTTTCCACATATCCATATAAAACCCCCCCCTACCTCTCCAAATTCCTCATTCCTTCTCTTCCACACACCAAAATCTCAATTCCCCCCCCCCCCCCTCCAAGAAATGTCACCCCCCCCTCCACCCCCCGAAATCCCCACCTGCACCCTCTACTACACGCAAACGCTGCATCAAAACCTCTCCAAACGCGGCATTTCCACACCATGGTGCATTTACCTCCAAACACGGACAAACTGGTACATTATCCCATTCCACGAACAAAAGATTCTCGAATCACGACTTTCCTCCCCCTCCTCCCCGCCCTCCCACTCAAAAAATTCCCGACGCGAACTCTACGATTTCGAGATCCGGGAATTAGATGCTCCACCGCAGATATGGGAGCGCTGTCCCGATTCGGATAATGGCGAAGCGATGGTGACGAAGCGGGTCAAGGAGTTTGGGGTCGTGAAGGAGAGTATTGGGATGAGGAGATTGTTGAGGGAGTTTGGGGAGAGGGTGAGGAGACAGGAGATTCCGGTTGATGAGGTATGTTTTGCGTTGTTATGTGTTGCTGTATGATGGGATTTTACGATGATGATGATGATGATGTTATGATATCTATAGACGATTCAACTTGTACCATCCCTTTGGGAAGATACGCACTCAAAGTTTCCTCACCCACCTACTAACATAATCCCATCAACAATAGTTATTTCTCCCACCACTCTTCCTCCTCTGGCTCGAGAGTCTCAATCTCAAAGCCCACAAGACCAAGAAATCCAGATCCCAACCCCAAAACCCCCCAGAAACCCCCCTGTCTTCCAGTGCCAACCCCAATTTCAAAATCCACCTCCAAGTCACCAAACCCCCACCCAGCAGCTCCCAAGAATCCTGGATCTGGAACGAAACCCTCACCCTCCTAAAACTAACCAACCACTCTGGCCCCAACAAATCCGGTCTCTACCTGATCCCCAATCCGCATCCCTCCTCTTCCTCCCCCCAAACCCAAAACCAAACCCAACCCCAAGACCCCATCCTCTTCTCCTGGACCCACGGCTCCCTCACCACCAAAAACAACATTCTGCATGCCCACGGCAAATATCTCAGCTTCTCTCCTCCCCCCCACAACTCATCCCTTCCTCCACCTCCCACAGTACATCTGCACCCCCTCCCCAAAGGTTCCCAAACCCCCAGTCCCCACTTTGCCGCCAGCATCAATCGATCGCACTTTTCCAAACGCTGGGAAGAATACGAAGTCGATATTAACCAACCCGCCATCCCATGCATATGGTGGAGGGAAAATATCACCATCTTGGAAGATGGAGTTTTGTTGCGGGAATACGAGGATTTGTATGAGAGATCGAAGGAGAAGGGTGGTCCGGTATGTTTTTTTCTTCTTTTCCTTTCTTCCCTTCCCCCTCCCCTCCCCTCCCCTCCCCTCCCCACCCCACCAACTAACACCCCCCACCCACCCCAGCAATTCACCCTCTCCACCTTCCTGGCCCAAATCTTCCACACAATCAATACCAGCATCCCCCCCTCGAAAAAGCGAGGCAACAAAAACAATCCCCCCAACAACGACAACCACTCCATCGACATCTCGGAGCTCTACGAGCGCGGCCGACAAGATCTCGCGCGTTCAAAACGTCGTAAGTATTGTTTGAGGGAATTAGCATTATCCTCCTCTTCCTCTTCCTCATCTCATCCCTCAAGATCGCAATCCCTCCCTGCCAGAACCAGAACCAGAACCAGAACCCCCCGAGACTCCTCCCAAAGAAGAACCAATCCCGAAAATTTAGAATTCCGATCCCGATCCACCTCCACCTCCACCTCCACCTCCACCTCCAAACCTCCACACGAATTAAAAAGAGCTTCCTCCCAACCCCCCACCCCCGCCCCCACCAATCCCCACCACAAACACCCATCTCCTCGTCTCCATTCCGTGCCTCCTCCTCCTCCACCCTCACGATCCAGCACCTCTAGCACCTCTAGCACCTCTAGCACCACCTCCCACCCCCCTCCCAATCCCAATCCCAATTCCACATCCAAGCCCAAACCCAAGTCCCAGTCCACCCCGTCCTCTGAATCTAAACCGCATCGTAATCCTATGGAAGCCCTTCGCAAGACGCGAGACTTATTTGGAACACTGCCGGTTTCGTAAGTGGACTCTTCGAAGAATGGAGAAAGGGGAAAAGTGGACGTAGGAAGAGAAGGAGAAGCAGGAGATGTAAATGTGGATGGATGGGGATTTGTATATCTAGATATTGATCGTTCTTTCATTCGTTATTTTAGCAATAACCCCTAATATAAGACTTCTTTCCTCATCTTGACTGCTCATTCAAATCGACACAAACCTAGACACATATAAGCAAGCACTAACAATTAAACATCATCATTTTAATTTTCATATAAAAAAGAATTATCATTTCATACACACCCACAAGTATCAAATCATTTTCATATATGCGCACGAAAAACCCCCCATCCCATGCTAGACCAACCCATATCGATCCAGTTCAGATAATATCTGATCTGGCTCAAGTAGCCAGCTAGTTCTTATCCGATATATCATATATATCGCCCTACATCGCTATTGGGCAACATATGCTCATTTACATTGCATTTGGTATAAACCCCATCCCATCCCCATTCTTGAACATTCCCCAAATTTCGCCCGCGGTAGATACTGTAGACCCGTTCGTCCAGAAAGATCCCCAATCACAATTCCCAACCCAACCCCAAAGGCCAACCATATTTCATTTCCCACCCTACACCATACGCAATTCATACGCATTCCATAGGCAAAGCATCCTACCATCCATCCATCCATTCCATTCCATTCCATACCATAAAACTCCAACAGCAATAAACTCCGTCGCTTGAAACATAATATAATACTGTACTTAAAATACCCATAGCCTTGAATAGCTCTCGAAAATTCACTAATAACTCAAATCCACGTCTCCTAATCCCGCAACGATTTTATCTTCCTCAGACATGGTACCTTCACTTCCCGTTGCACTTGCACTTGTACCTGTCCGTCTCCTCGGTTCTTCTTGATCAGCAAGTTGTAGCTGTAGTTGGATTCCACTTGCAGATGCGCCTTCATCTCGCATTTCTTGAAAACTCCAGCTAGGTTCAAAGTTATTACTATGCCAAGCATGGTCGACTCGTTCATATAACTCGTCAATCTGCTCAAGACTGATTTTGCTTGTTTCGTATACCATCCCCCATACGAATGCAAACGCGATTACACAAAAGCAAGCCCAAAGAAAGAATATCTTTGCTTGAAGATTTGCATAACCAGGTCCGCTGCTGGTCATATATGGAACGCTGTAAGCGATGGCGAAATTGAGAAGCCAATTCGAAGCGGTGGAGATCGACATGGACTTGGCTCGAACCTTCAATGGGAAGATTTCTGATGTGACGACCCAAACGACTGGTCCCCAAGATGAAGCAAAAAAGAAGATGAATAGGCAAACAAATACAATAATTACTAAATTCACTGCTCTCGCTTCTTCGTGTGCTGCAGTTCCAACCGATGCAATCAAGAAATGACAAACTGCCATTCCTGCTGCACCTAGCATAAGAAGACGACGACGACCTAGTGATTCGACTAGAAACATTCCAGGAATGGTTGAGACAGTATTGACTATGTTTGAAATAAGTTGAATTACGTAAGGTGACGAAATTCCGACATTCTTGAAGAAAGTCGTACCACTATAGTAGCTAGTCAGTCACTGCATTATTTCAATGAAAGCATGCGATACTACAAAGAGTAACGTTAATAATACTCACTAGTAGAAGATAAAGTTCTATTCAGATTATTAGTAATTTAATTCACTATTGGAAGGAATGTACTTACACAACCAGTCAACTGCTGAAGCATTTGTAGAACGCAACCGGTTAGAAGTCGACGACCTAAATGCGGCGAGCCGAGGAAAATATCTTTATATGATGAAGAACCTAAACTCAACTCATATTCATGGTTCGCTTCAATCTCCGCCAATTCTTCTATCAAAGCAGGATGCGTTATGTCAAGGCGACGAAGGCGACTTAAAGATGAAGCAGCTGCCTGATGTTGACCACGTTTGATGAGATAGCGAGGTGTTTCGGGTAATAAAGCAAGGCCGAGGAAGAGAATGCCTGCCCAAACGAATTGTATTGCAAGAGGAATTCGAAAAGCTTTTGGCCCATCAATACTTTGGGTAAATATGTTGACGACGGCGGCGAGAAGAAGCCCACAAGTGATGGCAAGTTGATATGTGCATACAAGAGTTCCGCGAATCCATTTCGGTGACATCTCTGATTGATACAGAGGAACGAGAACAGAAATAATTCCAACGCCTAGACCCGCAAAGAATCTATAGAAGGGTCAGTCTTGTCTGTTTGTATTCTATATTCAAAATCATGCAATATACCTTCCAGCAATAAGCATCGGAATCTGCATTGCAGCAGTCTGAAGTGCCACCCCAATACAGAATATACCGACAGAAATGATGAGAGATATCCGTCGACCAATTTTATCGCCCATGGGCGCAGCAAGTAATGCTCCGAAGAATGTTCCAGCACTCAAGATTGCAACGATTTGAGCGGATTGACTCGGCGTGATGGATAATTCATTGTCGGAAGGATCAACGTAACCCGTTGAGAATTGTTCGCGAAAGGCACGCATTGCCACCACTCCCGATATTGTACTTTAATCCCATCTATCAGCTTTTCATCGAGTCTTGAATTGTTTCCCGTGCCAGTTACTCACCCCGTATCATAACCAAACAAGAGACCTCCTGTCGCGACGAATAACCCTATCATGATAGCCGGCGCCGATGAGCCGGCGACGTTATCGGGCTTGTGCCAGGTCATGGCGATTACCATAGTGTAATAGAATTGGTCGACCGGTTGGCGTGGTGAATTAATGAACGTTGGAGGATGTGAGGATGGGTTTGATGTGAGTCGAGATCGTTAATGATCACCGGGTTTTCGTGGATAGAAATTGGCATGCCCATTGGACGATGAAGAATCTCCTGCAAAAAGCAAAGCTGAGAAGCATTCCCTTGTCCAGTATAATGCAGCACGTGGTTGAAGGATCGAGAATAGTAATTGAGAGGCAGCGCGCGCACGAGATAGAAGGCGGGAGGAGGAGGAGGAGGTGGTGGTGGTATGGTATGGTATGGTATGGTATGGCAAGGTGAATAGAATGAATGGGTCGGATCGGCTTTGAAAGACTGCTGCTTGCTGACAATGAATGAAGATGGATGGATGTTCGACCTAGAATTTAGGGTGTGGGGAAAAGGGAATCGTCTTTTTCTTGGGGAAGTTATGGAAGGAATCGAATGACTGGAAAGACTGGGATGACTGGGATTATGATTTGATTTGGGGGGGAGAAAGTGAACGGGGGGGGAGGGGGGAAAGAAATGAGTGTGACCCCAGCCCAGCCTTTTACGGAAAGAAATAGCGCTTTTAGCTCCTCTTTTTTTTTTTCACGAGAGATGGGAAAGCTGAATGAAGTGTGATAGGTGGATGATGGTGGATGGTGGGTGGTGGTGGGTGGTGGGTGGTGGGTGGTGGTAGGTGATGCATGTACAGAGTGAGTGTGAGTGGGTACCTAGTAGGTAGGTACTAGGTACTAATGCTCAGTGCAAAAGAGTTTCCAAGTGTGTGCCACCCTAGAAAGAGATGGGTTACTCTCTTTTATTCTTTCCATCTTTCTTTTTCACCTGTCACAATTCAG
The DNA here is from genome assembly GCF_014898295.1 of Botrytis byssoidea. Taxonomy (NCBI): domain Eukaryota; kingdom Fungi; phylum Ascomycota; class Leotiomycetes; order Helotiales; family Sclerotiniaceae; genus Botrytis; species Botrytis byssoidea. The sequence continues at coordinate 553,291 of NW_024065843.1, forward strand.
GCTTCAAAAGAATTTCGAATTTATTGGGTAAGTTATCGAGGTACGTGCTAGGGGGAGTGTATTCATTTCACGAAGAGTGAGTACTAGTAGGTATTTGAGTTATGAGTATAATACATGTATGTATCAATGTGGCGTAGAATTCAAGATCGAAGTGGGAGTGGAATTGGAATTGAATTGGAATTGAATTGGAACTGAAATCAGAGCCACAAGTCACAGATGAAAAGTTAAAAGTGCGGAGAAAAGGGTCGCCTTGAGAAGAGTGAAGGGTGAAGATCGAGAGGGTACCGGTATTAGAGTATATTACTAGTGTGTTATGAGTGAAGGGATGAGAAGAGAAGTAAAATAAGAACAAAAGAAGAAATGAAACTGATGCTAATACTAATACTAATACCGATGCGAATACTGATACTGACACTGACACTGACATTGATAGACACCTAGAGTACTCGGTATACTTATTATCGAGTATTACCATGAAAACAATTAGAAAGGTAATACTGAGTACAGCATTTATTATTTGTATTATCTATTTACCTAGTATTTACCTAGTATTTACCTAGTATTTACCCAGTATTTAACAATCAAAAGGTTAAAGAGTCCTTAGATATAATACAATACCACTCTTAAGGAAGGTCGGGACTCGGGACTCGGGACTCGGCATAGCAAGGTTTACCAATAAGTACGTATCTCGATGTATTCAAAGATTTGTGAGTACTAGGTAGGTAGGTACCTTACCTCGAGCTTACCCAGAAGCACACAATACACTCAAGTACATACCTAGTAGTGACATTCAAGAGAAAATATAAAGGAATTGCCAACGATTGGTCTAGATGTGATGACTGGATGTCCATGTTCTTTTTCTCTCATCGGTTTCTCGGATCCGGTGACTATGGTATAGGTATCTAGTATTGGTATTTCCAAGTTTACCCAATCAAATTTCATACAAGAGAAGTAAGAAAGTGTATCTAGACATATATAAGAATATATATACATATATCTATCATGGTAAAATCTGTCCTTCTAAATAGACTACTCTCATTCTCATCTTCAATATTCGACTCCTGATTTTCGATGAATAGGTAGACCTTGTTAAGAATATCTTCTAATTTTGAACTTTTTACATGGTTGTATGATGGATGACCTAGTAACCTTCTAGTAAAGTTATCTCAATTCCCATCAATCCTTTTACCTCTCCTCACCTCACTATTTTAACGAATCAACCATCATATAATCATATTCTTCTAGTACCTCATCTAGACTTCTCAAGAGGAGAAAATACACAAAAACTAAACTCCTATCCTCTCCCTCCCAAATCTCTCATCCAGGTAACACACCTACACATACAAAACCATCAGCTCAGCCCAACTAGCATACCTCAAAACACCAAGACCATACACACATATATAAACATATGTAGTAAGACGGCTTTCTACTCCTCCTCTGCATACCAGGTACGTTGTACACAAAATCAAAGCCCAAGATAGACAGGAGATAGATATATACCCAGACAAAAACATCCACTCCATCCTATTGCATTCCTACCTTTCACACTTGGCGTGGATACATGTCTCAATACGATGATGTATGAATGGATAGATGCATACTTACTATCGTACACATGCATGCATACATCTCCGAAAACTGTAGTGTAACTTGAGTTATGGAAACAAGTTTGGTGGGGATCTGGATTGGGATGGGGATGAGGAGTTTCCTCTTTTGAATGTTTGCTTGAGATAACGTGATTTATCATCGAGTGGACTATATCATCGAGTGGGCCATCATTTTTACATACAAAATTTGTCTGTATATAATCATGCATTTTCTTTATTTATTAATAGAATTTTTTAAAATTAAAACTATAAATTTAATTATATAAATACTACAAAAATCTATTATTTATTAGAAATTTGAATTAATATAAGAATTATTATTAGGAATATTTTTTTTGTAACAAAAAATCATAACAATTTTCACTTTTTTAATATAAAATGAAAATATTTATATAAAAACTAGATTTTTTAGAAAACTAATCTTTTATTATTATTTAATCTTTTTTTCTTTTTCTAAAATAATAATTAATTATTAAAATACGAATATTCAAAAAGCCTTAATTTTAGTGTATTTTGAAGTGGCCCACTCGATCATATGGTCCACTCGATGATAAATCACGTTATGGATATCCATATGTGATGTTTTTATTAGCTGTTGTATTGTGATTGATGTCTGCTTCTTCTTAAATAAAATAAAATAAAATAAAATAAAATAAAACAAAGTGTATATTGTTGCATTGTAGGGGAATTCTGGGTATTTACCGGTGCAGGTGAGCTGGGTTGATATTTATATTTATATCTTTTCATTTCACTTTACTTTACTTGTTGCTGCATATACTCTAATAAAGCCGAAGCATTCATATCAACGGGTTCTCGACTACCGACTCGGGGCAATATGAAACTGAGCTTGGCGTTTGTATCTACTCCCTTGGAATCTTTTGGCATTAGACGATTCTATAGTGATTATATACGTGTGTACATGTAGACATGTATTCAAACCACCTATTACAACCATCTCCATTATGTATTTCCTCTATCAACCCCCATCACATCTATCATACACGGGAAAGAAAGCCAAAGCCAAAGCCAAAACACAATTTCCATATCTCCATCTCCATTTCCATATCTCCATTTCCATATCTCCATCCTAATTCTCATCCCCATCCCCATCACCATCCCCATCCCCATTACCTCACCTCCTCCAACCCCCCAATTACACTCCTTCCCGCATCCCATCCCTCTGGATCTCATTACCCCTCCCAATACCAAGACCACCAACATCAATACCAACACCACTTCCACTTCCAATTCCAATTCCAATTCACATATACCATCACAAACCCCAATAATATTCTCTCTCTTTTTTTTCATGCATTATGCATGATATGACATTCAATAGGTAGGTATGTATATCAATAAGAAGTGAATGGATGTGCACTCACATCACAGTCACAAACAAATCATAGACTACAAATCACAAGCTATGAGCTATCGAGTAGTTAAACGTCATATAAGATACCTAGGAGAACAATGTAAGGAAGATTTACATCTCCTCTCTTCATCCATCATATCATCATATCATCTGTTCATCCCTACTAATTTCCACTCTTCACTTTTCACTTCCCAAGCATCATCAACTTGTAACAATATTCTCCTCTGTAATCTGAACTCCTATGGCCATCTCAGAGATCCACTGTACATGCTACATCTCTTGAAGATATCTAAACTCATATCCGTATCTAATACTCAAAAATCCATGATATCTACCTACCTACCTACCTATACTTAACTTGCAAAGTCCAGTTTTCACACACACACACACACACTCTCTCTCTCTCTCCACACATCAACCCATACATTCCTACAGAGAACACCCTTCCCAATTCACACCTCTCCATCTCGCAGATCGCTCATACAACACATCAAATCTCATCTCATCAGATTCCCAAATTCCAAATTCCAAATTCCCAACCTCCAACCTCCAACCTCCAACCTCCAACCTCCAGATCAACCAATAATTCCATCACCATCTATCCAGAATGCGTTCACTATACATATAAACACCAATACCATACCATCTACCTAGTATTCATCACACACTTAAACGCCAATCCAATCCCAACCCACCTATAAATCCTCACCTTCCCATACCTTTCCACCCCATCCCTTCCCATCCCCTTCCATTCCCACACCACTTTGAAAACCTCTCTCTCATTACATCATACATCTCCCATCCCCATAACTCCCCTTCTCAACTTCCATCCACCTTCCAAATCCCCCATCCCCAAAATCGCGGCGTACATAATCCGGGGTACATATTTCTCCATGCCACTTCACAATCCACAATCCAAAATCCATACACCAACCCACTTTCCACTTCCACTTCCCACTTCCAACCCCATACCTCTAGCTAATCGGTCCTTTAGATCTTACCTACCTACCTAGTAATTAACACATGATTAGCATGTGTTCATACATACCTACATTCAAGTGGATCTATCTCGGGCTTTCGTTATAAATGCGAATGTTTAATTGGGGGGGATTACTTACTGGTTTCTTTACAAGGTCAATCAAGAGTGGGTGAAGTATTAAGATCACGGGATGATTCAAAAGAAACCAATCACAGGATTACAATACACAAATACTCAACAGAAATATAAACTATCCAGTTAAATTAGAAATATCATCTCATCTCATCTTGTCTTATATCAATACAATACAATTTCTTAAACGAGAATAATGATCCATCCCATCATCAAGCCAAAACCTAAGCCGAAACCCCATATCTCCATTCACCGTAATACATCCCATAACAAGTCATTCTCTCAAGTCTCAAGTCTTATCAATGGAACTCATAGTTCCAAAGTAGGTGTGACACCCTTGACTCTTCCAATAACTTGACTAGCAGCATACTTTGGAATGACTTCATCATCATGAAGCATCTCAAATTCTTCAGTAGCATCTCTACCCATGAAGTTCATAAGAGCTTGTGGTCCACCTGGATGTTCATCTAACCAATCCGATACATCCATAACGACACCCTTAACCACAACCCATAAATCTTCTTTCTTGTTATGTTTGGCTACTTCTTCCATTGTGAATTCTTTTTCTGGAATTTTGAATTCGGATGGTTTAGTTGGCTTGCTAACTTTCCCTGGATCAGATGAGTCTGCACCATTTTTCATGACTGGACCGGCTGATGTTTGGGATTGTTGAGCTACTTTGTCGCCACTACCAGAAGATTGGCTATCCCATTCAACGGAGATCTTGCCAGGTTGCGATGGATCAATGTGAAGGGAAATTTGACCAAGACGTGATGCAGGGCCAAGGTTACCCTTGAGAGCATTTTGGAAAAGGTAATTGCTAGCGGAATCACCTGCCACACGTCCGTAGACAACACAACCAAGTAAAGATGATCCACCGAGACGATTGGCACCATGAACACCTCCTGCCAATTCACCACAGGCATAAAGACCTTCAAATGGTTTGCCTTCTTGGTTAAGAATTTGTGCATCTGCGTTAATCTCGATACCACCCATGGTGAAATGAAGAACTGGCTCCATAACAGCAACGTGGAAGTCATCATCAATATCAACTGGTCCATTGTGGAAAAACTTCTTGCCATATGGATCCTTCTCTTTGCCTTCGGCGATTTTGTTGTATTTTTTAAAGGTTCCTTGAAGATGATCTGGTGTACAACCAATCTCCTTTGCCAATTCCTTACCAGTCATCTTCTTCATGAGACCACGACCAGAGTAATGACGGGTGTGGAAGTCAAGAACATTTGATGCCTTGGAGTTGAGAATGAGACGAACTGGGAATTTTCCCTTGTCCTTTTCTTTCCACATCTCACCGGAGACGTAATCTCTGTGGCCAAGTTCGTCACAGAAACGATCACCATCACCATTCAAGAGAAGACCTCCCTCTCCACGAAGAGCCTCAGCGGCCAAGAACTTCCACTTAGATCCAGGATCCTTAGGGTCAACAAGACCAGTTGGATGTACCTGAACTTTGTCCATATCGATTCCATTACCACCAATAGCCATGACCATCTTTTGACCATCACCAGTAGCGTGTACACCGTTGGTAGATGCCAAGTCATAAGTATCAGGTCTGTGCTTCTTGAGTAGAGATGTTTCTGTGAAATCTGCTGCGTATCCACCAGTGGCCAAAACGACTGGTCCTTCAACAAATGAAGGTTCTCCACCGAATTCATAATTGACACCGGTAATCTTGTTTCCTTCCTTCTTCAGTCCTGTAACTCGTGCCTTTTTGATGATTTGTACACGTTCGGGTTCTGCTTCAGCGAGTTCCTCTAGCCTTTGCATTAAAGCATATGTGATGGCCATACCAGGGAATTTCGCATCGTGTCCACGGTGAGTTCTTGGATGTGAGTGACCACTGAGTCAGTTAGTAAATGTTTGAACAGTTGATGTGCAAGTCTTTGCTTACCCTAGTCGTGATACGAGAGTCAAATCTAATCCGAATACATCTTGAAGCCACTCAACGGCGGCAGCAGACTTGTATGTCAAGACCTTGATCAAGTCCGGCCTTGCCTTATCTCTTGCCGATTTCAGTGTGTCATCGTAGAATTGCTTTACACTGTCTTGAATCTTTTGGTCGACTTGAGTTCGAGTAAGTGCTCCATTGATACCGGAGGTAGCCTCTGTTTATACATTAGCAAATTATCTGCAAATCAAGAATTTTTCTACTTACTTGTCGAGTTTCCACCAAAGAAGGCTTCATGTAGCAGTTAGCATGTGTTTGATGATCAACGCGAGAGAGAGTGGCGCAAAGTGTGTCTCAGCAATTCAGACCGATCTTTGGTCGAAAGTGACGTGAAGTGTACTAAACACTATCGCGAGTTCAACTTGCCTTGTTTATCTAGAACAACGACGTTGCCACCGGCCAGGTAAATAGTATGTGCAGCACTCAAGCCAGAAACTACAGTCAACATTAGCTTCAGTACACTTTCAAAGGACAAAGGTAATCAAACATACGACCACCGCCAACGACAATTACTCTAGGCGCCATTTTAATTAGAATTGTATGTAGAGAAGGTGATGAGAGGGTGATAAATGTCTTGAGAAAGAGAGTTTAGAGGATAAATAATGGAAGGAATCTTAGAGAATGGGTTGTTGGGGGTTTTGTGTTAAATGTAATAGCGCTCTCGTCTCTCCGCTGGAATGGGTGCCGAGGCATTACGGGTCCAAGTTTTAGCTTGGAGCTAAGGTGCTAAGCAAGAAAAGTAAGTTCCTGATTCGCTCAAATTCTCTCGAATGTTTATGTCAGCATACGAAACTGGAGAAAATTTATGGGGTTTGAACGGTCAAAATTTCCGGAAACGATGTTGATACAATAATTTAATGGGGTTCAATATAGTTTGAGCTGGAAGTTGTCTAATGTAAAGTCCGCAGTCAAAAATGAAAACAGCAACATGGTTTTAGGAAGTTTGGATAGACATATTCGTTCTCATAAGGTTGGTGACACTCGGATACTTAGACATTGTTTGAAATCGGTCTGTAACGATATCACGAGTCAGATTACAATAATACAAAGAGAAGAGGCGGGTATCGAGCATGTGAAAGCCGGTAAGAGCTAAGCCCCACAAATTCAATGTTAAGGTTACTCCAGGTTTCCAATGCATCAGATGATTTGATCTCAGGTTATTTTATTCCTTTCAGCAGGAATATCGACAGAATTTGATTGAAAGATTATTTACATGTGAATGAAGTTGGATGGTGCTAGGTTTGAGGATACCCGAGTAGCTGACTGAGCCGAGTAAATGCATTCACTATTGAAGGGGTACAGTTAAAGAGGTGCTGGTTGTTATTTACTTTACTTGACAGTTCCAACTCAATCGATGTACCTAGATATGCGTACTTGGTGTTAACCATAAACTTAGCTAATCGTAACTTTTCTAAGATCGTCTCGAGAGCTCTATATACTTCAGATGTTCCTTTCAAATCTGTCTAGGCGAGTTAGGCTATCTTGTAGAAAATCGGTGTGGTCTGGACATTCTTGCATCTTGAGGTTTCAAAGAACTAGGGCCTTACTTTCAAAGCTACTTTGTTAATCACTTATTAGGCTTTACTGGCTTTTGTGAACTCCGGTGATACAAGTTGATGAGAGTAGCTATATATCCATCTGCTGCTGTGTGATATAGGTTGAATTCAAAGAAATGTACCTGATCACGTGTTTATTCTGCTAGCTGATGTGGGCTGATGAAGTGGGCGGAGACGATCAATGTTAATTCGTCATCCCGCATTTCTATATCAAGATATCAAGATTTGGGCCAAATAACGAAATCCATAAATAACAATAACAACAATAAGGATGAAATACACGTCCTCAATGTCATTTCTTCTGACAATATTCTTTGCTGCTACGATTTCAGGTAAAGATATTCAAGGACTTCTGTCAGACAACAATCTTGGTCCCTCGATGCCTCCTAACTCAGAACCGTCTTCTGATCCCATCGGTGGAGGTGATACAATCATTCTATCAGATGTTCTAGGCAGAGATCGAAGCATCAATATATTCGCTGGATTTACAAGAGATATAGCCCCTATAAGTCAGCGATTTGCTGATGGTGGCCAAAATACAACCATTCTTGCCCCAGTCAATTCTGCAATAATGGCTCTACCTCGAAAACCATGGGAAGACCCAGAAGATTATGACAAACTTGGAGCCAATGCATATGAGGGTGAAGATGGAGAAGAGAGGGCGCATAAGAATCTGCGAAGATTTGTGGAAGCTCACATCATTCCTGCGAGTCCATGGAAGGAAGGGGAGAAAGTTAAGACTTTAGTTGGAGATGAGGTCTGGTGGGAGAATAAAGACGGAGTGAAACGAGTGAGTTTGATTTTGAAATATGTTACCTGTGCTTACTGACCTCTTTCGTAGTTGCAACCTGGAAATATTGAGGTCTCAAGCATGGCAGGTGACGTCCACAACGGGCAAGTCTGGATATTGAAGAATGTGAGAAATTATGCATAGAAACTGCTTGGGCATTACTTGCAGAGATTGGCTTTACTTGGACTTGGGAATCAAAGTGTTAGTAAATTCGACTGGGCACACATATAGGGGGTTTTGCCCTTGACGTCGCATATCATGATATTAATAATAATAAATATTTTGTCTTCGAAATGTCCACGTGCGTTACATGGTGATGATTACATCATTTTCACCCTGAAAATTATCAAAAAACATTGCAATATCGAATCAATCAACAGTGTCTCCATAATAGCTTGATCTTGCAATGACATTGAAAATGGAATGTGCTTCAGTGAATACAAATGATATGTCAAATATCAGTGGGCCTGCCTGATTAACAATTGACAGCCTCGCCTTCCCTACCTAGTTTTACTCAGCCTTGAAGCATTAGCGGTAATCGCCGGCACGCTAAGGGAAATCATCATTGCGATCATTTGGAAATTCTCATAACTCAGTGTCGACATCTCGCTTGCTATTCGTTTTGATTGATGAATTTAGAGGGATAGTTAGTTATTGCAATAGAGATATATCTCGGAATCATACTGGAAATTAGATTCACTTCTATGGAACGGCATTAGTGGTTTTTACTCCATTGCGCCGGAGCATAAAGCCTTGCGCGTACTTGCAAGCTACTTGGTCAGTACCTCTTCGTTCATCGTTGAGTCAATATTCACTTCGCATTCATGATCAGAATTAGAGCTAGTGATATGAGATTTCAAAACTCCTCGTTTATGAATGAGCTAACATCTAATACTTTCCAAAGTTAGCTTATCGAGGAATCAATCGAGAATCATATCAGCCAACTAGAAACAAAACGTTATGAATAATCAACCACATAACGGACCTCCAAATTTCGATCGAGATCGAGATATGGAAGAACAACTCAGACAACGTGCTTTACAGCATAAGCAGGAAGAAATCACGGCGCAGCGCGAGCGTGAACTTGAGAGGCAAGAAAGAGATCGGCAACACAGAGAACAACAATATCAACCCGCACCTCCTCATCAGAGCAACACCGGCAGCATTCCCTTGCATCAACCTGTTGCGAACCGGACAACTACAGCAATGCATAGTCCAGGAGGGATTCTTGCTACCCATGGTACCCCATTAGGAGCTCCAAGCGGACCTGTGAACGCCTTTGGAGGACCGCTTCATAATGATGCAGCACGCACTTTGCAACATCATGCTCAAAACTCTGCGCAGCAACCCCTCCAGCAATCCATATTTGGCTCCGAACCTATCTTCAGCCGTGGTTCAGGTGGCCCCCAGTCAAATGTGCCACTTGGAGTACCAGATGTTGGCTTTGGCAGGCCACAACTAGTTCCACGAGAGACGACTCAACAAGAAGTAGCAGCCGCGAGGTTGATGCCATTCACACCTGTTACACCTGGTCATCAAATGCCTGGGCCAGCTAGTCTGACACAAGTTGGCCAACAGCCAATTCTCAATGTAAGTTTCCAGCGAAAATTGTCTTTGTTGCCCATGGGTGTTTGGGTATGCCCAAGCTATTACGCAAGTCTAATTCCTTGTAGGATGCTCTTAGTTATCTCGACCAAGTCAAAGTTCAGTTTTCAGATCAACCTGACGTTTATAATCGGTTTCTTGATATCATGAAAGACTTCAAAAGTCAAGCGTAAGCTATATTTACTTTATCAGCCTTGCACATTAGGTTTTGTTGCGACAGCATGTCCTATCCATATTCTAACTCTTAGTTCACCTTTAGCATCGATACTCCGGGTGTTATCAATCGGGTTTCCGAACTATTTGCAGGCCATCCAAATTTAATTCAAGGCTTCAATACATTTCTACCACCTGGATATAGAATTGAGTGCGGTGCCGACAACAATCCAAATACAATTAGAGTCACGACTCCAATGGGAACGACTGTTCAATCGATTCCTGGAGCTGGTCGTGTACTTGGCGAAACCGTAGTCAGCCACGGCAGCGGCGCGAACGGCTTTTACAATCCTCAACGCCCAGGAAATTGGCAGCAACAACCCCAGCATAGCATCGAAAGTCCAGAAGCCGTGTTTAGCCCACCTCACCAGAATGCTGCGGTTCCTTATGGTCACAATCAAGCGCAAATTGTACCATACGACGCACAAACGCAAGCGCAAGCGGCAGCCGCGGCAGCCGCGGCCGCAGCTCATCAACAACAACAGCGAGGTGTTTCTCAGTTGACTAACGCTGTCAGTGCAACTTTAGGTCAACCACCGAGAAACACGCAAACCCCAACGCCGGGCGGTAGCTCTGGTAATCTGAACGGTTCCAGTGCGCAAGCGGGCATGGAAAAGCGTGGCCCGGTTGAGTTTAATCATGCAATAAGCTATGTTAACAAAATCAAGGTATGAACTGATAATCATTCTACCAATTGTTTTCGAAAATATACTGATCACTTACTCTAGAACCGTTTCCAAGACAAACCTGAAATCTATAAACAGTTTCTCGAAATTCTCCAAACGTACCAACGCGAGTCTAAACCTATTCAGGACGTTTACAGTCAGGTAACTACCTTGTTTGGTACGGCGCCAGATCTTCTTGAAGATTTCAAACAATTTCTTCCAGAATCAGCTGCACAAGCAAAAGCTGCTAAGGAGGCGGCAGAGGAAGCAACGGCAATGCCAGATTCTTCTCAGAGTGCTCAACTTGGAAATAGAGGTCCTACAGGAGATCCCAAACTCCCAATTATGGGAAACTTTCCCATCCCTGTATCTACTAATGGCAAAACAGAAAAAAAGCGCAAGCCTCTCACTCAAGGAACCAATTCGCAAATGGGTAATGGAGGAGAAGGCTCTGTTCGCGGCGCTGGCCAACAACAACCCAACAAGGTAATTTAGGCTTCAAGCTATTTTATTAAAAACCCATTATTTATTGAGACATTTACTTAATACTTTGATTTGATAGCGATCGAAAACCCATCATAACAGTAAACCACAAGCTGCTGATGCAGCTGCGGTATCTCCGACCTTGACACCGATCGTACCCGAACCACTTCCTCCCGCATCGATGTCTGCCGCGAGTTCTGAAGAATTGGCTTTCTTCGATCGCGTGAAGAAATATATTGGCAATAAGTCCACTATGAATGAGTTTTTGAAGCTCTGTAACCTGTTCTCACAAGACTTGATAGATCGAAACGTCCTCGTATTCAAAGTTCACAATTTTATTGGTGGAAGTGCGGATCTGATGAATTGGTTCAAAGCCTTTGTCAATTACGAAGGAGTCGACGAGGTTATCGACAATCGCCCAAAGGCGCCGACAGGAAGGGTTGCATTGAGTAATTGTCGAGGTTTGGGGCCAAGTTATCGCTTGTTACCGAAAAGAGCAAGTTTCCCTCTCCCTCTATACTTCTAGCTTCGAATTATTCATTCATCAATTCCCAGATAGTGGATATGTTCGTCAGGCCAGAGCCCTTTGCTAATACCAATGACAGGAACGATTGAAGCCTTGTAGTGGTCGAGATGAGATGTGCCAAGCCGTTCTTAACGACGACTGGGCTTCACATCCTACATGGGCGTCAGAAGATTCGGGTTTCGTAGCTCATCGAAAGAACATTTTTGAGGAAGGTCTTCACCGCATCGAAGAAGAGCGTCACGATTACGATTTCAACATTGAATGTAACGCCAAAGTAATACAACTTCTTGAACCAATCGCACAGCAGATCGTTGCCATGGATCCAGCTGAGAGACAGAACTTCCGCATGCCCAACACCGCTGGTCCAAACCAAGCTATTTACAAGCGTGTATTGAAAAAGATCTACGGTGCAGAGAAAGGTCCACAAGTTGTTACCGATCTAATTCAAGATCCTTGCGCTGTGTTACCTGTAATTTTAGCACGACTCAAGCAGAAGGATGAAGAATGGACCTTTACAAGAGTAAGTATCCTATATCCCAGCAATGTAGCATCGCTAATATAAGTATCAGCGTGAATGGAATCCTGTTTGGGGTGCACAAGGTGGTGTTATGTACCTGAAAAGTCTTGATCACATGGGCATTCACGTCAAGCAAGCCGACAAAAAACATTTTGCTGCAAAGCATTTAGTGGATTCTATTAAGACCAAACACGAAGAACAGCGACGCCTTAGAAGCTCGAGAGGCCCCACGCCAAAATATCAGTACTCGTACCAATTTGCTGATCAAGAGGTCATTTGCCAGCTTTTACATATCATGATCGTCTATACCTGCAATGCAAGCCAACACAGTAGTTCCGAGCGTCGACGCATTTCGGACTTCTTTGAGAAGTTTGTATCTACATTCTTTGACTTACCCGAGGATCTTGTTGCACTTCACACTGCTGACATTGATCGTGGAACTCCTGATGATGATTACGAAGATATTGCCCCGGCTGAGCTTACTAATGGCCGAGGTAGGCGACCAGTAAATGGAAAGAAAGCAGACCTACGACGAGGAGTACTTGATAAAGGTCGCAATGGCACAAGAGGACGGGGACAGAAGGAAGACAGCGCTACTGGCAGTAAAGAATCTACACCGGATGTCGATTCTAACATGGATGAAGAAGTCAACGAAGCAGCTGATGATAGAGCTATCACCGAAGTCACTAACGAGCGTTGGGCTGCTGTTCCAGGTGCGGTTGCTGTCCAAGGAACAAAACCTCTCGAATCTGACGACTTGGAAATGAAAGCGGATCAACCATTTCAACGTGATTGGTACAATCTTTATTGCAACCAAACCATTTTTGTATTCTTCAGCGTTTTCCAAACTCTTTATCAAAGACTCAAGGACATTAAAGACGCAGAGAGTTCTGCAAGAGCAGAAATGGAACGTGCGAAGAGTGGCAAACCTGCAAAACAAATTGGGTTGCTAAGCGACAGGACTGATGATTTTACTAGTATCGAAGATGGCGAGTCTTGCTTCTCAAAAGTCCTGAGCATTGTCGAAAAATTTATCAAGGGCGAATATGATGACACTAAATACCAAGACTACCTCCGCCGTTACTACTTGCAGACGGGATGGAAGATATATACCATAAGCGATCTTCTTAAGACTCTTTGTCGCCTTGGCTCCACCTGCTCATCTCCCGATGCCAAGGAAAAGACTCCGGATCTCATTGAACAATTTTTACGCAACAGAGAGTCGAAAGAAACATCGTATAATATTGAGATTAATCTACGGAAACAAGCCGATAAATACATCAAAGATTCAGAATTATTCTTGATCAGATGGGTAAGTAATTTATGGTTCCATTTTACAAGTATCTACTAACAGGATATTAGTACCCCAAAAAGAATGAAGCGACATCACAGTGGGTCCATCGAGACGAAACCACATTCGATCTTGATATCATGCAACGAAAGGAGCGTTGGCAGTATTATACATCTTCTTATGTCCGTATCGAACCGACCGAAGGCGTGCCCCGTAGACTTCTTCGCAAGAGTCTCCTTACCCGCAATCTACCATCAGGAGATACGGATTCTGAAGATGGTTCTAATCAACGTAAACCTCTTGTTTGGGGCGAGGATCTAACACTCAGAATCTGCGTCAATAGTTACAAGATCATCTACAAGGAACCCGGCGTGGAATACTTCATTTATGCCGATAAAGCTCTAGGCGGTGGTGAAGAAGGTGAGACTAGACAAAGATTGAAGAAGGTTGAGGAATCGAGAAATCAAAGATTTCATGAGAAATTTGGAATGAACAATCGATGGATGAAGGAAAAGAGCCACGAAGAAGTTAGTAGGATCAATCAAGAATTTAGAAAATGGGTCAATGAGGGTGTTCTTCCCTCAACACAGGCTGCTGGCAGTGGCAGTGTCGTTTCTGGAGCTACATCAGCAGCACCTACTTCGACGACTGCCACAGCAGCCGTGGATAACGAAGTAGATATGGCTGATTAAGTTCAGAGGGCATTTGTTTTTTCAAGATGGGGCTGGATATGGGAGGAGTTTGGGAATAGGTTTCGTAACGACATTCTCTTTTCAGTTTTTTATTTTTCCGTTCCTTTGGTAAATCTCAAAGAGCTTGAAATTCTTCAACCACGTGGCTGTCATGGATTCATTTTGCGAAAGCTGACATGGATTCTACAAGGGGACTGAGGCATTGGACTTACTAAGGTATCAGTAGTCTCTCTCACTTCTATTTTTTAGGTAGTAAAAACTGGGTAGCTTGGGTAGGGTTTGTTTTATATGCTGTATGATAGATAATTAAAGTCCTAAAAAGATCCGTGAGTGAGGGATAGTGTGATGGTGAGAGATATGAATGTAGAGTAAGATGTGCATTGAATCATAAACTGGTTACTTTCATTCTTTGAATTTACTACCATCGTATATCGTAGGAACTTGGCTCAGGCAGGCCGCTAGTGTGGCTGTAGAGTATTTTCAGGAAAGACTGTCGTGATGGGCGACTAAAATCGCAGACCAAAATGTATTATTCTTTCCGAAGTTGGGGTCTGATTGAGGTGATTTGATTGAGATGTTGAGAGCAGGCTTAAGTACCTCAATGTGCACGAAATAAACGGAACAATAAAATCAGATTGCTTAACGTTATTCAAACTTTGGATTAATAATCAATAACTCAATATTTTCCTTTGGAACTTGAATATAAAGATCTAAAAGTCAGTAATTGGTGGAAATCATGAATCTTGTTGTATCTCTTAGACGAATTACTCTCAAAATGCGAGATCGAGATAGAGGTGCTTTTGGAGATTCTTTGATTTTGGTGGTTTGGTGTCTCAATTTTCCCGTTCACACCAAGGATGTGTGAAAACTTGGTATGCGGCACACAGTGATAACCATAGCAAGCAAATAATGTTGTTCCATTTTTTGATTGCAACGCTGCATGCAACCATTAATGGAATGTCCTCGCACCTCTTACTTGAATCGGAGGAAGGTGCGTGTTGCACCGTGCATGCATATATTGGACCTGACTACTTCAGCAATTCATCTTCATACTGAGAACCAATTGATGTCCCGGGCTACGTCAGCGTGGTAATCATACCCTGTTATCTCTCCATGCTGCGTGGCATTCTAATCACCCTCGCCAACTATTCTTATGCCGGCAATAATGGGTTTTCAGCTCGGCGGGATGGGGCAAGGGAAAGCCGCTAACTTAACTTTGCGGCTTCTTTCTTTGCTACATTCTCTCTTTCGTCGTCGTGTTTTGGTATTGGAAAACTACAGCTTTGGTTTATGATGGATCGCGAGGACGAAGCACAGGAATTGCCAGCGGGAGGGGGAGAAGGACATGAAGAGGCTATAAAGTTGCAAAAAGAAGGCACAGAAGAGGATGAGAATGACGATGACGAGAGAGTTAGGCCTAAGAAATTTTGGATTACGGAGCTGCCAGACCCAGAAGATACTGAATTCAGGAAATACACTCATCGTTAGTTATCATCCCATTCATCTCATCTATACTGAACATCGATTCAAGGCACCCCAGTTGAGGGTAATCATGATCCCTCAATCTACGAACCAGGGGACGAACAATGCAGTATGTGGGAGTCACATCCGAACCATGAGTGCTACTCGCCATTTGGGGATGGAGGAACAACAGCAACTGTAAATGCGTTTGGACAACTCATGCAATTCAGCACTTATCTTGGCCCGGGAAAGTCTGGCATGTTTTCGGTAGACCATACATCTATCTATGAGCCCTGGTTAGTTTGGGGCAGAGCGAATCAACTGGATCGCATGTCCCGAGCCCACAATCGAGATGAAATGACGTACGGTGTATATTTCCCAGATCTGATAGTAGAAGATGATTTGGTCCGGAAATACGTACACTGTAGGTGGCCGCGGTATGAATACGAGAGCGAAAAGGCCAAACTCGTCAATCAATGGATGGTGCATGATGGAGTCGTTTTACAGCAGTGGCGCTTCACTAATCTTGACACTGAAAAAATCTCAACGAAAGTTGTGTTTTCGAAAGACATGCTCATTCGGGATCTGCAGTATCAGGAATGGGATCACTTCTATGGTATTATGGGGGGGAACTACCACTTCTTGGGACCAGGAAACTATAGCTGGATATGCTTGCATGAGCTAGTAGACAATACCCCAGCTAGTTATACTAACGAAGCTGAAGCGTTCAATTATTCTATTGGAGTGACCGTGTTTGTTTTCATTGACGGCGTTGCCATCAAATTCGACACGAACGAGGAATGGACCTTAACCGTCAAAGGCAATCAGACTAGAGAGTTTGTTGTTGCATATAAGTTGATATATTCAACGTCAGAGGTTGCGAAAGATTGGAAACAATTCTTGGTGGCAGCGGATGAGACAAATGTCAGTAGGTTGTTGTTAAATGAGTTTCAATCGACACAATATCGTCCAATATCACTGTTCAGCGTTGGAGAATCCAAAGTCTCTCCCAGGGAATCTATAGCGTGGGATAAGATCAATAGTAACCTTGAATTCATCTTCCAAAGGAATTTGGAACATCTTCTCACTGTTTGCGCGATTCCCATTACCTCGTACCAAGGTAGCAATAATACGTCTGTTGTAGCCTTGACGTGTGGGGGTTTATCAGCTCATCGGATCTGTACTTCAGCAAGTCTGTGAGTTTTCTTTTTACAAGGAATTTACTCGGTTTCTATAGATTAATGGTTGAACTTTTAGCTTTGCGTTTCTGTTCCTTCTCCAAGTAGACTCCCATCTACGATCAATCGAGTCGCCTAACGAAACATACGTTTTATCGCTTCGAGAGAGAATAAGAAAAATATGTGAAGGACATTTGATATGGTTAAATGACGCAGAGCTGGCGGAAGATGGTCTCTTTGAGCATGGCTACATGGCTAATGGGAAAAGGATACTGGAAAATGGGGAACTGAGACACGCTAATGAGCCGCCAAGAAATAGTCTTACAGATACAGCATTCCAAATCATCAAGGCAGGGGAATTTGCCGAACACTACAGTAAAGACCCTGGCAAAAACGAGTGGCAGCTGGCTCGCCAATGTGTCGGGCAGGTTTATAAAAATTGGATAACGCATCTAGATGAACTCGATGGGAGAGGCAAGTTTGCATGGCCTCGATCTCGACGTGGGGAGTTCGGTGTCTTCCGCTTAGATGATCATGTCTGGGCTATTAGGGCTCTTAAGATAGCTGAATCCATGGTCTCCCCCAATTCATTGGAGGGAGATATCCCGGAACGAACAACTGGGGCCTCGACGAGGCCAACCAAGTCAGCTCTGGCAAAGGAGTATTCTTTCGCCAATACACAGCGGGAAGTGGTGCAACGATTTACGACGCAAAATCCGAATTACCAATCTAAAAAGAGAATGCTAGCTGTGACAAGGTCTGTACGGGAATCTAGATTCTTGTTTCATGCGCGAGATACCGCGCTCTTCTATAATGTCGACCAAGTGAAATGGAGAGGGACTCAATTTATCGAGCTGTTGAAAAAGACAATTGACTCGCAACCACATCATGTAGATAATGAAGAATCTGGCTGGGACGATACACTTCGCTATGCTTTGGCCATAACCATGGGCACTGATGGGTACAAAATCAATGCAAAGTCGTCGTTTGAATTGGTACAATCATCTATCGACGTTCTTTTTGGAAGCTTTAGTTCCAACGGGTTTGTTCCGGGGCAGCTAGACAAGGACACGAAGGAGCAGGCTTTGTTCGAAGACGAAGAATATACAGACTCCTATTATCACGCTAGTTTTGAGATACCCTATATTCTTCTTCAATACGCTTCCCGAATTCACAGTCTATATAAGACGCAGCTTTCGGAAACAACAATTTCGGGCCCCTCGGCTACTGTACAATTAATGACCGATCTTGATAATCCTCAACACACAGAGCCTCAGCGACGTGAGAGCATCTTCGATACAACATAGTCTCGATACCGGCAAATCAACAAAACCAACCAGCAAAAGTCGCGGATGCTATGAGAGCTCCGGCAAATCTTAATATGAAGAAAACTACACCTTTCAATGACTTGATTGATATAACAAATATTGTAGACCGTGATGATGAATGGCTATACAATTATCCCTCCATATTTTCGAGAAAGACCAAAATCGATTTAGAAGAAGCACGCAAGTCCGCAAAAGCTGGAGTGAATTATTCAGAAATTGGCAATGGTATCGTCAGAAAGGAACTAGACAATTGGGAGGGAAATCCTCCTGATTTATTGGCAAGATGGAATCACTGCTTTGTTGTTGATGTACAACAGACGAAATTTTTTGGAAGATCGGACGAGCCAAATTACGAAGTCTATCCAAGGGAGGACAACCTTGAGTTGTGGGAAAGACTCAGCAAACCTCGTACTCCAGAGCAAGCCAAGAAACGCTTGATCCGGATGCCTCTGGTTCAAGAGTTTCAAGCTGCTTTGTGCTACTTAGCCACTCCTGAAATCTATCAGATGTCAATCTCCTCTTTTTTTGATCGACATGTGAAAAACGAAAGCTATTTTTTGGAAGATACAGCTCTTATAGAAAATGCATGGGAAACTGAGTTCCATCTGAGTTTCTATTCACTCATCCATTCTGACTCCAATCATGCTGAAGGAATAGCTACTTCATCTGCGGAGGAGTTCCCAGGTAGTAATCAAAAGAAGAAGATCGCTGTTGCTTCCATGGGCTTCCGCTTCGATGGCGATATTTTTGATCGGTATTGGACTGGTTATTTGCTAGAGAATGTTCCAGGTCTGTACAAAGAGCGAGGCTATAATAACTTTAATCCAAGCGAAGGCCACCAACCTTTATTCATAAAATCAAATAATAAAGCCTACAGACAAAGAAAAGTACTTGAGCTGCAATTCTTTGATCGGATGATACAACAAATTGTCCGATGCACCCAAGAAATATCTTACTCAATTAGAGAGGAGTTGGGAATGAAACAAGGCGCTTTGTCATCTTCCATTTTAAGTAGTGACGATTATTTTACTTCGAGTGTCTTGTGGAACAGATATCAACACATTTTACATGTTGTTGAGGAGGAGCTCGAATCTGCAATCGGAGTTATCGGGAAATGGGAGAAGCGGGAGGATGACCGAAAAGGGGAAGAACCTCGCTGGACGCGGAACGACGAGATGAAATACCGCGGTATCATCAACAAATCCAAAGGCTCTACAAAAAGGCGAGTTATAGACCTACATGTTGCATATAGGAGTATCAAAACTCTAAGGGAAACTATCGAAAATAGCCAGGACCAAGTAAGAGCAGCTTTTTTACTCCCCCCTGAATCTGGTGTTTGTCATGCCTCATCTTTAATTATGAAAGCTATTTGAGAACAGTTACTGACTTATCAAACCTACTCAAGATTCGCAATGACTTGAGCCTCCAAGGGTCTGAAAAAATCCGGTTCTTCACTTATGTTACTGTCGTTTTCCTGCCTCTGGGATTTGCAACAGGGATTTTCAGCATGAGCGGTGCCCCGGACGGGAAGGTACTTGGCAGTATGGCAGTTTGTGCTGTTGTCGCTATCCTCCTCACAGTACTCGCTTTACTTAACGCTAAACAACTAGCTAAGATCGTAGATGATCTATTCTCTGTATATCACAGATATTCCCAAGGAAAAATGGAAAGGTCTCTTCTAGTAAAAGGCAAGAAGGAGCGACGAAGTATACCTGAAGACATTGAAGAAGTTGAACAAAATCATAATCGAGTCGAGCGTACAGCAAATTCGCACGATAAAAAGCGCAAAATGTCTCCAAGAGTTGAGACTTGGACTCTATTGTTCTGGATTCACTATTTTAGTATTGAGCTCCCTGCCCGACGAGTCTTACTAGCATCAAACAGCTCTAACTTTGATACACGTATCACTTGGTATCATATTTCTACCGCTCTTCATCATATCTTGTCTCTTCCAACTTATCATATAAGAGTTGAGGCCCCGGCTTATCGCACATTTAAGCGAGCTTAGAGTAGCCACCTAATTTCGCACACCTTATTTTAAAAATTCAATTATTATTCTAAAATTCATTATTTTCAACTCAAATTCAAAATGGATATTGAATATAATCACAAAAATGATAATTATATATTTTATCAAAATTAGCATACTCCTTGATATTCTAAAGTTATTCAAACTAGAATTGATAGAAAATCCTGAAGATAGATTGTTTTAAATTTAAATATATTACAATTTATTATAAGAAGTATAATTAAATCTAATTTAATCAAAAGAACTCAGAAAAAAAAGATTTATTAAAAATTTATAATAACTATTAAAGAGATTTATTGAATTATAAAAATAATTATTAAAGATTGAAATGAAAAAAATTGATTTTTAAATAAATTAAAAATATATTTAATATTAAGACTTCAATATATTTAATTTGAAAGGAATTATATTAATATAGATATAAAAGATATATAATATATCCTAAATTCTTTATTTTAAGAATACAAGTAAAAAAGAGATTAGATTTTATATATAAATATTATTAATAAAAATTAATAATATTACTACTATTAAATTAGAAAAAGGGAATTGAAAATTAATTATATAATTAAATAAAAGGATTTTCGAATTTAAAAAAACAAATAGAATATAGATTACTAAATAGATTAATAAAAAGAGATGTACTAATTATATTAAATTAATATACTAATTAAAAAGAATATTAATAATAATATAAGATACAATTAACTGAAATTATAAATCTTTATTAATCTTTTTAAAAAGATTTGAGGATAATAAAGATATTACCTTCAAAGTATATATACAACAAATTTTTAAACCTATTATATTCTTATCATTTAATAAATTAAAATCTAAATATATATTTATAAAGAATAATTCTAAAATATATTTTAGGTATACTTATAGAATTCAATTAAAGTATAATATATGAAACTTTGATTAACTATCCTTTTCTCCAAATCTTAATCCAATTGAAAAAATATAATAATAAATAAAAAAGGAATTAAAAAAGCTATCATTTATATTTACTTCTATAAAGAAATTGAAACATAAATTACAAGTTCTCTAAAATAAAATGAATCCCTTAGATTTCAGGCTATATATTAAGAAATTGATTTGCAAGATTGAAGATATAATTGAAATACAAGAATTAACTACTATTCATTAATAAAATACTCAAGTTTTATAAGATTATATTATATAATTGATTTATTATTAAATTTTAAAAAATTAGACCGAAAAATGGGTGGTGTGCGATAAACCGGGGCCTCAACTCTTACAATTTGGCCGATATTATCACAGCAATTTGGGGCAAGTCCTTACATCCTGAGCAAACTCAATTTTCACTAACACAATATAGAATTTATGGTGTTTCAACTCACTCCATCACCAGAACCGACGCAGGACTCGGATGTCAAATACAAAGAGCGCTTGAACATGCTCATACACCCGCCAGATGTAGCTCGTCCTGTAAAGCCATTAATTAACAAGCTCAAGGCACGACGAGAGAATGAGGAACTTGAGAAGAAATCAAAGAAGAAAAACGGTCACGAAGAAAGAGCGCCCGACAATGAAAATAACTACGTATAGCTTTCTACGTCTTCGCAGTTTCATTACGAACCGCACGCTCTCTGGCAATAAGATTGGAAAGTTGCACTCAAACAAGTACATAATGGCTTAGGGATTTCATAAGTCGATTTCAGATCTTGAATAGTTTCATTTCTTTCCTAAAATAAGATGCTTATCAATATTATGTCTATTCCATAGAAAGAATGCATGAAACAATTAAATGCATTGGTGAATCATTCTCAAGCATTCACCAAACTTCTACACATCGCGAAGTTCAAGTCAGGTCATCGGACACACTGATCTTGAGAGATTGAACGAAAATGTTCCCTAGTGCTACTGCATATTGAGACAAGAGCGTTACATTTGCATCCCAGACTTGGGGTATTATGAAGATAGAAATTGCAATTCTTTTAACTAATAAATGGTATAAACTCGCACTCATTTTACCACCTCCATTGACTAAAAGCAAACACACATCGCAAAAAAGAAAATATTTATGGTATCATCGAGCATCCATTCCATCCCAGTTCCAACAAAACACCCAACCTATCCCAACTATGCCTACTGAACCGTAGCCTCACTCTTTTCCGCGATTTCCTTTTCGCTGCCTCCGACTGGCGGCGTCTCAGTCCCATCATCCTTGACTCCCTCTACATACCTAGCTTCTGGTCTATGATGTTTACTTGGATGTTGTTTTCCAGTAATATCCAAATAAATTGACTTTGCCGTCCTCGCCAATGAATGTCTTCCCTCGAATACGGGATAAACACCCACCGTCAATGTACTACCTATCAACCAAATAATACCTACGACAACCCAGCCAGTAAAGAATTTCTCGGAGAAGATGTAGCCACTGCCGTACATGGGCATGGGCCATAAAATCAACAACGCGAGAGTCAGAATGACAGTCATACCCTTTGCGATTTTTGAAGCGCGGAGAAGTTTAGTTTGTTCGAGTGCTTCTTCTGCGGCCGAGGCGCGCGTTTCCCCTGGTACGAGTTCGAGATCTACATCGGCTGCATCGGCTAAATCGTGGTCATCGCCTCTGCGGATAGCGGCCATGGATTTCCAGTCGTATTTATCCCAGCCGAAAATTAAGGTGAAGAGTGGGGTGAAAATGAGAGGTGAGAGAAGAGCTGTGACATTCCCTGCTAACATGGGGTTGTTAGAACCAGTGCAATCGACGTCGAGGGAGCCACATTCTTTCTTAGCAGTAACGAGCCATGCGATAACAGCGCAGATGAGACCGAGAGGAGGGGTAAGTGCGGCAGCCCAACGATTGTGGCCAGCCCACATGATTGTTAGAGTCGCGGGAATGACAGCAGAGGAGATGATTACACCCATCATGAGGTAGAGATAACCCATGGAAATACCAGCATAGTATAAACCAGTTGAAAAAGCAGCCATGAACAAACCAAAGCCAATGACCATAGCATGACTCATGTAAATCAATCTCTTTCCACTTGCTTTTGGGTTGAAATATGTTTGATAGATATCATATGTGAAGATGGAAGAGACAGCGATGAGTTCGGCAGATGATGCTGATGTAACGGCCATGAAGACAATCAGAAGCGTGCAGACGGCACCACCACTTCCGAGAATGGCAACGGCGGCATATGGAAGTACAAGACCTGCTGAAACATCGGCGGGATCCATACGATTAGGATAGGTAGGAAAGACTGGGTTGCCTTCTAGAGCAATGGCTGCTAGACCCATAGTTGTAGCACACAGCCATGGAATGGCAAACCAAGAGATTCCACCCATGATATAACCTGGAAGCGCATGTACTGGGGATGCAGCAATTGCCTTGTTATAGTATCCATTATCCAAGAACACAGTTCCAAAATTTCCAACGATATTGATGACGAAGAAGATGGCACCTTCTGAAGATTTCATAGTGAGATAACTACCACCGGAATTGCCTTCGACTGGATGATCGGCCGCTGCTTTGAGTAAAAGATCGAATACTGCTTTGGGCGATCCGAGCACTTCACTTGTAGCGTAAGTGGTGAATGCGAAAATTAGGATGATGATTAAGAGCATAAAGGTATGAACCCAATCAGTGAGGAAAGTAGCTTTAATACCACCGAACATGGTATACATAACTACACCCAATGGTAGGAGGAAACAAGCTATATAATGTAAGTAAACGGGAATCTGATATCATATGATTCTCTTACCAGCAGGGGTAGGCATTCCTGTTAAGGAGGATACCACAGCAGCACCACCTGTCAAAAGCATTGCAGTGACAAGGATATTGGTCATTAAGCCAAAGACCGTAAATACGATATGAGCATGTACCCCATATCTAGCTTTAATGACTTCAAGGAAAGTCTAAACCCCATCAGTATGTTTTTATACCTGCCAGATTTGCCAAACCTACATGAGCATTTGGTGCTCTCCTCTTCAACTCAATGGCAATAGTCGCGAACAACAAAATCTGAACCGTAGCTCCAGATGCATACCAAAAAGGTCCAGAAACACCATATTTATATGCGACACCAGAACTTTGCAGTAATGTAGCAGCCCAGGTCCATGAAGATACAACCGCAGATGCCACCAATCCCGACTTTACTGTTCTTCCAGCTGTACTAAACATCTCCGATGTTTGTAATTCGTGGTTATATCGTTTGAGAATCCATGTCACAAGGATCTAATTGATCCAAAGAAGTCAGTCAAGAACTCAATTGTAGCAATTTGGTGTAAAACTTACCATGCCAAATGCGAATAGAGCACCCAAACCAAGAACGATTCCATAGCCCCAGCCAGAGCTGAGTGGAGGTGAGATAGGCATCTTGGCTGAAGAGAGACAATCGACCTCAATGCAATGGATGAAATGTCGTTTTCACAAAGTTAATGGAAATCTACACATGTGGCACAAGGGGGGACAAAGCTGTTATTATATCATATCATATCATATCATGCTAGGTATATGGAGATATGCAACTAGGATATTACATTTCGGGGTAATACTGATATCTGTGATACTGACCAGTCACCGGAAGTAAGAGCTGAAAGGGAAGGGGTGACATGATACCTTGGTGGTGTTTTTTACCTTGCATGAGTTACTCACCATATAATGGATAAGAGATCTGGATGAGAGAAAGCGATGATCACCACCACAATCTGAAATTTGTACAATAGATAAGGTTGAAGAACGATAATTTTATCAAATAAAACATATAGAATTACCTAGGAGTTTCCTCAAACCCTTGCTATCTCACTGCATCATCGGGAGCTTGGACATTGGGGGTTAAGCGATCTGTACGATAGACAAAATATCAACTCTTGATTGGCTATTTTTCAATTGATAAGAGGCAATTTTCAAAAGCCATCGATAATGAAATTGGAACTGATGGGAAAAATGTGAGAAGACATGCAAAGGCAGGGGGAAAGGGCAGAAGTCATAATTGGACAGTGACATCAAGTGGAGTAAAACCAAGAAATGGGAATACCATAGAAGATTGTTTAGAGTATTCCGATACCGCAGACGTATACATACTCTAATGAAAATTGAGTCGATGAGTCGATGAGGTGCTCGATATGCTTAATACAGACTTCTGCTTTATCAGATACGGTGTGTTCCGATGAACCATGGGTCTCTTGGCCCCACGGAGAAATTCATCTCTATGCGGGATACAAAAAATAGCTGCATCTTGCATATCGATTCTAGACCATATCAGATGTTTGCGTTGACAGCTTCTCTAATAAATGTGCCAATCGCAGAAATCATCATCTAGAACACCAATCAATCAGAGAATGAATCAATCATCCCACCAAAGACAGTTTGATTATCATCCCTTTAGATGGCAGACTCCAAATAGCTGCCATTGGATATCAGTCTGGATAATTGACTTTGACTAATCCAGAGTATTTACTTAGTGTTCATTTTTGGAATGTTCAAATATCGAAGAGATGGTTTCTCAATCTCCTTTTCATTAACAATGATCAATCCACAGCTCGCAAAGTCAAACGAAGAGCAACATGTCAACTACAGGAACCTGAGACTTCAGGACATAGAAAATAACTATCTTATTAATAATTTCTCCTAGGAATATAAGACCAAATTAATTCTTGCCCAAGATCAAGATATCACCAATAGTATCAACCAATTCCAATTTCCGTTATAAAACTCCGTACCGCGCCCGCCGAACCAATCCTCTTTCCAGTCTGAGTGTCCTGGATCGCACATTTGTTGATACAGCCTTGAAATATCCTCAACTCGAACTCTCCCTCTAGCTTCGACCGTCTCCTAATCCACCTCCCTCAAGCGGTATGTTATGCGTACTGCATAGGTTGTTGTGGTTTCCCACCTGGCGGACCTCCTCCCCAACCAGGATTCGCAGGACCTCCACCGCCGCCGCCGCCACCACCTGGGGGTTGATTCTGTAATGGCACTTGTCCTCCTCCGTTTATTTGGGATTGAACGTCTGGTCGATTTTGAAGTGGTTGTGCGAAATTGCAGATAGAGCAGACAACATCTTCGTAAGCATGAAAGCTCAATGGGAGAACTGGGATGAAGCAGAATGTGAACCAGGGATGTCTCTTTATGACTTTCGCAGAGTAATTTCCCTATTGATATAAATTAGTTATTGGGAGAGCGGAAGGGACAGCATCGAAGACCTACACAATTATGACATTGGCATAACACATTCTCGTATCCCTGAAGTTGGGATGAGAACTCTATGTAAGTGTCAGCTAAAGAACCATCAGAGACTCTTGGTGATGGAAGCTCTCATACCGTGTTCTCCACAGGTGAAAATGAAGCACATATTGATGGGATCCGCTTTCTGAGGTTAACGTTGATAGAGTAATATTTCCCCAGGAATTCGATCAATTTATGATGAACAATGAATAGTAGAAATCCCTACCTAATATGGGAAAGAGGCGCGTCATATAATCACCAGCAAGGATTATGGATTCGAGGCTGATTGAGGCTGTGCACAATCTTGTCGGGATTCCAAAATGACATATTTCCGTTGTACATCTTGGCATGTGACAGGGCTTTCATTGGCGCTAAAGCTACGATTGACGCTAAAGAATTTCTTAGCGAGCTTTTTTGGGATAACAGTTATAAACTCAGAAACTTTCATTGAATCTCTTTCCCTTTTTTCCTCAAGCGTCGTCCTCATCAACGCTGCGTTTCTATGCCACAAACAGATAAACTAGTTCACTCAAGATTATCAGATCGCTTGCGATTAATTATTTGCATATGAGAAATTCGGAGTACTCTTCAATTTACCTCGTTCCTTTTCCTTTGGGCAAAGATGAACAGGTCTGCCCGTGAGGGTTCGGCGTGATTTCACGTCTGCAATTGGCATCAGAAAAGCAGGGCATGGTCACTCTATACATATCACTTCCGAAAGGAGGAGAGAAAATAGTCGTGTATCATTGTTCCTTTGGGAGAGCCGTTGCGAAGATTGTGTGTGCTGAGGCATGACACTTAAGTGCAATACGTGGCGTGCTGAACTTGTCATTGCTCCGGTATGACAAGTCGAGTACAATTCGATTCCGATTACTCTGTTGAGGACGACGCTTCACCCTTTTTTTCTCTAGGTCAGTAATCATATTTCACCTTGTGAGTTGGATACTACTAATGATTTCGAATCTTTGTTTCGTTATTTAGTATTTCAAATCCAGAATTGATTGACTTCTTTCGAAGTCAACGAATGCCACCTTTGCGAATATGCCATCCGCCAAAACCAATCAAAATTCCTATTGCAACGATCTATGACGAAACCGAACTCTCTACGTTTTCTCCCTCCTTCTCATTCGCATACAATTTTTTATTGCCCTCTAGCAAAGTGTACAGCCCGTTCAATTCGTCCAAAAGCGCTTCGCAGTCTTGACTTCCATCTCTAGCTCTCTGAAATAACTCCAAAATCTGCCGACCTGTGGTATCGATCTTTTCCTTCAATCTTTCCGATGCTTTAAACACAGTCGCGCTCGATTTCTCCC
Source organism: Botrytis byssoidea (assembly GCF_014898295.1). Classification (NCBI taxonomy): domain Eukaryota; kingdom Fungi; phylum Ascomycota; class Leotiomycetes; order Helotiales; family Sclerotiniaceae; genus Botrytis; species Botrytis byssoidea. The sequence continues at coordinate 581,193 of NW_024065843.1, forward strand.
TGACGGTCGACACACGTGCCTGCTTTAAGGCCTCCATAACTTGGGCGATTTGATGATTGAGTTGCTCATACAGTGTATCTTCCGAATCGTTCACTTTCTTGATGTTGGTATCTTGATCTAAATTGCCATATCCTGCATGTTGTTCTAAATCTTCTGTCTGTTTTGGAATTCTCGATACACTGTCCAATTTCAAAGTCCACAGTTGTCTCAGGATTCTTGCTGGTGTATAAGTCTTGACACTTTGAACATCGGCATCATACTCTTTAAGAACTCCCGAGTAGATGACTCCTGCCTCCTTGATCACAGTACGCAATTTTTTCATGGCTTTTCCAAAAGGCAAGGTACCCTTGTGCCTCGCGTCTTCATAGTCACTGCTTGAGTCGAACATAGAGTCTGTACTCTCTGAACTCAATATTCGCCCTCCATTCTTAGTCGCTCTATCAAAACTTCTGCTCAGTCGAAATTCGGGTTCGTATCTTTCACGCGCAGCTCTTCTTAATGGCTCTGAATCATACATGAAGTAAGGATTAGTAGCTCGGCGGTATTCATCGTACAATGATTCAGTTCTAGACTCTCTCCCAAAAGGTCGAAGCCGATGTTCAGTAGGTCGATTCATTTTATCACGTAGAGGTTGACAAAGCGTGTTCGCTGGATCTCAGGGTGAATCAATAGCTTTCAGAGGGAAACGTAGAGATTATGTGAGCTTGTACTCAATAGGGAGGATGATGGCGGCCTTTGAGCCAATTTCTCTCGTTTGACTTGTATGGAACGGTTTCCAACATGAAATCTCACACAATTGACTTCCATGATTGGCTGAGCATGTTACCGTGCGTATCTGCATATGTCCTAAGTCTTGTAGACCCTATCAAATTTTAGATACTATTGTGAACAAATTGATTACCCATTTACAAACGGACCCTCCAATGAACTTTCGTGAAAGAATATCCATTTGACTCAAATCCGTAGTTGCTTCCTTCATATGCAGAGTTCCGCCGCTAGTAAACCTTCCCCGCCATTCATCGTCATGCTTAGAAATACAAGGACCTCAAGCCATTATCAATCAACATCAAACTCTAACACAATCAGTAAATCATAAATGAAATCACAACTCTTCTCACCAAAGATTCTCCGTCGTTTATCATTATTTCATAAAGCATCCATTTCCTTTCAACCCCAATATATCGGACCCAAGAGATCCTCAAACACAATGTCTGAAGCAAAAGAATTCCCGCCACAGAAAGTAAAGGAAGTGGTGATTGAAGTTGCGAAATTATTGAAGGAGAGAGGGGAAACTGTCAGTGTAGCTGAGACGGTATGTTTTATTTGCTCTTTCGTTTTTGATGTTTGTGGTATGTGGTTTGAAGTAGGAGTGAGAGTGAGAAATATGTGATTGTTCGGGGGGTTCGGGAGGAGGTCCTGTTTTTGGCTTTGTGGCCTGGATTATTTTCTCTTGGATATCTGGGTGTGATTCAGTTAGCTTGGGGAGTGGGAAATAGGAATTGAGGATGTTTAAGTAGAAGAGTGATGGGAGATAGAATGTGTATTAAAGAAGAAGAAGAGAAAGAATCTAACATAAACAGGCGGCGGGAGGTATCATATCCGCTTCTATTCTCAGTACGCCCGGCGCCAGCAAGGTGTTTAAAGGTGGTCTGACGGTGTACACTTTGGAATCGAGAATAGCTTTTGGTAATTATCCGTTTAGTTTATTTCATTCTTGAGATTTCTTTTATTTTTGTATCTTTGTGCTAAGGATATCTCATACTAATATACCTACAAGCCGGTTGGACCCCAGAAACCATAGCTTCGTATAGTGGACCTACACCAGATATCGTGGCGGGTATTGCCGAGAATGTGAGGGGAAAATTGGGAAGTACTTATTGTATTTGTGAGAGTGGGACTGCAGGACCTGGTGCTAGTGGAGAGGGGAGGAACAGACAACCGTAGGTTTCTTTTCTTTTTTCGCTTTCATAATTTTCTTCTCTCCTTGCTTGTTCTTTTCAATTCTTTTATCCCTGACAGGTGCGGGGATAGGCGATTGGATGGTGGATAAGTCAGAGATACATCAAGGATGAATGCTAACACATGATACAACCAAAAGAGGATATGTAGCCCTAGCTATCGCAACGGAGAAAGGAACGTATAAGAAAGATTTGAGTACGGAATTGGGTGGTGATAGAGAGGGGAACATGGTTGCGTTTGCAAAAGAGGCGTTGGCATTTTTGAGGGATGTTTTGAAGGGTGATGCGAAGCTTTAAGTTGGGAGTTGATAGGTGAGGGAGAAAGAGGTGTGTCAAAGTTTCCTGAATAAGATTTGGCTGGGATTGATGGTAAAAATGGAATGAGATATGAAAGAGATTGTAAGCTTCAAATTGCCCAGTTGCTCGTCTATGTCCACGAACTATCCCACTCGTCTTCCTCAATTTCCTTGCTGCTTAGTTTCCATTCTACCCAGAATCACCTCTTTCTTACTATCCTTCCTCTCCTCATCTCATCATTCTTCTCTCAACTACAGAGAAACAGGTTGGGATCCCTCCAAGGACCATCCATCACACCATCCACATTGTCCTCCGCAGCCAAGCTAACTCCACATCCCCATCCCCTCTCTACATCCCCTCCCTCAACAAACCCATCTCTCTCACACCCACCCCCCAACACCATCTCAACCCTCTTCTCCCTCCTCTCTAACAACATAACCCCCGTCTCATGCTCCCCATCCCCACCCCACCCCTCCCTCTCCCTCTGCTCCTCAGCCCCCATCATCACCTTACATTTCTCCCCCAACCAATTCCCCTCCGCCCTCCGCGTCCACAACAATTCCACCCTCTCCACAGCCCCAAACCCATACCCGAGAAACGAACCAGCGAGGAAAATAAACACAATAAACACCGTGAGCGAGGTATCGCTTCTGCGGGGATTATAAACTGTACACGCAGATGCATGTTCATACGTATTCTCATTAATTAGAGTTCCATTTATGAAGAGCGAGGTGCCGGTTATGATGAGAGATGTGTTGTTTAGGAGAATCGAGATATTGGTAGGATCCATGGTTTGTTTGTGTGAGTAGGTAGGTGAAATATCTATCGTATGCTTGTGTGTTGTGTATAGAAATGAAGATTGTCGCTTTAATGGGGTAGAAAAGAGGAGAGGAGTCTCTTCAGGTCGTACAGTCAGAGAGAATACAATACAATAAATCCAATGACTTCCCAACAAAATAAATTCCCACCAAACCCGAAAATAAAAGCGACTTTATAACATTTCCCTCTCAAAATGTGAGACAAGAAGAAGAGATCTAGACCGATGGCCAGTCGATTCCAGTAGCGCACCTCGTACTTGGAACGCCCATGCCACGAGTAATCGATCAATCAAATCGTACGAGGCACAAAAGGAAAAAGAAAGTTTTGTTTTGCTGAAGAAAGAAAGGAAAGATAAGAAAACGTGATTTCTTCTGGTAAAGTTAAACATCCCCAACCTCGTGGTAAATATTATCATGGCGGGAAGATGAGAGGACTCCGATTTCCTCGCTTGCGCGTCGTCTATTCTGTAAAGTCGGCCAGGTTGGGTATAATTATATTTTACATCGTTGGGAATATTGAGTCGTGAGTAGTTTTGCTACATGCTAGCTGCTGGCTCAGGTCAGTTCAGTTCAGTTCAGTTCAGCTTTGCGTGTTAGTTGTGTATCTAGCATAGCATATTTTCTGGCGATATTAATATTGATAATTCAGTGCTCAGAGTATTGAAGATGGATTACTAAACTCTCAGAGGTAAAATTTACTTTCCTGTAAAATGGGCCAGTTCGCAAAGTTAAACTAACATTATGGATGTTTATCTGAATCATACAGCAAAGTCGAATTAGCAACACATTATTACTATATATGCTCACCCGAGTACACGGAAGGTTGATGGCCCTGACGGTGGTGGTCTTGACGATGGTGGTCTTGACGATGGTGGCAGGCTTTATATACTCACAGATATCCAGAGCTGAACAAAAAGTCGCACGACATCAAGGATGTGAGAGAGGCACAAAACTTTTATTCCTTCTTCAAAAACTTCTTATAAATGATACATATGTATTGAACTCTACATACGACCCGTGGTAATTGATACCAGAAACCCATATATCCATAACCTGGACCCACGAACTACTGTCGAGTATTTTGTTCTGTAAAGTCGAGCCCTCATTCCATTTCCATAACTCCATTGATCGTTTGCCCGCATTTAATCTCGTGGCGACCTTGTAACCCAATAGGTGATCATAGCCATGAACACCTAACAAAAATACAATCTTATTGTGTAGATTGTGGTGTCGTGTAATGAACGCCAACCGGATACCCCGAATATTCAATCCCACAACGGGCTGTGCTTCAATGCCTCTTGAACCGACGATAGCGACGTCCCGTTTCTTTCATCATCTTCCCTTCGAACCATTAAAAGCAAAGTTCGCTCAACCACCTTGGACATTTACGAGCCCTTTACATACACCATAACTACAACATGCGCTTGGATCTAAGGTTCCTCTGAGAACGAGATCTCTTGTCGCCTAGTTATCCATGTTAGTTTTGCATTCTCAATTCCGGGAATATATAATGACGACAGAGATTGTGAAATAGATAAGAAGGATGAGGAGAAACTTACATCGCTGCAAGGCATTGGTGTGGCTGTAACGAGTGAAAAGGTACTGAGTACAGCAGCTGTCACGAAGAGAAAGGCCGACGAGAGTTGCATTTTGAGGTCTGAAGTCAAAGACTCGTATGTGAGAGGATTGATGTGAATATCTGTTCGAGATATTATAGAAAAATATCCTTGGTAGGTGGATAGTCCGTATGTTTTCAAACTATCAAATGTTTCAATCGCGTTGAGCAATGAACGAAACAAAATCCGGATATAGAATTTGGAAATGAAGTTGAGATAGACCAAGACGAAAATACCCCCCAAAGCGGATGTCTCTTATATCTATACTCTTCCCCTCTCTCAACAAAACAAAGAAAGAGTCGTACGGATAATCTCCCAAGTAAATCGTTACCAATCTAGACTTTACCCCACAAAGATGTAACCAAAGGCACTGGCCCTCCGCGAAAAAAATGCTCAGGACTCAGACGAAGATGAAACGGCTTCACAGATAGACCTGCAGCAAAGCGGGGACGGTAAATGCAATTGAATGGATAAGGCAGGTCAAAGACGAACTGCAAGATAAACGATGGAATATGATTTGATCCGTGAAGAAAGATATCGAATGTACGGAACTCCCAGAAACGGAGATCGTCCATTCTTATACCTGCCACCTACCTATCTCACTCATCGTATCGTATCCCGATCTTCAAGACATCATGCTAGATAGTAGTTGACAGACCGTAACCGGGCCACCCACGTCAAACCCTGTCGTTCCCGCGCGGGTCCACCATGCAAGGCCTTTATATAACTCTGTACATACCCCAATTGGATAAATGAGTGAGGTCAGTCTGCTCTTCAGGCTGTTTTCGGCCTTTCTTTGACTTTGGATTGTGAACTGACTGGGAACACGAACCAGCTTTTTCTTAGCAGACGGAACATCCGAACGAGTGCATAGTTAGTTTGTGTGGCTGAAGCATGGAATTTTGGCTCACCTGGGCAGGTTTGAAGCCACAGCCGAAAAGATTCGATTGGCTGATGAATTGGGATGATATAAATAGAGTGGTGGCTGAGGATGTCTGTTTGCGGTGAATTGTCGAAGGGAAAATAATAATCGTTGAATCAATAATTTGAATTTACTGATCAAGGTGATATGACCTCATCTGCAATATAATAACATGAGTGATGTGCAATTGGTATCCTGGTATCGGTTGGCTTGAATATCCACCTACCTCGATACATTGATTACTGTACAGATACATGAATGAAATACGAGCATCTTGTCCTAGTGCATATACACAATTTCTCGTATCACCATAGTCACCTTCTCGTATCTTTCTGTCTTGTCTTGAAAAATTCAATAGTACTGTCAGCTCTCGTATGTCCCAAGCATACCGGCTAGCTGCGTCGCTGAGTGTTGGCAGGGACTGATTGACAGGAGAATGTCCACATTGACTCGTAGCCCACGCCACACACATTACTAAAGTCAATAGTAGCCCACTGTTAACTTTATAGAGTAAAGTATGGGGATCTGGAATCCCGACTTTGCTTTGTCTTTAGGGGTGTACGAGTAGACCTTTTCACCTCGGGATCAATTTACTAAGTTCAACACATAAAGGGTCTGTCTGTCTCTACGTACGTCAGGGGGAAATCAGACCGGGCTTGACCACATCAACAATTCGAGTATCTTCCTCGGTTGTCCTGTGAAATATACTTTCAATTAAGTTTCAAGAAAATCAAAAGCCAATCATCCTTCCAACCCCTTCAAATATATTTGTTTGAAATGTGATTGATTTGCCATTCAAATCTAATAACATTCTAGCAAAGATTCGTACAATCAAGATCAAGTTCGGCTTTTATTTTACCGACATAGGGAAGATTACCCGGATCATGTGATACTAGTCAAGCACCGATAAACTAACACCTTTTCACTGTTAGAAGGGATTGGACAATTGAGAAAGAAGATCATTCTTAGTCTAATTGTCGCTTTTTCGACAGAGCGTAAAAGAGACGAGCTCAGAATGATCCCATCATCAAATTCTGGGATTACCTTCATGATCTAGCAGGCAAAACATGTAGAACATACCTCCCTACCTACGTATGCACAAATACAAACACAGCTGCATGTACACCACCTCGCAATATACCTATAGTCCCCATCCCCATCCCTGAACTCTAAAACTTCACATCCATTCAAATAAACCTTTCCATCAAATCAAAACACAACCCCCCCTCTCCCCCCCTCTCCCCCCCTCTCCCCCCCCTCTCCCCACATGATCCCATCCCAACCCATCCGATCATCCAAAATATCTCATCCCATCCATCAGACGACATCACATCACTCCAACCCTTTGCATATACTGAAACATACATGCATGCATACATTGTACTATCCCCTCTTCAATTCTCCATCCAAATCCAAATCCAAATCCAAATCCCCATGTCCGAAAAACAATCTCCACGTGTCCATTTCACTCGACTGTTTCACCTTCCCCATCATTGCCGCTCCGAGCATGAGATGATAGGACGTGGTAAGTATCTTCACACCGTTAATAGCGGAGAAGTCCCCTGAAGATCTGACGATCTGACGATCGGGATAAAGTTCAGATCAATTAGTTTGACAAGAAACATGATTCATTCCTCAAGTATTCCAGAAGATTCATTTATTCTGCAACATGTGTCGAATAGAATTTGATTTTCCGTATCCAATGATATGTCTGTCTAAAACGTATTCCCATGTATATAAATCTTTTAAAGCCGTTACTATAGTGTTCGTATCCCTTTTCCATCCATAACTTTTCCATATATCATAATTTTCGTAACTATTCCGTTCATCTACATCTAGCCCGTCCTTCAGCCCTCTTCTTCCAAGGTCTCTCTATCTACCGAACTTCCTCAGCTCCCACCATCTCAACACGGGGTACACCAACCCAGCCCAGGCAAACCCAACGTAGTTGCCCATATCACCCCCCTCACTTCCTACCATCTTCGCAAGCGGTCCGATAAAGTAATATTGACTCATACACAAAATTGCCCCAATCCATCCTATACAAAACGCCACCAATGCCGCAATTCCCAGCGGCATTTTTTCTTGTTTATGCCAGTCACTCCATACAAACGTAGGATTTCTACGACGTCTAAATATGAATTCTTCTTCCAAGGTAATGACAATCCAAAGTACAACCCAATATCCCATCAAGGATAGGAAATTGGTAAAGATCTCAGAAAGATCATTACGTCCTGCAAGTGCGCAGACGGTAAATACTACCACTCCAAATGTATTCCACAAGAATCTCGGAACCATGGCCGGATAACGGCCTAGAATTTGGAAATCAATACCACAAGAATAGGTAGGCGGTACCATATTGGCGATTAAGCCCAACGCAGCAATCACGGAGCAAAATTTGCCAAATCCCCCCAGACTTTCAAACCCAGCTACTATAAGAGCACCTGTACCTGCACCTGCCGCTTCCCAAGAAGGGTTATTGGCGATACCAGATGAGAGACCGGCTCCTATGACAAAAGTGAGTGTGAAGGAGAGAGAAAGACCGAGTAGAGTTGCCGCGAAAACTTTCCAACGAGATGCGATTTTTGGATCGCAGTAGACGAAGAAATCGGCTGCTATAGGAGCATATGTGACTGCGGCGCTAAGACAAATCGAAAAGAATGAAATTCGGTTCCCCGCAAGCGTTGCGCCTTCAACTGTAGGTTTACTATGCAGGTCAAATTTAGGTCCTGCAGTTCCTGCTAAAATCAGGAGAACGAATGTTTGAGGAATCCAGGCAAATCTCTCGTAGTGATGAAATATCTTGATGCCGAATGTTGTGACCGAGAATGTTAAGATAGCTGAAACGACTATTCCAACTTCCACTGAAAGGCTACCATTTGGTGATACAGCAGATAACATTTGACCAGCTACTACTGCATCAATCATAGAATATCCTAATAAGATTACCACATTCAGTATCACACAGATCTTTACTGGCCACCATCCCATTGTGAATCGAGCGCATATCTAAATACTCGGTTAGTCAATTTTCACCTCAGGGGCCGAAAGACCTCAATGTCAGTAGCAAAATTAATGGCCACATTTAAAACTTTAACAATCCACAAGACACAAGAACATCAATCGCAATAAAGGAGCCACCTACCATAGTTCTATTTCCACTCCAAGGTCCCCAACCTGCCGTATATGCCACCGGTAAAATTCCTACCACTGCCCCAAAAACACTACAAAGTGTCGCATCCAAAAAGCCCAACCCATAAACACTAGCCCCAATGCCCGCTAAAGTAATATTTTGCGGCGCGGTATTGATCGAAAACCATAGCACGACAATCTGTAGGAAAGATAGAGTAGATTTGGTGGTTTGTTCTGCGGGCAGTACACGGTGAATACCCCGCGCTTCCAGACCAAGAAGATTTTCAATTCGTGCAGTGAGAGTAAAGAAACGATTTTGAGGACGAGAGATCGCAGGATCTGTAATATCGCGCGTGGGAGATATCGAGGGCGAAAGAGCGAGAGGGTCGTGAGGGGATGGGAGTCCGCTTGAGGGACCTTTCTCTACATCGTGGGAGGGATCCGAGGAAGCTATCTGCTCGTTTGGTGTCATTCTATTGTTGCGGTTGTCGAATTAGCGATCGCCTCTATTGCCTTTGCTTTCGCGGGTTTATAACGCAAGAGTGGAAGGAACAGAGACCCCAGTTGGAAGCAAAGAGATAATATAGGAAGAGCATATACGTGAGAGGAGCATTGGATCCATCGATACACCAATCTCGTAACACCCTCATTTAGAATTCCCCATCCACTACATCCATCCAATTGGGCCCAGATCGCCAGAGTATCCATGGAAAACGGTTTTGACCTACCTTTCTATATGTATATTGTGCAACTCAAACTCATACACTTCATATTAAAACATTAAACAATAAGACCGTGAGACCGTAAGACAGACCCGTTGAACACAAATTGAAGCAACAACAGCAGAAGTTCGTTCGTGTCTTACAAGATTGAAACGAAAAGGACTTTTGAAGAACTAAACAACGAAAGAAAAGTCAAAAGAATGTGGTATCATATTATTCATTTGTATGACTCTTTTGGAAGGTCCAGAATTGATTGGAAAGGCGTACTCCGCTCTAGCTTCGTCCCTTGAAATTTTCATGAATTATTAATGTCCTAACGGTAAGCTGCGTGGGGCAATTATGCTTATCGGTGGCAGGGATGTCTCGGAATCTCTCTATCTTATCCGAAGCTGCGGGGATGATTCTTTTTGACTTGTGGTTTGGAAAGTGTTTGCGAGAATATCTGCAAGAATATTTGATCTGATAATTATAGAAGGATTGAGTAGTAGAAGTGCATAGATTTATGCTCTTGCATGGTCTCTCATCTCACTCTGTGCTCGTATATTTCTCTGTTCATCAATTTCGTCCCATCATTTCTTCGTCTCTCACAAACAGGGTGAGATGAGAGGGCGAATATGTGCAGCACCCCATGAGCTGTGGTTGTAGACTTGAAGATGAGCTCCTATTTTGCGGATGAGGTATATTCTCACATACAAATTGAATGTATATATTATCCCATTACACTAGATTGTACTACTCAGTCTCCATGCCGTGTTTGTGTTTCTGGAGATGTTTATCAGACAATCTAATGTTCCTAACATAACACCAACCACCCTTCTTGAAATATCTTCATCAAGAAACACATCTCATGACCAATATAAAGCCACTTCCACAAATTGTAATTTCACAATTCAAACAACACATCGTCCCTCAATGAACTTTCATGTACCTTCCATCCAAACTGTCCTGTTGTCCTTGCAACCCGAAACACGTTCTCGTACTTCCAGCAGCTTGTATACATGTATACGTACATATCTAGTTCATGGCTTCCAGCACCAAGTTCTCAAAGACGGCAAGCACCTAACTATCTCCCTCTGGTTATCTCAATTCGTTCTCGGATTCGGTACTCGGGACGGAACGCTGCAGGAGAAAGTATAATCTGTATTCACCCTCTTATTATCCAAATTCCCCAGGGTTATGGACTGTTGCCACGAGAATTGTATCTGTACAAGAAAAAGAAAGAAAGAAGACAAAACGCCTCTAGATAACACCTTCCCAGGTCATCTCTTTACCGGGGTAAACCCAACCCTGAGCTCTGGTTTTTTCCAAAGCACCACCAATTTCGAATCCCTTTCCCAATTTAATTCCTTGCTTTTCAATTCCCAATCGAATTCCCACGCTAATCTCGCCAAAACAACCCGCATTTCCATATACGCCAGATTGACCCCCAGACATGCTCTGGGACCCATAGAAAAGGGTTTACTCGCATCTTTGTTATCATTTTGATATCGAAGATCATAGAATGGGTGGGAAGAAGGTAGATATCTCTCAGGATGGAATTCGTTGGCGTCGGCGAAATATTCTTCGTTATGGGTAGCAACGTAGCCAGAGACGTAGACAACTGCGCCTTTTGGAACATAGTGGCCATCGATCATAGCGCCTGGACACTCACGTGGGAGACCCATTGGTACAGGTGGGTAGATGCGAAGACCTTCTTCAATTACAGCAGCAAGATATGGAAGGGCTGCTGTGGAATCGCTTGTGATATATTCCGAACATGTGAATGCATTGCGGATCTCTTCTTGAAGACGTCGTAGTGTTTCGGGCCTGTTAAGAAGATAGTACGCTACTCCTATAAGGAAGGTGGCGGTGGTTTCCGAGCCGGCTACAATAAGTGTATTAGATTGCGCTAGAATGAATTCGCGAGTAATCTTTGGTCCATTTTCTTTTTCGCGTAATAGATGCGAGAAGAAATCGTCTCGGTCATTGTTTCCTCGTTCCATCCGTTGAGTTGCTTTTTGCATTGAATTTTGGAAATGTACCTTGCTCTTTTTTTTCAAGCCTTTAGGCATGAAAACTGTTGCAATCTTTTTGTAAAATGAGTTCATGAAAAATGGGAAGCGTCGAAAGATTTCCATGATAGCCATCAAATGGACGGTGCTGAGAATGAGACTGATCCACGGATGGCCTTCTCCAGATTTGACTGCATCAAATGACTCCCCAAACGCGAGATCACCAATGATATCAAAAGTTAACCAATTATACCACTGCGTTCTGTTAGTGGTGATTAACAGACAAGACTGTTCTAACTTACTTCTGACAAGTTCAGCCCCTTCTCATCGTCCTTACGTTGATGTATTTGAGAAACGAACAAGTCCATATACTGTATCACCACTTCCTCTTGTAGCCGAAGCGCTTTAGCACTAAATGCATGAGAAAGAGATTTTCGGATTTCTCGATGAACAGCCGGATCTCTTGCTGAAACAATGCCAACGTTGGTTTCCGAACCAGTATTATAGGCTTGCCCTTTGAGAAACAGGGCTTTTCCTTGCTTGACATGACCATGAATTTCTTGATTTGCTTGAGGAGATGCGAAGTCTCTGTTCACGAATTAGTAAAGTGTCATTTTGACATGTAAATCTGGTACACTAACAAATCATTTGGTGCAAATCTAACAACTGGACCATACTTTTGATGCAAGCTGATCATAGTCTTGTGGTAACTTCCAGAAGTACTGCATTTCATTAGTTTTGAGCGTGGAACGACAGAAACTGTGAATTTTACTTATGCCAACACATCCAGCCATCTGTTATTGCAGCTAGCCTTGGGCCAGGGAATTTTGCAAGTGGATGAAAATAAAGATTATATATCACTTTATATGTGATGTAACAGGTAGTCTGTTCAAGTATTAGCCATCAATACAGACAAGACGATCTGTTTAACCTACTATAATTCCAGCGAAAAGTAATAAATGGGAGAATTTCCCAATGATACTTTCTCCTTCTGTTGATATGGTAGGAGCCATTTTTGTTCTTCAATGTAGTTCAAATTTCCAGCAGGATTTTGAAGTTTCAAGTCAGGTTTCTGTTGTCATATAACTTTGGCACCACTTAGGGGATTTATTCTTAAATGGACGATGCGATATCTTCCTTTAGAGAATCTGCCATTATTGGCCAAAGATAGAAGGAATCATTTTGCTCTGCACCTTTGCCTAGCAACTGTGTCTAGGAATCATAAAACGAGATACATGTTCCCAGCTTGCCAATTACTCTCATCCAATTACAAATGATAAGCCACAAAAACAATGGGGTCAAATTCTATCCGGGGAATACCCGAGATGTCCAAAAATCCGACTTGTCTGCACTGTAGGTAGTGGCAAGGATGGGAAAAGACTGTGTCGTATTCGCTGTCTCGCACTCGCATCAGGATGCAGATGATCGAGACGAACCTCGTTTCGTGATGAATGGTATCTTTGAACAACAGGCGGTTCTAAAGAATACCTGCAAATCACAACTTTCAAGCAGCAAAATGATGAAGATCTTCGAGACATGATTGTAATTTCTTTCGCTCTTGAATGTTGAGTGGAAGATGCACAAATTGTCTAATTATTGGCTGTTTCGTTCTGTCTGTGTTAAAAGGCCACTCTCTATCGATACTTGCTTATTATTTATTTACTGGACCCTATTTGCAGTATTTTATATCGTCAATTGCAGATCTTTCTCCATGGCTGGACTCCCAAGACTCAGTTTCACGCTCACTAGCAAGAATGTTTCACGATCGAAAGGTAGAAGAATTGTCCCACTGTCATTCTTAGCATGATCTAGAATTCTGTGGCGATTAAACCATTCTTGACACCTATGAGACTGATTCTGAAGTCAAGAGTTACCCTGGCTACACCAGTTTCCCAGAGAGGTATCTGGAAAACTTATTCTGGCTGCGTGAAAATCTCAAATTGGCCAAAAATTCTCTGCAAGTCACCTGGGAGCAACATTGTGTGTATGCACTCGTTCCATGGGAGGCGTCAATATTGCCATCACTGTATTTCATCACCCTGGCCATGGGCCAAACTCCTATTCTTCTCGAGTATCGTCAGCGACACTTGATGATCACCCCCTCTGACAGCAGGCTGTGCTTGACCTTTCGACATCCGGTAGCGCAGAATATTATAGCAAGGTGTTGAAACGAGAAATTATTGACTGGCATGAAGGTGAAAGTGAAAAGGCAGACACGGGAGGTTCTACGAGTGTGGCGAGATTGACTACCTCTTTTTATTTATAGATCGGTTGAGATGGGTGAGGATTTATCATACTTCGTCACATATTGTGTTGGGGATGTATGTAAGTATCATCCTCGCCATCATCAGTTTATCTTCCGTTCTTTATTTTCCTTTTCCACCGGAATCATTTCAACGATGTCGTCCATGTTTGTGATATCCCTATTACTCAAAAGCTCGCAAACACTCAACAATGAATCATAAGCGCTACGGACTGGCAACTCCAGGCCACAAGCAAACCGCTTTCAAACATACGCTTGATCGAAATACTTACTTGGGATCTTGAACTTCGAATGAAAGTCGGAATTGAAAGAAAAGTAGAGCGGGCGTTCTGAGAACACGATTTTTGATCTGGTCACAATTTTCGCTTTTCGCCACAAACATGAAGACAGACTTCATTATCATGATGGACCAGCAGAAATTTGGATTGGGCAATGAACAAACGAATCACTTGCTTCGTCTCCCACAATTCACCAGCGACGTCGTCTTCGTCTGATTGCCTCTGCGTTATCGCTATCTCCCGTCATCGAGGTACATCCACACAGAAGGCATACCACAACGCTGTAGCAAAAATGGCTATGGCACGGGACAGGATGAGAAGAGTGAAATCGGCAATATCAAATGCAAACGTTGTGAATCTTGTTTATCATTGAATGATTGAACTCCAAGTTAATTTGCGGTACTTCCATTGCAAAGGAAATCAAAAGCGAAGAAATTAATACTGAAGTAAGTATATGCTGATAGGAAGATAGACGCACTTGTCTAAACCACATGAAATTATAGACCAAAACCTATGAACGCAAGGTAAATTATCGCGAAACTACTCGAAATTTAGAGAACGCAAAGCAAGTACAAAAAGTATTGTGACAGGAGTCCAGAAGTGACGTACATAAGGAAACCAATATCTATATATGTTCCGCAAAAAAACACAAAACCAAGCAAGGATTTTGCGGGGCTGTATCATATAACAATTCCTGCATAAATATGAATTCATTGTTGCCACATTACCGGATCAGCTTCAGAGTAGACACCCAGCATTTCATTTTGTATGTGGTCTATCGATACAATCACGCGGCACTATCATGAATGATGCGTCATCAATCCACGCCGGGTTTCAAAATCAGACAAAGTGCAGCCGGATCCAAATCAATTCTAAAGAGATTTGAGGAAGATCAATCCACGGTATAATCGGATCCGAACATTGAAGCATAATTCTAATGACCCACTAAGGTTATTTTAAGATATAAGCTTCCACGAGTTGTAGATTAAGCGCGTAGACATTATGCTTTGAAAGTCTAGAACGGAGAAGAGAATGGACCCGATTTATCTTCGCGATCAGAAAGACAGGAGTTCGTTCATCTGAGTTGTTAGTTGATGCTTATTAACTGATGCTTAGTAGCTATTCGATCAATAATTGAAAGTGGCAATTATTCTCATCTCATATTTGGTCGTTTTCCACACCGAAACGGCTTTCAAAGCTACTTTTTGAGTCCGAGCAAGTATGCCTTAATTTCTGTGGTTCTGCTTCTAGCCCCTAGAAGCCCATTGCTGCTATTAATATCGGGAGACGGGAATATGAAGACGTTCGTAAGGACGAAGCACCGAGGTTTCCGAGTGCTGCTTCCCTTCTAAGCCGAAATTTGAAGCTAATGTCATATTTTCCTGTGCCTTTCGTTGTCATCCTTCCAATTACTCCTATTCATTTATCGTTGGCGATATTGATTGGATTGCTAAGTCGTATTGTTTGTGATGTTGTCAGACCATGAGATCTGTCGGTATGCGATTGAGCAAACAAGAACCGGACAAATGCATTGTAAAATCTACACAGTAGACATTGAAAGATCCTTGAATCAGATCATTGGTGCAAGGCTTAGGAAAGAAGGCGTATGTAAGCTTTACCAAGATGCGCCTAAAAGCTTAACTTTGTGGCTTTCCCTGGCTTATTCTTTTTCTTCTAGCTGACGCGGCCTAGCAAGGGGTAATTGAGCA
Organism: Botrytis byssoidea; assembly: GCF_014898295.1. Lineage (NCBI taxonomy): Eukaryota > Fungi > Ascomycota > Leotiomycetes > Helotiales > Sclerotiniaceae > Botrytis > Botrytis byssoidea. Next base: position 596,899 of record NW_024065843.1, read on the forward strand.
CACGACTCGAGGAGAGGGATGTGGATTTATTGGTGGTGTCTCTTTCTGGGACGAACTCCCGTTTACCCAAGCACTTGGTGGGAGAGAAAGAAAACGGTAGATGAAAATAGCTTCGGATTCCTTGATCTAGGGGCTGAGGGGGGTCAGTCGTATGGTACACAGCAAATATCCCAATCAACCAACTCTCTTCTGTGACAGTCTTGGTTTTATCATTGCAGGCTTGAAAGTACAGCGCCGACATGTCAACATCATCAGATGGCGGCTAATCGAGCTCAACCTTGTTGATTTCACGGATACCGGATGCATCCACCCAGCTCTTCCCCAGGTATGAACTCTTTTCAGTAATGATTAACATTCTTTTTTCCTCGCCTTGCATTCTTTCTCCGTCTCTCACGCCATAGACAAAATACATTATCTTGGTATGCCAATAAAATTGACGATATACCACGCCATTCTAACCATGCTCACCCTAGATCAATCTGAAACCTCTGGGAATTCAAAAAGAGAGATGTGAGCAGGAGAATTAAAGTTAGGTCCAAAGCGTCGTAATCCATGTGTAGCAAACCGCATGCTGCTTACGCACCAAAACCAATTGAGCTTTTTTCTCTGGGTACTGCATTGCGAGGTATTGAGGTCGAATCCCAGCCAAATGGATGCTGCGATGTAATAATCCAGGAATGACATTGAACTACGTAGGTAGTTAGTGACAACATATTGTAAATTAGATAAATAGACGAATAAAATAGGGACTTGTCGTATCTTCATTGAGCTACTGAGTATTATTAGTTGTTTTGACTGACCACCGTCTGACGACCTACTAGGTATCTGAAAAGTTGAGATGGATAGAATCGATCAGGCACAGGACTTTTGCTGCTCCTAGATTTTGATTTAACCTTTTCACTTCAAACAGAAGCAAGCGCTAATAATTGATGCCAGCTTCTCATATCCCACAAATCCCTCATCTACTAATAATGATGATAATGGTAGCTAGGTACTGTGCAGTAAATAGTAAATACAATCTTGGAGCATTATTTGGGAGGCTGATGCTTGAACCCACGACGACTTTCCGATTCATCCAATAATCACTCAATATTTTTCTTTCCCTTTACTTTAATTCTTCCTAAGCGGCGAATTGAATAAAAATACATGCTTCCTCCTCACGCCGCCTTAATTTCTCAATATCTTAACATTCATAACTCCCGTAACCTGGAAGCTGTTTGCTTGATCACATTTTATAGAAAGCTAGTAAGATCCGTCTCCACTCAATTGCTTCTTGGAATATATCCCTTGTCTTGGGTGACGAGTACCAAAGGAGTACTTGATCGTGTGCTTCCCCACGTCCCTTTTTTATTTTCCTTGAATCAAGACTATTTCACTTCATTCTCCATTGCATTTCAATCTTTACATTTTCCACATATTGCATTGGTACTCTCTATCTCTCTCTATCTCTCTTCATCTTTCCCCCCCTCTCTCTCTTGTACCTCTTTGCTTGACATACAACAGCAGCTTCATTCTATACCTACACAATTGAGAAGTCGATCATCCATCTCTTGGCACATCCTTTCATCCCACGTCCGCAATTTACAAAAGCCGCGCCAAGACGGTTGTTCAACCCTGTCGAAATTGCTTTCTGTAAGCTGATCACCATATCGCGATAATCGACAATGCGCATTTCGTGGATCATCACTTTACCCGGACTTTTGTCCATTGTGTCGGCGCTGGCAATTCAAAAACGAGATGCCGACTTTTACAGTGTGCGCACAAAGTTACACAAGGACATGAGCGGAAGGAGAGGTGATCCAAGCGGGAAATATTTTCGTAAGTTCTTGTTTTCTTCCTAAAGAGAGTTTGTTGTGGCGGAACCTGCGACTACGGTCCTGTTCGAATTGTCCGGTCCATGAGCATTAGAGTTTATGTTTAGTTGAAACCCAGCTAACGGAATTATTCCTAACAGATGAGAGTGTGTACGTATTTTTACCATTCAATGAAAACTCGAGAACCAAGCGTTTTCGAAGTAAATTTGGAATTCAATGCTAACATGGCGAGGTTAATAGCTTCCATCCGCATTACGATGGCCGGTATGTAATTTCTATGGGTAGATTCTTGCTACAATACACAATGACGGGACCTAACATTATCCGTATAGATTTGCCGACAAGCAATTGGGCTACAGAGAACGCAGACAAGCACTTTCGAATCTCATTCAAACCTACCTAGCTACTTTTTCAGATATTGGAGTGGAAACATGGCTCATGCATGGTACTTTACTCGGCTGGTGGTGGAATCGTAAGGTAGGAACGACTCTGCAAACATTCCGATTTCTTCACAAATCTCACAAATTTTTAGATTCTACCATGGGATTCCGACTCCGATGTCCAAGTTTCCGAAGCTTCGATGCACTTTCTCGCCTCTTACTACAATATGACTGTTTTCCACTACAAAACTCCGCGCATTCCGGAAGGCCGAGATTATATGCTAGAGGTCAACCCTCATTATATTAACAGGGAGCAATCGGACAACTTGAATGTCATTGATGCACGATGGGTCGATACTACGAGTGGCTTGTTCATTGACATCACAACTGCCAGATATAATTATACACATCCTGCCGGGGAGGGAATGATGAGCTGCAAGGATGGTCATGAATATAGGGTAATTCTTTTGGGAACACGGCGAGCTGGATTGCGCTAATAATCATAGGATACCTACATCTTTCCATTACGAGACACCTTCTTCGAGGGAGCTCCAGCCAAGATTCCTTTCGCCTACAAAGAAATTTTGGAGGCAGAATATCATGAAAAGTCATTGACCTTGACTGAATTTGAAGGGTATGTTTGACGGAATCACGATTTTAACCCTGGAATATCTCTGCTAACTTAACCCTAAGCCACCACTTCGACGATGATAAAATGGAATGGATCCCCGTGAAGCAAGATATTCAAGTGCCAATGGAACCACAAAAGGCAGCCCAGCCACCACCAAAGACGGATGCGCAAAGAGCAGAGGAGGCGAAGCAAGCCGCTGAAAATGCAAAGAAACTAGAAGAGGCCAAGAAGTTGAAGGAAGCCAAGAAGTTAGCAGAAGCACAAAAAGCTACAGAGGAAGCTAAGGAAAAAGCGAAGCAAAAGGCCGCACAGGAAGCTCAACAAGATGACACACCATCCGTAAGTAAACAACCGATCAAAGAAGAACAGCCAAAATCACAATCCCATGATGCATCCGAACCTTCGCCAGCTCAGCGAGCCGCAGAGAATAAGATATTTACTGCAGCCGAGAAAAAGGCCAATCAAGTACAAAAAGCTGAAGACAAACGTAAACAGGACGAACAAAAAGCCGCCGATGCGAGACAGAAAAACGAGGAGAAGATGAAGGGAGAAGTTAAGAAAACCGAAGATTCCGCGCCGGTCTCCTAACCATTTTATCTTTCCAAACGGTCGATACAGCCTGTCACTTCACGGCATTCGAGCTCCATCGAAAGATTTCGTGATTCCTGGCACTACGAAGAGCCAATCTTCACGGATCTATAGAATAATAGTTTACCACCTTTTATTTTCACTTCTTTAAATTCGCTAAGCGATTTTACTTCTTCGCTACTATTTCTTCATTACATCATATGATATTCTTCAATAGTTCCACCAAAATATGGACCATTGAATTGAAAGGCGACGGAGTTCTGGATTAGATGATTACGGGAAGAAGCAACAGTATATGGATAACATGGCGCGCCAAAGCTAGGACATTTGCATATAGTCGGGATTTGATTTGGCGTTCTATTCCCCTCCCAGATGTGGGAAAGTATTGTACAGGACGGAGTATTTGACCGAAAATATAATGGTGGCGCAAGGAGCTGTATATCATTGAGTATGATTAGTTGAATAAATCTCACTATAAGAGTTGGAGACGTTCAATTTCACATCCGCTAGAATTGGAATAATTTCTTAAACTTTGATCCTCCTTGTACCAGAACTCTCCTCTTTCTTTTGAATCAAATCTGTCATTTGTGAAAGGCAATGAAAGTATGGACTGGACTGGATTGGATTTGGGCCGTCTCTTTGTATTGTAGTGGCGGGCCCTGAAGCATGTCCTTGAAAGATCTGCAAACGTATAAGGCTGCAAGCGCAAGCTTGAACCCCTCATCGAGATTGGCATCCGAACCGAACCGAATACAGATAGTTCAAGGGCTATCAAACACTTCGGTACATTGGATATGCGGGCAAATACCTTCCCGTTTTGTTATGTAGTCATCATCTCCGAGAATATGTATTTTTAAGTGGCTGGCTCGCTGGTTAATATATTACCAGACCATATCACATGCAAATGCAAGCTTTGAAGAAAAATCATCAAGTGAAGTAGAAAATCCCCACTATGATTTTAGGCGTTCTCGCGTTGTCTTTCTATGTGGAGCCCTCGCATATGTCTTGACTCGCTGGTCCGCTAGGTTCTTGATAGAAACAGGGATAGCTATCGGAAAACTTTCCTAGGCAGAAAAAATTGAGGAGAAAAAAGACCCTTCATGGTCGATAAGGTGTGATTGTACCCATAACTTATTCGGCGGGGAATTTTCAGGCTTATCGATGATGTTGATTTTTTCAAAATTATGGGGTTGTGCGTTGCTACATGAAATGGATGAATTGTATGAGCTGTTGCCCAACTTATCTTTGTCTTTATCTTCGAGGGCCAAGTGCTCGTTATAACTTTGAACTTCTTTCTTTCGCAGTCAATTTGATATCAATCAACAGTTTGGTGTTGTTTTTTCCCCAGCCATGTCTCGTAAGTTCTACTTCATCCTCACCAACGCAGAAATCTCTGTAGTCCTTCAAGAAAATTCCAGAGCTAATAGTCTTCACAATATCAGCTTCAAATGGCGAAGCATCCACCAGCCAACATAACACACTTCCGGTTCCCGAACGAAGGAACTCCCAATATGAAGATCCGCACGGTGTAGGAATTGCATCACAACCTCGTCGCCGCTCAAATGTATCTGGACGTTTAGCTTTTCGCGATAGTATGCGCGCGGAGGATCTGGAGAGTTTGACAAGGACAGCCAGTGTTATCAGTGGTCATCAGGATGCGTATCTTGAAGCGCATGGGGAATCTTCGAGAGAGGGCGATTCTGGGAAAGAAAAGGATAATACCACAATTTCTTTTCCCAAAGCTGCAAAACCGGGTCCTATCAGTACGATCAGAGAATTACCCAGCGAATTCAATACACCATATTCAACTCGTCCGCCTTCTCCTTCTTCGGCAGTTAATACACCGGGTGTGCATTCGCACCGAAATGGCCAGGGACTAGCAAATGGAAGCGGGAGTGCCACTCCACGCGATTATTTCGAGCTGCAAGTCGAGGAACCATCGAGAAATCTGCCAGAAACTTCATACCCGGATATCGGCAGTGTGAAAAGTCTACGCGGTGCCCTCATTCTTCTCACAACATGCGGAGCACAGCTTATGGATAACGTTTTCATGACTGGAGTCAACATCAGTTTACCCGCCATCCAAAAAGAATTCGGAGCCAAAGCAAGTGATTTACAATGGTTGATTAGTGCGTACACATTAACCTTTGGAGGGTTCCTATTGCTGGCTGGTGTATTGAGTGATCGATTTGGACGAAAGCTTATTTTCTTCATTGGGATGCTTTGGATTTCCATCTGGACAATTGCAAATGGTTTCGCGACGTCGTTTATTCAACTTGCTATCTTCCGCGCGCTGCAGGGAATCGGAGCCGCGATGACGGTTCCTTCTGCGGTGGGAATTATCTCGTCGTATTTTGTGGCTAAAGATCGTACGATTGCGTTATCGTTCTTTGCGGCTTCGGGAGCGGTGGGATTCTGCGCGGGACTGATTTTTGGAGGCTTCTTGACGGGGAGTCTGGGGTGGAGATATCTGTTCTATGTTTCTGCTGCGTTGACGGGGAGTTTGGGAGTACTGGGTCAGTTTATTCTGCCGAAGGATAGGCTGGAGGGACAGGAGAAACCGAGCTTGGATCTGCTGGGTGCGGGATTGTCGACTGGCGGACTTATTCTGCTTTCATTTGTTTTGTCGAGTGGAGGGGTGTATGGATGGAGTAAAGCTTTCATCATCGTTTTGTTGATTCTCTCGGTCGCTGTTTTGGGGATTTTTGTATATGTGGAGAAGAGGGCTTCGCATCCGATTATGCCGCTTTCGCTTTGGAAAATACAGAATTTTGCTGCGTTGTGGATTTCGGGATTTGGTAGAGTTGAATTTTTTCTTTTTTCTCTCTCCTTTCTCTTCACTCCCACCTTTCATGGAGTGCAATTTTCCATACTAACACAAACTCTCAAGTATGCTACGGCGGTTACCAAACAGTCCTCTACTACATCGTCCTCATAGCCCAAGAAATCAACCGTCTCTCCCCCGGCACCACGGCTCTCTATTTCCTCCCTATGGGCGCCACCGGCTTCATATTCTCCATGTCCGTCGGCAAGATTCTCGAGCGCTACAACACCAAATCCGTACTTCTCATCGGCATGCTCATGATGATGGCCTCACCCATCCCCGCCGCCCTGCTCACATCAACCTCTACATCCTTCTGGGCGCACGTCCTCCCCACCTCTCTCCTCGTTGTCGCCGCCGTCACAATCGTATACTGTTCCTGCACGATCATCCTGCTGAGCAGCGTCCCGGTGAGCGTCAAGAGTCTCTGCGGCGGCATGATCAATACCGCGTTTCAGATTGGGAGCGGCGTGGGATTGGCGCTCGCGAGCGCCGTGGTGCAGGCAGTCGATATTGATAAGGGGAAGGGAAATCTCGAGCAGTATAGCACGGGCTTGTGGTTTTGCGTCGCGTTTGGAGGGGTCGGTTTCGTGGCGAGTGCGTTTGGAGTGAGGAATTCCACGGCCGATGGGTTTGGTGGGAGGAGAGCCGCGGGCGAATCGTTCGCTATGCATTGAGGGAGTGGGAATGCATGGTTGCTTTGTTGGATATAAATATGTGGTTTGAGCCGTGAGATGGCTCTGAGATATATGAAATTGATGATGAATGGTATTTTCTTGTGGTCACAAGGATCTGGGTATGGATATCATAATAAACATAACGAAGATGAACGATTTTCATATTTCATAGGTACATAGGTATTGATATAGGTAATGGAAAACAAACACGAATTACGAATACTGGAAGATATATACAGAGAGTGGATCAGACACCTCAATGACTCCCAATTTGATAAAACAAATCTCTCTCCAACTCAACTTGTTGAAGATGAAGATGAAAATGAAGATAAAGAGATCGACTGAGTGGGACTGAACCAAGTAGCAAATCATCAGGAAGAACTAAATTCAAGTGAGAAGTTTAACCCAATCTTTTTCGCTCTTACACTGTAGTAAATCTGCTGGCGAAGTTTCGTTGTATATCCTTTAGACATGAACTGGGACGTATAAGTGCAATTGCTCTAACTTGTGGTAGACTTCGTAAGATACCTACTTCTTGGGTGCGTCGACAATACAATCACACGTCCAGGGCCCAGGATACAAGTCCAGCTTTCAACGCATATAGAAGCACACATCATCTTATTCTTGTTGTCAATAAATCATAGCTCTGGTCGAGTTTTCAATTATTCCATTTTTGTTACGCTATATCTCTATATTTCCAGGCGTGAAATATACACCGACACCATACATTCCTATAATCCATGCACAAAAAAAGAGAAGAGAAAATTTGAATGCCGCTGGACCAAAACTCCAAGACCGTAAGATATATGTGTAAAGGGACAACCCCCATTTATCCCAACCCCGAGAACCCTCCAATGCATATATAAATGCACCCACAATATCCGAGTCCATACTCATATATTCATTAGGAAATACAGATACCCCTTCCGACCGGCCATTGTAACAGTAAGACAATGACCATAATTAAGCAATTATTTCAACCGTGTTTTCGCTTATATAAAATGAAGGAAAAATCCAATTTTTGCGCTGGACCCCAAAAAGAGCGCCGCCGTGTAATATGTCCAATGATTTTCGTGTACTAATTATGGACAAGGATGAATACACGATGCTAAGTCAAAATGAAAGAAAATGTAACAGTTGCACCTCGTGAGGTTCGTTCAATTTATGTACTTTTTGTTGTGTAAGACAGTCGTTCGTCATGGAAAGGGCCTTGAAAAATATTGCTTCGGGTCCTTTTTAGTTCGTATAGATTCGATCGACGGCATCGATAAAAAAGGAGGATCGTTCTTTTGCGGCTGGGAATGGTAGCAAGAATCGTACGCTGCCGGTGTTTTGCCAATTTTGAGTGAGTTGTGATAAGAGGCTATTGGTTCCGGTGAAGGTTCGAAACTTGAAGATAATGATAAAATGAATGTCACAAACACAGATAATCATATCACCCGGGAGACTGGCCATCATGATGAGAATGATGGGATGTTTCAAGCCCAATCACCCCTCAAACTCGTCATCGCCATCCTCATCATCACCACCTTCCATAGCTGTTCTGAGATCAATGACGCTTTTTCGAATTCTCTTTCCCAATGTAATGGGACTCCTTGGGTCAGCCAAAGCTTGATACCTTTCATATTCTGTTGCTGGCATTTGCAACTCATCTTCATCCTCTTCATCCTCGTTGGCATCATCGGTATTTCGAATAGCCTTTGGAGCCCGACGAGCTCGAGTACTGGGTTCACGAGGTGGAAGAATTCTTGCAAGAGGTCCTTTAGCCCTCTTGTTTATCTTGATTTTTGACGATGAAGCCGAAATAATAAGAGACCCCTCGGAGGGCGCTGATAAGGATTTGGTAGGGCGACCTTTACGAGCCTTCTTGGTAGGGGAAGCACTCGGAGCTGTTGGCGCGTCAGAATTGATTTCAACTGTTCGCTTGCGTTTAGTTCGGGACGATGAAGGTGAGGTTATCGGATGTGCGGTTGGAGTCGCTTCTTTCTTGATGATTGGTTCATGTGACGGCTCCGCTTCTTCATCCTCCTCAATCGTTGCCTGTTTTCCACGCGGCTTCCGTGCCTTTAGTAATTGAGAATTGGCGACAGGAGTTTCGCTCGATCTACTATTACGTTTTCCTCGTACAACTTTCCTGGGGGACTCTTGAATTGAAGTTGACTTTTCGACGGATGCTGCTGCACGATTTCTAGTAGCTGTTCGAGGTTCACGAATTAGGGTCTGCTCATGGGTGGAAGAACAATTGATTTGACGATTACCATAAGAAGAGATAGTTGACTGCGATGATGAGCTGTCGCGCCTTGAGTTGATCGCCTCAGTTGCTTCTGAATCCGAGTCATCATCGTGCTCGGTTGTTGGCAAGATTGCATTTTCTTCCTCAGTTTCGGCACTTGGTTCGATATTAGCTTCCTTCTTGACCCGGCCACCGGATTTGGCTGACTTGGCTGGTTGCTTCTTTGGTTTGATAACTTTAGCCTTGGGCTTGATAGGAGGTACGATTGCCGCAGGGGTCTCGGATACTGCTGTAGTATTTTGTTCTGCGGGGTTCATAACGTCAACAACAGCCACAGGAGCAGGAACGGGAAGCGGATGCTTCCGTGGCCTACCACCTGCATGCTTCTTTTTTACAACCGGTTCAGCGGGTAATTCTTCGGCGATTTGATTAACAAGTAATTCGGCCGATTGCTGTAGTTGCTCTTGTTCGGCTGGCAGGAGATGTCGAGAAATATCTTCGTCTTTAATGGATTCATCTTCAAGTATCGTCTCATCTTCGCCAGATGCAAGCTGAACATCCTTGAGCTTTGACAAAGATTTTGGTGGCCTTCCAATGGGTTTCCCCGATGGAAAAGTTCTTCTGATGGGGGTTTGACTTCGGCTTTGTTTTCGAGGAGACTTTGATAACTCTCCAATAGCATCGTCAAGAACTCGAACCTTGCGTTGTCGTTTTGCTGGTAAACCGTCTGATTCATCCTCTGGTGTACTTAGATCGTACATTTTCCTCGTAGCCATTCGTTGAGCTCGACCACTTCTACCTTCACTCATATCTATTTCTCCCATACCACCACGCTTTCTAGAGGCCGATGGAATTGGTTGCGCACCAATATGTTTTGGATGGGAAGAATATTCAAAACCGTATACCTCAGCTTGCTTCATGTCATCCCACTTTGTGGGATCTATCAGACGTCCTGCTTTTCTTTTCTCGGCTTCTATCTCTTCTTTAGTCAATTTAATCTCAGGCAGTGGCTCGTTGAGAAGTTTTAGCTTATTTGACTCTTTTAGTTCCTTTTGCTTAAGCTTTTGCTTCTCTTGTTCTCTAACGAAAGCCTGTCTTTGAAGTTTGGCTCTGAATTGTGGGTCCCGAAGACTTTCGAGACGTAGACGAAATTCATCGTCTTTATGATACTTATTGATGAAAGTTGTCCAGTCTGGAGTCTTTGATTTCAATTCCACTGCGTAATGTTTTGCAGTAGCTACCAGTTCATCTCTGTCCAATTGCTCGGCAAGTCTGTCTGCCTCTTCTAGGGCTTTCTCGGCCTCCTTTTCGAATTGAAGTCGTTCTTTCTCCTGGGATTCATATGCGTAAATTTCCTCATCAATTGCATCAAACTCCCTTTGCCAAGCAGCTAAAACAGTCTATTGGAATTGTTAATCCTGTTCTTCTACCCCACACAATATAAAGCACGATATTAAATGTAATATCAGAGAGGAAACTAGGGGAAAACAAGCAGCGACGGTTACTTACTGTGCTCACAATCGCAGCTCTTTTGTATAGTTCATCATATGACATTTCGCTAGGATTTTTCAGGTATTTTTCGAAGTGCTCCACCGGGGGAAGCTTGGGATATTTGAACTTGAGACCAATATCTGGATCATTGATATCTACATCGTGCTCTTCATGACCCTCGGCTTGATCATAGTAGTCGAATTCAGAATTTGGATCGATGTATGGTCGAATCCGATCATGATTTTCTGGATCGAAATCTTCTTCGTCGGCGTCAGCGTCAGCGATGGCAATAGCAGGCTCTTGAGCTGCATTGTAATCGAAATGCAAATCTGGTCTCGGCCCATCCTTATTGGATAAATATTTTGCTGAAGCATATACATTCTCAAGTGAAGTAGGAGGTGGTGATAGAGAACTACCTGAAGTAGTAATAGTTCCCACTGATTCCGCTGTGGATGGCCGACTGCATGCAGCCACGTGACTACGAAAGTCCTACATTTCATGAGCATCAAATGATTGACATGAAGTAAGAAGGATTTATGTAAAGATAGACTCACCATATCTGATAGTTCTGCAAATGTAATACTGCAATTGGGGCATGTTGGGGTTGAGGAAAATGATGTAAAAGAACTAGATGAAGTTTCTTGAGACTCGGAAGAACCAACTCCTTTCTCAATATGAGAAGTAGAATCTTGAGTCGCAATAGGAGGAACTTTAGTTCGCGCCATATTGAAGGGAAATCCAAAGTTTTCTCAACGAATTGATTCGAAGAAAATGAAACCAACACGATGTGTTGTGCTGGCTCCAACCCAAAGAGTTTCGAGTTTTTGTCCACAAGGTCTCAAACTTGAGTTTTGCAGGTCTATATGCAACCGGAAGAAAATGTATACCAAAATGTTTTGAGGAAAGGGGTACAAATTGATTTAGAAACTTTATAGGAGAATTAGCAAGAGATATCGATGATCAACTACATGCTATTTTTAAGACATAAAGCTATTGTTGTTCAAAAGTATCGTAGTCGGTCAGATTCTCATTTTACTGCTTTAAAAAGGTTATTTCGATTCAATTTGGGGTTTGCGGCTGTCGTAAAATGTTAGATGGCGGTGCTCGGTGCTTGGTGCTTAAACGCCTCAACTGTGGCTGGAGCCAGTCACAGATCCATCCCAGGTTACGTTAGCCTTGCCCCATATCATGTTGATGTTGAGACCTTCCTTTATTTGCTTTATCAATAACGTCAAAATAGAGCTTGAAGACAGATGACAGTCAAAGTGAATATCACTTATTATATCATTCTTCTGACGGGTTCAAATCATTCCATAATCAGCAAATACTTCCCATAATTGTTCATCCTCTGATCCCCCTTCCCAATTGATACACAACTTCCAATCATGGCTTCAAAGAAACCAAAGCCAGCTCCCACTGATGATGAATTGAATGAACTTTTGGAAGGCATTGATGAAGTTCAAGTTAAAGCACCTTCTTCCAAGGGGCCTTCCAAATCACATAAAACAAAACAACCTTCTCAATCAGAACAAGATTTACTTGCGGAACTTGAAAACCTTGGAGCACAACAACCAAGTCGACCACACACACCACGAATTCAACAAGTGAAACGTTCAAATACAGCGACTCCTCCACCAGCTTCTCGCAGAAGTGAGGACAGATCAAGCGAGGAGAAATCTGCTTTACCTCGAAAATCTGTTGACAGTACTCGATCGTTCCATACTAGTTTTACTCCTTCCGCAACTAGTAGCGATCTTCAAGAAGCGGAAAAGAAAGCTCCAATTTCTCAGCCTGCTACTGAAGCCCCTTCAGCAGGTGGAGGATGGTCATGGGGAAGCGTCTTTGCAACAGCAACAGCGACAGCTAGTGCCGCGGTCAACCACGCTCAAGCTGCAGTGAAGGAAATACAACAAAATGAAGAAGCTAAACGATGGGCAGAACAAGTTAAGGGAAACGTTGGAGTTCTTAGAGGCTTTGGTAACATTTTGACTTGATGAACTGGCAAGTGAACAAGTGCTAATTGGAATCGCAGGTGGTGAGTTGACATCTAGAGCTCTTCCAACCTTTACGAACATTCTTCATACTCTCGCACCACCTATTTCATCCCACGAACGACTCCAAATCCACATCACCCATGATTTAATTGGATATCCCTCTCTCGACCCTCTCATCTATTCTACATTTTCTCGTGTGATGGCTCAAGTTGAAGGAGGAGATCTGCTTGTCATTCAACGTGGTCACGAATCCACAGCACGTCGCGCATCAGAAGCTGGTTATACTGGAGGTAATGCAGGATGGAGCGATGGACCTTGGTGGCGCGTAGGAACCGACAATCGTGATATTGGCTCCGTTAAAGGACTTATCGAAGGAACGAAGCTCGTCCGCGTAAGCGCAGAAGCCTATTCGAAGGAATATTTTGATGCGCATGGTGGGCTCGAACTCGCCGCTCAGCGAGCTACTGAAGATCTTAGCGAATCAAATCCCGTCCGCAGCAGCGATATTTTCATGGCTGTCCAAGCGATTACTCATGAAGCACCAGAAGATTTGTTCCAAGGAGGTCCAGTAAAGGAGGCAGAAGGAGGTGTGGTTGACGAAAAACCAAAACCGGATGAATTGATATCCTTCGCTATTTATCTCCAAGACCCAATCCATAGCATCACTTTCCATACACTTACGCAAGCCATTCCTGCTAAATGGATTCAATGGCTCGATGCTCCAGCTCCTTTAACCCCAACATCCACATCTTCACCCTCTAAAGAAAAATCCGGTTTCTTTGGTACAGAATCAGAGAATGCGCATGCAGGATTACCAGAGGAGATTCAACAAATTATAGAGAGTGGAGGAGTGGACCCCCGTGAATGGGTTGCAGAATGGGTGGAGGAGACCTTGAGTTTGGGTGTGGGTGTTATCGCACAGAGATATGTGGCAAGGAGGATGGGAGTTGGCGAAGGTGGTATTGGGAAGGGAAAGGCTAGAATGGAGGAAGTACTTGGCGATGGAGGTGGGGAGGCAGCAAGAGCGGGGTTGATCTGATGAGGATCAGTGACAAAAGAGAGGAAAAGGGGGTGAATGGAAAGAAATGCAGTATCCGCGGTTCTTACGAGTGATATGATATGATTGTCTGAGGCGTTTTGATTCTTTCGTCGCGTCACAGCGTAGTCGTACTTAAGGATGGTTTGGTGATAGGATTTTTGAGGTCGCGTTAACGAAACAATGCATACATTATTATCTTCTTTTCATGGGCGGATGAGGAATGCTACAATTTCTGTATTGTGCGATACTTGCAGTCCTCTTTGTTTGATTTATATTTATATTTGATGATTGATATAACAGAATGAATCCCAAGATGTACTTGCCTGTTCATCTATCCATCAGTTCTTACACACTAAGCGATATAGAAGTAGGACAATCTTGGAGAAGAGCATGGGGCCGGTGCTGAGAGTGGGGATGCGATTGAAGGTAGATATAGGGAAACGTGTGTGCGGTATGAGTATTTAAGCACATATGTGAGTTCTGAAGATAAAATGAATGAGCTTGTAGAGTTACCAGTAGAATGTGACTAATTATTCGGTAGATGATTTTGAGATGCTTTGATGTTGTGGGATGGGATGGGATGGGATGAGAGACCAGGGAAGGATGTTGGACTAGGTCAGCTGTGTATAATCCAATTCCAAGGAAAAGGACTGCATAGCATAGTATAAGTGTAGTTCAAAAATAAGAAGATCGTAGATTCAAGTTGAATATTCGAACATCTATAAAATGATCACTTCTTGATTCTTTTCCAGATGTTCACAATGGGTGAAGGTTAGTTAGTATTCTGTCTCGTAGCCTGGGGTGCTGAATTTATTAGCTGGATAGTTGGGGATGTATGTGTGATGGGTCGGGATGCTACGTACATGGTAGTACTTGAGATGGGATGGAATGGTGGTGAGTGAGTGAAGGTGTGTGGTGGAAGTGTGTGTGTATGTATATATGTCAGGGGGTGAGCATCTGGTTACTGAATCTGTGGGGCCTTGATCGATAGCTCTTTCTTTGTGCTTGGATGAAGGATTCTTCTTTTGGTATTCTTTGATTTTCGTTACTTTCTTGGGGGGGGGGGGGGGTTCTTGGGGTTTGAATATCGAAGTTATGGGTTGAAAAAGAGAGAGTTGCGAGAGGAGGCGGGGGTATGAAGACGTGCATGGATTCAAAGAGGTAACCTTAAGAGGAGGAGAGAAAATATTGTGAGGATTCAGGAATGAAATTTGCGTAGTGTATGTATTCATTTCACTTTCTCGTATTGGAGATAGAATGAGAGTGGTTTCTTCTTTGAATTTATGTTTGTGAATAATAATCCCAGGGCTTTTGTGGAAGGGTTTACGGATAAATTATGGTTGGCGGCCCCGGGAGGGAAGTATAACGGGAGTGAGGATGAAAATACGAGGTCTTGATTAGAAATTGAGATCATTACTTGTAAGATTATCAGTAGAAGGATTGATTACGAGCTTTGCGACCATTTTACTCGTAATATAAGAGATAATCAGTGGGAGGGTCTCTTTTCTACATATGTAAGTGGCCGGAGGAGGTAATTTCGTCAAGAGGAGCTGCACGAGTGATGAAATTGATGTAGAGATGGTGATATGATAGCATTGGAGAGGCATACGCAAGCAGTAAGTATAAAAAGATAAAGGTACTAAAGGTTTCCATAATAGCAAAATTGAGGGTTATTTACATAGCGGCTTCGAATATTGCATTATTATATTGATCTTTTTTTGTAACGTATGGTTCTTTGGGAATGATTATACTCGATGTGATTGAACCTAAGTCCAGGTCTGGAGTTTGAGCGTAGAGTAAGTGGAGAACTATATTACTGTTTGACTAGGTACTGACCAAGAGTTGGAAGTATAGGATATGGGGATGAGGTATGGTTCGTGATGAGTTTTGATAATGACGATGCGGGAATACTCGAAACAAAGAGAAAGGATGATTAATTAGCTTTATGGTGATAGAATATCGTGTCGAACACACTCGCAAGATTGGGTGAAAGCGAAGGTGGTATAATAACAGAATTTTCGGATTGTTCTGAGGGGAAGAAAAGTCGAATGGATATATCACAACGAATAACTAATATCAAAGACTGGAGGTTTCAGAGTATTGAGAGTATTGAGAGAGTAAAGAATACCTTGAGCCATGGAGATCAAAGCCTGCAGAGCAAGTGGAATAGAGAACAATATTTCTCATTGCTATGATGAATAATACTATAGAAATCTATTGTAAGGAAGTCTTTAAGCGAGAACAACATATAAGGGCAATGCACAATGGAAGAGGTCATCCGTGGAGTTTTAGCGAATGTTAAAGAGCGGACTAATAATTCCTAGTGGCATGTTTGTAAGTTCCCGTTCACTGGTTACTTTAGTGAGGAACAAATTATTGCTAGATTAAAACTAGAATAGTATATCAAATTTGTATAGCATTATTTTCGTATAGCAAGTGGAAGAATGAATGAAGCAACGGGTCTCTTTTCTTCAATATCTGTTGAGTGTTTCCTCTGATATATCCTCCAACGAAAGCTATCCTGTCCTCTTATTTCAGTCCGATTAAATACTCAGCATGAGTAAACGAGACGAAAACGTTCGTTCAAAGCATCTAGTCTTATCACCCTTGTTAGTATATTGTAGTAAAGTAAAGCAAATGAACATGCTTTGGGTTAAATAAAGAAGTGAATATGCATGAGAGTTTTTTCATCCAAGTGGAAGAGTCGAATAATATAGCTGGGGTCTTCTGTAGTCAATGAGTCAACTGGCAAAAATAGCACGGCTGCTATCTCGAACTCCATTGTGTTGTGGTGTGTAGGTAGATGGGGATTGATAGCGCTCATCACCTGTGACCTCTTCAGTCAAAGACTCAAAGTATGGACTTAGGGTAACGAGGACATTCCAGTAGCAAGACTTTAAGCTCGAGTATATTGTCGTGAGCTGTGAAGAGGCGGTATTCTGCAAAGAGTTCTATTCCCTCCCTCCTCCTTGACGAGCCAGGTGGAACAACTAGTTGTAGTCTTGGATGTATTTGTATTGCTATAGTTGATGAAGGGGTTTCTCCATGCATGCAGCGTCAAAGATTCTGCTGTTGAGCTCTAGCCATGCGTTCCTAGTCATCCAACTCCCAACAGGTTCCGGTATTGGTTCCAGTGTTGCTTCCAGTTATTGTGATCCTGTCGTGCCACCTCTCGTGGATGGTATCAAACTCCTGATCAACGACAACACCGGCGTCAACCTTGTCGCTTTATAAGTGCGACTAACATCATACCGCAAGTAACATCTCGCTAGAATTCCCCTCGGAGTGTTTGATCTCTCATTTAGGTGCTCATGGGAGTAATATCTCTTTGTAAGTCATCTCCTTTGGCTTTTCTGGTGTATACTGTGTCAATAAGATGCTGGGAATGCATTGAAATCTGTGGCTTGTACAACCACACTGATTGAGCTGCCGGTTCTAGGCTGTCTTAGGTGTCCACAGGGTCTGAAGATCTCCACAGCCCCGTTGTCGACGTCCGCCTCGCTTTATGACGCCAGCAGGGGTGTTGCTAGACCCAAGAACGAGAAGGCTCCGGTTCGAGCGTATATCCAGCATCATAAACAATCGAGAAGTGACATTGGTCGAGGACAAAATCTCTTGAGTAATCGGGTGGAGAGACCGAATAAAAATGAAAGAGAGTAGATTGGGACACACAAAATCCCAAATCCTGGGGGGATCTTCTCTTTAAATACTTCAAAGAGGTATGACGTTCCTCCTTGATTACTGATCTTAGATCTATCTTTCGATAAGCTAGTATCTGGCTAACTTTAGTAGACGATTAGCTACTAGCTAGTCGTAGATAGAAATTTGATGGTTTCCTGAAGATTATCGACATTCCGGCAAAGCGGAAGTATAGGGCTGTCAAACAATAGCCGAGGACCCGAGATTTGATATAATTCACGAAGTCATATTTGTTACTGATGTTAGTGATACGTAAACTTTTCGAATCATTATCATGATGAACGTCAGCCATTTGAAATGGCCCAATTTCGAATAGACATCATGTAAGAAAATCGGTCGATCAACTCAATTCTGGTAGCCAGAGTATAATCACTGGTGTATATTGACTCGATATAACAATGTTAGTTATGAAGGTCATGGATTACGAGGTGAATTACGTGTCCAGAGTCTAGACGTCGTTGGTGATTTCCCGAGTCAGAATCTAGCGTATAACCGTTGTTGACGCACGAGAACTAAGATCTGTTCATCTGCTGAAGAATGCTTAGTTTGACTCAGAAGGTAGCTGCTGACTACCATTAGGTATGGTTTCTAATTACCGATCTGCTGGTGTCAATTCGACGCCGCCACGCTAGACTTGACGAACTCATGAGCATTGAATTTTTCCAAGCGTGCTATTACCCCACTAGGTATCTTCTGTCTTTCAAACATTTGCCAGAATTGATATTCATTGTATGATGCTAAGACTTGAGCTAGTGCGAAGCTAATGATCTGTGGAATTACTAAGTATACCTACTCACAAGTATTGAGTGACGTCTTTTATCAAATTCCCCACATAACCTTAGTTGTAAATGCCAGCTTGACACGCGACGTCGTTTCAAATCTTTGTGGATGGAAATGTGATTGGGTTGCTGTTGAATACAGTTCTACATATTTCCTCGAACGTGTGTATATTCCATCCTTGATCTGGTTGAATATTTTTGCATCTTGAAATGATACTAAAAATAGATATATCTACGAAATTCTAGCTTCAAATACTGGGTAGACTTATCTTTCGTCTAAGATCTGGGGAAAAGCGATCATCACTAGCACTAAGTGATCTAGAATTGGACTATCTACAAAGGACAAATAATGCAATGGAGGTTGGTTGGAAAAAATTTGTGTGATAATATCAATTTGATCTCTATAAATAGAGCATTTTTCCCGCTCATTATGTTTTTTCAACAGCAGTCAAAACTCAGAGCTCGGAATCCAAGAGGTTCACACAACATCCTCACGAATTATCCATCTTTCAAATATACTATTTGCTGTTGTATTCTTCCCGTGAAGCGCCAAACCCCCCTTTCTCAATTCGCTTTGAAAAAGAGCTTCTCCTTACAGTCGCCGCGCGTACCAACCACCACAACCCATCAATACCCATCGCATATTATCAGCATTTCAGCCAAGAATGGCCTAGAGTGGTATTACAGACTCAATGCATAGTCGTCTAGAAGCCGAATATATATCTACTTTTCATATACAACTCCATCAACAAGGAACAGAATCAAGTTACATCTCAGGCAAGCAACATTGCGTTTCACTATGATGGGATATCGGCTGATTGTGCCAAATAGGAGAACTAGCATTCCTGGAAACATTTATCGATAATCTCGGCGATCACACGTAAATCAGACCCATCCAAACCGTCGTAGCAACTCGCTATGAGCCAGGTGCCCTTTATGGTGCGTGAACATACTGTCATTGCTGTATGCCTGCATCTAATTGTACTGCGTTGTTCTTATTGGTAGTTCCGAGCTTGATTGATCTTTTGCAAGTTTCTTGTGGGGTGCATGTAGCTATGCACTTTGAATTATGCTGTGTGTTACAGTACTTGGTTTTTGTAAGTTGTTACCGCATTCATTACATATCTTCAGCCCAATACCCCTCCTCACGCAAAGCCAGTGCATCTACTTTACCCATGGCAACTTGATCCCGCTAACTCGTGGAGTAGGCAGGACGAGTACCATGTCGTACCAATGAATTAGTTGAGGAGGGGATGTTGAGAAAATATGGAGCTAGTGCTGAGGTGGGACTGGGGAAATAGATTAAATACAGGATGGGACTGCTATGGTAATTTATGAGGGGGATAAGAGACCTGAAGCAAGAAGGCTTTTTTATGACGTATGTAATGACGTCAATTGGCACCGAAATTTATTAATCAAGACTCAAGAGCTAACCAAAATCGATAGATATTTATTAGATAGGGGGCTTAGGAGAGGGACGGAGGGCGGCGTCTCCACTTGGCCATGTCGACCGATATGATCATTATGTTGCAGTACTAGGATTCAAGTATCTACCTACTAGATGGTACGAGACTACGAGTAGATGGAATTCAAATAAATAATGAAGTACGAGTACTCACTCGTACAAATACAAATTCGACGGACGGACAAGACTTATCTACCGGTATGATCGGTACCTTTTTCTTTCTCCGGATAGACATTAGATCGACACCGTCTTGATATAGAGACATGTATAAAGTCTAAAATCTATATGGATCGATACCCAATGGGGACAGATACCTACCCAACTCGATTATCTACTTAGGTACCCGACCTATCTAGATGAATGCTATATCTATCTGTCGATTTATCTTTATCTAGGTAGTAGTAGTAGTGTAGTCACCTACTTGGTATTCATTCATTCAATGGATTCACTCATCAGCGCAACTTGCCAATTCATCTACCGGTGGCCATCCACCAATCTACCTACCTAGGTCTTACCTGCCTCTTCGACATCGTCATCACTCATATATCTGATATAAATATAATATCATATTCATATTGATTTTGTTGTTTTATTTATCCCTAAATCCCTATCGCTTGTTACTTTATTTATCAGACAGCCAATCAATCAAGTCGCCCACAGACCCTCCTTGACAGATTTTATTTGATTGGAAAGCACTAAAACAAAGGGAAAAAAAGACAATTCATCGTCATAAGTACATCAAACCAAGTACATTACCCTAGTCGGCCGTCATTTATCATCCCTCATCCCTCATCCCTCATCCCTCATCCCTTACGAGCATCTCTCATACAACCGAAAAAAAAAGTTCAAAATATTCCAGAAAGAGTCATCTGTTTGATTGATATTGACATACGAGCATATAATTTTTACTCTACTACCTTGTCACCCATCTTTCCTATTATTCTACCTACCTACATTTAACACTTTCGACCCGTTCCCTCATATTCAATTTAAAAGCACTGCCTACAGTATTAAAAATTCACACCATTTATACTTTTTGGTTACATACTCCCTTGCTTGATCACCAATCACGCCGCCAAAATTTCCGATCCTTGCTTATCCTTGAATTTCATTCATATCTTTTCCCCCCTCTTGTCTTGCCTTACTTGTTACAGGAATTTGAATCCGATTACACACCCCTTCTCTTCAAAGTCTCGCAATTTTGATATTTTGTTTATCAAATTATCCGAATTATTTACTTACTAAAATGTCTTCCATCTCACAGGCCATTAAAAATGCCCTTCATCGGGGTATGTCTTGCTTAACCTTTTCAACCCTTTCACACTTCACTCGTTCTTTCTACTAATTTCTACGACAACGGCACCTTCTTCTTTTCTTCAACGCTCAATATGCTAATACCAAATTCAGGCAAGGGAGGTGCAAAGGGCAACGAAGAGACGAAAAAGGCTGCTCCTGCCGCTCCAGCTGTCCCTCAACATCACGCTAAATCAGATCCCACCGTAATGGCTCATCAAGCACACCAAGTTCCTGGAGGTGATGCATATTCAGGGGCAAACGAAGATAATAGAAATAGAGGAGCTCAAGCTGCAAATCAAGCTGCACATGCAGCAGGTCAACAACAAATGGCAGGACAATCTAGCTCGACGAGGCAGGACGAACTGGCAAGACTAGTGGCCGCCTCGAATGAGAATAGCAACCGTTTGCCAAGATATCCTGGACTTGAAAGATGGTCACTTATCGAGAAGATGGGTGATGGGGCATTCAGCAATGTTTACAAGGCCAGAGACTTGGAAGGCCAAGTTGGAGAGGTGGCCATCAAAGTTGTCCGCAAATATGAGATGAACTCCAATCAGGTAAGTACCTTTTGAGATCTTTCATTATCATCCTCTCTTTGATTTTTTTTGGAAACCTTGCCAACATGTGTGGTGTGGTAGGCAGATGCTCATCTTCATCCGAACTTCAACAAGAAGCAACCCAAGGGCGTGGAGGTGCGGAATTATTTTTACTCTCTCCTGTCAACAACATTCCATGTATATCATATTCAATAATTGCTAACATCATACAATCATTTCTAGAGACAAAATATTCTTAAAGAAGTTTCCATTATGCGTGGTCTAGATCATCCTAACATTATAAAACTCATCGAGTTTTCCGAGTCAAAGCAATATTATTATCTTGTTTTAGAGTTGGCACCTGGCGGAGAATTATTCCATCAAATCGTCCGCCTTACTTACTTTAGTGAGGACTTGTCAAGACATGTTATTAGACAAGTTGCAGAAGCGTTACACTATCTTCATGAAGAAAAAGGTGTCGTCCACAGGTGAAGATACTCCCCAACCCCCCACTTTCGTTTTTCGTTTGTCGTTCATTCAACAGCACAAATACTGACGTCATTCTTCAGGGACATCAAACCAGAAAACATTCTGTTCGAGCCAATACCGTTCATTCCAACCAAGAACCCGAGACCAAAATCTGCTGAAGATGAAGACAAGGAAGATGAAGGTGAATTTATCAAGGGTGTTGGATCAGGTGGTATTGGAAGGATCAAGATTGCCGATTTTGGTTTGAGTAAAATCGTATGGGATACTCAAACCATGACACCATGTGGTACCGTAGGATATACAGCGCCAGAGATTGTCAAGGACGAACGATATTCCAAGAGTGTTGATATGTGGGCATTAGGTTGCGTTCTTTATACCTTGCTCTGCGGTTTCCCACCATTTTACGACGAAAGCATTCAGGTTTTGACTGAAAAGGTTGCAAAGGGTCAATACACATTCCTCTCGCCATGGTGGGATGAAATTTCCAAGCCAGCACAAGACCTTGTCTCACACTTATTAACTGTGGATCCCAAAAAACGATATACAATCGATCAATTCCTTCAACACCCCTGGATCAAGGGTTCCGAGGAGCCTACATACGCAGCACTTGATGCTCCACCATTGGCTACTCCAGCCGTTGAACGCCAACGCCAATTGGGTGGTGGCTTGCGAGCCTTCAACCCTGATCTCTTGGAGTCTCCCGGAGCAGGCAGGCGTATGGATTTCCGAAGTCCCGGTGCTGTCAATTTACGGGAAGTCTTTGACGTCGGTTATGCTGTTCACAGACAAGAAGAGGAAGCCAAACGAAAGAAGAATTTCAAGCAAGGTTATAGAGGAACTGCCGCCCTGAACCCCCTCAACCCCATCGATGATGAAGATTTCGATGAGAGCGACGAGGAGAACTACGATGAGAACGGAGTGCCTTCAAAGGCACCCAAATCTGGGCAGTCAGATGTTGCACAAGTCGGTGATGCATTGCGAAATACAAAGTTGAATCCAAAATCCGCAGCCCCAGCTAAAGGTTATGGGCAGCACAGTGCTCAGGTAACTGCATCTGCAAAGAGAGATATCAAACCAAGGAACGGCGCCTTCGAACTCAATCTCGATGGAGCAACTCTACTTGGTCGACGTCACAAACAACCACCGCCAAGTAATCTGAGGGAGTCAATGGTTGCGCAATAGCGTTACTATTGAGAATAGCGAAATTCATTTGTTAGTCTTGACGATCCTTCTTACTGGAACCAAGACCAATTGTGCTATTCAAAGCCCTCTTTAATCCCGACCGCAATTCTATCCCTTTTATTACAATGCATTGAGGCCGCCTCAAACATATATGGCGAACATATTTACATAATTCTGGCGTCAATTTTCTTTGCGGACAACATCATGCCCAAGTTGACCAAGCATGACAATGATCCAATGGCTAAGCACTACATATAATTCATTATATGGGGGTAATTTATTTGTGTCTTTCATCCGTTGGTTCACATTGGCGTTTGGAGATGGGAAATAAATTGCCGGGGGATAATGTGTTAATGACTGGCGGTGTTCATGGACCTCTGATCATACTTTCTTTTTTCACTTCATTATTTCATGCGGCCACTTCAGTTGAGGATCAATATGATTTACTGAACACACGAGGCAGATGAATAAGTTTAGTACTGTCTGCAGCAGTACTATTCATGATACTTTAGATCCTTGAATTCATTCTTTTCTTTAGGTTTCTCTGTTATGCATTCATAAATCTTTTGCGTTGGGGGATTGGTAGGCAGATAAATGGTGCTGGACCAGTAAATAGATTTCAAAGATCAATGGACTTTTACATATTAAAATCACTTTTTGTTTTTATGATGCTATGCTATGTGGTCATTCTAATGTGCAATGTCGTGATGAAGATTTTCATGTCATGACCTATTCCACCAGCTCGGTTTCGATTTAGCTATTCATTCTATATGTGATATCAATGATATCACAACTTTAGTCTCGATAGATCGGGTGAGTTTCCTTCTTCGCTAGGATATCAGAATAATTTCAAGATTTATTTGGATTTGACTCAGGGCTAGGCAAAGCTTGATGTTTGATGAGTTCTTGGAAGACAGACTCGGCAGAGGATGGATGGGGAGTATGCTGAGTGTAGATGCATAGAGGTAGGTGGGTAGAGTGGGTGAAATAAGTAGTTTAGTAGTATAGTAGTGTACGTACGATTCGCTCGTTTACTAATAATATATAGATACGCGACCGCTTGGTGAAGCGAAGCGAAGTGATGTGATGTGGTTACGGGAGGCGAGGTGAGAGGAAGGTGCTAGCTAGCCTGAATAGGTATATATTGTATGATGCATGATGTATGAGAGATCGGTTTTCATGCACTTAGGGGTCGCTCTTAGACTGGCAGAATCCATTTCGAGGTTTCTAGGCGAAGAGGGTTTAAGTCACAGATGTTGAGTTAAGATATGCATGCACTATTTTTACTTCATGTTGGTTGGATGGAAGATAAGGATTGGGGGTGGGGGCGTGGAAGTTGAGCTTGAAGTTGAAGTTGGGATGTTAGGCGATAGGTTGGCCTTATATGTGGATCTGTGATTTTGTGGGTTAGCATACTGTGAGGGGGGCTGATCGCGGGGTCGAGATGGTTACGTGCGACATTTACTTGGGGCGAGCTAGGGGGGTAAGGGATGGTTGGGAGTAGTGTTTAGTGTTCACTTTGGGAATTTTATAGTGTGTTATTGCTTTGTGGGGTTGTAGTAAAATATGATGAAAGGTTTAGGCGCCAGTCGTTAGGGAGATTGTAGATTGAAGTGGTTGTTGTGCTAGTGTGCACTATGTTTTCTTGGGAGGGTGGAGTTAGCAAACTTGGCGCTTTTGAGTTTGCGGAGGGTTGGTTTGATAGTTTATATATGGATTTTGATGGCTAAAAAGAAACTTTACTAATATAGTGTTGTTGAGTTTGGTTTGACAGCATATGACGCAAGAATCAGACTAAGATGGACAGACTAGTATGTTAGCGGCACTATTGTCTTGGGAGTGAGTGTGCAAGTAGCCATCGCGGGGTTGCTGTATGAGCTAGATATTTAGTCCTTGGACTAGTGATGGGGTGAACTTGGAAGGGTGCTGGGGAGTACCCGTAGGATCGATTTCGCGGCTGGAGATCTTGAGTTGACCTTCTGTACGTGACTTGGTCATTGATTGGATTCGTCAGATAGTGATATGAGTTGATGCCTATCTGATATTATGTATAATATAATGGTTCACAGAGGGAAGTTCATCAGAATTATAATGATGAGTGAGGAAAACAGCAAGGAAATTTCAACTTCACTCTAGAAGAATATACCCTCTCATAATTCAATTCCTCTTTCCAACAACGAGATCAAAAACTGTCTTGAATTGCTGAACAGATATGTATTGATATTGCAAGTCGAATCAAGATTCAATCTGCACTCCTAGGATATAGAGATCCGAGATAGACTATCGACGATGAGGCAATCGTGAACTCTTGTGGTGATGATGTTGATGGGCGTTGACTTCAGATTCTCAAGAGTTCTAGAACTGACAGAATATTGACAACAGCATCAAGAGTTCCATAACACACATCACCAGCCAAGTATCAAAAATGGTAAATCTAGAACCCCATTCTAATTCTTTAGATTTCTGACACCAGCGATTAATCATGTTCTCTTACTTGAGATCTGCAAACAATATCCCAAAGTCCTAAATTAAAAGATTCAGAGTTCAACAGAAAGGGCTAGTTCGCTGTTTGACAGCGGCATATCAGTTCATCCGAATCCGGCACTTGAAGACAGGGGAATACTTAGAGAGGAGATTGAAAAGAATGATGTCGAATTGGGATTCCAAAATCCTGATTGATTAGCCTGTGAGATATCTAAGCGCACTATTATACATAGACTTAGTTTTTAAGTGGATAGTATCTGGAAGTCAAACTGTTGTTGTCTTGGCACTATGTATACCTTGATGTCTGAATGGTGGATTAATATTATTGCCATCTGTCAAACCTTTTGACTAGCTGCTGCCAATATTGTTAAAGTCTTTCTGAGTTTCGCTACCACCGACAGTCCCTAATTATACAGATATAAATACTAAAGGCAGACATTGTCTATCGAAATAACAAATCATATTCGTAAGGGTAAAATAGTGTCTGCATTGAATTGAAAATAGACTTGATTACCATTAAGCCGGCCATATCCTAAAGGTATGAAAACTACTTTGTTAGTTTCTCTGCATGTTAACTTGTGTCTGGCATTTTGTTACAAGTCAATTGGACTCGAATTACTTTATTGATATCACAAAGTCTTCAAGAATGGTATTATCTTCTGGAACATTCGGAGCTGCCAAGAAATGATCATCAACTTATTCATGTTGGGAGGTTCTAGTAGCAACTCACAATGTAGGGAATAGAGAGGTTGAGTATTCCAAGTTTAAGATTTACTGGTTTGCACTCTTCCGACACCTTGCCGTGTATCAGCACATAGAGGTCGGCAATGTCGAGTGGTGTTGGGTGACCGGCAATTTAATCGTTATTGCCTACGTGATCGATTAGTATTGGGATTTAGTTGCTAGCTGCTGTTAGTATGCAAGGCATAGATTGAGATGATCTACTTGCACTAAGCCAGGAAAGGTAGTAGATCTACTTTGCTTTTATTCCAAAGCTTTTTGTTGGGTTTACTTAGCAGATTATATATAATCACTGTGTACACGGTACAGTGTTTCATTTTTATTTCCACCTCTTATACAAGACTTTGTACATATTTACTCATTGTTAGTAGATATGCTGGATTTCCATGACTCAATTTGTTCAGGACTATCCATTACCCTGATATTCCAATAGTCGCTCAATTCGAGTGAGTGTACGAGACAAGGAAACACCATTGGGTTGTGTGTATCAACATGGATTTTCCCCATCTCCAAACGTTTGTTCAATATATTTAGTCCGATACTCCATGGACTCATAGATTGAAGTGGCCTACTAGCATGCTCTCTATAATATCACAACGGATCTGGACTCTCGAATCATCACATCTTACGCGTTCAGTATGGCGCGATACTTGAGCATCATGGCATCTGGCAGTATATAGCATTGTAGCAGACCGACATTGGATGGGGAGTATCATGATTTTGGCCCCTAGAGCCGCAGTTTATTCAAGTATATGGACCAAGATAAAATCTATTAATCATCTGCAGTCAAATGCCCGTATCATGATGACTTCACGTTGAGACTTCACATTTTGCCGAAGCAAATCTTATCGGAATCTAATTCTCCAGATGGCTTGAGCTATCAGAACCTTAATGATTTGAAGGATTGAATTCTCCAGAAATATGATGAAATAGTGCTTGGCTAACGTCACTTATGGTGCATACAAAGACGCCAAATGGGTGTAGTGCTTGATGATAAAACCCCAGATATCTTGTGACTGCAGATTTTAAACTATTAAAATTATGAACAACGAAAGATTAATTGGCAGTAGTAGCAAGGCCTATAATAGCTAATTCGTGGTATGATCATAGTGTCATAATTTCAACATGAGATTACAGAAGAAATTCATCGGCGTCGTCATTCTTAGGGCTTTCATAGGCATTTCTCTTCTTATGACATATAGCTTTAAGCCAATGCAATACATTCGATCTCTACCGGAACGCCCTTGGGCAATTGGTATACAGCAACACAACCTAGAGCAACATCATTAGCATGTTCATTCATATCCTTCAGACGTCATTTCAAGCCTTCATCTATTTCTTCCCATCCTCCTATCTCTTCATTAAGGGAAAAGATCAACTCACTTCTTGCAGGCTTGTGCTTGAAGAGCTTCTCGTAGACTCCGTTCATTTCCGCAAAGTTGTCCATGGTAGTCAAGAACACATTGACTTTAACAACCTTCTCAATACTGCTTCCAGCTTCCTTAAGAACAGCAGACAAGTTCTTGATGCAGAGCTCGGTCATGGCAGAGATGCTAGAGGTCTCGAGGGTGAGAATTTCGCCTTCGGGTGTGCATGGGATTTCTGCAGGAGAAAGGTCAATAGAATGTTCCCGGTGGAATGGGATGTTATTCTTAAAAGAAATGGAATTGAAATAAGAGACAAACTTACGTCCAGAGCAGTAAATAGTAGATGAGGTCTTGATGGCTTGGGAGTAAGGTCCTGCTGCTAAAGGGTTGTTAGATGAGCGTGTAAAGGAGGTGATGCTCTCAAGTTAATCAAGTTCCACAGGAATCAGAAGAGGCTTACGGAAAGCAGCGTCCTTGGTGTAGACTGTAGTAAGATCCGACATTTTGATATTAGATTGATGAGATTCGAAAGGTATTTCTCGAGGTTGATTCTTCAAAACAGTTTTTGTACAACAGTAGAATTTATAGTATTTTATCAGCGAGGTCGGAAGGGAGCCGTCAAGCTTGTTGACGACAAGGTGGGGTTGAAGCTTCAAACTTTTGGCGGGGCACGCACGGGCCCAAAGTACACATGCGACCTAACCATATTTGGAACAACGCGATTTAATTGACTAAAGTCAGCTTCAACGACATGTTAAAAAGTTAACTCATCAATACCTCCACGAAAAATGTATGCGACTTGTTTTGCTTTGAAAGTTTCTCTCGGTGATTAATATAATGGACGAACACCCGGTCGGACGAATGATTGATAACATTACGGACAACGCTATCATCTGAAAGGTCGATGTCGACCAAGGTGCACTGCCTCTTTGGCGCATTCCCACACTTGCGAAGATGGAAAATCGCTGCCTATATTGGTCCGCAGATGGGATGAAAACTCGAAGTCGATGCCGCAGGGAACACGTTTTCACTTGAAGAAAATAAAGATAAAAAGCATCATCGTCCACAAGAGATCGCTTCAAAGCTATGCTACTATCTGCTTCACCTTGTCGCTTCCTACCTTCATACGCCTGGCATATTTTGGATATGGCTTTATTGTGCGAAACCTTCTTGCTCTCGAAAGAGAGCTCTCATATGAGTCACAAGCCACTACTCACGAGGACGACTGGAACTGCTAGGAGATCGAACTTATATTGAATACATATATACATTTGAATTAAATATACGAAGTACACCATGTACGGGCCCTCTCGAAGCGAAACCGCCATTCAGAAACATCTTTTTGCTTTAAAGAACTGGATATAAGAAAGGAAATCAAAATTCAAATACGGGGGTTCAATAATTATATCTCAAGAAAGTCACCGCCTATTATCCAGAATCAGCGAGGACGATGATTTGTGGTTCAAACATTTACCTTTTCAAAATCGTATCTGCACGCTTCCAAAGCTGTGATGGTAGCATTGCGAGGGTATCCCAATTGTATTAAATTGCTCACATGAAAACCTTCCGTTGATACGACAGCAAGGTCCTGTCTTCGCTGGCTTTCGGCTGGTCTCGCATTACGTATGTAGGCAGTGGCTGCTTGATCTACCTAGGTCAGTTGTGGTTGGCTTGGTTTCCACAGTTATCTTACATTGATTTTCCATCTTCAAATACGCCGGTGCTTCCTGTCTTTCCCTCTCAACGATACGTCGGGGCCTCTCAGCTTCATAACACCCAAGACAGTCACAGAAGTAAAGATGATCATTGCAATTTTCCTCGAAATCCGGTGTAGGTAATCGTATAGGCCGAGGTGTGGGTGGTGGCCCTCGCTTCACTGGAGGACTTGGGACACGGGGACGATATTGAGGTTGAGTACTGGCTGCAATAAGCTTGAATTGATGGTTTGGAATAGCAGTGTCATTTTGAGCTCCGAATTCCATTCGGTACTGTCGATCAATGGGTTTGTCCTGGAATTTGCGACGATTGAATGCTTGAATTGGAGTCGAGCCAAGGTCATAGTAGGAAGAACCTGCCTTGAACGATTTCGAATACGATGGAATCTTTTTCTTCCCCGAATCCTTAGTAATATTGAGGGCGGTGGTATTGTAATTGTGTCTTGTATCACTTGGATTAATCTTGAATTCGTTGAATTCGTCGTCAGTGGCTCTAGGAGCGAATTGAACAGATTTTTGTCTGGGAGCAGGCGATCTTTGATCCATTTCCGAGAATTCGGCCAATATAGGCATTGCTTCTCTATGGATGGTGTTCCATTCCATTTTGTATGGCGACACCGTAGAGTCGAAGTAATGATGCGTCGGTAAGTTCTTGATACCGGGAGAAGTATCTCCTGACGTTTTATAGTCCAGATCGTTTTTATTCTGATGATCAAGGATGACAGCTTGATGATTGAAGATGGTTTGTTTGATGAATCACCTCAAGGTGATGAGCTGTTGATGGATTGTGTCAAGCGTGCTGGTATTCTGACGAACCTAGATGGAATCATCAAGCGATGATCAAGCCGAGCGAGGGTACCAAGTGTTACTCACGTGTTAATATTTCTAGAAGATTGTTTGAATGTCCGAGGTGTGTGCAATCACTTTGCTGATGATTGTGAGATGAATTTCGATGAAATGTAAGTAGGTGAAGGAGTGTAAGAGAAGGTGGGCAAGATGAGGAGGGGGTTGCAGCTTTTATGGGTGCTGAGTCGAAAATTATGCTAGAAGCTGATTGGCGAGATGTCCCCTGCGGCACATGCAGGAAGATTTCCTCGACCCTACCCGCTAAACCCGTACTGGTACACTTCTCGGAGAAGCGAGAAACCACCGAGTTATATTCCACGAGTCTGTAAGCCCCTTGGAAGGTCGTTTGACGTTTATTCAGATCCTTATGAGAGTGCTTAAAATGGTCCGTGCACAGCTCAAGTGCTCTTGAGTTGTCGAAGATGAAGTTAGTGTCAATTAGATAGCAAGTGCTCTTGTAGAGACTGATACCAATCAATAAAGTTTACTTCTTTGCAGATCGGAATCAAACAAACCGTATGACTTTGCATTCGCTCCTTGCTCGTGCCTTTTAGAAGGTTGTGTAAAGGACCTAATGTCGCCGTCGTATCATTTCTTTCCATTCACTTGTGACGTTGGTTAATCATTCGTCGTCCGATTCGTTCTGGAGAATTTACTGCAAAATATTTTAAGTTCCAATTGTTGGACTGAAGTCATCGACAAGTGTCAAGTGTTAGTTAATCGGTCCTGTGGTATCTTCAAGGTTCGCACTTCTTGTTCATTGTGATGTATGAATTTTGACCGAATACTCAAGAAACCATTCTAAATTCTATATTTCAACTTTGGGTGAAAATGAGATTGTTCATATATTTATCGTGTTGGTCTTGGAGGCCTCCTGGGCTCCCCGCTGAACGCCTGCACGTGGCCCATTGGTCGATTGTAATTGTAGAGAATGGAGATGTCTATCTTCTCATAACCGCGTGATATTTAGCATAGCAATTCTTCTTAATGACTAAGCACTGATCCTCCTTCAGTATCGGTAGGCAATTCAATTAGAATTGGTGAGTTTTTGAGGTTCTAGGCAGCATTGCTTAGTCATCATATGATGTTGTGGTTGCTATCAGCCTGCTTATATAAATGATACATACATAAGCGTGGTGGTAATCTTGCGAGCGTGCCGAGAGGAGTATAAGAGTACCTAGGTACATCTAACTAAATAATCGCTAAGGGATGCTGATTCTTGAATGCGTAATGAACCCTTGATATAGATTTTTATTGATTCCTTCAAGATAAATTAATTCTATTGGCGCATTACCAAGCTAGCCATTTCAGGCCAATTAACCAAATTCACAGCTAACATCATGTGTTACAACATCAACACGTCTCAGAACGATGTAAGTTGATAGTGAGAGACTCGCAGCGCTATGTCATGCAGAATTAGAAAGTTCATCAAATTGGCGATTCTGGGGACAATGTGATCGAGTGAAAGATTTGCACCCATCAACTTCGGACTTCAAGGAGCTCGCATCGGGACATAGATAATTGAAACTCTGTCGGTTAACTATAACATAAGAAAGATCTGAAGCTACCAATATCATCCACTACATCGTCCGAGCATCTGCATATCATCTCTCCTCATTTGCATTTACCTCCCACTTCCGGGTGGCAATTTGATTCCCATCTGCAAATTCTCCATTATCTTCTTCGCACTCTCAATTCCACCATCTAAATACACAGCCCCAATCACCGCCTTGACTGCTCTGCTAATAACACGGGTGTTATCTTCTCGCGTGTCTTCTTTGACGAGCTCTATAATATTGCGGAAAGAGATTGGGACGCTGGGCTGGGGACGAATACATGACGCTATAGTTGGGTAAGCAGAGAGGGAGGTGCGGGAGAGAGTACGGCTTAGTATCTGAGAGGCTTGCACTGTTAGAGAAGTCGGATTAGTATATTCGTGGCTACCGCTCGCTATGTTGCCGAAGAGAACACGGAGAAATTTAAATAAATAAAGGGTAAACATACCTTCAGGAATACTGAACAAGTAAAACTGTTCCCTCATCACCAGTCTAATGGCCATCTCACCTAGTTTCGCCAGTCCTTCATTGCCATCCAAACAGATTCGCATACTTTTTCCAACACAGGTTACACCATTCTTAGGGTTTTCGAGTGCTTCCTCGAGAATATCGGGGTTGGTGAAGGTATAAGAGAGAAAGGATTGCAGGATTGGAAGCCAGTTTCTGTTGGTGGCGGGGTTAGAGTGGGCAACACCACGAGGAGGGAGGCGGATGATGCGGTTTGTCGAGTTTGTGGTGGAGGTGGAAGCTGAAATGATGTTGAGGATTGCATCGCGAGATTTGTAAGAGGGGGAGGGGGAAGCTGGGGGGAGCATGTGGTTTGTTGGGTAATGAGAGAAGGTGGCTGCTTTTGCGAAACTGGTATTCGCCTGTTGGTCGCGAGACTTGTAGGATGGGGTAGGAGAGTGTGGGGAAGAGGGGGGTAAGCGACCAAGGTCGGAGTGAGACTTGATGGAGTAGTTGGTGCTGTTGCTACTAGGTGCTCTAGAAGGAGGGCCGCTAGATGGGAATTGGTGAAGACGTGGGTGAGTATCTTCTTCATACATGTCGTGGAAGGGGTTGGTTTCTCCCGCATCCTCTTCATAACCTTCCCATTCTTCGTGTTGGAGCATGTTGGTACTGTTGGAATCTTCTACGTTGTCTTGATAAGATTGGAAATCTGCTGCCTGTGGAACTTGAGTGCGATAGTTTGTAATTGTATCGGGCATTTCATGTATTGCCAAGGGTTCATGTAAACTTGTAGAGTATGCCAGATGAATTTGATGTCTTTGTCGGGATGAAGAGCAGACTATATAAGTCCCATATGCTGCGTTCAAATGGCTGCTACTTTATCTTATTATTCAAACAGCCATTAGAATTTTAAAGACACATTCAGATAACCGATACAGGAGAAGTGAATCACCAAAATCGACTTGCACGGTTCATGCACTTAATCACATATATCGCAAATTCATCTTATGCATAAGAAAGACATTCACAAAAGAAGAAAAGCACGTAATTTCTGAAGGTGCAAAGAGCCAAAAGGAAAAGTACTGTCCAGTCCAGTGGCCGGAACACTGAACTTTCAATGTCATAGTTTTTGAAGATATAGCTTGGTGCCCAAACGACGATAATTATCTACGATATGTCGAATAATGCCCCCCAGAGCTAGGAACTCTACATTGCGGTGGTAGCATTCAAAATCGTACCATTCAACCCATTTATCATTCAGACCTGCACACAGAGTCAAAAACATGGAGTTTTCTGAACCGATATCATTCCCTATCTCTATCTCTTAATTCTGAGAATTTAGTAAGGGACACAAGTAATCATGGAATCAAGAAGTGGACAGTTTAAGCTTCTGTTCCTTTGTTTTACCAATGAGTTGTGGTTATTAAGATTCTTGTTTACGCGAATTTACTTCACAACAAATAGAGGATCAGAGTGGTGAATAGTGTTATGAGATTGGAGATTAGATTTTGTATCTACACACTCACTAAGTGGCAAGGGGTAAGTGTCCATGAAAAAAGTTCTCCGCGCCAATTAATACTAAGTCAACCACTCAACCGATGTTCTCGGATCATTTCACTTGATCATCAGGAGTGTTGTCCATAAACTTCACCAGCATACACATCAGTTGATAAGTCATGTTGTTATATAATTACAACTTTTCTGGCGCAATAGGAATTCACATAAATATACAGTTGCTTGCATACCACCATGAAAATCATCACACTCATTAAAAACTAGCTCAACTCGAGCAATATTAGAGTATGTTTTACCGAGACGAAACAGACTGTGGAATCTCACGCTCTGGGAAATTCAACGGCAATGGCCCATCATCTTGTGAATTCGAGCCAGTCCCGCACAAGCAATGATCATCCAGCTGCCACATTTTTTCCTTCCAACTAATCACACATCATCTTCATATGTATCCTCAGCTTAATAGTTGCCCCTCTGCCGACTCCCAGTCATTTCATCGGTCCCCGCAAGCTCCGTCCTCTCTTTCGTTGGAACACCCCCTGGTAAATTGTTTCCTTTTCGACTCTGGGGCACTGTGCTAGCATTAGCTGCTTCTGGCTCCGCTGCATATTTCTTCAGATCTTCTAGTGAGATTGCATCTCTGTTTTTTGTTAGCTTATCCTCATGTGGTCCTTTAATCCTTTAACCCTTCGCTCCTGATTTGATAATTGATCTCCCACCACACACTTTCCGTTTCCATCTGAAATTAACCCAGCGGAATTATCTTGGCAGGGGAGAACGGGGATGTCGCCGCAATAGTGATTTCGAAATTGAGCTGAAAAGCATGAACAAGGAGACTTACAAGGCTCTCTCGTGGGTAGCATGCAAATGCACTTTCGGTACTAAATCTTCGTCCTTGAAACCTTTTGCTGCTTCCATTGCTTCTTTCCATCGACTGGCACACAGGCACCATTTCTTTCCTCCAGTCAAGCCGGCATCGCGAAGATTGTTGCCACGGGACGCAGAGAAATCAAGAAAGCTGTCTGTCAAAGTCGCTTTGGGATGCATTAGTTGTGTCTCTTGATGAAAGGAAGGGCGAGGGAGATAATGGAGACATACCGGCAACTGAATGATTTCCGGTATCATCTGGACCAACATCACACTGTCCATTTCTATAAAACCCAGTTCCTTTCGCAAATTGACCGAGAGGCTTGTTGAATACTATTTTTCATCTCCGATTAGAATCTGTCTCTTCCTACTGAATGGTGATTTGAAGCTATCTCGACATACCATTGAGTGATTTGTGAGCTTTTCCAAAGCTATCTGATCGTCCTTCATTTGCCATTTTGACTCTAGTGGTAGAATATGTCTTAAGATTAGGAAAGACTGAACTTCGGAAGATTTGTCGACGAGTTACTGACACAGAATGCATACAAATTACACAAGCAAGTAAATTTGATGTACAAATGGGATTAAATTGAGATATGAAAATTATTAAACAAAAGAGAAGAAGTTATTAGAGTTGAAGTGTTGATGAGTGGTATATGCACTAAGGCACATAGTCTCAGGTCCATGACGTTGTGATTCTGGAATGACTGACACTATTGAACCAGGAACAATTGATTGTAGAGATTCGATCAAAGTCACGAGACATTAATAAAACTTCCAGTTTCAATTTGAGAATACAAAGAGTGATTACTACCAATTAATTGTTCAGAGATCCGAATTAGTTCATTGTCGAAGTTTATTAATGATGTTGCTGGGGAGAGTGCTCCGAGTTATGATATCATTGCTTACATAAGAAAGAAGCGTCTCTGAATTTACACCTGATTTGAATCTGGGAGAAACTGCCTGCCGACGACAACTATAACTTCGGTGTCGCTCCAACTCATGATTGATATTGTATATCCTACGTGTAAGAGAATGAAGCATTTAAGTGAAGACTAACTGGCATCCAAAAGGAGATTCGGAATTGATTTTCATCTCTTCGCAACATTTCCATCAGAGAGATAATGGTAACAACAATCTAGATGGGGATCTGAAAGACCTAGAAATTATTCATGAAATGGTCTTCGCACATGCTGCAATAGCTAAAACAAGAATGAAGAGTGTTGTTATACAGCTATGTACATATGCGATTTAGGATTGTATTGTAGCGAACGTAGGATAGTTCTACCGAGACCAAGGCAAAGAGAAGAGTTGACGTTTGCACCTCTATCAATGTCTTCGTCAAGAACTACAAAGTATCGAAGATCATGATCTTCCCATTTCTTCGTACTTGACTCTACTGCTTTCAACGGAAGAAAGAGCGATGGCATGCCAGACTTGATATCAATAGCTTTTCAATCATTCCTCCTCGTGACCATAACATCTATTACCACATCAGTATGTGTGAGACCAAACAGATTGACCTAGAGTCTTTGACAAGCATACGCACATCACTCCTCATTATTCACAATTCTTTTCTCGAAAAATCACGAATCGGAGCCGATACAGCGAATCTCTTGCAAACTTATTTGCAGATAATTCGATTAATGTGAAAAATTATCACTTGACAATCCACAATCCACAAGAAATGAGGCACTTTGGTGTTCCCGTACGACCTTTCTGCTAGCACGCATCATTACAGCAATTTTTCTACGTGAATGATCCATTCATCCTCCTCCCCGCACTTTTCCATATATCTGGGGATGCCACCGAAAAATCGTGAGAGGGTCCTACCGCTACCACAATTCCACGCCACCGAATAACAAAAACTCAATCAACCAAATAACATTTTGAAAGTTCCAGTTTTCCTGCCTTCTTTTCTTCTTTCCTTCTTCTTCCAAAACTTGGTCACTTACAGAAAGTTCGTATCCGTCGCACGTGGTGTAAATCAAACGTGACGTGCAGTAGCCACTGGTACCTACTTGTTCATGTTTTGTATGCAGGTATCCAGCTGCTCCAAAATTGTTACACCCGAGGCAATGATCGACTCCATTTCAGCCCACCGCATCTTCAAAGATTAGGAAAAAGAAAAGAAAGAATTTAAAACATAAACCATTCATTGATCAGTCGAGCAAAACGCTACATCGCTCGTACGTAGGTAGCTAAGCGAAAAAGAAAAGTCGGGATTTCTATCGACCAAGTGAAGAGGTAAGATTACAAAATTTCGAAAGATTTCCAAAACGTCTGAGCAATCATCAAAACAGATAAAATCGATCGATCCTTTATTTCGTTTCATTTCCAAAGGGTTTCGTCTCGTCTCTCATCTCGTTTCATTCCTCCAATCCTTCCCGTGCAACCACATTTACATTCGTGAACTTATAGATTTACTTGGCATGTTTTCCGGCCAGACGAAAGCGAAGATCCTGAGGCGAGTGAAGATACACTGTAAGGGAAGATAAATTCAGGTAATAATCTGCAGCTGTCATACCAGAAATAGCCACGGATATTCAGGAACGCAGGCACGTCAGCCGTACTTTAATACTTTTCCAAGCCCCTCTTTTCCCGAAGGGTCGTCTAATATCTCTTAAGGCAAGGTTTCGCGGGCTTGCTTTTCCGGAAACCCAGAAATCATCGAACTGAATCCAAATAATATACAATCATGGCAATGTTTCATGCTCTGATAAAATGTGAAAAGTATAGTATATAAATTCAATAAATTTCCCAAGCAAGAAAGTCATAACCATTTGCTGAAAATATCCACCAACATAAATTGTACACCCTCTGTAGCACCAATGTCATAGTACAAAAGTAGTTATTGGCCCTTTAGATCAACGAAAGAAGATAAACACCAATCGAGATTTGATCGCACCCCACTTTTGGTGGTGACAAACCTAGCCAGATGAACCCTTAAAAGGAAATAAAATATGCCTAGTTAGTTGGAGGTGGTACGGATATCTTGGTGCGTACATTTGTCCACCCAAACCACTCGAGCTATTCATTTTCTCCACGCGCTCTTGCAGAGAGAATGGGATTTTAGTCTTTCGCGAGAGTTACTAAATCGAACAAGGTATGACGGGCCGAGGCTTGGGACCATGGGTGAGGAGGAGAGACAGGGATCTAATGAAGAATTGAGTTTTGGAGACTGGAGCTGATGGATATAGAGATGATTACTGATGAATTGATGAACGGACGGATTATATCATATCAACCATCGTAAGTTTTGACATTGAAGCATGAGAAAAACGAAGAAGAGATGTTGGGTAACCGTAAGTTCGGACTGATAAGGTACCAGAAACCTAACAGAGAGTGACTTTAGGTTATCCAGCCCCCAGAATTACCCGACGGAAATATTGAATCTAGTTCATAGTTGACAAATGCATCGATGGTGCATCTTTCACTGCCTTACTTGTTTCTTAGTGTAACGTTAGTTCAAAAATGCCAACGAGGTGCCCGGAAATGGTCTAGGTAACACTAACACCAAATGTTCTCCATTTGAAACCTTTCTGGGCAAGACCATCCGGGCATTTCTAGAGAGAATTTACCTGGGGCATTCAAATCGAAGCGGCATTTATAGGTTATGAAGTGGATGTAAAATAAAGGATCGGAGTCGCCATCTAAATCATCTTGTTGTCTGCGACGGTTGTTCAGCAGGTCCAATAACAGGCAGGCCTGGAAGCAAAAAGCCATTGCGAACGAGTCGGGAGAATCCAATCCCTTCCTTGTCTTAGATGGATTTGCCGAACCTTGTATTCTGAAGAACTCGGGCCTTGAGAGGAAAAAAGTAGATTTCCACACCAGAACGTTAATGTTCGAGATGAATAATGCAATAAGACTGATTAAAATACTCATTCAACTTCATGAATATTATGAGATTTCAAACCAGAAATGAAACTAACGTAATTTATCAGCATATAGGCCATATTAGCATATGGGCTACTTTCACCTCAATTTACACTTTCAAATACAGATTATTCAATAACTACTTTATTATAATAAAATAAATTAAGTTTTTGTGATTTATATATATTTATACTATATATTTTGATTCTTCCAAATAAACTTGTCATTCTCTAAATATATTGATTATTGCTAATAATTCTTTATTATATATTTCTATTAAAAGATTGGGTGGAAGAGGCCTCTATTTTGACTATATTGCTATGCGTATAAGCATATTAATCCTCTCATAATATTATATAAAGGGACTAATATACTTATCTATAGTTCATCTAATCTAGCTCATTTAAATAACTATATTATTAATCATTATATATATTTAGTATTAATAACTTCTATTCCTTTTAATATTCCCCTATAGGAATTATTATCTTTGATTTCTTCAATCTTTTATATTTCTATAATCTCAATTCTAGTATATTCTTAAATCTTTTGAATATTATTCTTATCAAAATTTAGTTATTCTATTTATTATTATATCTAATATATTAATATAATTAATTATTATCTTTTCCTTTTTAATAAAATCTCTAATAAAATAATAATATATATTAATATACTTTGATTGTTTATATAAATATAAGTTTTTGATTAGAGTTATTATTCCTTAATTATTATTTAATAGTTAAATAGTATTTTTATATATAAATATATATTCTATCTTTTTAAGATCTTTAAGTATTTAGGCTAATTATTTCCCTTATTTAATAAATATTATTATTAATATATATTCAGATTTAATATTCAATATTACTATTGAATTCTGCTTTTTATTAATTTATAATATTAGCTCTCTATAAAACATAATAATTCCCTTAGAAATACTTTTTTAATTATATTGATTATTTATTTAATCTACATTAATAAAGATTTTTATAATATTTACTGATAAATTATACTCCTTTGCGATTTGATATTATATTCCCTTAGGCTTGTATTTGAGTTTCTGAGTAATTATAGCCTTCAGATATTATATTAAATTTTTTATTTTTATTTTATAGTATTTCACTGATTTTATTATATATTATGATAATTGATCTAATATAAAGGAGATATTTAGTTTTATATATATTATTAAATAAATAAGGTTATTTATAATTTATTAATATTTAATAATATTAATTAATTTATTATTTTCTATAGTTGGTTATAGATATAAGTAATTAATAATAAGTATTTTTTTAATATAATATTAAATATATGAAATTCCGAATTTTATAAATATAATTTTCAAATATTCTTTTTAATTTAATATAAGTAATCTATTTGCTTGATTTTTTATAATTCTAATATCTAGAATCTTATTAATCTCCCCTAGATTCTTAATATTAAAATATAAGGAGAATATTATAAAAAATTAATTAAATTGATCTTTTGAGATTAAGAAAGTGATTATATTATTAATATAAATTAATAAATTGAATTATTGAGTAGTATAAATATATAAATATAAATCAATAAGATTTTAAATAAAGTTCTAATTAATTAATTCAGATTTTAAAAATTAATTTCAATTTTGTTCAATTTGTTTAAGATTATATAAACTCTATAATATATATAAAATACATTTATCTAATATATTAATTTTTTTAAAATAATATAAGATATATTTTCTTCTTGAGATAGGATTCTATAAAAGTATTCTTTATATCAAAATATTAGTATTCTAAGTTTTCCTTTATAATAATTATTAAGAATAAGCAAAGTATATCAAATTATATTATAGAGATAAAGATTTTATTATAATCTTTTCCAAAAACTTAACTAAAACTTTTTATTATTAATTATATTTTGAATCTCTCAATTTTATTATTCTTTATCTTTATTGTAAATACTTATTTTATTAAAATAAGATTTTCTTTTTTTAATAGAATATACTTTTCTTAAATATTATTTTTGATTAATAAACTAATCTCTTTTTAAATAATTTATTTTTATTTTTCATTATATTTAGGATTCGAGATTACCTAATTATATATAGTAGAAATAAGGATTTCTAGGATCTATTTTGTAAAGAAGGCTATATTCTTATTTATAAAATTCCTCAAAATTATTTAAAGATTTTTAAATACTTTTGTTTTAATATTTAAATCAATTCTTAATATAAAGAGTATAGAGATTATAATATATTCAATAGCGTTTTTATTAGATTTATTAAAAATATTATTATTATTATTTAAATTAGTTTTTGAATATATTTATCTAACTTATTATTATTTTATTTATATTTTCGAAAAAAGTATTTTTTAGGGAAATCTATATTTATAAATATAATTAGAATTTCTATTAAAGATTTATTAATTTTAAATATTATATTTAATATTTCTATTTCTTTTATTTTTAGAAATAGAATTAGTTTTATAAATAAATTAATCTCTATAATATTTCCTTTACTATTTTTATTGAATTTTTGAATATTATTAATTTTGGATATACTAAGAATTATAATTTTTAGGGATTTAAAGGTAATAATATTTTATAGAGATTTAAATAAAGATTCTTATACTTTTTATATCTTATAAAATTTATTTCTAGATTTTTTATTAAAAATAATATTTTTTGTATTTTAAAATCTTAATATAAAGTTTTTTATTCTTAAGTTTAAATCTCCCCCTTTTTTGGATTTGTTTATAATTATTCAATTTGCTTATATAATATAATCTAGCTTTAGTAAATATATTTTAATATATTTATTAATTATATATAAATATTCTATAAAAATATTTATTTAAATTGTATCTTATAATTTATTATATTATTGATTTTTTAAAATTGTTTTTAAATTAATATATATATAATACTTGCTTTTTTATATTCTATAATAATTAATATCTAGGATTAATTTTATAAATACTTTAATCAAATTAATAATATTATTATTAATAATCAATTCAATATTTGTTTTATTTCTATAATATATATTATATTTAATAACTTTATTTTAAAATTCTAATAATAATTTAATCTCTTTTAGTATAATTCTTATATTAGCTTTAATAATATTAATATTTCTCTTAATAATTTTATTCTAATAAAATAATATTATAATAATTAGTTCTAATTGGATCCCAAAATTTTATTTTTTAATAACTTAAATTAATTCTAATATATTATTAATTTAAATAGTTATTATTTTATTATTAATATTAAATTCTAATTTAGTTTTTTATTTCTTTAATTTTGATATAACTTTATCTTTTGTTTTCAAAGTCAAAATTTAATTTATTTTTATTTAGTTATTTATAATCAATAGGAAATAGTGATTTTCTTATAAGAATTTTGGGAATAGGTTAATAATATTGAAATGAATAAGCTTTAATCTTTTTGTTTTATAGAAATTAAATTATTTTGGAATTAGATTCTTTATTTTAGTAAGTATATATACTTTGTATACAAAGATCTTAAATGGAACTTTAATCAGTTTTTCTAATATCATAACTTTATAGAGATTCTATATTTTCTTTAGATTAAAATGATTAAATTGTTTATACTATAATAAATAAGTTTCTAAATTCTTTTTAATTTTATTTAAAGAAATGTTTAAAATAATCTTATTTGACTTAATATTACTAATAATCTCTATATTCTATAAAATAATGTTTTTATATTCTTTTATAATATTCAAGATTATATAAATTCCTTTATTCATTTTTGTTTTAATAATATTTATTTTATTCTTTTGAAAATATATATAATCTAAATTGAATTTATTCTTAAATCTAGTTTTATAGATCTTTTTACTAGAAAGGAGATTGACTTTTAATTCTAATATATATAATATTTTTGAAAATAAAATTATATTATTATTTTTCAATTCTATTATAATAATATCTATTTGATTATAATATATAACTCTTTTATCAATTTTTATTATTTTCCTTTTTATCTTTTTGATATTTCTAAAAAGGGAAAGTTGA
Source organism: Botrytis byssoidea (assembly GCF_014898295.1). Lineage (NCBI taxonomy): Eukaryota > Fungi > Ascomycota > Leotiomycetes > Helotiales > Sclerotiniaceae > Botrytis > Botrytis byssoidea. Next base: position 639,464 of record NW_024065843.1, read on the forward strand.
TTAGATATATATAAGGAAGTATTAATATCTATATATTAATGAAAAGGGATAATCTTACAAATAAGCTTTTTGGATATATAATACTCTTTATTATCAGATTCTTCTTTACTCTCTAATAAATCAAGATTAATTAAAAGACTTTCACTATTTATAAAATGAACTTAATTGCTTTTCTTAGAAAATAATATTTTGATTATCTTTTTAAATATTATTCTTTATTGCTAGATTTTGTAATATTTGTAAATCAAAACTTATATAAATAAAAAATCTTTATAATTATATAAAAAGTATTTTTTTTACTTATATAAATAATAAGCAGGGGGCTTTATATTATTATTTTATTTTTATTTTCCAAATAAACTTAATCCTTTATATTTTCCTTATCGATTTAGAATCACATACTTTTTATTAATAATATAAGCTTATTCTATTTCTTTAATATTAAGTTTTTTAATTATAAGATATTTAATCTTGTTTCCCATTACTAATATACTCTGAATACTCATAATATTAATTGTTGTTTGATATTCGTTTAATAAATTTCTAATCAAAACTAAGAATAAAGCTTTATTTCTATATAAATCTTTAAATATAGAATTGATAATATCAAATTTGTATTAATATTCTTTTAGTTTATTTTAGGCTTTAATAATAATTATTTCTAAATGACTAATGAATTTAAAAATAAATGTTTGAATTATTATTAAATATATATTAATTATAATATTATTAATTCTTGAATACTTTGATTTCAAATAGTTCTATAATATTCATATTATATTATATTTATTAATAAATATTTTATTATTATTATTAAATAATCTGTATATATATAATAATATATTAGCTTTATTTTTTTAAATATTTGGTCTTTTTATTAAAATTGAATTTAATATTTATAATTTTGTTTTCTTTAAGAATTGAGAAAACTTTAGTATTATTAATTTCTATTCTAATTTCTTTAATCTTAATATACTTTTATAATATGAATTTAATTATATAAAACTAATTCTTTTTTTTTAATTATATTTTTATTTATTAAAATTATTAATTATAAATCTTTTAAATAAAATTCAGGATACTTTTTGTTTGCTTTTTGGTTTTATTTATTTTGATATTTGTATAAAGAATTTGCAAGATTTTTTTCCCTTTTTTCTATATAAATAGATTTATATAAATTGTAAATATAAATATAATTAATATTATATATTTTTTTTATACTATATATATATTTATTTGTAAATAGTACTATATATTCTTTTAACTTTATAAATTGATAGTAATAATGATTATAATATCATATATTGCTTATAGGGTAGTATTATATATTCTTCAATTTCGCGAATTAGATTATAATAATAATTACATCAATTATATCCAGAAGCCATATTAACCAGGTTTTATAATCTATTAAAAGATTGAGTGAAAAAGGTTTCTATATTGATTATATTGCTATACATATAAATATATTAATCCTCTCATAGTATTATATAAGGGGACCAATATTCCTGTCTATAATTCGTCTAATCTAGCCTGTTTAGGTAACCGTATTACTAATCACTACATGTGCTTAGCACCGGTAACTTCTATTCCTTTTAACAATTTCATAATTTAATTCAACTAATAATAGTTTTCGAAAATAGAATATAATTAATTACTATTTCTTATTTTATTCTAATTGATTTAAAATTATTTTTATAACAAAATCTAAGGAGTTTATTTTTATTATAATTTGCTTTTTAGAGTTGAATATTAATAATATTAGTTTTTTTTACAATTATTTGTTTAAATATTTCAAATAATTATTATATCTTAATTATTCATTCAAAACTCTCTTAATCCTTTTTAATTAAATTAATTAAAAATATTATAATCCTTAAATAATCTTTAATAAATATTTAATAAAAGTTAACAAATCCTAGAAAGAATTATATTTCTTTAATTATATTTGGCTACTTTTATTCAAATACTATTTTAATCTTATCCTTGTTTATTTTGAATCTTTGATTTGATATAATAAATCCAAGAAATTTTGTTTCTATAATGTAAGATTTATATTTGCTTAATTTGTATAATAAATCTATCTTAACTAAACTTTCAAGAATATTACTAATATCCCTAATATATTAAATCTTATTAATTAAGTATACTAAAATATTGTTTAAATAGTATATATAATAAGTATTTAAATATTATAATAATATATTATTTATAAATCTTATAAAAATAATTAGTATATTAATTAATTTGAATAATATAATTTAATATTTATATAGCCTATATCTTATTTTGAAAGTGGTTTTCTATTTCTTATTTTCCTTTATTCTAATTAAATAATATCTATTTCAAAGATTTATTTTAATAAATATTATAATTTTATTTAATTGATCTCTTAATTTTGTAATTAATAAAAATAAATATTAATCTTTTTTTATAAACATATTAAGCTTTTTATAATCTATAATTAATTTTTAAATACTATTCTTTTTAGATATCTATATAATTAAACTTATTATTCAGAATATGGATTCCCTAATTTATTCCTTAGCTAAATGATTATTAATATATTCCCTAAATATCTTTAATTTGTTAATTAATATTAAATAAATTAGAATATATACAAATATCTTATCTTTCTTTAATATTATTTTATAATTCTATAGCTTATATTTTAGTAAAGTCTTATAAACCTCTAATTCCTTAAATATATATTTGTATTTTCTGTATTATTTTAATATTATAAATTCTTTTATTGTAATTATAATTTCTTATTATATTATTAGTTTTTGTATTTGTAGAAAAAATATACTAGTCTTTACTTTTAATAAAGGATTTTAGATTAAATATTCTATATTATTAGAGTTGTTTATATTCAATTCCTCTTAATATATATCCTATTCTACAAACATTTTAAATATATTCTTGTGATTGTTTTTGTACTAATCAAATATTATTGTTTTTTATAACCAATTTATTCTAGGATTGTATATCTTTAACTATAATATTCCTAGGATAATCTATTATTAATTCAATGATATAATATTAAGCTATATAATCTTCGAATATTGGTTTATATTTATTTATATTGATTATATCTTTTATAAAACATTTTTGTTAGATTCTATTAATTGATTATTAATTAGCTATAATTAATAGAATTATTGTTTTTTTTGGAGTAAAACTTTTAAGTATTCTATAGTCTTTAATATAATAAAATTTCCTATATTTTCTGAATTTATTATAATCTATTATAATTATCTATTTATATTGATTCTATAATATATTTGTTTTATTTATTCTATAGTATTTAATTATAATATTTCTTGATTACTCTTATTCTCCTAAATGATTTTGTTATTTAAAATTATTTATTAAGGCTTTTTTTTTCTAAATAAATAATATTTGTTTTTGATTTGATTTTATTATTAAGTAAATTCTTTTATAAAGTGTATTGATATATCCTTTGGGAGATTTTTATTATTATTTCTATCATTAGTAATAGTAATATAGCTTAAACTTAAATATAATATTCTTTTTCAATCTTTTTATATAAAAACAAAATATAGCTTTTTTTTTAATATATAATAATAAAAGATTTTCTATAATTCTTTTTAGTTTAATTATTTTAGGTATTTATTATTAATTCTCTTTATAAAGGATGAATTTGTAGTAATTCTGAATCAGAGGATTTAGTATTAATCGATATATCTAATCTTATAAGTCTTATTTTCCTTAATATTTATTATACTAAGGTTATAGTTAATAGTTCTTTTATTAGTGTTTTTGAATCTCTAAATATAATAATTTTATTAATCGATTTGTTAGATTATCTATAAATCTCTTTTCTATAGGTCTTTATTTATTTATAAAAAGCATTTGATTTCTTTTTCTTTGAATTCTTTTTTAAACTCTTTTTTTTCAAATTCACCCCCAAGTTTCTTTTTGTAAGTTAATAGTAGTATAGCTAACTCTGCTTTATTAATAACATACAACTATAATACAAAAATGATATTAAATTGGTTTTTATTAAACTTATTCTTAAAATTACTTTTTTTTTTCTATTTTCTTATTTTGATAATTTATTACTTAATATTCTGCTTTTCTATATTTAAAGTATAAATAATTTTATTGTTTTTGTTTTTTTTCTACATTATTATTCCTAGTTTTATAATAAATAGTATTTAATTCTATAAGATTTTTATATCTTTATAAATTATAATATAATCTATTCTTATTTTTGTAATAATATTCTTACTTATAATTTATCTAAAGTTTATATAATTATTAAATTTATTTATATTTATATAAACAATTATTAATATTAATAAAACTTTTAATTAATTTGTTTAAATTATTATTCTTTTTTCTCTATCAAATTCCAAATATATTTCTGATTTGAGTTTTTTATAATAATGATTTATAATAGTGATATTATTCTATTTAATTGTTTCTATATATCTTTGAAATTCTATAATATATTTCAATACTAATTCTATTTATTTGAAATTAAAGATCTTTTTTATTATTATTTCTAATTTATTAAAGTTTCTAAAGATTCTATAAATCTTTATTTTGAATTCTTTAAAACTATTGAAAATAATTCTTATCAGTTATATATATTTTTTATTATTATATTCAAAATAGTTATATAAGTATAGCTGAATTTATTTATTTATTTCTTTTTAAAGATATAATAAGACTTATATATTCTTAAATTCATTTTTAATGAATTTGTTTTGATTAAATCTAAAATAGATTTCTAATTGTAATAGGAAAATGTTGAGTTTCTATTAATTTTTTTGATATTTATTTAATAAAATAATCTTGAATATTTTGTTAATAATAATCTCCTTGGGAGTATTAGTTATTTCAATATTATTGAAATTGATTATTGAAATTTGTTAGCCTTTAGAAGAATTATTAGCTATCATATTAATAATTAATATTGAATTAATATTTAAAGCAGAAAAGATATTCAAAGTGTTACAGAAGTTATCTCTAGAATTATATAAAAATGTCTAGAAATCTTTTGAAATGATTTAAATTAGATTTCAAATAAAAATTCAATAAGGTTATAACTATTTGTAATTCTTGTAATTATAGTATGAAATTAATAATTATCTTAAGCATAAAACTTTATATTATAATAAACCTATTCCTTTATATAAATCTTTATTTCCTAAAATCAATTAATAAATCAATCAATTCAACAAATCGATTAGCTTTCAATTATATAATATTTATTTTATAATTTCTAATAAAGCTATTGTTTATCTAATTTGTATTTATTAATTAATTTATACTTATTAGATAAATAATAATTGCTATTTAACCTATATTTATTAAATAATCTATAACTACTGAATATCCCATATCTATTATAAAGTAAGTAGTAATAAAAGATAAATATTTATCTTTTAATTACTAATTATTTATCTGGTTATTACTATCTCTAGTCATTCTTTAATTCTTCTATTCTTATAATACTGTTTTCATAGATTCTAATACTAAGACCTAAGGTTTATCTTATAATCCATATTGCGATACGAGTACCTTCGTAATACATATCAGTATGCGAGTCACTTATTTTACATACAAAATTCGTTTGTACGTAATCATACACTTTCTTTATTTATAGATATAATTTTCTGAAAATTTGATATAAAATATTTGAATATATAAAAATTTTAAAAATCTAATTAATTTTAAGAAATTCGAATTTATAAAGTTGTTATTATAAAAATAGTTTTTTTGTAATGAAAATTGTAACAATTTCCTTTTTTTTTAGAAAACAATAAAATTATTTTATAAAAATTAGATTAATAGAAAACCTAGACTTTAATTTTTTTCTAAGATCTTTTATTCAAGAAAACAATAATTAGTTATTAAAATATTAATATTTTAAAAAGCTTGATTTAGATGGTTTTCGAAATAACCCGCATACTGATATAACCCGCATACTAATAAAACACGTTACAAAAAATAAAATTATCAATTCTATACTATAATATTATATACAAAACATTATATATTTTAATAATCTTTTGAATACTTAGTTTTTTATCTTTTTGAATAACTTCAATAATAAAGAATATATAAGCTTCTTAATTATTCGAATTTATTATAGATTATTAATAAAATATATATTGAAAGAGAAAAGTGTAAATTGAGGTGAAAGTGGCCTACATGCTGATATGACCCATATGCTAATAAATTACGTTATATACACAGGCAATCTTATTGTATATTCCGGAGGTTTAATCATCAACAGGTGAATATCAGAGAATCATCCAAACTATCCTTGTTAAAAACCAACGACAATTGGGATCTAGGGATCTGGAATCCTTGAATGCGAATCGTTCAAGTCAGGTACAGTTCGGCAGCAATGCAGTGCAGTCAGTGCAAAAGACTTGAAGATGGCTACCTTAACTTAAAATAAGTCCCAGGAACTCGAAAAAAGAAGAGCTGAAGGCTGTGTTCGTTGTTCTTGGCCTGACACAGTAAGCGCAATCGTAAAATTCGGTACAAGATCTTACGGTTTTCGAAAAGTGGCAGTCAGCAGGATCTCTGAAGCTCTTGTTCATCTCTTCTGGGCTCTTCTTGAAACAAGTATATCATATTCAAGCCGTCTCTATATATCCAGTTCGTACTCGACTCGGGAAAAGAGGGTTGAGAGCTTGTAAGAAAGATGGGTCAATGTAGATAATACCCGAAGATATGAGAGGGGACTCAAAGATTCACGGATATTGTAGGGGAGATAAACACCCGCAAAGACACAACAAGAGTGTAGCATTATTATCTTGAACTACGAAGTGAAAGCAACATACAATCTGAATAGCTGGAGGACTTGAGTTGCAAAGGTGTGGTTTGGAAGGTACCCAGGTATACATGTAGCAGATAGGTAGGTAGGGTAGATAGCTTCATGCTGTAATTTCTGTTGTACCAGAAGAGGAAAAAAGTAATACTCAATAGGGTTATCGAAAACTTTATATAAATAAAGTTTGGTTTCATGGTTCAGTGTGTGTTACCCTGTTTTTGCCACCAACAGGCGTTCTTCAATCATGAGTGTGGTTTGATGTCCGCCCTATGAGAATATTACTTGGAATGAATGAGCTGTAGCACAAGATTGGGTGTACAATTCACAATATACGATGCATCCTTACTAAATGACTTTCCATACCTAAATGATATCCCTGTTCATGCTGCAACCAAGAACCCCAGTCGGTGAATCGTACGGGAGAATCATGTACGGAAGTACTAGGAAAGGTAGTGTAGAGAGGAAGCATGACTGACTATCGAGAGTGACTTAAATACCTACTGAATGACCTGAGAAGAAAGCAAGCAAGCCGGCCAGCCAACCAGCCAGCCAGCCAGCAAGAACTTGCATAACGATAACAGCAACAATGAATGATAATAATAGCATGTTCTTGATGAAAGAGCGGTAGGAAATTGATATAATCTTTTTGTTGTTCTACCCCCCTTTCTCCTTTCTAACTCTGCCCTTTCTTCGTTTTTTTCTCCATCTAAATATATGAGAAATCATACAATACGATCCAGTATTAGTATTCTCTTTATCTAGGTACTTGGGTAATACTTTTCTTACTTTCCAAATAAATCAAAAAAGAGGGTCTCACATTGTTAGACAACCCAAACATCCACACAAATATATCCACGCTTTTCCGAATCACCCTTAGTAAATTTAGTTTGTGCACCTTGTGCACTTTACAGCGAATCAAAAAATGATCTGAGGTGGAGGCGAGTTATTCTAAATACCCATGCAAGCCCATAACCCAGCCCAGCCAGACCCAGTTTAGCTTCTCCAACACAAAGGGCTGTTCATGTCTCTCCGAACTTCCATGCCGTAGAGATTCCTACGACTTCACTCTTCTTCCAACTTCATCACCTAATTGATTGTAAGGTTGATTCATTCATACCAGATAATTGTTACTATTCTATTCTATATGTAATCGAACTTCGAATCATTCATTGCGAATTGTTCAAAGATTCAGAGTGGTCAACTTTCATTACCTATGAAATCATACTCATTCACCCTTTTCGCTGGTAGATGAACTTGTGATTCGACTTCATGCTGAACCTCATTTAAGAGCGATCCCTGGCCAGAGCCAGCAGAACGAGAGAGAACGAATACACCTTATAACCTCAAAATCTTATCATCATACAAACAAAACCACCTTACTGTTTCAACCCGAGTTGTTCAGTCAAATCCACAAGATGTCTCCATCGTTAGATATTCCCCAAGCCGGCTTGAGGCTGGAGAGTAATCCACCCTCCAACAAGTCTGCCACAAATGTTACACCTGCTATTGGCTTGACTTTGAGCAATGCAATGATCGAGGACATGATCAAATGTTATCAGAATAACAAACCAATAGAATTATCATTGGGTGGACATCCCGTAAGAGATCCCGCTCCTCATGGTTTCTATGATTTTTGGTAGCCGAACGTCTCCAGCGTACGGCACCAATTATTCATGTTTGACTATAATAACAATAGTATCTACTTGATTGTGTGAACAGAAAACAATTGCTAACTGATTTCCTTTTCTGCAAACTAGAATCTGATATATGGCAACAAATCTCACATTCTTTCCACTTACCACGATCCATTCCAATACGAAGTATACCAGACTGCGGATTCCAGCGATACGGACTCGGACCACTTCAATATGTCGAAACCACAGGTACTCAGTGAGCTTACCCTCGCCAACAAGAAGTTATTGGGGCCAGGTGCGCAACCTCGTTACAAGGCGGAAAGCATGAAGACGAGCAAGAAGCCCACTTCGGCAACTGCAGGCGAGGATACAGCGTTAGAAAATTTGAGGGAATCGATGGCCACAGCTCAAGCGAAGAAAGATGGGAATACGTGAGTAGTAATTAGATTGCTGCAAGTGGACTAGGGAACTAACCTCAGTAGTACAAAAATCATCAATCAAATCCCTGGAAAACGAGGAGCCTCCAAGGTCACAAGCAAATCGAAGTTCCTGGGCAAGGGGCTCGGAAACGATGCAACCAAATCGATGCCAGTCAGTCCCGCCCTTTCTGGCTTAGGAAGTCCAGCTTTAGGCGCGACTAAGTCTCTCTCCCAGCAACAAGCCGAGAATGCCAAGAGCAGTAGGAAACCTGTAGTCCACCTACTGGCCCTCGAACCAATGTCTGAGAAGGAACTCAATAACCGAATTCCTGGTCCAAAAGATGACCTCAAGCAGGCAATTGCGAAGGTAGGAGACCTCAATACATCGACTGGAAAATGGGAACTCCGCAAAAATTACTACAAAGAGCTCGACGTATTCAACTTCAAATACGGAAGCGACGCCGAGCGTCAGAGAGCAATTGATAATGCGGTTAAGATTTTCGACAAGATGAGATTGGGCTTATCGGAACCTGAGTGGGAAAAGCTCTTGCCCAAATCGGAGCGAGGAACTGGAAAGTCCCTTAGTAAGGTGCAAGCTTCAATTACCAATAGCGCTGCTGCGAAATTAAAATCCAACGACGAGGAAGACGTATTTGGCGATAAAATGGCTTCAAAGGTGAAGACTGAGACTACAACCAGATCAGCTTCAGGACCACCAACAACTAAGCCCAAGAAACTTAGCGAAAAAGAAGCTCAGGCCAAAAGATTACTTTCTAAGAATCCTCCAAAAACAGCAGCAGCCACTATGAAGTCGAAGGCCGTGAAGAAGGAAGTTGAAAAGCCAAAAGGATCAGCGGCAAAGCCTCTTTCTTCCCAATATGTTGTCGAATCCGACGAAGAAGAAGTTCCAATCAAGAAGCCTCAAGTTACCAAGGCCCCAGTCAAGAAAGAGAATGTCAACAGCAAACGAGGTCGTAACGAAGAAATGGATTCTAGCGATTCGAGCTTACCTTTAAGTAAGAAGATCAAGAAGGATACTACCAATTCACATCGAGTTTCAGATGCTAGTCAATCATCTCGTCCAAGCTCCAATTCTACGACCTCTTCTTCGAATTCCTTCAAAGGCAAAGCAAACTCCCCACAGAAATCATCACCTTTGGCTTCCTCGCCACCGACCAATGCATCGGATTTCGGAAATACATCTTCTGGTGGTCGATCATCGACATCTACTTCTCCTCCCAATCATCACACTTTGTCCAATACTCGCAACAATCGATCACCTATTCATAAACGCCACCAAAAGTCATCCAGTGTTGCCTCGTCAGTCTCATCCACCGATAGTACCCGCCGTTTGAGACCTGGTGTATTGGACTTGGCCGAAAACTACAAGAGATTTTATCCTATCTATCTCAAGCTTCATAATGAATTGGCAACATCGAGGGTTAAAAATCCTATAGAGGAAGAGAAGCTTCTCGCAATGCATGAGCGCCTGAGCGACTTGAAGAAACAGATTCTGGAGGGGATCATCGAAGAATGAAATGGCTCTGCTTCACTTCTCATTTGACATGACTGAATCGGTCTTTCATTACATCGCTACACATGCGATAATTCTCAACACAAAACGACTGCTTTGACTGCGATTATACTATCCATTTACTGCACACACACACACACACACACACACACACACACTATACACGACAGGTGAAGCGGCAGGCTTCTCAATTTATCTGTTTTCTGCATATGGAGTAACACGGGCATTTACCACGGCAGGCAAAACCGAACACTTTTCAATTTCATTTTACTTTCTTGTTTTCACAAAATTTGAGATTTTTTTTTACTTCTCCGTGGATGGAGCTTCAACTAAATACCCTTTGGGAATGGACACGGAATGGATTCGGCGTCTTCTTTCTTTTATTCATTTTTTTTCTATCTCTGGAAGTCAATTTGCTCCATTGAATCAAAAGGAGTTTCTGGGTCATCTGGTTTATGGATATGCCTCAGGATGCGAATGCGTAATGTGGATATACAAGTTTGGGGATAGGCATTTAGGACTGGGTTTGGAATTGGGTGGGGGATGAATGGATGGAGAATTGCACATTGCTGAACGACGGGAGGATGATTGATATGCGGTTACTGCACATATGGGGATTGCATTTGAAGATGGAGATGAAAGACAAGATACAGGTCAAGACACAGATACAGGTGATTATGGGGAGTAATTACATATGCCCCAGAGAGAGATAGGGGGGAGAGAGAAGTGGATTTCGGGATGCAAATTCTTATAGCAGAAGCCAAAATCAGAATAAAGATCAAATTTGATAATATATGATGGTTGGCATGTGAATGCTTATGTGATGTAAAAAAGTCTTGCTTTATAATACAACTTAATGTTGAATTCGCTCATCGAGGAAGAGTGGGATGGAAGGAATATTACGGAGGGGGGTGGGTAAGCGTGCAGATATTATGGAAGACATAGTATGATATGATGTAACTGTGAGGGAATAGAAAAAAGTGGAATGATGAGCTGATATTGCAACATACATCGTAGATTCCTGTACCTAGTCACATTAATCAGCTACACAGTAGCTCCATATATTTGTATTTAATTCCACACAGCTGAATTGAGTATAAATGTACTGAAGTCAAATGCGTCCAGGTAAACCAGGGTATTGAAGTTACCTACCTACCAAGGTACATCCGTACACATCAAGATTTGTCGTCAGGATCCTCAAGCGAGCACAGCACAGCGCGAATACCGATAGACCGGTACCGACGGACCGGTATCGGTATTGTGTTGCAGCTGAGTTTTGGAGCTGGGGTTTTTGTTGGAGCTTGGTTGGAGCTGAGGTTGGAATTTGCAACGGTCGTGTTGGTCTTGCTTGGGATGGGTAAGTATACGAGGCGCTTACGCTTATTTCGATCAGGGGAGGTTTGATCTCGATTTTAGAAGTCACATGGATGGATGTATGGACTTTGAAAGGCCGTAGAAGCCGGGGTATTGGAAGTGCAAAATCTTGGATTTGGAGTTTGCAAAGGAACGGAAAATAGGATATGATAGGAAGGCCTGAGTCAATTGAACTGGGTTGTGTCGTTCGAATCAAAGTTGGCTGCGGTTGCTTGAAGTATCCCGAGAGACATTCTATGACCAGAACACAAACAATACTTGACGAAATTTTATGCCCCTGCCGATCGATAATACTCTCTCCTTCGCGCTTGAAAGACACCGGCGTTTGGAAAGTAAATATATCGATGGTTGGCAGACAATGAATTTCACGGCTGGTTATTCGGCGATCAACGAGAGCCACACCGCAAATTGCACACACAATTGCTAAGAAATCTGATTCAATTTCTCCTGATACCATAACTTATCCGACAATTGAAAAAACAAACTCCAGGGCCAATTTGTGACGTCCTTTCCTAAACACCGCTTCATCTCATTACTGATTGTCCTCTTTTATATCCTCTGCATTGTTACATTGAAACCTTTCTCAAAAAAGTAAGAGCTGTTCGTGCCGTTTGTGAGCGAAATCGAAATGTTTATTGGGTCTTGAAGAGGAGAATCGCGCAGTGGCCGAGATAGAAGTAGATGAAGTGTTTCGTTTCTGCGGCGAAAAAGTCAGATAGGAGAAACAACTATTTTGAGGCTTAAGGGCAAAATACCATGGGTGACAAATGATCCAAAGTTTCGACCAACGATACAATGCCATGTTGGACCTCGTTTCTCATCGAACTAATTTGACAATTAAGTACCTCGTTCATTGTTTGCTATAATAGCGCGAGCTTTAAGTACGTACAGCTTTCTTGATGTATTGTGCGATATCCTGCAGTAGATCATGTTAGCACATGAAAAGGGGATCGAAACAAACAATATCATACCTTCTCAACCGAATGTTTAGCCATAGCTTGTCGACCTGTATATTCCATTAACATCTTATGGATACATTCATACCGCCCCCGTTGTGATTGCATCTATAGGATAAGACATACAAACTTCAATAGCCTCGTCTGACATGTCGTCGCTCTGTTGAATAGTTAGTAGCCGTCGCATATCATCGCAGAGAGTATAAAGAGCGCACCATGTCGACCGACTTAATTTGAGCTGTAGTACATCATAGTTAGTTAGTATACTACCAAAAACTCCCCGGAGCGGCCGAACAGAAGTTTTAAAAAGTCGGGACTTATACATACCTGCCAGGGACTCTTCAGCTGGTTGTTGAGTGGCTGCCATTTTGTTTATTTGGATTTTGTGCGTGTTGATCTGATTTTCTATATGTGTAATTGCAATGCTTGTAGAGTTATCGAAATAGGGAATTGTCTCTTCTAGAATACAATCGGAAGTTGTGGAGAAAGGAGGAAGAGAGAAAGGCTGATAATTTAGCCGAAGTTTTGCAATGCAAGTGAGAAGGTGTTGCAGCGATCCAAAGACTACCTAGGCAATCTATTGACAAGATCTGGCTCACGATAAAGTTATCACAAATAGTGAGGGCGTAGGTAGGTTAAGATCTTAAAGTTGGATGACAAATGTTGATGTATAAGTATAATTCACTTTATTGGAATCAATCATAGAGAAGTTGCTGCTTTTCAATTTTTTGATGATGATGGCCATAGGTATTTATTAATACCTACCAAGTAGTACGTCGTTCCTATTGGTTGTACCTCTGTCTAGATTTCGTTGCGGATTTTCTTGCATCAAGTGTTGAGCACGGCTCACCTTGCGGCACTGCTCAATTAAGCTCAAGGCTAAAGAAAAATATGCTAGAGTAGCTCCGCTGCGGATATCCTTCCTAAGAAAAAAATATTTTGATAATCGAACATTCTCATTTCTTAGCCTACGAAAACGTAACTTTGCGCCATCATAGTCCATCACATCAAATCAATGCGCAGATAAATTACGAAAAACACAAACAGTTACAATATCAACGTTTCAACATGGCCTCTTCTCGTATATTCATAAAGGGACTTCCTCCAAATATCACCGAGGATGAGTTCAAAACGCATTTCGGTGCGAAGCAAGAAATTACGGATGCAAAATTGATCTCTCACCGACGAATCGGTTATATTGGATACAAAACACCAGAAGAAGCTGCAAAGGCAGTCAAACACTTCAACAAATCATTCGTACGAATGTCAAAGATTGGCGTGGAAATTGCCAGACCTGTAAGTGATCCTCGAGAAAAACATCAAATTGTGAAGAGATTTATACTGAGATCGTGAAAGATATCAGATTCATCTTTACCTGTATCGAGGAAAGCACAACGTGAACAAGAACGGGAAAATAACAAGCTGCGGCAATTGAAGCAAGATGCGGATGCAAAAGTCTCTGAGAGCCTGAATGCTGGAACCAAGCGGAAACGAAGCGATGTCGATATTGCAGATCCCAAGCTACAGGAATTTTTGGAGGTCATGCAGCCGGCCTCGAAATCGAACGCGAATATGTGGAAAGCTGGGACCATGGATACTGATATGGAGGAACCGCCAACGAAGTTACAGGCCATTGAAGTGCCAGAGGGAGAAAGCGACGACGAATATCAGTCAGTACCTAGTAAGCCCAAGAAGGCTCCTGCAAACCCCATCGAATCAAAAGCGCCTATTGCACCGATCCCTTCAACTATTGTTGCCGACAGTGCCAACCAAGCGGATGAGGCGATGGTCGATGCACCTTCCAATGAAGTTGAAGCCACGGATGATGATTGGTTGAGGAGTCATACGAATCGTCTATTAGATATAGTGGATCCGGAAGATATTATTCCCAAAACACAAAACTTAGACGTCAAGGATGTTGAAGAGGTGGTTGCAGGAGAAACAGGACCCAATACAGCAGTTGAAGATACGGTTGCCGACGAAGCACAAGTCGTAGAAGAACAGACGGAGAATTCACCTTCAGAACTGGATACGACACTTGAAATGATCAAAGCCAGTGGTCGACTGTTCGTTCGGAACTTACCATACAGTGCAACAGAGGATGATCTTCGGAAGCACTTTGAACAATACGGAGCTTTAGAAGAGGTAAGCAACGAAACTTGTCGACATGTTTTCTTTTCCTTCCAGCTTTATGATGAATATCCAGATAGGGACAGCTTATGCTAAAGGCACGTGATGTGAACTGGACGAATATTTTAGTAGATGCTTCGTGTTTTCTGAAAGCTATCGTCAGCCATTTTCGTGTCTGTTTTGATTTGTTTTAGTAGGGCTCACTGACCAAATTTTAGATACACTTACCAGTAGACGCCAAAGGTGCCAGTAAAGGATTTGTCCTTGTACAATACACAGATCCAAATGCTGCTGCTGAAGCATATCATAATGTCGATGGCGAGCCTTTCCAAGGAAGGTTGCTGCACATATTACCTGCTGCAGCTAAACGAGATAACAAGCTAGACGAGTTTGCGATAGCAAAGCTTCCCTTGAAGAAGCAAAGACTTCTCAAGAAGAAGGCCGATTCTTCCTCTAGCACATTCAATTGGAACTCTTTGTATATGAATCAGGATGCAGTCAATTCATCGGTGGCTGAACGTTTGGGGGTCTCGAAATCCGAGCTTCTTGACCCAACTTCGGCAGATGCTGGAGTCAAGCAAGCCATTGCTGAGACTTCGGTCATCCAAGAAACTAAATCGTACTTTGCGAATAACGGAGTTGATCTTGATGCGTTCAAGAAACGTGAGCGTGGCGATACAGCCATTTTGGTCAAAAACTTCACCTATGGCATGACTCTAGAAGAACTTCGGAAGATGTTCGAAGAATTTGGTCAGGTCATTCGTGTTCTCATGCCCCCGACTGGTACGATCGCAATTGTTGAATTTGCACAGCCAACACACGCAAGAGCAGCATTTGCAAGCCTTGCATATCGACGTATGAAGGACACTGTACTATTCCTAGAAAAGGCGCCCAAGGACCTTTTCACAGGACCTCCACCTGCTCAACCGGTGGCAACAATCAACAGGAATGCGGACAACGCAGCAGATCCTAAATTATCAACATCTGATCTTCTCGAAAGAGATAGTGGCGTTGAAAATGTGGATACAACTACATTGTTCGTCCGTAATCTCAACTTCAGTACTACCAGTCAACGTCTCACGGAAATTTTCAAGCCCCTTGATGGCTTTTTATCGGCACGCGTTAATACAAAGACGGATTCAAAGAAACCTGGCCAAGTGCTTAGTATGGGTTTTGGCTTCATCGAATTCAGAACTAAATCCCAAGCACAGGCGGCAATCAAAGCAATGGATGGATACACACTTGACAATCATAAGTTGCTGGTTAAGGCGTCGCACAAGGGAGCTGATGCTGCTGAGGAGAAAAGGAAAGAGGACAGAGCTAAGAAGTTGGCGGGCAAACGTACAAAACTCATTGTCAAGAATTTACCGTTCGAAGCTTCCAAATCGGATATTCGAAAACTGTTTGGGACGTATGGGCAGCTCCGATCGGTGCGCATGCCCAAGAAATTTGATCACTCAACACGTGGTTTCGCTTTTGCAGACTTCATTACGGCTCGTGAAGCGGAGAATGCACTAGAGGCTCTCAAGGATACCCATCTTCTTGGCCGTCGTCTGGTAATCGACTTCGCTTCCGAAGAAACTGTTGACGCAGAAGAAGAGATTGAAAAAATGCAGAAGAAAGTCGGATCTCAAGTCAACAAAGTTGCCTTACAAAATCTTACCGGGGGAGGTCGCAAAAAATTCAATATTGAAGGCAACGATGCGGATCTGGATTGAGGAAACTTATTGTAGGTATTTATCAATAATTCGAATATTCTACTAAGATCAAATTCCCTGGATATATTGTTCGCAAAAAATGGCAAGCGTCTATCTCCCTTGCCGAAGCTATATACGAACAATTCAATGGCACCCCTGCAGATAACCCTCGATTGAAACCCTTTCACAATTGAATGGAAGGGAGACTATTTACTTAAATCTAATTATTGGTGGTCCGATATTCAGCACTATAGGGATTATTTTTCGCAGTAAGTTTGAAGGTACTTTTGAAATGATTTCGTCATCTCATCAAGTTCTCTCCGCCCCCGATGGGCGCCATACAAAAACAAGAATTATCATCATTGTATGTAATGATTATCCACCTTCCCGTTGCTATTGTGCTTGGAGTGTTCATCACAATCATACTCGTAGGCTCTAGAAATATTGGTGCTGAGGAAATTGCATGCTCGAGCAAATGAAGCATTCCTCACGTTGTTGTGACTTTCCCCGCAACCTGATTTCCTTACGTCTGTGAGATCAGAGGTGGGGCTATTTTGGTCTTTGAGCTCTGTAAGCTTTGTGGCGTTTGCAAACGTTTACCTGAGCTATCAATGAAGGTAGATCTGGCTGATCCCCATCGAAACAGCCCTGCATCCTGGCCATATACATTCAATCTACTTCGCTTCCTTAATAAGCCATCAGGACATCTTCTACTTCATTCTTAATCTGTTGACATTCCCTTGTGCAACTTCATTCTAAGCTTTCCGCTGCCATTCCTCCAAACATTTTTTACTGTAATCTTGATTCTTCGTCGAGCAAATACGCATTTTTCCTACACAGCCTACCTCGACTTTGGGTGCAAACGCTCCACTGACTGGAATTTTGAACCCGTCGAAGCATTCTCGAACCTAAATCACACCATCTAGTCGATGGAAGATCCTCGTAATATTTTGCCATCAGGATACACATCGCAACAGCTTCAACTGGACGATTCCAGTGGGCTGTCAAGGCTCAAAGAGCCTCTTTCGGATTCTGCAGGTAACGCTCAGCTTCACGACCTGGCGTCGGGGAGCTCATATCATGATAACAAGAGGCATCACATGAGAGGCCAAGAAAGGTCAATGTATTCTATGCCTACTCTGCCATCGCAGCCTCTGCGCCTGCCCGCCGGCAATACCTTGGAACTTCGAAAGCGGCACAACCGGCAACAGCGTTTCAGTAGACATAGTAACCGCAACCCTATAGTTGATTCGCCTCAGTATCAAGCATACCGAGCTCGAGCAAATCGGGATGGAAGCACCCAAGGTGATTCGAAGTGGCCGGTTGTTCTTGAGGATGCATTTCTTGATGGTTAGTAGAGTTATCATCAATGTGAAATAACAACTGACAAGTTCTAAGCTCTTCTTGCCATCCCTTATATGGGAAGACGGAAATTTTCTTTCAGGGGCAAGCCTCATGGTCGGAATGAGCTCATCAAGGAATATCTTTGGATAGCATACAAGAATACACTTCTTCCGGGGCAGCGTCCAGATCCAACTATGATGCGTACAAGGAAGCAGGTCTCTAGTCACATTCAGGTTTTGAAAGGCTTCCTGACTCCTCATCCTGCACTATGTAAGAAGTGTACAGCGGAATATCTGAAACACAATCTAACGCTTCTTAGATCAACGTCTCTTTCCTCCGAATAAGGGTCCTAAGAATGGTTTCGAGGATTCATTTAAAAAGGACCCTACACTTATAGCACTATCGCAAGGTCGGCTACCTAGTAGGCGCCACGATCAATATGACGCACTTAATCAAATAATACTCAGCAATCATCATCCAATGAAGCCTGCTGCATTTTGGTTGCTCATGACACCATTTGCTGTACCAAATGAACGAAACGGGGTCATGAAAACCGAACAAGATCTTCGAAGAGATGGTCTAGTACTCCATAGATACTCGGGTTTATCGTCATCGAAGCCCCGCGGAAGTCTTGAATCAATCCTTCACTGGCGACAAAAGTTCCCTCACTTAGCACAATTGCATTCTACAGATGATCTGAACTGTGATATCATTCATATGGATGTGTCGTTGGATCTCATGAAAACTCACGCTCCGGATAATAGTGAGTTGTTGACTCGCATGGAGGTGTCCATACCTGGCAAT
The DNA here is from genome assembly GCF_014898295.1 of Botrytis byssoidea. Taxonomy (NCBI): domain Eukaryota; kingdom Fungi; phylum Ascomycota; class Leotiomycetes; order Helotiales; family Sclerotiniaceae; genus Botrytis; species Botrytis byssoidea. The sequence continues at coordinate 658,173 of NW_024065843.1, forward strand.
GATTTTGCTGGATCTAATTGGCAGTCTGTGACGAGTTTGATTAAACCCGCGGATCTTTACGGTGACCCTGTAAGAGATCCTGTGCTAGAAAGCACGGCATTGCCAATGACTGTCCTTGGAATGTCTGACAACGAGACCCGAATCAAAGTCGCCATACCTGCTGAGACTTGGGCATACACATTCACGCAGCTCATGAACCTCCATTTTGAGATTGAAAAGAAACGTCTTCCACAATCATATGGTGGGAATGGATTAAGTCGCCCTTCAAACTCTATTCGGGAATACGTTGATCAAATTTCAATGTATCAAGAACTACAGTCCTCAGCCGGGGAACGAATGCCATTTATCCGGCGAGCCATTCTTATCTGGACATTTCATAAAGCTCGCATTGGAGAGGGAAATGACACCACCTGGCGATATGTCGACCCCGCTCCACCACGCCACATGTGCATGTCACCACCGCCACACCCTCACCAGAATCTTCCCAACCTCGAACACTATAATTCCTGGCCCGAATCACCTCTTCATCTTCAGCAACCTAATCTTCTTGACTCCTTTGTTCAAGGCCTTGCTACCCCCCCGCATACAGCTAGTCTTCAATCTCCCTTCGATACAACGGGCTATACATATCCTGCTCAGCATTACGACATGTCTAACGAGAATATTAGTTTCGTGTCTCATGCGACTGTCGACAGTGAATCAACACTGGTAAACGAAGCCGATCCTACGAATCAAATCGATAATTTTCTAAACAATTCCGCAGGGGTTAATATGGGAGCTTATGGAGACGTGAGCGGCCATTATTATGGTCATATACCTGTTAATACAGTCAACGCTAATGAATCCTTCGATGCGGATCCAGCATGGGCAAGCTATTCTGTGCCGGCTAGTACCCCTTGGGAACAAAGTGAGGAAAATAAGGGGTTGGCTTGGCCAGATACAAGTATACATATTCAACCTGCCATTAAACACGCTTGGAACAATGATACACAAGAGGAGAAACAAACACAGAGCACATGGAATGGAGATGATATTGATGTCAATGGTGTAAATGTTGACGGGAGGGACAACATGACGGGTAAACATGCGAACGAGATGCCTTGGTCGGATGTGGTGATGAGTAGTAGTCCGAGCAAACAAAACGGAAATGGATATGTTGAAAGTAACATTGAGTCAAAATTGTTACCATGGATTGAGCAGGCCACTGCAGAAGAAGAAGCACAGGCACAAGCTAGGAGAAATGCAGTGGACTACGGGAACGGTGTTGAAGCTGTGGATGTGAGTGCGGATGTTGGTGCAGATATTGGAGTTGATGCTTCCGGTGTAGAGGTGCAGATGGAAGAGGAAATCACCGCAGAGGATGTCAGTGAGCGTGAAGATACCATTGCGAGAGAGGAACACTTCGAACATCACGGTCACGATACGTATACGGATCATCATTTACATCATAGGCACTATCAGCACGAGCAATTGGAGCAATTGGAGCAAGCGGAATGGCCGCGTAACGACGAAATTAATGGCGTTGAGGTTGGAGTCAACATCGGACATTCTAATGGATACGGTTTCGAACATCTGGAAGAGAGCGTATCGGTAAAATCCTAATTCTAAAATGACTCAGCATCGTGCTGTCCCATTTTTTTGTAACAAATATGTTTATTTGGAACTTGCATTTTTTTTAGGCGGGCATGGGTTTGAGTCGATTTGTTGGAATGTGGAAACTCTTTTCTTGGGATCTAGCTTTTTTCGAACTCATTCATTTACTTACTTACTTCTATCTACAAATAGTTTTTAATATTCATTTATTCATTTATTCATTTGCTTCCACTTGCTTTCTTTGATGCATGGTACTAATAAATTTTTTAAGGTAATTTCCTGGACTCGTCCGTATTTGGTGAGGCCAGGAGGTTGCCGTGAGGTGAGGTTCGAAAGGGGTGTGCATTGCCTTGCTTGGTGTTGCTGACCTCGCTTCGGTTGGTACTATCCCTTTACCAGGAGTAATTATTGTTAGTTCACATTGTAGAATTGACTCTCTTGGTGGGCAATTGAGAATTCACAACGAGGCGAGTTGTGTTATAGTAAAAAATTCCTGCATAATATGATATATGTCTACTCTAATTCTACCTTCAAGGTCAAGATACTCGAAATTGCTTCTCACAATTGGGAAGGGACGGCCCTCAATTCAGCCAGCAGGTGTAGCCCAGAGCTGTTCATACTATCATATACTTTCACAACTTTATCTTCTCATTATGACAACAACATCGAACATAAACCCCTCTTCAATATATTCCAATCCATAAACTTACTCATCAATAACTGTATCAATTGATATCCTAACACTCTTCTCAATGGACGTACAAATCTTCCTCAAAGTGCTTTGCGACAAAGGCACGCGCCCCCCATTCAACTATTCCGAAAGGTATATCCGGAACACATTTTTCGTTTACATTGAAGAAGGAAACCGTCTTCAAGGAGCTTCGTTAGAACAAGAAGCCGAGGCAGTAAGTCTCTGGACTTGGGAAGATTTGTGTAAGTGTCTGAAGTAATGGAGATGTGAGGTTAGAGGCTCAAATGATGATGTAGTTGGAAAAGAACCGTATCCAGAACCGATATGGTTAGCCAAGAAGGGACGTCGTTCCTCGGGACCGAAATCGAGAGAGGAGAGTGATGTGCCGGCTTCTGCATCGGAATTGAAGCCGGAAAAGAAAGATGATGTGCCAGCTTCTGTCTCTGGATTGAAGTCGGAAAAGAAACGTGGTATGCCAGCTTCTGTCCCTGCGCCGAATAATGCTTCGCTCATATCGAGGGTGGAGTTTCTGAAAACTAGGATGGGTTTATGGCATTATTTGGGCATTGCGGGTATGGGGGTGCTTTTGGGTGGACTTTTTGGAACTTCCCGTGCGAGGGACTTCTTTGGTCAGTAGGTTAATTGGGGATTTGGGGATTTGGCAGATAGGATGCGAATGGGCATTCATTTAAGGGATGAAGTATTGTTTCATTTTGGTTGTAAGATGATGCACCGGGTTTGTTGGAAGTCACGAATCGAAGGCTTGACTTGTTTGGTTGTAGGTGGAAATTGTGAGATAGGTGACATTTTTGCATGAATTCAGATGTTGTCATAACTCTGTAGCGTGGTCTAATCGGTGTTCAAGTATGTATAAAATAGAGTCAGGGTATCGTGTCGGCTGCTCAAAAAGTGGTATTAGACTACTAGGTAGTTACAGCATCCCATTAAGGAAATAGCAGGCATTTATTCGCTATATCATTGCTCTGATATCTGCTATACATGTGCTTGCATGTAATCGATGTGTTCTTTTTTCTTGAAATCATTTCATAGAGAAATCCTGCGTCTTGGTTCAATCTTTTGACCACTACATTCTAATCATTTTTACTTGATGGAGTACTTCATTCATCATTATAGTGATTTCCAGGAATCGTTGACCGCAACTGATCGATTAGAGTCCCATATCACAGGTACTCCTCTAGTGAACACATGATTATGATTCTGCTTGTTGCCTCTTTTTTTCTTTTTTCTTTGGTAGAAGCGAATGATGAGAGGAAGCGAGATCTGTGATCAGAACGACTCTCCTCCCAGCTTCCATGTATCCAGTCTGAACATTTAAAATCAACTCTCTTATTTTTAAAAGTGAATTGATCACTCGAGGTTGAAATGTAATTCTGCCCACTACAAAACCATTCAGATTTTCATATCAAACAATTCAAACCTTTGAATCACAAACTCATAGATCGACTATTGGTCTATCACAATGGAAGTTTACAAAAGTGTTTACGACTTGATGCTCTCCAAAGCAATCTACTACGGCTATGTTAAACAACAAGTACATGATATTTTAACTGAAAGTCATGATCGGGTCGATCTAAGTATGCTCAAAAATATTCCAGATGCGGAGAGATATTGGATGGCAGAGCGATGGACCTGGGAGACACTTTGTCAGTATCTCTTGCTCGATCAACTGGGTGAAGATACAAATATTTTCGTAGTTGCCGACGAGTCGGATGAATTTCCAGGAGAGAAACCCAAATGGAAGAGAGTGACCCATTATTTGAAGCACAAATCACCAGCGACGGGAGAAACACCGAAAAGTACTCAAGTTGAAGCCAGTGATTCAACTACATCGCCAAATTCAGAACTCGAAAATCGTCTTACTGCGCGACCACAGAATCTGGACGGCAAGACTTCTGAAGTTAAACTTTCTGTGCCAAAAAGAATTGTTTGCGTCGATACACGTCCCGAGGTATCTGGCGGCAAACAAGCTCCAAAATCAGCAACTGGACTGCTAACAACTTCATCAACATCGTCTTCATCAGAGAGAGAGAGTCAAACAAATGACAGAAGCTCACCTAAAACTCTGAAGCCGCCATTGGGAAGGATTCCAAGCTCCCGGGAAGACTTTCATTCACAATCCCTCCGCTTGTTAAAGTAAACCGCCTGAGGAGAGCGCCAGCCTCAAAAAACTAGGAGAATTTCGGTGACCGATGCGCAAGAAGTTCAGTGTACTTCAGATCTTCAGGAAACCATTCTGAAGATCTAACTGAGGATGAAACCGAGGGCATTTTAGCAAGTGAGTAACAATCGAGAATGGATTGGAAGAGGTTTTCGTTTTGATCCACTCTTTGTTTGACGAGGAGTGAAAGATATCTGCTACGCATCAAAAGATCATTCCATCACTTGAGTTATATCGATGCAATTTATTGAGTCACAAGAGATCATGGTATTGATATCACCGTGATAAGTGATAAAAGAGTCCAGAGACTGCTCATTTAGACCTTGTCATATGTAATGCGCAGACTTATATAGAATAAAACTATTTCTTGCGTTGAAGAATGCTGTCTTCTATTTTTGCCAAGTAATGTGTATTTACTCGATATAGATACGTTTGTAAACGGCGAGCTTGTGAGAATGATGTTAAGGAACAATTCATCTAGTGTTTGATGATACATGTGCCATCTGAAATAGCAACAGCTCCATCACTAGATTATATCATATGCAGAGCTTTTTTGAGAATCTAGAGAACTGTGGGATACGAGTTGGCTGTCTCCTACCTGGAGTTATATAGTCAGGCTCTCTAATGTCAAATATCAAGAAGTCCACCTAATATGACCGATTCGAACTTGTTTCAATGTGAGGACGTTGTGTAATCGACACAACTTATCTAGGTCAAAGATAGGGTACGTGTTGGACTAGGAATCAATCACTGAATACATTTCCAATGATACTTTACGGCCCAACTGTAAGAAATTTCGAACATGGAAATGGACATCACAGGTGGGCACTTTGGGGGCAGTCAAAGGAAGCGAAGGGGTGTCATTAGTGATTGCACATGCCACAAGTTAATTACCCTTGTACATAATTAAGTGGATAATGCAAATAAGGCCACTCCACTTTAATTCTTTCGTCATCATAAGGCTGAAAAGGCCAATCTGGCATTTGCTTTCACTTCAATGTTCAGTGCATTGTTCGAATTCGATCTTCAACGACCGAATTGCGACACAATCAGCAATATAAGTGGAACACTATCTGGAGCTTCGAAATTCCGATCTGAACGTCGTTATGCTCTCTACCGGTTTCACAGATGTGCCAGTAACGCGAAGCCTCGTCTATGGGGTTGTCGCAACCTCACTCCTCGCTAGTATCACAGATTCAAAGCATTTTTTCTACATACAAGCAGATCCTCATCTGCTACGATATCATCAGTTATGGCGGATGCTTAGTTATCAACTATGCTATACTAATTCGACAGAAGTATTCTTTGGCGCGTTAACATACTATAATATGAGAGTGGTGGAAAGATTATGGGGATCTCGTAGATTTGCTGTGAGTTTCATTCTTTTATCTACCGTGAATATCTGCTGAAAATAGAATCATAGTCTTTCCTGATATTATCGTTCTGCTTCACCTCGATAATATCGCCAATCTTGCTCATCCTTCTACGACCCCTTTCCCTCTACACGATAAATTACCTACCCGCAGGACCAACTGCTCTTATATTCGCTATCCTAGCCCAATACCATGCCGTTATTCCACATCAATACAAATACAAAGTTGCAGCTACTTCTGCACCTATGACCGAGGAGAACTTTGTAGGAGTTACATTCTCGGATAAATCATACATATATCTCCCCGCTATTCAACTTGGTCTTTCCCAATTTCCAGGCTCACTGATATCTGCAATGGTCGGCTGGATTATTGGTTATTGCTGGCGAAACGATGTGCTACCAACAGCTCTCACGCGATGGAGATTACCAGGCTGGATGGTGGGCGTTCAGGTCAAGAAGAGAAGCGAAGGGTTTGAAGGAATGAGGAGGAGATTGGAGGGAGAAAATACAGCGGCTGCTACCGGATCGGATGGTCAGTCGGGCGGAGAAGTTGGAAGAAGGAGAACTCTGGCGAATCAATTTATTGACCAATTTCGGGGGGCGCCATGATGTTTCGTTTAATTTAAAATCTCAATGAATTTACATTACATCCATTCCTGCTCCCAGGATATCCGACCTGCCGTCAAGCTGTTGATGAGCCGATCACAGCAATCTGTGAGCCATCAGATACTCCCGTCTGTGCAGCTTCAACCGAAAGCTTGATATCGACCATTGGCAGGGCTTTCACAAGACTCTAAGAACAGAATTGTAGTTCCGCGAAAGACACTAACAACTATTAGACGCTCGATAGTATCAGAGATCATGGAGAGACTGAAGATGTTGCCAAGACAGTAAATTCTCTCATCCATAAGGATGGTCCATTCAGGCTAACTACTCCAGGGCTGGAGTCATTACCACAACACTGACCAATGTCTGTTCGAATATCACTCAAGCCGTTCAGGAATGTCCCGTCATATGGTCGAAGCTATGATATGTTTTAGCAGCGCTGTATCAGTATCATCCAAAGCATTTTTTAGGTCAAGAGCTATCCCTGCGATACTGTTACTGAAGTTTTCGACGTTGGAGGAGCACAAGGTCACATTTCTATCGAACTGGCACAAATGCATTCTAAACTAAAAGTTGTTCTTCAAGAATTGCCGGAAGTTGTTGAGGGAATCGAAAAAACTCTACCTGATAACATGAAAGACAGGATCGGAATCATCGCGCACGATTTTTTCTCTGATCGAATCATTCAAGCCGACGTATATTTATTTAGCCAAATCTTTCATGATTGGCAGGAGGCTTATTGCATCAAGATACTCCGAGAATTAATTCCACAGTTGAAACCTGGTGCTCGAGTCATTTGCTACGACCATCTACTTCCAGAGCCCGGCGCAATACCCTTGCTTAGAGAGCAAGCTGCGAGGTATGTTTATAACTCGGTTTCTCTACCTGTTCCGTTTGTAATTGCAAAGTCTTCATGGTAGATCTTACGGCAGTACAGGGATATGGATACGATCATGCTTTCTCTCTTCAACTCTCGCGAGCGCGATGCCGATGATTGGGCTACTTTGTTCCAAGCGCCAATCCTCGTCTTGGAAAGCCAAAAGCTTGGATTCCAGAAGGTAGCAATTTAGGCATCATTGAAGTGGTGTGACAGGGGGTTAGTAAAGGCGCACAAGAATAATTATCAGCATCTGTTATGCTAGAATGCAATAATGCCTGCAACTGGATACTCTCAAAAGTGATGGGCCTGCCGGTTTCACATGGACATCAATGGTATCAGAAGAGAGACATAAGATAGAGTGCGCTGTAAAACAAGCTTTGCAACTCAGAAAGCTAGTAGGCACATAGCAAAGAATGTTCCAAGACACCATCTCTCTGTATTCAATCTCCTCAGCTCAACATCTGCTACACCTTCTGCGACGCATGCTTTATTCGAGCCTCTGTCTTCCAGATATAGAATGAACACGTCGACGGCCTGTTCAAGAACAGCCAAAATTTCCACGAACCCAGGCTAGTTGAAATTGTATTTTCGCGTTGGCGAGATCCAGCATTGTGCAAAGGAGTGGTGTCGAAAAACGGACCTCTAAGTAAATTTGGATCATATGAGTATTGGGGCAAAGGAAAAATGTCCCCAATAAAGAAGCTGGTTCACCTACAAACTACTACCCTGATGAGGAGGTTTGTGGTGATTGGGTCAGCTCAGCTGTCCTGATTGAATCACGGAGCAGGTAGCTGTGCTACACAAACATTTTCAACAACTAAAGATAACATTTTACACAATAGAAGTTTATCTCTCGTTGGAGATGAGGGGTTTTTTCTAATTGAAAAGAATTTGAGAAGATCGGTTGTTTGCAGCAGTTGTGAGGCGCAACTTCGCGTAATGAAGATCATCCCATTCAAGAGGCTTTGAAAAACAAATCTACAAGTCTTAGTGAGGCGCGGTACATATTTTAGGGGTTCTGCGTGCTCGAGTGACTGCGCCGTTCCATTGTGTGACCAACAGGATCGAATAGAGGAACTTCCCCAAAAGAACTGCGCGACCGATATTTACCGCTTTAAATTTTCACACCGACAGACAAACGAATACCTGTATATTTTTTGATCCCTTCCTAATTGCAAGGCATTCTTTTCAAAAAGCTTACGGGTCATGAACTGTAGGGAAGCGAATATGGAAATAAGGTACGAGTCAAACAAGCTTCGCTTCAGTGCGCAAGATCAAATGTGAATACTACATATCTGCATTGTGTATTATCGGTGTCGACGTATCGACAAAATGTTGGACATATCCCCTTTTTGGAATATCTATTATACCTAGCATTTACCGATCACTTCTCCTCTTTAAGTTGACTAATAGAGGGAAGTAAATAAATTGACTTTGTAAAACGAAATTGCTTGAATAGGTTCATCTTTTCATGCTAGAACTATCGGCAACCCTCGAGTCGATGAGTAGAAATTTAACCATAAAGGCCTAACTCAATGCACCTTTACCAAGATTAATCAATTTCTTTACAAGGTTGCAGGTATACATATGATAACTTTGTGGCTCCATGATTACATACATAGAGAGCTTTGCCGCATATCATGTCAGCTGGATCAATCAGAAGATATCTCAAAAGTCATTTTAGTTATACCAGAAACATAACCTTGCATGGATACGTATGATATCCCATTATCCTATGTTTGCTTCATGTTTGTTGCTCGGATTCAACAGACTTACAGTATATGCTCTATGTTCTCTACTACACTAAAGCCATCCCTTATCCTTTAATGCGAGAGAGGGGCGAAGGCGGGGGTCAGGAGAGTAGGTGAAATGCCTACCCTTCTATGCAGTTCCCGTTTTTTTCCATGAAGTTTGTCTTCAGCGCTGAATTCTAAGAAATGACCTCTGGCTTCTACTTCTAAAAAACGAAGAAACATTAGACAAGATGGCCCAAACTAGGGTTGTGGAACTAGCCTCGATAATTTCGACTCAAACAATAATTGTTGACGAGTACCTCCGGTCTCATGGAATCGCCTCGCCATCCTTCGATGTGAACTATAGCGAGACGCCTCAGATTCCCAAAGAAATTTCAGCCTCCAAGAACATTATCTTTGAGGCAACAGAAGAATTGAACAGTCTTATAGGGGGTCCTGTTGGCGTCCTCACCTCCATGAACGTTGGTAAATTCTCAATTCAAAGATCAACACTTACTAATCAACCAAGATGACGATTTTGTCAATACTTCACGCAATATATCGATGGAAGTTAGCATCAAGCTTTCCACTCGACGGAGAAGCATCTTTCTCTGAGATTGCTGACACGGTCGGGATACCTGAAGCGGATATTCGGCGTATCATCCGCATAGCCAAGACTCATCGAATTTTCCGAGAGCCACGGGATGGGATTGCAGCACAAACATCAATATCCAAAGCTATTGCTACAATACCCCTTGTAGAATCTTGGTTGGGACTTGTAACAGATGAAATTTGGCCTGCCTTCACACGGATGGTGGATGCTATTGAAAGATGGCCGGACTCCCAGGAGCCAAATGAAACAGGATACAACCTGGCCACAAACCAATTTGATACTTATTTTGAAGGCATGAAGAAAAGTACCCATCGTGAAAAGCGATTTGCAGATGTTATGACCTTCTTCCAGGCTGGTGGCAAATAGGAAAGAGCCGGGCTGATTAAACACTATAATTGGGAGATCATGAGCAAGGGGTTGGTGGTTGAGGTATGTCACCCCATTAACCTTGTCCAACACACCGAATTTTGCGAATCTCCGATCAAAGAAATTCTGTTCCTTTCTTCGACTTATTCATCAAGTGCTGTGCGTGATATCTTTTCCCTGCTCAAATGAATACTAATTCTCTACATTGCGTAGTTGGGAGGAAAGGCGAATGAGGTTTGTCTTTTCCTGGGAATTAGCACACCAGTCACTAATAGTATTAATAGAGGATCCGACTTTACAATGGAATCATGTCTCAATGGGAGAGAACGAGATGCGGATGAATGGGCTCAGTTGTTTGAGAAGGCTGATTCGAGATTTAAACTCCAAGGAATCGCGGCAGTTCCAAATTCGAGATTCTCAGTTATCGAGGCCATCTGGGAAGGTGGTTCGGCTCCTGGGCTGCGAAGAACGTAATAAACCTACTACAAAACAAAAATGGTACTAGTTGCCGTCTAAACGAGGTTGCAGCCCTTGTCAAGCGAGCCCCGTATTACTGCGGAACCTTTAGATAAAATATCCAGCAATTGTTAAGATTTTCTTCATAAGACTTACAGATTGAAATATGCTTCCCGGGTCTCGTTGGTTATCTTCTTAGTTATATCAGCCAAGCAAGTAATATGTAGATCATTTGATTCAAGCTACACTCTTCCCATCATAGTTCTGATAAATGTTCTTGCTGGTGTTATATGGAACAGGCATATCGTGTATACACTGTGTATTGGCTTGATAATAGATACATTAGTATGAGATTCCCTATGCATTGAACGGTTCCTTACATAGTTTAGTGTTGTTTATTTGAAGCCTTAAACGAATCCATCTTCCCCAAAAAGGTATCGACAATATTGCATGAACTTTACTGTACTGCCAGACGGCGTCAAAACCATGTTCATACCTATGCAGTACAATTTTTGATATTTATGGATTAGTGGCAAGGTTGTTTTAGCCGATGCAATACTTTATTGCGAGATTGGCACATTATATTGCATACTTAGATCAAGTACAGGAAAACTCAAGTTGTACAAGAACCCTGTGTTGGTCTAAGAATTTAAGAGCTCTATTAAGTGATCTCCGCAAGGCCATACCGCATCGTCGCAACAGGATCGTCCGCGGGTAATCTGCCAACAACTTCAGCCAATAATATTCATCTGATCTGCGAGACATCGTTGCGCGGTTAAAATAGTGCCACCACGTCAGAGCTCTGCAGTAAAAGCAATACAGACGACATCAGCTGAATTGAACCTCTGCGGGCTTGCTCAATTGAGTATGCCACCGCTGATACCTTGTGAATGAGTACTTCATTTTTGCAAACAGAATTATTGTCGTTTTAGATGGCTCTTTAGAACAGAACATTGCCTATAGCATGGCGTGATTCATGTCTCGACAGAGTACATGAGTACTTTGTGTTTCCTTGAAGAACGTAGATGTGGTAGTCAAATATTTTTTCGCGATCACAGGATATAACCGCGCAGTATGATGGGCGCGAAAGAAGTAATAGGCGAAGAAAGCGGGACAGTTGGCATTTTTTTTGCTTTCCTCAAACCGTTTCAAGGAGGTAAAGGATGCTTCGATTTGGCCTCGGCATCTATTTATTAGGGCAAATCATGTCATATCATGGAGAATAATATGTTTGACTTCGTGCCAGCCTTCGTGGGCACCTGGTACATGCGTGCTTGAAAGGTGGCTGTGATACCCGGATCAGGGCTGTCTCAAAGACGATATTCACCAAAATTACCTGTAATGCATGTCAAAAGATTTGTCAAATTCAAGAAAGATCGACCAAGAATTGAATACGGTTAATGTGTGACTTGCCGCGATTGCATAGAATCGATATACCAATGGAGTCAGTCTCAGAGATGTGGCGACAGCACAGCAACGACAGCTTCAACCCTTGGGTCATCCGTGTACATAAACCCTCTTGAATCCAGCTTTCAAAACAACATTTACGCCAGCAGCAATTTCAGTATAATTTTCACTTTCCTCAAATTTTTACCAAAGTTCTCAAATTCACAAATCCCAACAAAATGCAATTCACACTCTCGTCCACCTGTAAGTACCATGAACTCTTGCTTTTTGCACAAATTAGCTCCTGTATTTCATTATCTTCTCCAACGGAGCATTCATTTGCATGTCATACATGGAAGTTTACTATGGCCAAATGCTAACCAAACATTATAGTGACTATCACTGCCAATTTGACAGCCCCAAGTGTTGCCTTCGTTATAGATACGTACTCGAGCAACGATTGCAGCAGTGATTATTTGGAAAGAGTAGATATCTCTGACCATTCTTGCAGCTTGGACTTTTTTGGCTTCTCATCATTCAAGTTAATCGAAGAAGGAGAAGTCGATCAAAAGGGATACTTCTTTGAAGATGAGAGTTGTGAACATCCTGGAGATGCTATTGAATCCGGCTTCGTTTATGGTGGCGGGTACCGTCTCAACGAATGCAATAGCCTTGGCAAAATAGCAATTGCCGTATTATCCGCAGAAGAGTGATGGAGAGCACTTGCGGTAAGCTAGCGCGACTTCTTGAATTTACGCATTTTACAAGTGAATATTGTGGCTAAGTATATGAGTTTAGAGTAGAACTCAAGATCTGGTGGAACGGAGATAATTCGCAGAACGATGGGTTGATATGGTCGCATATTGAACGCTCTTTCCACTGTATTTCCGTTTTGCTTCTATCAATCTAATTCTTGGGAGGATGGCAGGAGTAGTGTGGTATGTACATCGAAGTTTGACTTAGAGCGAATACGGCTGGTTCCCAAAAGCATCAATCGATGTATCGTGTGGACGTAAATATCTTCGCAATTGCATCAAATGTGACCACTCCAAGGCTTATGTCCGTTCGTTCCCTTATTTACTATACGCGAGTAGCAAAGACTGAGTAGGTTTCTTGAAACCAAGCTGGGCAACAAAGGCCTATCATATGTTCCAAAGTTATATCATGGAATTGGAAGTAGGCTGATTGCGTGACCTCAATTGAGTATGTACAAATGTCCTTTTAGCTCGTGAAACCCAGCTGTGATACAATTCCTCGCTAAGAGCGATGGCTTGATGAGCTCATTAACAGATTCATTCCCTAGTGGGTAGAAGACGTAAGTGAGCCAGCAAATCTTCGTCATCATGTTCCCCCTCCTCCAAGCCCAATTCCCCCACCTTCTTCCAGAATTTACTCAAATGCCTTGTTCCGCTATCACAAAGGATAGTGACCACCGTACTCCCCTTCTCTAACTTCAACGCTGTTGCTACAGCTGCCACGCAATTGACAGCACTGCTACTCCCAACAAAAATACCATCTTTCTCTACCAACCACCTCGCCATTTTGAGTGCTTGCAAGTCTGTCACCTTCACGGCATCATCGATGATTTCTCGCCCCGCTTCGAAGTTCTCTGTTAACCGATTGATTCCAATTCCTTCGACAATAGTATCAACCTGCTGTCGACGTCTTGTGCCTTCTTTCTCGGTTGCAGAGAACATGACGCCATATTTAACTTTGTTGTAGAGACCACTTCCCTCTGGATCTGCAAGCACTACTTTGAGATCTTGTCCCATAAGTTGCTCTTGTTTTAAGTAGAGTGCTACACCTGAGATGGTTCCTCCTGTCCCAGCACCGGCCACAAATGCATCAATCTAAAAAATGTTAGCTAAATTGTGTGTGAGATTCTGGAGGTCTGGTTGCTTACATCACCTCCCGTCTGGGCATAAATCTCAGGTCCTGTAGATTGAAAATGTGCCCGGTAATTTGCACGAGACTCGAACTGATCAGCAAAGAATCCTCTACTAGAATCTGTTTTAGAGGCCGTATGTTCCTTCGCTCTTCGTCTTGCCAGGTTGACGAAGTGTTGAGTAGAAGTTATAGGTGCTGGGGTTACTCTTTCAACTGTGGCTCCCAGATGATGCAGAAGATCCGACTTCTCTGTGCTCTGGTCATTAGGCATACATATATATGCTTTATAACCTCTGGCACGCGCTAAAGTTGCAAGTGAAATACCAGTTGATCCAACTGTGCCCTCATAAATAGTGTCACCTCGGCCAGGTTTCAGGAATCCTTCCTCTTCTGCCATCATAATCATATTCAAGGCTACTCTATCTTTGGGACTTCCTCCTCCGCCATTCAAGAACTCCGCTTTTGCAAGAATAGTGCATCCTGTTGCATCGGAAAGACTCTTGATCTTGAATAATGGTGTATTTCCAATACATCCCTCTATTCCTTCTGGGATTATAGGTTTCGGCAATCCGACAACTGATTTCCGAGTACGGTCTTCTAGCCTTAGTGGGGGTAGGTTAGAGCCAACTGGTCTTAGATCAGATGAAGATGAATCAGATGCAATGATTCCAGTCCCAGTCCCAGTTCCCTTTCGCCGCCTTTGATATCTTCGTTCCAAATCAGGATAAAAATCCTTAAAACCCAATGTCAACAGAACCCCTGCGACGAATGCGACTGCAACTGCTGCAGAACCATATGCCTTGGGGTGGTTGCTCAGAGACATTATATCCTTGGTATTCTCATCATCATTATTTCAACCATGAGTCGTGAATAAAATCATTTTTGTTAATGATGTGATTTTTCACAGGTCAACTCTTTCAATATCCTTGCAAAACTTTGCGGAAGAAGCTTGGACCAACTAGAACTCAACATTGCGACAGAGGTCCCCCAAGAAACACACAGAAGAATATAAACACTTCTGCCGATGGACTCCCCAATTGTGGCACGACTGTTTCGGCAGTTATTCCAACACAAGAACTGTGAGGTTTTACGATCTCATTCTTCGTTATCTCCCCGAGTATGGAATGGGCATGGTTCGCAGTTGAGATGTTTGTCAACCACCAGTAGGAGGGGCAGAGGAGTGAAGGAGACAAGCAAGAATGAAAGCCATTGGCAGCAGAGAACAGATATCTTTCCGATAGATATGATGGAGGAATTCAATAAGTATCCCATGGTTACAGCAGATCAATTAAGGGGGAGGAGAGAAAGGCCAAGGCGTGTGAAGATGCTCACACGAGATTTCATTGAAGGTATTCAGAATCTAGCCGTTAACATACCGTGTGATTATCTGACACGTTCCACAGATAGTTTATACAATCCTTCTTATGGTTATTTCTCCAAGCAAGTCGTCATCTTTACTCCTGGCGAGCCTTTCGACTTCAACTCCCTCGAAGATGAACCAGCCTTTCACCGTCTCCTGGGACAACGATACACCGAGTTTGAAGACGAGTTGGACCTCAAGTCTCCTAATGAGACTCGCCAATTATGGCATACACCAACAGAGCTCTTCAGACCCTACTATGGTGAAGCTATAGCCCGATATTTGATCAACAATTACAAAATATCGCAGTACCCATACCACGATCTCATAATCTACGAAATGGGTGCCGGAAATGGTACTCTTATGCTCAACATACTCGACTATATTCGTGCCACAGAACCCGAGGTATATGCCAGCACAAAGTTCAAGATCATTGAGATATCCAGCAATCTCGCATCGCTACAAAAGTCGCACCTATTACGGAATGCCAATTCTCGAGGACACTCGTCTAAAGTTGAGATTATCAACAAATCAGTTTTCGAATGGAACCAGATAGTTCCCTCACCATGCTTCTTCCTCGCCATGGAGGTTTTTGACAACTTTGCCCACGACTCTATTCGATATGACCCTGTTACCGAAGAACCTCTCCAAGGCACCGTCTTGATATCCAACACTGGCGACTTTTACGAATTCTACACTCCCACCATCGACCCTATAGCATCTAGATTCCTTCGCGTACGACACGCTGCTACCAATGGGAAATATCCACACCCCCTTCCGCAGAACAGACTAGTGAAAACTTTGAGGAACAATATGCCATTCGCTCCGAATCTCAGTCAGCCAGAGTATATACCCACGAGACTTATGCAGTTCTTCGATATTCTGGCCAAGTATTTCCCGGCGCATAGATTAGTAACAAGTGATTTTCATTCGCTGCCGGACACGATCAAGGGAGTCAATGCACCAGTTGTGCAGACAAGATATAAAAGAAGAACAGTTCCTGTTACGACGCCTTTTGTGAGCATCAATATTCCTTGTCCCTTTCATCGTTGCTAATGGCATATAGGTGCATCAAGGATACTTTGATATATTGTTTCCTACTGACTTCGCTGTCATGGATAATGTATACAGAGCCATCACGGGAAAGTTCACACAAGTGTTATCACATGAAGAATTTTTGAACCGATGGGCTTATGTGGAACAGACGGAGACCAAGAACGGAGAGAATCCTCTCTTGACGTGGTATAAGAATGCCAGTGTTCTTACCACTGTATGAAAGTAAAATGCCAAGTAAATGTGCACATCACAAAATTTCCTATCATCGCACGATTTTTGATAATTGTTGATCTTCTATTCATGATATGTGACAACTAATCTTTTCTAGCTGGCCACTGTACACCCTTCCCTCATTGGATAATAAACAACAGAAAGAGATCAAGAAAAAGGTGTATTCCCTGCAGCGTCGAAGATAATAATGCTCCAGCAATAGAAGCGCCAACCTTGCTACTCCAACATCAACATGCTTAAGCTCATATGTATAAATATGTTCGCGAAAAGCAGCCCAATACCTCCAGTTTTACATCATTCTGTCGCATGTCACGATTTACTTATTTTCTCGTCTCAGCACACATGTAGAAGTTCGCAATTTCTTTCTTCAAATCCCAAGCCCTTTGCAAAACTTTTGCTCGCTCAGAGGAATTCATCTCAAGCATGAATTTGAAATTGTTCTTGTCTTCTTTTGAGTTGAGCATGTTCCATTCCTCCTTGAGCCTTGTTTGTGTAGCGTTGAGAGATTTAATGCTTTCGATAAACACTTCTTCTTTTTCACTCAAAATTACGCCCATGTTTGATCTGGCGAATTTCCAAAGTTCTTTCAAAGTCTGGGAAGGGTCGGTTGAAACATGCACGTTTGTAACTTGGGCGACGAAACCTCTCTCTGGTGAAAAATTGGGGATTGCAGAGGTAGAATCATCAATCCTAAGATCTTCTGCGAGCACATGAGTGATTCTGTCGACCAGAAGCTCCGATTGAGAAGCGTTTTCGGTAGTCATGGCGTTCTGTAGTAGTCGTTCGCCTTGTTGTATCAGGTTGAAAATTTCATTGATCCTTTCAGTAACAGTATCGAATTGAGACCTTTGTTGCTCGATCCTATCTTTGATTGTGGGAAAGAGATATTCAAAAGTGTTGCTGGTATGCTCGCAATTTTGGTTGGGTTCAATGTTGTTAAGCTCAGTTTCGTACTTGTCGCTGCGTTTCTTAGGGGGTTGAGCTTCGGAAATGTTGTGTGGAATATTTTCGTAGTTTCTCTTGAGGTTGTGGTATTTATAATGAAGAGATTCGGAGCTACTAGAAATAGAACTTGATCTGGGGTTTTCGTGGTGCGCAGAGCTAAGATGTGCTAGTGCGGGACTAAGTGTGTCGATGGGGATCCTAAGTTCAGGGCTACTTAGAGCTTGAAGTCTTGATCAAAACCTTTAGTGAGTATCTAGCTTACATCTTTGCCTTGATGGATGTGGTCTCATTGGTACCAGAGGGCTCTGGTCTATTACCGGCAGATGGCGCTGCTGATCCTCTAATATCCATATTAGCATTAATCAAAATGTTGTTTGGGCTATAAAAAATGATCGAAACTTACGACAACGTCACTATTAAGCCCTCAAGTTGTTTCCTAATATTGGGCGTTTCAGTAAATCTCTCGTTGCCCTTCTTCGATGCAGCAATCTCTCTACATGATAATCAGTCTTGGATCCGCGACCACTTTCCAATTTCACCTGCCTTTCCATGAAAATAATTTCTCGACTCTTGCCATTGTGCTCTGCTTGTAGAAATTTTGATTCCATGCCTCTAACATTGCATTGACGCTTTGCTGGCGATACTTGTCCTTTCTCGTTACTTGGGTTTCTTCTTGAAAGTGTCAACGATGTCAAAACGAAATTCAATGCCCTTATCTTGTCTGGAGAGTTACCGGATCGATGGATTAATAATCGAGTTTTTCTCTACCTCGCAATGATTGCGTTTACGAGGACTATGGGAGGAGCATGGTTCTATGATTTGGTCGTCGACACTGTGCGGTTGAGACGATTAGTGGTTACATTTCAGAATTTTAGACAACAAGGGGTATTCTAGAAGATTGTTCCACTCACTCTGAATCTTGCAGAATCTCTCTCACTGTGACTACAGGCTCCTTGTTCCTTACCGCAATGTTCGAACTCCACTCTGATGTGTCCATTTGTAGCTTATACTTGAATAATAAAGAGTTAATGTGATGGTATAATGTTATAGTAAGCAATTGCAAAGGCACATTCTTGAATTGTCCTTTTGATATCAGTAAGAGGAGTCTTGAGAGGTGGTGATTTTAAGACCAGAAGTCAGGGAAGGCTGATGCTTAACATGTCCCGATGCGGAATGGGAGTAGGGAGAGTCGCTCTTACCCACCCCAGAAAAATAACATTCAAGCTACTTTCTCACATTTATTAATATGCTAATTGATCTTGTCCCAATGTTTTCCTGGCCTCTCCAAGCTAAAAAGGGTACGAATTGTCAATTCTCACGAATATTTCGAGCTTGTCTCCTGAAAAACTTGCCATGTCAAAAACCAAGGCTCCACTCAGCCTGCAGCCAGCCCTTCCTCTACCTTTCAACAGTCTTTGCGTTGAATGGCCGCGGCTTGCATGCAAATACGGTCTGTTCGTCCATACCGAACAGGGCCGAAGTTCTGGATCTTGTGCACTGAATCCATCGTCAAACTTCTTGACATCAATCTTTTCAGAAGGATAATGGCATTCGGGTTTCGGCGACAGAGAAGATTCTTCGAGTGGAGATGCGCATGCAATGGGCAAGGTTAAGGCATCCAAGCCCTTTGACTTTACTACTCCCACAGTCTCACTATAGCATTTCACTACATCACGTCTGAATTCATGCATGTTTCAATTCATCTTTCGAGGCGAGGGGGGGCATGAGGGTCAAAGATAGATTGCTTTGCAAACAACAACGAGCATACTCCAATATTTGCCATATTTGCCACCCCTCTCGCTGTCGCTGGCTATGCTGTCATTATACCTCGTAACCCCGAAATGTCTTAATGTCGTAATGAGGGGTTGAGCATACATATCCTTCCAGATTTTTACAACCCAAGAGCTCGCTTAAGTTCTGAGAGCCACGGAGCTTAATAATCAGCCTACTTTGGCAGCAATCCTTTCCATACTACCATGCAGGGAAAGAGAGATTAGGCGTGTATTCTCCCCCATATTCTGGTTCGGAAGATAGCGGGCAAGCATCGGGCATGATCAATTGAGAGGTCCGCGAGGTCAAAAATGTAGAAGACGTCACAGGCTTCACATACTTCGCACAGTGAATGTTCTATGCTTTATAGAGATATAAAGCAAGACTACTTTCCATCTTCAACTTCTCACTTCATCTACTTTCACCACTTTAATCACGTCTTTGATCCCATAGCTCTAATTTTCAATTATCTTTCACAATGCCATCGCTAATTGCAAACTTGAACACTAAAAATGGTCGTACCAATTGATAATCACTTCGACTTCATTGTCGTTGAAGGGTAAGCATGCTTCCATCATATAGCCCAAGAACAACATTGACATATCAAACAGTGGAACTGGAGGCAACACAGTTGCCGGCCGTCTGGCTGAGAACGCTAACGTGAAAGTCCTGATCATCGAAGCCGGTCCCGGACACAACAAAGACATCCCCGAGATCCAGACTCCAGCACGCGCTTTCGAGCTCCGTGGAAGCCAATATGACTGGGCTTACAAAACTACCATGATCGACCGCGAAGATTACACCCGAGTAGAAACGCCCAACACTCGTGGAAAGGTCTTGGGAGGTAGTAGTGCTCTTAATTATTACACCTGGATCCGAGGTAGCAAAGCTACTTTTGACGATTGGGAGGAATATGGTGGTTCAAGCTGGACTTGGGATCAATGCAAGGAGTATTTCGACAAGCCAGCCAACTACCACGATGATAGCCATCTGTATAATCCAGATTTGGCGAAGCATGGTCGTAATGGTCCACTAGATGTTGCTGTTTCTGATATGGTGCCTGAGCTCGAGCCATTCCGTAAAGCATTGTCCAGTGCGTGGGTCAGCAAGGGAGGAATCCTTAATGACGAGATCTACAATGGAGAAATGCACGGATTGGCTCGTTGCATGAATACTATTTACAAAGGTGTACGCTCTACATCTGCCCTCTTCCTCAAAGGAAAACCAAACATCACTATTCTCGGCCACACTCACGCCAAACAGATTCTCATCGAAGATGGAGCCGCTACCGGAGTCGTAGTAATTACAGCTGAAGCCGACGAACTAACCATCCGAGCCAAAAAGGATATCATCGTCTCATCTGGCGTGTATGAAACTCCCAAACTGCTCATGTTATCTGGAATTGGCTCCGTCGAAGAACTTGCTCCTCATGGGATCGACGTCAAGGTCGAATCACAACACGTTGGGAAGAATCTTCTCGACCACCCCATCATGCCCCACGTTTTTAGACTCAAAGACGGCCTAGGACTCGAAGATCATCTCCTACGAGCCGGTCCCCAACACGATGGTGCTATTAGCGCCTACCGAAAGAATAAGAGTGGTCCATACAGTAGTGGTCTTCTCGAACTCGTTGGTCTGCCTCGCATCGACGAATATCTCGCGACAAGCAAAGAGTACGTCGCTGCCAAAAAAAGCCAACAATGATATCGACTCCTTTGGACCAGGCGGCTAACCACACTTTGAGATTGATTTCGTGCCCATGTTTAGCGATGCCTTCCAATGGCATATCCCTACACCACCTGCGGGATCCTGGCTTACCGTTATCGTTGATCTACTCCGTCCTCTCTCGCGCAATGGTTATGTAAAACTCAATTCTACCAATCCACTTGAGCAGCCAATTATCAACCTCAACTTCTTCTCCAATGATTTGGACCTCGTCGCCCTGCGTGAAGGATGTCGATATGTGGATGATATCCTAATGAACGGCGACGGAATGAAAGATATCATAGGGGAGGATTATCCATGGCCCATGCCCAGAAATAGCGATGAGGCTATGAATAAGATGATTTTAGAGAGAAGTCAGACTGGATTCCGTAAGTTGCACCTCCGACTAAATCTTTTCATCAAACTAACACCCCACCCTCCAGATCCATGCAGAACTGCCCGCCTCGGGAAATCCATCGAGCAAGGTGTCGTTGATCACGAACTTCGGGTGTTTGGTGTTAAGAATCTTCGTATCACTGATGCATCCGTCTTCCCCGTCATTCCAGATTGCCGAATCCAGAATGCTGTTTACATGGTTGCTGAAAGGGGTGCTGATTTTATCAAGGCTGCTCATCCGGATCTATACCAGTAATCGTTTTTCTTTTAGACACATGTGGGAGTGAAGGAGTCACATGATATGACTGGGGAGCACAGAGTGCTAAGATGAAATGTGATAATGGATGTAGTTGGTCAACTAAACTTTAATTTGATTTCAACATAATTTTCAAATCTTCAAATTATCGAATTGCCCGATGTTATAAGACCTCCGTTCCATTCCTTCCAAAACCCCCTTGATCAGCTTCGCTTAAAACAGCCTCAAAAGAGAAACCACACCTTGATGGCACAAATGAAGCAAGACTATCCCTATTTTCTGGGTAGAAGCTATACTTCAACAGTCAATTTGATATTTAAATTTCGGTACCTATTCAAAGTCAAATAAAAACAAGCAAGTCCAAGTTCCAATAGCATCCTAAGACTTCCAGTCCTAACTAAATGAGAGTAGCTTCCACGCACACACCTCGGTTGTTGAACATTCGGCCGACATCCAAGATCCCTTTATACTACCACGTGTAATATATCTAGTAGCGAATTAAGTATACTACACAGTAGTGACAGAGCCAGAACATGTGTCTCTTTTCAAAGTTATTTGGACTCTGGACTCGGCTACCTTCTTTAGATCAAGTCTAGTATCAATACATATTCCAAGTTTTTCGTGCTATTTCTGACGGTTGTTACACTCTAACAGTTGCTCTAACAACTCTTCTGGTAACCCATTGGTTTCCGCACCAGCTGTCAAAAGCATCTGTATCAGACAATCTCTGCTCCACTTTGAATTCAACAGTTCCAATATATGGTCAGGATTATCGTGTTCCTCTACTTTTGAAGTATACCATGGGGTTTGAAGTACTCGATAGAGTGGAGAGCCGCGGTCGGATGACCCTGACAGATTGACATCAGCCCTATGCTCCAGCAAAAATTTGACAATTGTCAAGCTTTGTTTCAGAATCGCTACCTCTAACGGCGTGTCCGAATTTCCGGGTACGCCGTTGAGGTCCACGCCTCGCTCAAACAGATAAGATAGAATTTGCTCATTATATCCAAAAAGTGTGTTGAGTGAGCATAGAATTGAATTTCCATTATCAAGAGGACTTCGGATATCTGTCCCACAATCATCGACAAAGAAATGAACAACATGATATAGATCTCTGTTTGCAGCAATAATAAGAGCTGGTCGAAGGCCTTGGCTTCCAGCTCCATGCTCGACCAACAGCCTTACTATTCTAAGCGCGTCTATATCATTGCCTCTCCCTTCTTCCACGGCCATCCTCACAAAACCATCAAGGCCATCTATTTTCCTTGCCTCTAGAATAGTCTGAAGAATGTTCTCATCTCTCCTTTTGATAGCGTAGAATAATGCCCTTGTATATCGGTAAGAAAGGGTTGGGCTTTGCAAAGCACGCCGGGCTACAAATTCAAGACCTAAGCGTGCGGCGATTTCTAATGACTCAAAGAGATTTTGATTTTCTGGAGTTTCGTAATAGATAATCTCCATTACCCAAATTTTTGAAAACCCATAATTGGTGTCGCACAGCATTCAAGCATTCTCATAGACAGGCGAACCCTGTTCCAAATTCGTGTGTAGTAGATGCTTGTACCAGTTGTTGGAGGCATAGATAACCAATGAATGTTCCGGAATGGGAGAATAACGTTCCGGCGTCGGCTCTTCCCAATAACTTTCATCAAATTTCAACCATTCCTCGCGAATGACAGATATGTCTCGTTCAAGACCATAGAAAAGAAGATAATTGATACAGATATTGCTCAATAGCAGGTGAGCCTCAGCTGGATATACAGACTCCTTCCATCTAAAAGTAGGACCCTCGATTGTGTTTGTTTGTGTCTTTCCATTAGACAACAAAAATGAACGAGCTGTCGGGTGAATCAAATATACACTGGAATCGTCAACAGTGACAAAAAGTCCACAAATATTGCCCAAAGCTGCTCGAAAAATCGCCTCCGGTTCTAGATCAAGATTGAGTGCTGAAACCTGGGAATCTTGAGTTAGGTTCTCATCGATAGCAAGAGCAACATTCATTTCCTGTACAAGCAGTGGCCTTTCTGCCACAACAACGATGCTCAAAAGCCTCCTGGCTCTTTCGAACTCATTCTTCGGAATTCGGTTTAAAATAGCTTCATATGCATCATCGACAGTCCCCGGAAGTTTTCCAATAACATCAAGCAAATAATTCTTAGTTGTTTTGAGTTGCTGCTCGAGAAATTCGAAAATCAACCTCAGCCAGAGATACGTTCGGTGTTTCATGCTCCGTAGCTTTTTTTTCAACGCAGAGGTTGTTTCATCGTCCAATTCCAACTGAACTTTCAGCATGTTTACCTTCTCCTCGATTACAAGATCAATTTCCTCGATGATCTTTGCCGATTCCTCATCCCCCGATAATCTAATTGTAGAATCTCTCTTTGTCAAGCTCTTGAATTTTCTTTTAATGCCAACATAAGGCCTGCTAGTGACAAGAATCTTAAAACATGTGTTTCTAGAATTCGTCGTCTCTATGTAGTCATTATGGAACTTTTGAAATTTCTCAATGAGCATGTAGCGGCCGCTACCCTCTTTCTCTTCGCACTCATCGAGTGCGTCAAGGATACAGATGATTTCGCCGGCTGCTTCGTCCTGCACAATATCCATCAGAATCTCCCACATTTGAGCAAATGATTCACGGATATCAACCCCGCTCTTGTTGCAGGGTGGAATCGCATGCCGTACGAGCCCTGAATTTCCTGGGGTACTCAGAATTTGGTGCAGTATAGCACATAAAGCGTTTTCTGCCGTTCTTTGCAAAGTATCACCTTCTTTGAAGAAGAAATAGCAGATGGTTCGAGGTTTTCCCGGCAAGGAAGTCTTTGATAGCGCTTTGATTAGCATCTTCGATACCACTGATTTTCCGCAACCGGGGCCAGCAGAAACCCAAAGTAAAGAAGATAACTCGGAATTTTTCCAGTTTTTCCAATTTGAGTTGTCAAGTAGCCAACGACAAGTACCCTTGACAGTATCTGGATTTCGGTTCATCTGTTTCTCATAAGCCGACACATAAAATTTCCGGATGCAGTCATTCTCTAGTTCTACTTGACGTTGTTCGGCCCGTAAATCCTGATCATGCTTGAGATTTTCGAGAGTCTCTTTTGTTTGGTGTTGCCATGAAATATCGATCTCATTTCGACCTTTCGTATATTTCTCAAAGTTACGAAACTCTCTCTCCATTTTCTTCGCATCCAAGACACCTTTGTATCTATTGCACTTCGTCTCATATTCTTTGAGCTCGCTGGATAAATCATCCCAATTTTCTGATTTGAACATATCTTTCGCAATACCCATCACTTTCGAGGAATGCAGCTGACTTATTGCGCGACATTGATACAGTAGCACCTGCGCGTAAAGCTCCGTAAGACTTTTCTCAAAGTTTGACCGAAGCTTTTTAGTATCTGTGATGACAAAAGCTGAGGTATCTCTGATTTGCTCTTGATACAACCGCTCGGTGACGGAGAATCGACAAAGTAATTCGGAAACATACTCAACGCCCTTAGTCAGAGCTTTTGGTTGCTCAGCTGCATTTATCAAAAGCTATAATACTACATTAATCAAGACCGAAAATCATTGAGATATATGTACTGACCTACGGGCAAGAACAAGCTCAGGCCAGCCCAGGCCATCGCCGCATGAGGCTCTCCCGACACCAAAGAGCCAACAAAAGACTGGGCATACTGTGCAGCTTTGGCGACTTTGTTGAGAGCATCCCTTACTTCCACGGTAGCACTTCCCATTCTGATTTTCGAACGCTTTTCATCGAGAAGCTTAAGACTGCGGTCGATTGTTTTCAACAAGTAATCTGGTGCTGCGCTATCGCTAGGCAGGGTCGCTCCTGATTCTGCTTGTAAGATTTTTTGGTACGTATCCAGAAGTTCCCGATGGCTCGGGTCCTCTTGCAGCATTTGAACTGCATCATGCCAGAAGTGCTTTGGAGATCCATCCTTCTGCACACACTCTGCATCGATCTGTAATGGTACAGGCAGTGCAGTTGACGACGATGTAATTGATGACTTTCGTGAATTTTCGTTCTTAGTAGAGGACTGAACTGATAACTTAGTCAACGACGACGTAGCTGATGACAAGGTATCACCCGAATCGCCCCTGCTCGATTTGTTTCTGTGCAAGTGCTTTTTTAACAATGAGCGCATTCTGAGTGATTGATCAACAAATTTGTCCGACTATTAAAAATCAGCTGATTCAGCACCGACTTCGATCAGTCTTTTGAACTCTGAATTGAAACAACAGAACATCGTCTGACATTCATTCCAAGTTCCAATATCAGACATAAAGATTCATGCGTGCTGACGTGTTTTTGCTTACCTTCAATGTAACCAAACCTACATGGCTATTCCATATTGAACAGGTAAAGTGGGGAGGACTCCAATCAAGCACACAGAATCAGTCGATCTTACAAGGGAAACTTACTCACGGAGGACAGGAAACGGACAGGCAACATTTTGTAAGGTTTCTAGAGGAGGTAGAGTGTACGCTCTGCTGTTCATGGAAAAAATCTCAGCACGCAGTCCTCAGAAGTCGTACGTATTTTTTCCACCATTTTCGATATTTCTTGGTTGGAAGGAGGTATGGAATGATTTGTTGTTGTTGTTGAAAATTTAATGGAAAAGATGGGGAAAGATGATCGAAATCCCACGATATTCGATATTCCATTAGCGAACACCACACCCTACCTACCTAGATATTTACCTGCCTATTCATTCCCTACCTCAGTTCCTCAGGTCCTCGAATTAACATTTATAATCCTGCATTGAATACCTACCTACACATCAACCCGTCTTATTTCCACATAAAATGACTCTAGCTAAATCTCTCGAATCTCTCGAATACATAGGGAGGTAGGTATCCATAGTAACTTTTCACACATATCACAAAGTATCCATTTATCCCTTTACCAATATGTTCATAAAATTGTCATTGATTCATCCGTCCATCCATTCATTCATTCTACTTCTACCTAGGTAGATATCGGATCTTCTCCTATATCACAAGGTCCCCCAATCTCAAGTCCAACCACAATCGCATTACATCCACAACACAACCACAACACAACCACAACCACCATAACCGACCCCAACAGCCCCGCCCTCTCTTTCAGCTCCTCCCCGAAACTTCAGCTCCTCTCCTCTCTCTCCATCCACCTCCATATACAAAAATTGCATACAAACCAAAACCCATTGCCCAATTATATCCCCGCGTATATGCGTATCATTATCGTAAATCTTGTATCCCATTTTAACCTTTCATTTGACAAATAAATCATCCATTCGATCCTATCCATGTGAATTTCCTTCCACCTTGCCTCAATATCCATCTATCCATGCAATGCTGTCATATCATTCATACCATACCATGCGTCTAATATTTTCCTGCTTCCATGTCCAAACTCAACCGAGCTAGATCTCCCATTCCCAACTTTGAAATAGATCCAAGTTTTTCGTTTATTCCCATACCATGGTCTACCATCCAACCCTATGCTAAATTTTCACTCCCATAAAACATGAATCATTAACTCCCCTCCCTCCATTTCCTCATTTCGCCTATTTATCCTCCCATAACCCCCTAATGCATCCTCTCCTTCAGAACCACCACCGCTGCCCACCCCTCACAACACCTCGTACTCATCCCGTGACCACACCAAGGACAACTAACCCTCGTGCTAACCACCCCACTAACTCCCAATCCCTCGTCCTTAACCACTGCCTCCGGTTTTGCCATGCACTCGTAGAGTTTACTCGGCATGTCATGGAAATAATTGCATCCACAGCAAATAACAAACATTTTTGCCATCGGTTCAATCCCTCCCTGTCCATTACTGTGAAGACTCTGTGCTGAAGAAGCTGCGATTTGGTTGGACATGCGAGGGCCTTTTCTGGGTGGGATCGCGAGACGGGCTGATCGAAGATATTGGCTGCTGTCGTTACTGTTGTCTTTTTCGGAAGAGCTGGAATTGCTGTTGGAATTTGATGATTCGCCTCCGTTAAAAGCAGATGATGACATAAGTGAGTTTTTGGAATCGTTGTATTGCGCGTAAGCAGAGGTAGATGCCGATTCTCGTCTTGGCTTTCCACCGTGCCCGTGTCCATTTCCATCTCCTTTCCCAAGTACATTCTTTCCCTCACTACTTTGTCGTTTCCCAGGACCTTGTCGTGGACGCAATGGTTGATGTTTGAGCTCTGGTAGGAAATTCAAAGTATGTTGCAGCGCAGTAGTTGATGACGACTTGCTCAAACTGAGTCTCCGTTGAAGATCTGCAACTCCCGCATCTGTGTTGGGATCTGCAGAAGCTAGAGACGCATGAAGATTTGCAGATTGGGAAGTAGAAGTGGCCTGGCCACTTAGCGTATAAGTATTGCCTTCTTCGTCCTTGATTTTAACCGGAATCGGAGTTTGATTCCAAGAATCTTGGACTTTGTGATACTTGCGAGATGCGGTATCATGACTAGATGCAATAGGGCCCTTCTGCGACTGTGGTCTTGAAACTGTTGGGGTAGTGATACTGGACTGCTCATCGAAACTCAGGTATTCCTCACTTGATCCTGTGTAAGATCTAGAGCTGGATCTTCGGTCCTTCTGGCGACGAGGTGAAGTTGGGTTGACCGTTTGGGCAGAGAGTCTCTGCTGTGGCACAGGATTGATTTCTAGAGGCGACAAAGCGATGGGAGATAAGTATTGAGGTTCTGATACTCTCCGAGCAGATTGGCTCGGTAATTCAGATCTGCTATCGAAGCCAGCGGCACGTGGCGAAAAAGTAGATTGCGGGCGTAACTTTTTAAGAGGTTCATCCAGATGAGAGGTTTGCAGAGAAGGCGAGTCTGGGGCAGACGAATATCTATGACTTACATTTGCTGTACCATTCTTGGCTCCTTTGGGTTGGAGCGATAATGGGCTTGGATAGAAAGATGGGGCTTGCAAATCGCGCCTAGAGAACATGCCCTCTTCTGGTTGAATACTGCTCTGGGACGGTTGCGCAGTGAGCCTGAAACCTGGAGGAGTGTCTTCATCGCCTATGAATGCCCGAAAATCTTCTTCATGGTCCACCACTTCCGCACTTTCTCTAGCTCGAGAAACCGGCCTACTACGTCCAGTCGCATTATGAATTGACGGTGTTCGTCTCATAACTTCTTGTATCGGAGCGGCGTCCAATTTGATATCGTGAGTTGAGCTGCTTAAATCTCGTTCTTTGCCGTGGATTTTTTGCTGTGGAAAATATTCGTTGTTGTCAGAATTGGTATCTTCAGGAGATATATCAAAAGTCTGAGAATACAAAGGTTCTTGTACTTTTCGGGTTGATGGTAAGGTTTTCTCCAAGCCAAATCTAAAGCCTGGAGATGGCGGAGCAGCATGCGGCGACTGAGGCTTATAATTGGCCTTATAATTCACTGTTGACTCTGTGACATGATCCAACCTCAAATTTTCGTTCGGTTTTCGGGCTCGAGGATTTCTATTCATGATTGGTTCTAGATCACTAGCGGGCTGTTCACTGGCTTCCGGCCCTTTCAGAGTGTGGGGCCTATAAGAGTCCTCACTTTGAGATTTAGTTGGGAGTTCGACAGCAGGTGCACTGGTTCCAGACGGAGCCATCAGGTCCAATGTACGATATCGAGAATTCTCAAGTGATATGGGGGGTCGACTCTGACTAGGTTTGTTATTGTGACTGGCTGGTCTGCTATTTGACGATTTCCCGTCTCGGAGTTCGTTTTGGGCCGCCGCTTCACTGGATTGCTGCAATTTTAAGCCTCCAATGAATCCGGTCGAGGTTGGAGAACTCGAGGTTGTTTGATTTCTTGGCGTTGCATCCGCAGAAATGCTTGTGGATCTGGATCTGGATCTGAAAGAAGACATAAGTTTCTTGAGACCAAGATCCAAACTCGTTCGCCTTGATCGTCTACCATCATCGGGATCAGGACTCAATTGTATAGTTTCCGGCGCAACTTGTACTGCAGGTTCAGAGTTGGCTCGACCCACTGGAACTGCGGGGATCGTCTTACTTAGGCGCTTGTTGGTTGGAGGCGCCTTGCTCAATCGACCCTTTTGTTTTTGTGCCGCGGCTCGGGTCTCCCTTTCGGCCTTTTCTTTCTCTTTTCTTAGCCGCTCTTCTTCCTTCTTGCGCATGTCTTGAGCTTCTTTCTTTGCCATTCTTCTTTGCTTGCCGTCACCACCATCCCAAGCCGGCGACCGGCATATCGAGGATGCATCAGAATCGTCTGCATTTATATCTGCAACAATCTGCGGGGACTTTTCCTTCACCGGCTCAACCACAAACACCTTTTTAGATGCTTTGGGTGCTGTTTTGGGGGTTTCGAATATCTGCGCAGGAGGCACCGCAACGGATAATGTTGGGACAGTCATTGCTCGATCTGGTTGTCTGAATGGGACAGGACGTTCGGGAGGAAAGTTGGTGTATACATTAGAATTGCTCGGACGCCTCTCGCGGAAAAAGCTATTGCGCAGCGGTTGACTGACTGCTGCTGTCGAGGCTTGCATGCGCTGCAGCTAATTTATGTATGTTAGGCAATAATACTTGGCTATGTGAGGTATTCTTTTGCGTACCTTGCTCCTGTTCTCTAACTCGAGCATACGTTCAAGTGTGTTTCTCCGTACCGTTTCCGAGCGGCCATGTTTCGCTTTCTCCTTGGAATTCATTTCGAGATTGTACCTGGGTTGAAATGTGATAGATGATCAATCAAAGTACAGGGTCAATGGCGTACTTGACACATTTGAGCGTTTCGGCGCAGCTCTCATTAAATGACTCAGAGTAGTGAATGCTGGTATCGGGGTATGATGTGGTGATTGTGATGGTATCTAGTAAGTAGAGAAGAGCAATTGATATAAAGCAATGAGATTGACGAAGAATCGTCTTCTTCCCTTTCTATTGTTCCACAATATAATCGTAAAAGTGAATTTACGGAATAGTGGCAGGAATATCAAGATCAAATGGAAATCAAAAGCGAAACAGAAAGTCTACTGCTGATGCAATAGTCGTAGAGAGTAAAGAAAGCTGATGCTACCTCGTGATGGATAGATGTTATGTTTTGTTGGTGAAGTGATATGATACGATATGATCAAGAACACACATCGCAACTGTCACTGGATAGAAAACAAGATGGAAATAAAGAAAAGCACTTGACAAATACCAGTAATAATACTCTGCAGATTCTCTGGGTGGTCCAGATCGATACGTTTTAACAGGCTCTTTTCTCTTTTCTGTCTCTTTTGGTCTCTTTTGGTCTCTTTCTCTCCCCACCCCACCACCACCCCTAGACAGATTGGTAAAATGAAGTGGTAACAGGTAATGAGGTAACATGTGTTAACAAATGAACAAATGATGAAAGAACCTCACAGTTTGAGAAAAAACCTTGTCTTTCATCGATACTTTTCGCTCGTGTTATGTGTGTGATGTCTGTGTTATGTCTTGGCGCAGGTGCTGAAATCGATATTGGCTGCACGTATGATTTTCGTTGTCACTGTAGTTTATCTGAGGACCAAATGAGAATGAGTGTCGGCGATGTGGATGTTTAAGGTTGAATTACGCTTTACGGAGAAGGGTTAGCCCTTTGTTATTTATACCTATTATAGATTTGCATATGCACATACCTAGGGAGGTATTATCCATTGTTATGTACCTCACTCGCCTCCTTCCCTCTCTACCTATCTCTCACTCGCCTCCTTCCCCTAAGTGCTTCGTAAGTATCCATCAGTAACATGGGGTTCAGTCAGATCCACCGGTCTGCTGCGGAATCGAAAGTTCTTTTTTTTCCTTCCTTTTTCTTTTCCTTTTCTTTTTCCACCCCAGAATGCCATCTACGGACTCATGAAAAAAATTGGCATAAAATGATCGACGCCAGGATCTAGGTGTCGAGGCCTGGATGTATCTTACGTACGGTACGGTACCGGTGTATTCCCAGCTCTACCATAATCACCACCTAGCATGTATATGTCAGCTTGGCTCATTGCCCAGGTTGTGCTTATGTAGGTACACACAGATCATATATATTTTTATGCTGCTTCATTCCAAGATTCATTTCATACCTAGGTATCTGTACAACTATTCCACATCTACCTACCTAGGTACCTATACAGCTATTCCATAAAGCATAAATATTTACATTGTTCATCAATCATTCCCAGTTTCCATTCCCTTGCACACAATCTGTCACACACTCCAAGCTGCGGCCCGTTCCGAACACGGGGTAGATTTCCCTGAAAGCTGGCAGAAAAGTTGAATCGGATATTGCAATTTACGACGCAGTAGACACTCATGGCCTCATAGGTAGCCCACAAGCTTACACCCACTATCATATTTGCACTACCCCGCTCAGAATGTTATGCCAAGTTTTTTTCCATCTGTTTTACAATTCCGAGTTCCGAGTTTTACTTATTGCAGAGTAGGCACTTAGATAGGAGGGTTTTGTATGACGAAGTGGGTTTGAGGGGGTTTCGACGTTTCATTGGATACAGAGGGAGATTCTGTGGGAGAGTTGGGTTGGGGCATTACAGGTGTAGAATTGTTTGTATTGCGTATAGAATAGAAATAGATGGGAATTTTCAGTGAAGAAACAAAGCATTGTTTGTGAAGACCTAGGTAATTGACTGTGATTGTGACTGTGTTATGTGTATTGTAGAAAAAACAGTATCGGTATCATTTACCGGTGTATTGATCTACATCTATTTCGATTTGTTTTGCAATTTTTACAATATTTACTTGTCTGTACAACATACAGTCTGATATTAATGAAAACCTCCCTACCCATTACCTCTCACCCTCTTTCCATCATCCTCTGCTCAATTCCTCTATGGCCCGCTAGCCCACCCCCTTCATTCTTCTGTTCTGCTCCCTCCCCTGGCCCCTCAGAATGAACCATACCATCGCTATTCCCCTCATCTCTATCCCTCTCATTAGCCGCACTTTGATTTCCATTTTTGCCTCCAATGCCATGCTTTCTCAGCTCTTCCGCCGTCGGCGCAACATGCATCCAGATCTCTTCTCCAATTTCTAAATCTTCTAAGCCTGGCAGGATCTTTCCTTGTGGATCTGTCGCGATGTTTTTCTTCGGCTTCCGTCTCCCATTCCTACAAGCGCACTTTTCGTGACAGTTCTTCGTCTTCCCTTTCGTCATCCGTATCCACTGTGGTGTTAATCGAATGCGCATTTCATGTGGAATTCTCAATCTACCCGCAATATATTTCTTCTTAGGCTGATGCACATGTGGTAACTCATCTAATTGTTCGACCTCCAGCAACCCCTCGTTAGTGCCTCTGTTCATTGCGCTTATTCTCCTTGGCATTACCATTTTCAAAAATTCAAGACTAGCATTAATATTTAAATCGATGGCTCTCCGTGGATTGACGGTCATTTTTAGCATGAAACTGCTAACATTCGGATAAAGGAGCGAAAAATCTGATTGCGAGATGTGTACGCTACCACGGACAGTGAGAAGCCAGCACAGCGTCCCTTGTGATTTGGCTTCGCGGCAGAGTGACATGATTCTAGAAAAATTCGAAGGCCAATACATAAATGCTTCGCTGTTGATACAGAGTAAAGGATTGTGAATGAGATGCTTTGATTCACAATCTGCTTGTTGGATTGCGCCTCCCCAAGGATCATACAGAATCCCTTGCGAAATGTATGGGAATCGTTCAGCTTGGGAGCGGAGAACTTCGACTGTAGTAGCGGCGCCGAAAGAAT
This sequence comes from Botrytis byssoidea, assembly GCF_014898295.1. NCBI lineage: Eukaryota > Fungi > Ascomycota > Leotiomycetes > Helotiales > Sclerotiniaceae > Botrytis > Botrytis byssoidea. The sequence continues at coordinate 691,366 of NW_024065843.1, forward strand.
GTCCAAGCATGGTGACCTGTTGGAGGTGGAAACGGTTCTCCCAACTTTGCCAGTCGACACCTTTTAGACCACGGGAAGAGCCACCGATGCGACCAGGAGAATTTTGCCGAAGGTTGGCTTCAGCGATTCGAGCTCCATTTCCATCATGAATTTGCGTCATGACATAGTAGGCTTCTTCGATTTCAGCGAGGCGAAGTTGTATTTGGGCAGCGCGAAGTTCACCATCGACGCTAAAAGAAGTGAGTTAGTGATTGTGTATCTGTGTTTGCAATCGGTCTTTTGAGTGTGCGTTCTGTATTTTTTGAATAGCTAGTGGTAGGATGTAAAACGGTCCACTTGGATAAGCTTCCCGAAACCTTTAAATACGTTCTGAAAGTCCCGATTTTTTTCACCGAGTCTTTTGGACTCTTAATCAAATGTGGTTGGGTTAGCTCACCCTTTTTCATTATTAGGTGTAGTGTCTCTGGCATTTCCTTCTGGAAAAACATAATCAAATCTCTCATAACCTTTCTCTCTCGCCTCGTCAGAATGATCTACATTCTGTGATCCAAAGTTATCGCCCATCTTTGGCAAATTGACGAAAGTACGTGGTCCCGAACCATCTCGATGTTCTATAGCCACAACCACAAACCCATAACTGGCAAATTCCCCACAGACAGAGCTGTATGTAGTTCTGGTTCCTCCTAGGCCATGACTAAAAATCAACAATGGAAAACATGGTGACTCTGGTTCTCCAGGTGGAGGTTCTCCCGCGGTATTTTTCGTCTGGTATCCGAATTCGGATTCTCGGGCATTTTCGGGCGGCCAATGTTTTGCCAACTTGGCATTGCGAAAAGCAGGAAGTTTGGTGAAGGCAGTTGTCATGCCGAAGAATGCCATAGTAGGCCATGAGGGAAGGCCAGCAAATTTACTATAACCCTTTGCCACCTCAACCCGAGGCCTCGGTAGCCATGTCGCTCGACTCCATTTCTTTTCCCCTTCTGGGGAGACCCCTTCGCCGGACCCAAAACTTGAAGGGTAGAAAACACTGAAGAGGACCGTCTCGAGATTTAAAACATGCTTATGTTGTCTTTTGATATTGGAGAATGTCCTTGGTTCTCGCACGGGTACTTCAATGTCCATTTGTCCAACTGAATATGGTCCGCTATACCATGGCAATGGCTTCCGTAATATCTTCTCGCGAAATCCAGCCGGTGGCCGCGTTTTGGGCTGCTTCGTGGTGGGAACATGATCAAGTTTATTAGGCATTGGCTCTCTCGGCGTGTCTCCCGTGGTAAAAAGTTGTTAGCACGCGAGCATTTGTAAATGTACCAACGAATGTGAGCTACTGGATTCTGGAAGGCATGCAAGGTTAAATTTCAAAACGGGTCAGAGGGAAATATCTATAAAGTATCAACATGTTGTGACATCTAGATGTCAGTGCAGATTGCAATTGATTGATAAGCAGACAGAACATTTTCGATCGAAAAGAAGACCGTTAGGGAACGCTGATAGCACCTAAATTGCACAGCGGTGCGTGCAAAGAAACTAGAACGTCGAGATCGACGAATTCAACGCTTCACTTGCAACTCTGCGAGGAAGGTTAATCACTAGGCCCCGGTAGCACTGCCTCAAAATGTTAGTCTCGGGCGTTATATCAATTTTCGAGCCGTTCCTTGAGCGGCAGGGCACAGGATCGACGTCATATATTAAGCAGTTTAACCTTATTAGAGGAGCAATAAATACTAACCATCAACGAGTCAACCCGATTGCTAGAAAGAACATAAAACTGCGGAGCATAGGTCCGAATAATGAAAGCATGGGAGCCGAGCTCTTTACCTAGGTAGGTAGTCGGTATCAAAGCTTCTTTCTGCGATAAAGCATTAGCATTATTAGCACCTATTACTTAATGATCAATGAGGAGGTGTGAGGGAAGATTGAGAACCAAACGGACCGCCAGAAAAATATCGGAATGGATGAAACTCTATACTCAGTACCTACCTAGGTAGGTCGTTGCCAGTAGTACCTTGGTATTGACACTCTTTCCAACGTTCCTGAAACATACTCAAGGAATTTTTCAATCCTGATGTTTTCCAATACCTTGAACTCCTTACTACCAGCTTCGAATCTTCTGCAACAGAGTTGATCAAACACAAACAATATGAAATAATCAAATATGAACAGATATTTTCGATCTTGATCCCTAATGTGGCTGAGAGAGTGATTTGACTTGTAGTGATAGATTGTAACAAGAACCTCTTTATAATCAATCACCTCAGTCAGGACCTCAACCAGCTTGCGTACCTAGATAATCTTGCAGATGGATCACCGATCTCATTCTAGCCCCCTGGGAGTCTTAGGCATCCTGGTCCTTTGATTTTCTCCCCTTTTATCTATCTTCAGTAACATTCTCGATGAGATGCATTCACAAAAAGTAAGATTGCCTAGCTGGAGACACCTAGTACCTACAATCTACGATGTACAATCTACTCGTAGTCTACGGAATATATGTACTTGTCTCCCTCCGCATTCTTTTGATAGGTAAAGTTTAAAGCATCGGGACCAATCATTCATCTATTATATCGAAGCACTGAGGAAGGGAAGGATTGTCATCGCTATTCTTCTATAGGTAGGTGATGGGTGCTAGGTGCTTTGTTAGGATTTGTTAATGCTGCCACACTTTTTATATTAAATACTTCCTTTAGTCATGTATTTTGTACTGTATGAAGAAGGAATACAGTAAATACCTAGTACTTGGTACCTCCTACTTAGTTGCTTCTATCGTGAAACCATCCATCCATCCATTTTCTTTCATTCATTCTTTGGATGTACAAGTTTCAACCACTGAGCAGAAGAAACTTCGACCAGTGACCACAAAGCCGCAACTTGACAAGAAAAACAGTACAACTTATTTATTATGCTAGTGATTGCTCAGCTATGATTCCCCATGACCACTGCTTCCTGTCTTTTCTTTAACTTTTTGGAGAATAATCCACACCAAGTCAACCACAAATCACAAAGACTATCGTCAACGGATGCAAATGTATCAAAAAGCCATTGACTTACCCCCTATCGTTTAATCCTTATACCTGTCTACCCTACCCTACCGGCTGCTGTACCTAGCCATCTGCCTACTCAGCATCTGTTCAAATTTATAACCATTTCAACAATAGTACATACAATAGTACAATTGCCAATTACCTAGGTAGGTACCTACCCTTCGATAAATTCACTTGAGTCAGATAAGTAGGTAGGTAGTTCCAGGCTACTCTATTGACACTGACACGATAGTTCGTCAATTAGTTGAGCTTGGTTGAGATCAGCTACTATTAGGATCAGCTTGGAGAAAGAGACAAACCACCTCTGCCTGTCCGCCCATCTGCCTGCCCTTTTTCTCCCCCAAGATTGTATGGAATGCATGGATTAAGGAGACGGACCCTCTTCACATTAATTGCAAACATCGTATTTCATACTAAGGTAAAGAAGGACTAATGAACTCGGAACCAAAAACGATCCTTGCTTCAAGATTTGAGGAGAATTGTCAACAGCATCAACATCAACATCAACATCAACATCAACATCAACATCTTCTGCATCAAGGAGAAGTGAACAAAGTCGGTAATGACAAGCCTCTTATGAACAGTGTCAGCCGCTGCACAATCACAATTAATCAATCCCCCATACCAATACTAGAACCGACATTGGCACAGACGTCATGTGGGGCTAATGGCTACGCATCTGGCTTGGATCGGACAAAGGGACAGGGGTTAATTTCAACACATGGTACAGAAGAATTAGATGCTCGAGAATCCACCGGTATACAATTCACGTCAACAAACAATAACAATTCTCCACCTCAATTTATTAATGTCGACATCCCAATATCGTTGTCGCCGCATAATAGCAATCCTTGGCCTACCTTTGTTTCTTCAGATCGAGATAGAAACCGAGACCTAGACCTGCAAGGCACAGAAGAGATAGAGACCCAAAGAAGAGTATCGACCGCCTCGTCTGCCACTCTATTTTCAACCCCTCAGTTGTCACTGTTATCACCGTCACTGCAAGCCTCGAAACACTCTAGACAGGAGGATAATGTATCAGAGAGAATCTTCGATATTACAATCTCAGAACCACCCGTAAGATTTCCTGAATACATAATTTTCTTTGAATTTCGCACATTCATGAAACTAAAACCTTTCCGTCTATCTAGTTCAAACGACACCGCGCAGAACTAAAACCTTGTCATATACCCCAGCCAGATAATGAAGCAGCAAACGACTGTCCTACAACTTTACAATCGCCTAGATCTCCCCTATTTACAACTCATAAACTCAAAAGGACGCATTCCTCCCAAAGTTCTCCAAATATAGACACGACAGTTATGTCGAAACTAGATAAAGATGGCAAGGGTATAACAATACTCAAGTCAGTTGACTGTTAGATTCTCTTTTTTAAATTTTTCCCATACTTAGTGGTTGGGATCTTTTGCGCTTACTATAGCATCACTTTCACACTATTTTGTTTTCAGAGGCTCGGGGGATTGATACTGACGGTGCTTTACTAAAAGGCTAGCTCGTGGTAATATATTGGGGAACAACTCGAATCCTCCGGGTAAATCCATCGGGCCCACGTTAAATCTAGAACAACAAAGGCGCGCAGCCAGTCCTAAGCTGAGCGCGAATCCTCAAGAAGGCTCATTGATTCATAAAGTGGGCATAATCGAACTTTTAGAGCAAGATGAGAGACCAACTTTCATAATAGATGTTTCTAATCAGGAAAATTACATACCCGGCGGTCGCTTACGACTAGAATATGCGAATGCGTCATTACGGGCTATGAATCCATTATTGGAAATGGTAGCGGGCTTTGCAGATCTATCTTCTCCTACAATTGTTACACACGCATTTCCGGAGTTTAAAGCATGGGTGCTAAGTTTTGTGAGCAAAGAAAGCGAATCTTTAGATATATGCTTGCCATCATTTTTGTATGGAGGGTTCACATGGAGTTGTTCGACTTTACGAAAACGTCTTCGGGTAATGAATGGCGTTAGAACCCAAATTCCTACAACTAACTCAACTTCATCGAACGCAAATAATAGCAGTCCTGCTATACCGAATCCGGGTTTCGTGATAGGTCAAGATTTGAGAAGCTCAACGGATCTATATCCTGAGCCGTCTGATTACTTTGGAGATGTAGCTACAGTCGTCCCAGGTTCGAGCCCGATAGAATCACTTGCTGTTGGAAATCAAGTAGCACACATCGATGGGTCTTCATTCGATTGGACAAGACTTCCGCTAACCGCAGCGCTACCTCGACATATTCAATTCACTCGTAATGTTAATTGGTCAGCCTCTCCTCTTGGACCAATGAAAAACTGGAGTTTTGATCTGAGAGCTATGTGCAATCTCATCATGGGAAGTCCTCACCCAGCGGCCATGTACTGGGGAGCTGAATATACAGCCATCTACAACGAAGCGTATATATTATTAGCCGGGCAAAAACACCCTAGCTTGATGGGACAAAGTTACAAAACAGCTTGGGCGGAAATATGGGGTGACATCGAAGCGGTTTTTGCAAAAGCGAAATCATCTGGCCAAGCCACTATGAAAGATGAAGATAGACTTTTCATCAAACGAAATGGTTACTTGGAAGAGTGCTATTTTGCATGGAGTATTATTCCGCTAGTCGGAGAGGATGGCTCTGTGGTCGGGCTGTACAATCCGGCATGGGAAAAGACGAGAAGAGTGATATCGGAACGTCGAATGCTTACTTTGCGAGAAGTAGGAGAGAAGACAGCTACTGCGAGAAACATTAAAGGATTTTGGGCACAAGTCATCAAAGCATTGGAGTATAATCCCTTTGACATACCGTTCGCTTTTCTCTACTCGGTTAATGAGGATGTCGACAGCGACATGAGCTCACAGAGATCATTGAACTCCGGAAGCATGTCACAAGCTCCATGTTGTGTGCTGGAGGGAACAATTGGTGTACCCTCGGGCCATCAATCAGCCGCTACACCATTGGATCTTCACCTCAGTCAAGATGGACTCGCCCCATATTTGAGAGAATGCATGAGGCTTGATAGACCTGTACTTCTTACCACCGAGGAAGGGACCCTACCAACGGAACTAATCAAAGATCTCGATTGTGTAGGATTCGGCGATCCTTGCCGAGCTGCTGTTGCCATACCACTCCATGCCACTAGCAGAGAGTCCATATTGGGTTTCTTAGTCATAGGAGTGAATCCAAGAAGACCTTATGATGACGATTATAGTTTGTTTGTTGAGCTCATGACTCGTCAAATGGCAACTTCAATGGCCTCGGTTGTTCTCTATGAGGAAGAAATCCGCAAAGGTCAGAAAGCAGCGCGCATTGCTGCTCGAGATCGTCAAGAATTATCGGAGCTTGTCAACCTACGCACCCAAGAAGCTGTGGAAAGTGAAAGTAGATTTACCCGCATGGCTGAAATGGCCCCCGTTGGAATGTTCATTGCAAATTCTCAGGGAGAAATCACATTTTCTAATGATGCTTGGTGGGAAATATCGCGGCATCCACGATCTGATAATAGCGCAAAGTCATGGATGGACAGCATAAAAGAAGAAGATCGCGAAGGAGTCCAAGCGACCTGGAACAAGTTGGTTTCACAGAAAGTAAACGTGACGAAAGAGTTCCGTTTTAAAACGCCATGGCAAAGTAAGCATGCTTTGACCGATACATGGGCTCTCATGAATTGCACTTCACTTAGGGATAAAGACAACAACCTGATGGGCATCTTCGGCTGTATCACGGATATATCACATCAAAAATGGGCAGAGGAGTTTCAGAAGCAGAAGACGAAAGAGGCGATAGAGCTCAAGCGACAACAGGAGAATTTCATCGATATGACTAGCCATGAAATGCGCAATCCGTTGAGTGCGATCCTACAATGTTCGGATGAAATTACCAGTGCTTTAACTGCTCCTGCGCTTAAAGGTCTGAAATCAAGCATGCGAAATACGGAAGCGCCTCAGGAGATATCAGAACTCATCGAAAGCAGCATTGATGCAGCTCAAACTATCGCGCTCTGTGCCCAGCATCAAAAACGCATCGTTGATGATATTCTGACCTTGTCTAAATTGGACTCGGCGCTTCTAGTCGTAGCACCTGTCTCATCGCAACCAATATCTGTGGCCAGGCGTGCCATCAAGATGTTTGAAGGGGATATGGAAAAACATGACATCTCAATAGAATTTCAGATCCAGGACTCATATACTGACCTCAACATAGATTGGGTAAAACTTGACCCATCACGGCTATTACAAGTCCTAATAAACCTCCTAACCAATGCTATTAAATTCACCACAAACCAGCCTCAACGATCAATTATTGTGAGTATTGGTGCAACGAAGGAACATCCGGCAAACAGCGATACCACCGTTCAGTATTTTCCTCCCCGCTCAGGTGTTACGGGTCTGGCAATGGATGAAGCAGAATGGGGTTCAGGCGAAGATTTATATCTGAAATTTGCTGTTCGAGATACAGGCAGAGGGCTTGATGAAAAAGAAGTGTCGATTCTATTTCAACGATTTTCACAAGCGTCTCCACGTACTCATGTTCAATATGGCGGGTCAGGCCTAGGATTATTCATCTCTAGAGAGTTAACCGAACTTCAAGGTGGGCAAATTGGAGTCTCCTCAGAAAAAGGAGTCGGCAGTTGTTTTGCGTTTTACGTCAAGGCTCGCCGGGCTGAGGGCAGTCCCGAAGCATCACCTGTATCTTCTCCAAGTCACAATGCCATAAATCGAAAGCCTTCTACACGTACCACAGATCCTACACCGGTAGAAAGTATCAACAGCTCGTTGGAAAAGCCAGTGCATACCCAGTACGTTTAAACTTATTCCGTCTCCATATGGATGAAATAACCTCTGCTCTACGTCGTGATGATTTCCTGCTTACATTAACAAATAGATCCAAAGGAGAAACTTCAACAAGTATAGCTAGGATATCACCAAGTCCAAAGGTTGATTACAAAGATATTACAATTCTTATCGTTGAAGATAATCTTGTTAATCAGCGCGTTTTGCAAAAACAATTACATCGAGCCGGGTTTGTGACGGAAGTCAGCAATCATGGGTTAGAGGCTTTGCATAAATTGGAGGGGTCGTCTTTTTGGAAGCATGAAAGTCCCACTGCGGAAAGAATTAGTATCTCATGTGTTTTAATGGATCTTGAAATGCCAATAAGTATGTCGATAGTTCTCCCTGTTGTCCTGGACTTTTGAATGGGAATTCTAACAATTCAACTTTTAGTGGATGGTCTTACTTGCACCAAGAAGATTCGAGCATTAGAAGCTGATGGGACGATCATTCGCCATGTACCAATAATTGCAGTTACGGCAAATGCAAGATTGGAACAGATTGAAACGGCTTTAGCTACAGGAATGGTATGCGCCCTTTAATCCTTTTCCATAAAGATATATTTTCTGGGAACCGAGGCTAATAATTGGAATTAGGATGATGTTGTTTCTAAACCATTTCGCATGCCAGATCTAATACCAAAGGTCGAGGCATTGGTACTTAAGAGTCGAGTGGAGTCACAGGCAAAGTCAAAGGCAGAGTCGAAGTAATTGAAAGTCGATTGGGAAGGAATTTTACATTTTGAGAACTATTTTGGTAGTGACAGCAAGCGATTTAGACGGATGGAATAAGTGATGGGGGTTTATACACGCATGATAAAGGCGTTAGGAATTGTTTGTGGATGGTGCGCAAGTGGGATACCCAAATAGTATATTTGCATTCTGTGTGTGCATTTTGGTTTTATGGAGTTTGATATGGGGGTTTGATTTATTTGGGGGAGTTTGGATGGAAGGATGAGTGTCATGAGGGGAATGGGATTGGTGGAAAAGAAGTGCATGGTGCGGGATGGAAGTAGGTGTTTAATTTCTCAATGGATGGATGCATGTATGGATGAATGCGTGGGCGGGTAGGTGGGTGGAGGGTGATGGTGATGGTGATGGTGATGGTGATGGTGATGGTGATGGTGATGGTGATGGTGATGGTGATGGTGATGGTGATGGTGATGGTGATGGTGATGGTGATGGTGATGGTGATGGTGATGGTGATGGTGATGTATATATTGATATGCTATATGCGGAGCATGTCGGGAATAATATAACATTGCATATCTTTACAGAATAATGATTGAACTCTTGAGGTGATTGTAGTGGGTGAGTAGTACGTAGGTAGATGGGTGGGGGATTGATGGAATGGTAGGAAATATCTACCTAGGTAATTATCGGATGAATAGCTGATTGGGAGATAAAAGAAAATGAAACTGTGGTTTTGAATTGCGAATACTCCTATCGGATTTGTTTGGCATTTCACATGCCATATCATCATCCATTTGTTGTCATATATACTTTCTTTGAGTTCATTAAGAAAATGGATATCGTACAATTTTTCTCCAAATCTAAAAATACATCATTTCCATTCATCCGATCCATGTATCCCATATGTTCATGTTTATGTGCATGTCCACGTTCAGAGACATTTCTTCCCACCAAAAGCCATTACCATCCCCCTCTTAACCATTGCCACAACCGAAATAAGTTTACCATCCAAAACTACCTAATTCTCGCTTCCCTTCAAACTCCTCTTCAAGCTCCCGAATCTTCTCTTGAGACCCTCGCCCATCTTGTGCGATTTTCCCGCACTGTTACTTCGGCTGCTTCCTACGCCCGCGTCATCATTTGAGAAGTCTACCGTTTCCATTGCTCTTCCGCTCGTAGTCGTCATATTTTTGCTATCGCCGCTTGTGAGGTTACCTCCGCTTGCGCTTCTTTGACGGTTTGTGGGAGGGGGACGCAGACTCGATCCTGATGCGGATGAGGAGGGTTGGGATTGCATTTCGTAGGCGGAGTTGCCGTCGGACATGTTGCGACGGTGGGATTTTTGGGCGAGTTTGTGGTCTTTGAGGGCTTTTTCGATGGTGAAGGAGGGTTCGCCTTTGCCTTTGTAGTCTTCGGGGAGGTAGTTCTAAGGGTGAGGGTGTTAGTTTGGGTTGATCAGTAGATGAGTGGAGTGTCATTTGAAACCTCAAATGAAAATGAGATGGAGATGGAATTAAAATTGGCGAACGAACTCCCTCTCATCTGAACTTCGCAATTCGAGAGTCCAATTATGAGATACACATGTTATGACAATAGAAATAAGGATGGAAAGAGCAGGAGAAAAGTAAACGTACCACATGCTCCCATCTCTTGTATGCACCACCAGCAGCATCGGGTTCCCTCATCAAATCTGCACCTTCTTCATAATTCATAATCCTACCATCTGGACCCGGCATTCCTGGGGGAATTGCAGCCACTCCTGATAATGGAATATGTCTTTCCAAACTGTCTTGAATATTTTCTCTCGGGGTAGCTCTGAGAGCTTCCGCGTTCGTTTCTGCAACCGCTGCGACAGGAGAGTTCTTGTAACTTGTATTACGTGCCATTAATGTAGCATCATAAGGTCCTCCATGATGATACGCACCACCGACTGAAGTACGATCGAGAGAATCGATGGTATCGGCACCTGGAATGTGCTTCTTACGGAGATGTGGCGATCGATATGCGGCTTTGGTCTCTTGACGTAGTTGATCGAGAGGTCTGTGGGACATGTCGCCAGGATAACGTTCACCTAGTGAGCTACCTCGTCGACGTCCTTTGCCATTGTCGCTCACAGGTTCTTCGAGACTGTTACGGAGACTTCCACTGTTGGATTTGGAGTAGCCGCCAAAAGCCGATTGACGATGAGATGAATAGGGATTGTTGGAGCTGAAGGACGATTTGGTGGGACTAGCTGAGGAGGGAGGTGTTGGGTAGTGAGCCTGATTGGAGAAAAGGTTATTAGTGATCATTGTAATTGTAATGATGAGATGGGTTTTGATTGATATTGTGAGTTTTATGGATGAGGAGCTTGATATATATGAATTGATGGATTGACGAATTGATTCGTTGATCAGGATATAGATGGAGAGTCTGAACATACCCATTTATCACTTGAGCTCTCCATTTTGAAGATAATTAAGTACCAAATATGGTGTGATGATTGATTCTGGTGATATCCGAGTGAGCCGTGAATAGAATGTTTATTAATCGCCAGGTGATTTTACTTGTTAGTAGTGTAGTAGTGAAGACACAACAGGAGATTTCTTCTCGGGTGATATTATTAGATAGTGTAAGAGAAGAGAAGAGAAGAGAAGAGAGGAAAAGAAGAAGAAGGAGAAGGCTTGTTCCTATTTGAGGGAAAGTATCAAGTACTATTTAGTCGAGTACTAGGTGATCGGGTAGCAAGTAGGTACATAGGTCATTAGCTCTCTCATACCAAGGTATACAAGGGGTCAAGGTATAATTAGAAATCGAAAGGAAGGCCGGATGCGTTAAGCAACGAAGAGCAAGATGACGAAGAAGAAAAAGTCAAAAAAGATATGGTAGCGGTACTCATGATCCATCGAGCTCATTGTTCGTACTCGTTGCTAGTTGGCTAATAAGAGAGGTACGCAATATTTCAGAGTATCCTTGGTGCCAATGATGTAATTTGATAACGCTAGATAAGGCCGAGTTATGGTCATCCTAGTATTTGATAGATGCATCTCTCTCAACCCAAACAAACTTTACTTCCCATCACTTCCCATCATTTCCAATCACTCCAATCTCTCCAATCTCTCCAATCTCTCCAATCTCTCCAATCACACTTCACCACTGCAGCAAGTCTACCCAAAAATTGATTAGTCAGGTACTCCTAGATCCACTTCCAACAGCAGATCATTTATTTTATCATTTTATCAATTTATCATCTCATTTATATTTTGAACGATTCACAAAACACCAACTTTCAACTCCGCAAAGCCTCAATAGACTGACTCCGTACGCTGACGTCTAATTAATGGGTCAAGGTCTGTTCTAGACTTTTAACTTGTCCAGCATCTTGTCCAGCATCTTGTCCAGCATCTTGTCCAGCATCTTGTCCAGCATCTTGTCCAGCATCTTGTCCAGCATTGAGCCCTCTGGACCGTCGCACTGCCACGAATCCCAACTCCCTTGGTCGAACTTTAAAATCTTTTACCTTTTGCGGGACACTAGGGGCTGGGGAATGAATTGATGGATGAAGATTCATTTGTTTCATTTGTTTCATTTGTCTGCAACCAAATTCACATTTCCAATTGGGCCCCCTGGCTCTTGAGTCTTGAGTGAGTACGGAGTACGACTATCTAGACGCTCATGGATTACGGGAAGCCCGGCCGGGTACAACCCTCTATCGTATAGGTACGAAGGAGGTTATTAATCCAACTTGATCTTGATTCCGAATGAACCCCAGCACTTGTCAATTGGGTTCAAGTCTCACTTTGCTTGCTTTTTAGTGCAACCGTCGGGTGCTTCAATTCGGAATCAATCATACATAGTACATACACACTTCAGCCAAGGAAGGCTGACAAAGTTTGAATTCATCGTCATATCATGGCCCTGGTCGATTATGTGTCGTCCGACGAAGATGATGTGGTAGATGAAGACCTTCCTCATGACAATAAACTCAATCAACACAAAAGTGAAGATGATGAAAAGAATGTCGCCACCAAAACTTTCAATTCAAATAATTTAAAGCGAAAGCGAGACATTCCTTCATCCTCGTCAAATTTACCTCCACTGCCCTCCAAATTTCATGATCTTTATGCCTCAACCGTGAGGAACAGTACAAGAGATGATCCAAGCTTACATGGAGGAAGAAAAAGAGTGACTCCTCATATCGAGGGTAATTGGCCAACACATATTTATATTGAGTGTGAGTACCGATAGATGCCTTGGTTTAACCTTCTTGTCAAGCTCGTTTCGCTAATTCAATCGAGGGTATCCTTCGACTATAGAATTTGATCTGATATCATCCTTGATCTCAAAAGTTGAGTCGTTCAAAACCCACGACATTCAAACATTTTTATCGAATGATCTTGGGGTTCCTCTTCCCTTACATGTCAGTCTTTCACGATCAATTGGCTTTTCCAGAGAGGTTAAAGATACCTTCTTGACTGCATTCGAACAAGTCATAAAGTCTTCCGGAGTGCGTCCGTAAGTCCATTGTCCGTTTGAATTAGGGGTTACACGTGACTAACCAATTTTAAGTTTTGAGATGGCTTTCTCTGGATTAGCGTGGGTGCCAAATTATGAAAAGACTCGATGGTTTTTGGTTCTCCGCGTCAATACACCGGAAAGCAATGCCTTGAACAAATTACTTCACGTGAGTAATAAAGTTGTGGAAGAATTTGGACAACCGCCCCTATACGCAAATTCTAGAACAATTGTAAATGGTCAACAAGTAGCAAAAGGTGCTCACCATTCTCAACATGGCAAATCTTTCAGGGGCAAGACACAGCAAAAAAAAGACGTTTTCGATGATATGGCTGATTTATCAGACGCATTTCATATTAGCATTGCGTGGACACTATTGCCTCCGGACCAAGAACTTATTGAAGCTACTGAGCGATTGACAGCCAAGGAGTTGATGAAAGTAAAGCAGATTCAAGTAAAGACAGAGGAAGTCAAAGCAAAGATTGGTAATGTTGTTACCAACGTGCCCCTTCCTGTGGGTATTACGGAAGGCAAAAGCCTGTTCGGGTTGTGAGAAAATGCTTTACTTCAGAGGGTATGCAATTTGTTTGACAATTCAGGAAAAACGATGTGTTGAAAAATAATTTAGTCTATCGAGCTGGTTCTAGTCGATGTCTCACTCGTACTATCAGTCACAGACATGTATTGTCTGCGGTTAAGTAAGTACGGATCTTGATTACATGAGTTTCCAATATTTCCGAGTGTATTCATAAACACTCTTCCCAAGTCGACAAAATTCTTCATATTTTCTGTCAATAGCTTGACTAAACTGAGTTGAGTAACACCGAATCTGCTACCCATGATTTCTTGGGCAGCCTATCTTATGTTGTTTGTATTTGTGACCACCAGGCGAAGCTCGAATGTGTCAGAAGATGGAGCTATCAAATACGTCAGCATAACTTTACAAAATTTCGTCAAATTGAAGGCAAAATCATACCTTCGTTGAAAGAATTCCGCTCAGTCTGCGCCCTATGCGATCTCCATGCCACCCATGCCAATACCACACTAAAAACTCCCACTACCGTGGCTATAGTACCAAAAACTATCTGAATCACACCATCATGGGACAAGGCGCCAATGAGGGTGTTGTTGTTTGTATTCATTGAAGTCAACGAATAGTGTTCCTCCCTGCTTAGAGCCTACTTGATGTCAGAGATGCCGATTGATAAATAGTTTCATGGAACCCCCACTGGACATACCATTACAGAACACAGCAGCAAGTTCTGTTTGTACGCGTTTTGAATAATTTAAATTGTTGTAGACGTCGAATTGTGTGGAATTGATCTCTTTTTTTTCTCGATACGCCTTATGAGGGTATTGCATCACCTTTGCTATATATGCATCCTCTCTCCGTCTGCGCTGTCATCCGGGGACGAGGCCGGTTTGAGGTAGAGAAGGGACAATTGCAAATTCGTCATATTATTTCAAGATGTCGAAACTAATCGTGGGGTTTCAATGAGGTTTGAATAACCTGTAGACTTTGGTCTTGTCGAACTGATTTTCTTTTTCAACAGATTTGAGCATGTGGTTGCAATGGAAAACTTAAAATCCTACAGCTACTCTAGGAACTGCAGCAATGTTATTGATGATATTCCGTATGCATTAAAGACCCCGGCGCTTATGATTACGAGAGGGGGTGTTTCAACACACCAGGAGAAGCGCAAGAAGCGCAAATGCACAAATATGCCTTTCCATTTGTATCCTGAGTCTTGCTACAACTGCAACCACCACTATATCTGATCAACACCACCACACGACCAATCAAGCCATAGCGAAAAAATTATCATGTAACGGTACCGTTTCATCTTGAACAAAATATTTGAACACACCTTATCATGTTCACGTTTTGCAAAGGAAAGTGGATGTTGAAGTTGAGTGCTGAATTTTCTAGCACACGATACATTGCTTGCGGTCTTTATCACTCACGCTGCATTTCTTCTACGTGGGTTATTTCCACGGAGGGGCATGGCACTGTGCGTTTAGAACTTTCTCGTAGGCCACACACGATACACTTAACATTATGCAAATTTTTGCTGTATTGATTTCCCAGTGTCTGTTAATCATACATCCGGTGTGCCAAATTGAGGAGGAACGGCCACAGAAGCCTATCGACTCTACTAGTTACCATCACCACAGTTATTTTTAGATCACCGTTGCTGACATCGTTTCGTTCACTGCATTTCCCATCTGAATGTTGGGCATCTACCACATCTCATCTGATACTTGAGCTAGCTTGTGGTTCATCACATTTCTCTAGTGATTCGTTTTGATCATCATACGAACATGCTGATAGACGCTGATATGATTATATATATCCTCGCTATCAACCACTCTTAATGAAGTTGGTCCAACGGAGGTGACAGCGAATTGCTATTTTTATGTACAATCAATGGTAGAATAACGCTATGCATGAATTAACTAGATTTTTTCTTGCCCCAGAATCTGTTTTCAAGTTCATGCTAATATTTCTGCAGTACCCTGGCTTAATCCTTGATGTATGTTACCAATTCTCTTCCAATGTATTTCCGTCGGGTCCTAGCTCAAGTTCATCAATGAAACAAATAGCTGAATGTTGATGAATGGTAGTAATACTGTTCCCCCTTCCCACACCGGAGAAATTTCTCCAGGAGGGCAAACTTTTGCAAAAGGCGTGCTCTTTCCCAGTGCCATCATACCATTCCTTACCATTTTTTCTACCGTCACCATTTTTAACACTTTAGGTATATCATGCAGTAATTTGGCCGCTACCTTATCTTCTTGGTCCCTAAGTTTCCTCCTCTTCTCCTGGTCTCTAGTCTTGCGGTTCTTTTTTGCAGTGGTCTCTGTCGTCTGCATTTCTTGTTTTCCTTGCGTCTGAGGGCGGTCCTTCAGCTTCCTTCGAATTCTCCGCATTCTTATTACGAAAAGGAGTAATTTCATCTTTTGCCATTCAGATTTCGGGTGTTGTTTACCTGCCAAGATCCGTCTAAATTCTTGAGATTGAGCAAACTCTTTTTCAATATTTTTCGAAATAAGTGGCAGTTCGTTATTCGCTTCAATATCTTCCCATACCTTTGCGTACCAATTTTCATACTTCTTATGCCTCTCCCTGAACTCGAGCTTGGTCACCATGAGCTCATTCCAGTAAGTGTCGAATCCGAATTCACTCAGAATCCCATCACGAAATAGGGCGCTATCCAAGTCCGGGAACTGTAACTCAATGATCGTATCAATCAAATCCTGAGCACGATTGTCACTCGTACACTTTGGGCATTTGCCACAAGCTTCGCCGATGATTTCCATGGTGTTATGATATTGCTCCTCCACGTCAGTCCCACTGATTTCAGATACCACTAAGCCGGAGTTTGTAAAGTTATATGTTGTGTAGGGGAAAGATGGTTGCTCTTCTTCGGTTGGTGAGAGATTGGATTCGTCTACTCTAGTGTCCAGTGTAGTTTCTACTGTAGTAGCTTCCATTTTCATGAGAAGAAAATGTTGCTTATCGTCAGCTGTTGAAGGGTTGGATTCATCCACTGTAGTAGTTTCCACTGTAATGGGAAGAGACTTTTCATCATCCAGCGAAAGATCGGATACATCTACTATAGTAGTTTCCACTATAATGGAAAGAAAAGGCTGCTTGTCGTCGGCTGGTGGAAGGTCGGATTCGTCCAGTGTAGTGTCCACTGTATTTTCTGCTGTAGTGGAAACTATAGTATCCACTGTAATTGGAACTGTATTGGCAACTGTATTGGCAACTGCACTGAGAACTTCGGTAGGAACTTCCGTGTTCACTGTGGTGTTCACTAGAGTATCCGCTGTGGTTGGAACCGTAGTGGGAAATATAGTGGGAACCGTCGTGAAAACTGGATGGGGAACTGTCGGGGGAATCGTGGTAGGAAAACTACAAGTGAAGTTTACTAGGGGCAACGGAGGTAATGCCTGTGAAGTGATAGACACGCTACTATCATTCGGGGCTTCAAGCTGAACATCTCTCCGTTCGATCAATCTCGATGGCTGAGCAAGGCTGAGATCTTCACGCGGGTTGGTTTCGCCTTCTGCTCGACTTGTCTCGTTCAAAGTATTGGTGTTGTTGTTTTCGGTAGGAGCTGCATCTTTGATCTCGGTTATATCTGGAATCGAAGTTATGGGAACTGCATTTCCTGTCTCGGTTATACTTTGAAGAGAAGGGTTTCCTACCCCTCCCACATCTAAAATCGATATCGAAGACATAGGACAAATCGATAACGAGTATCCCGTAGAGACGGTATCGTTTGAACATTCATCAAGAGGATCAGGATCTCGTCTTGTAGGTAAACAACCTAATTCTGCAAAGAGTCTTCGACATGCGGAGAAGAGGGAATATTTCTGTTGTGACTTTGACTTTTGAGTTGACTTGAGTTGATTAGTTTTTTGTTTGGTTAAGGAGGGGGAGGGGGGGGGAAGAAGGGGAGTTACAGGTACTTGGCCCATGTGAGGTGGGTATGGGAAAGGGTATATGAATGGTTATGTATATCTATGTATGTGTAGTGCTATTTCGGAGACTGCTATGGTATGGTTCCAAAAAAATTGATGGGATGTTTAGATAAGATGAGATGTAGTATTTCTGTTTATTTGTTGAGAAAGGCTTAGGGAATGAAATGGAATATAGAGCTGGAGGTAGGTGGGTAAGTAATCGCAATAACTATTTTCCTGCGAGGAGGGCTGTAATAGATAGATGAATAGACGGGTAGATGTACTTGCCTTGTGAGCTAGGGGGCTTGATCGTTCTTCCCTTGAATTTCTATTTTTTGTTGGAATTGGAGTTCGTTGGTTGAGATGAAAAGGACCTTGGAGTAGATTTTTCACTGAAAGCTATTTTTACGTGTCAGAGTGGATGGAATTAGTTGGGATTCGTCTTGTCATTTTTTATTTTCTCTCTTGCTATACCTGAGGACTCGGTAACTGATCGAGTAATTGAGTAGTTGAATAATTGAATGAATCATTGAATAAAACTTCTTCTATTCAGGTGTCTAGGTATTTATCTACAGCAAGAAAGCAAGCAAGCAAGTAGCTCCTTTGAAGATTTGTGGTTGTAGGTATAGATGTGTAGATGGTTGTCTATTATTTTTATTTTCTTCTTCTTCTTCTTCTTCTTCTTCTTCTTCCTCACGCCCATCCCTCCTAAAACCCCCTTCACACACCTACATAGATAAATACACATATACTGAGTCGACTAAGAACTTTACTCCCATTACTTCTACTACTACTACTACTACTACTACTACTACTACTACTACTACTACCTAGGCAGAATGAATGGAAGAATGAATGGAAAAATGGATGAATAAAGCTTACCTACACTCTACACTCTATACTTCCTAATAAACCTACACATACAATACTCATCCTCACCTCACCTCTCCTTACCCCATCAACACATCTAAAAACAAACTCCCGAGAAAAACACATGAAATCAGCAATCACATGGCCATAAAAACTCAAGTCTTATATGTAAATCAAAGAAAATGCTTTTACTACATAGGTATGCATGCAACGCTAACGATTTCCAGTCAACAAATCAACAAACGCTTTGCAGATGCTGTGTATGCCTCACGGATAGAATATCCTAGTATGTGAGCATACGAGTATACGAGTATGTATGAATAGTGAGAACCATATCATTCGTAAACTCCCTCCCCTTCCCCCGATGCTCAACCCCTGCATTCCCACTCGCTTGAGGAAATTAAGTCGATGGCGCATACTCACTCATGCTCATCTTCTGTACCTGTCGTCTCCGCCTCACTTCTCTCACTCCTCTCTATTTCCGAACTTTCTCTCTTCTTCCTTTGGAATCTACCCCACGTCGAGCTTTTTCTTTCTCTAGTCGCGCCCTTTGCTTTTCCATCACTTCCTTCGAATCCTCCAATCCTTGGACTACTAGTTGCACTTTCTCCCCCAGTTCCAATTACCAAAGCATCACCAAGGTCATCCAATCCCTCATCTCTATCATTGTGATCCGAAGCAGCCGTACTACTTCCCCCCTTTTTCCTCCCAAAAATCGAGTCTTTGCCTCCTAAGCTGAATTTACTCGAACTACCTTTACGGAGGAGCTTTGTAAAGGATGATTCTCCTTTCGCGCTTCCTGCAATATCAGATGCAGTATTACTTTTGGTCCTATCCAAGCTATCAATTGATTCGGCCACGCTATTTTGGGTGTGGATAGATGGCGAGTCTCGGGACTTTCTCGATTCAGATGGAGAAGAAGTAATGGGATGAGGGGTATCATAGGTAGGGTCAAAAGATTCGGTATTCTGATCTGGAGCCTTGCCTTTACCTTTACTCCTCAGAAGACGGGAAAAGACAGGCTCACTCGTTTGAGGGAGTTCAAATTTTGGCGCATTAGGGTTGAGCTTAGGTAGAACTGAGTTGTGCGATGAAGGAGGCCGAGTGCCAATAGCCCCCAGGTTTGGAGGTGGACTTGAGTGGATGTTATCTTCATAGAAATATTCGTCTGAACCGCTCAAAATCTCAGAAGCTAGTGCACTAGAGGAACCATGTTGGAAACTAGGCCTTCTCGATGGATTGCTGGACCAAGTTGGCGGAGCCGACACAGACCAATCGGTAACAAGTGGGCTTTTGTTTACAGTCCCATCGGCTCCTGGACCCCATCCGAATGGTGCACTATCCGTTGATGGACGTGGCAGATCAGAAGAGGCAATGGACGTCGGACGAGGGCTACTAGGGTCACGAGCGGAACGTAGATGGTTTGTATCTTCATTTCTAAAGCCAAACATACTAAACCCAAGTTGTCTCCGACCATTTGGACGAGCGGGAGCAGGTGCATTACCCTCGGAGGAGTCACCACCAACTGTAGCGCTGCGTTGAAAGACATTCCCCCAGCCGGATGAGAAGCTTATACGACGAGCCCTATTGGGAGTCTCCGGTTCATCAGTGGAACGTGGAAATGAATGACTTTGGCCTTTCAAACTACCAAGAGGGAGTCCATCTTGAGGGGCCTTCTCAGACTTTCGAAGAGAAGTAAACATGCTGCCAAAATTCCTATGAGATGTTGATTGGCCGGCTCGTGCTGGTGATCCAATTACTCCAAACTTTGATGAGGGTGAACCTAGCGAAGTGCGCTCAGTCTCGAGAGCATAATCATGGTGTGTGACGCCATATTTTGCGAGATTTTGTGATGATGCGTGGGGACTAGACATTAGACTAGCAGAGCGACTAGACCCTGGAGATTGTGCATCGTTATGCCGCTGTGGTGGACTATATGAATGATGCAACTCTGACGTATATTCAGGGCCTTCCTCATCAGCACCTTGAAGCTCATCGTCGTTAAAGAGCGTAGAAGGTAATAACATGGTTGCTGTCGGACTGAGCGGTGCCCCGGCAGTGAGCGATTGGATATCAGCCTCGCTCATCCCTCCCGAGTGACCCGAAGCCGAAACCATCGTAGTATCATTACTCATAGCTAGATTCAAATATGGAGCGGCCGCATAAGCGGGTGAGCTCATTATGTTGAAGTTGTTGAATATACCAGTACTTGAATATTGGGACTCGGCCATTGCATAGCCAGAAGTAGATGACACCGTATTCGTGCGACTCTTGCGGGTGCGTTGTCTTCGAGATTTGGCTCTACCGTGTTGTCCATTCGGGTCGAAATCAACTCCCGATGAATTTGCGTGATTCATGAGATCGTTTGGATTGCTTGGTAACCGGGCATAAAGCGCTGTGAAATTGGCCTGTGCAGCTTGTAGTTCATTCTCAAGTCGCTCCAGCCGTTGACTGTAGTCTTGCGCAATAGCGTGTTGCGTTCTGCTTTCTGCCTCCCACTGAGCATCATTTCTCCTTTCTAAAGCCTCCCACTCACGGGCTTGATCGTCATCCAGCCCAATTCCAAGGCCCTCCCTTTCCTCTTCTAGGCTCTTGACCAACAACCCTTTCTCCGCGACTTCACGCGTAAATTTTGTGATCAAATCTTGAACGTTTCGAATATTCTCACGAAGCTCCTCACATTTCGCCTCTGTCGACGTGCGTATCTCCTCTGCCTCGCGACTCCAGGACTCCATCTCAGCGCCCATCGACTTTATTTCCTTCTTCCAGCGTGCTTGTTCATCTTGCATTTTCTTCCTCTCTACTTGTTTGGCCTGTAAACTTTTTTGTAACGCCGTCTTCCGCGATTGTGCTTGTCGATTTTTGACCTCCAGGTTCTTGACCTCTTTTCTCAACGTCTCGCTCGCTTCCTCCTTGTCCTTGACCATTTCTGTCTTTTTATCTCTATCTTCAGATAGAAGAAGGATCTGATTTTTAATCTCCTCAGATTCCTTCAAACCTTGCGCAATCACATCTTCGAGCTCCTTCTGGATCCTATCTTGTTGTTCCTGCAACTCTTGTATCGTCTCGTGACTTTCATCCAAAGGTTGAGCATTCGAGGCGGACCAGTTCTCGGCGGTAGCGGTAGCTGTTGATTGTGAGTGCTTTCTACCTACGGTATTTCTTCGCTGGCTAGGATGGGAAACGCTCGATTCTCGTACGACAACCTGCACGGTAGCTGCAGGAGGATTGGTGCCGTCGGCTGCCACTCCGTGGGCTCGAACCGTGGGTAAACTTTCTCCGCCAGCATCATGTTGGTCTTCATTCGACAGATCGGCTTCATTCCTGATTACCCCATGGCGTGGGAGTCCATCTCGACCCAAAGTTCTCAACCGTATAACTCTACTCCCGGCCTGAAAATTTTGCGTGCCAACCGCAATCACTCTCACATTGTAAAAATTACCTGGCTTGAGCCCTTCGATAATGACCGTTTCTCCTTGGGTAGATTCGCCAACTAATGGTAGAATATTAGCGCGACTGGGGTACTCAAGGTACGATGCGTTTTAGAGAACTCACCATCGACGCCATTCACTTGGATAATATACCGCACCACACCTTTGTTCGGTGGCGACGATGACCAATGTAAAGTCAAGGCATCTGGTTTAATGCAGGCGAGAGAAACCTCTGGCGGGTCGGGGACTTCGACACCCAAAATGCTAATAAGTCGTGGTAGAGGGGTCCAAAGAACCTCCCATGCCCTCCTCAGCAGCCTTTAGTGCAATAGGTTAGCAAGGCTTATTTTTGCCGTTCGATTGAATGATGTGCAACGAACCAGAATAGGGCCGTACAAGTCACTATCGACTGAATTAAAAACATGTATTCGTGGAGCACTCTTGCATGACTAAATACCCAGTCAATCAAGCTGGTGTAGTAGTCGACAGCGTTCATACAGAATCGAATCCGAACAGATCTCAAAACACTCAGAAAAGAGGTTGTTGAGAACTACTGACGGCGGGGGAAAAGAGAAGGTCAAGAAATGGTGGCAAGGGGAAAGGTGGTGGTGGAAGTTGCAAGAGAAAGAGAGGATTTGAATAAATATGTGTGGTACAATTTCGCGATGGCACTCACACCATTCACCTACAAGCTGCTTTCTT
The DNA here is from genome assembly GCF_014898295.1 of Botrytis byssoidea. Lineage (NCBI taxonomy): Eukaryota > Fungi > Ascomycota > Leotiomycetes > Helotiales > Sclerotiniaceae > Botrytis > Botrytis byssoidea. Next base: position 713,899 of record NW_024065843.1, read on the forward strand.
TGGGCTTTTTTTACCACGGTCCACGGTTTCAGTCACTTCCACAGATTTCAGGCAATTATGCATAAAGATTTTCAATTTTCCATCTTTACATTTCCATCACGTAGCCAATGATCATGTGTACATGCATGTTGGTATAAGCATGATTAGTCATGAATCTCGCGTTATAGATACGGCCAATTAGATTGAATGGGGCAAGTGAAACTTTTCACTAGTTACCGAAACGGACCTTTGAGATTTGAGGCTATTATCCTGGCGATGATGATCTATCCTGGCGATGATGATCTATCCTGGCTCCTGGCTCCTGGCTCCTGGCTCCTGGCTAACATCTTGAACGGGCCTGGGCGCGGGCCGTCACCTCGATGAGATTGAAGTCTGTACCTAGGTCGGTCGCACGGGTAGTAGGTACTGACTAGTATGTAGATAGTACCGAGTAAGAAAAAGTCAGTTGTGATAGCTCCGAGGAATTTTCTACCGTCGTTCTACGCGTATATGATGTGAAAGAAGAAGTTCATGGCCACCAAACAATAGATTGATTTTCCCAGCCAAATGAATCCTGCGTATTGGCGTGAGCAATTATTTGGGTGAAAGTTGGGTTGAAGGTTGATCAAATAAAGCTCCCTATGGATAATAGAGATGATTGAATGAATGATACTCCTTCGTAGATGGGTGCGGACGAGGTAATGACTCTCGAGATATCAAATATTAAATTCTAATCACGTGTAATTGAGTACCTAGTAGTGGTCGTCTTTTGTGCCACCCACGAGGAAAACCACTAAATGCGGGGTATGTTTGAAGTACAGTACTAGATAGGTATCTGCCAAGTGACAGACAGAATTTGATGAATGTGATTCAAACGTATATACATAATACATACATCACTCGGTACTTGAAACATCACCCAAAACAGTATGGTGGTATCTATATGCGAAAATGAATTGGATCAGAGTGAAGGAACAGTGAAGTCTGAATGGAATGAGGAAATGATTATCTAGGTTGGCACTCTGTATTATTGGAAACAATACCCAAGATGTATCTGAGGTATGATCATTTTCACCCTTCTGATACATAGGCTGATAGGTACTCGGGACTTTGCTTTGCACGGGACGGGACGGTATGAGTGAGCACTGAGCGTTGAGCATTGAGATGATACAGCTTTGTCTTACGATGGTCACACAATTGTCATTAGTGAGAGGGTCAATCAATGTTGTGTAGAGTATTAGGTATTTACTGGGTAGGCAGATGGATACTCTACTTGTAGTATAAGATCAATCAAGATAGAAAAGGAGATTCCTATCTGATGCCTACCTAGGTATACTAGAATTTATTGAGATATTACCTACCTTCTTCCTAGTATCATCTATCTATCTATCTATCAAATATCCAAGTATCAATACCCCCTCCCCCTCTCCTTTCACATGTAAAATCATCTCAACATTTCCAGATATCGGCATCGGCATCGGCATCGGCATCGGCATCGATCCATAAATGCTGCCCATAAATGCTGCCCATAAATGCTGCATCGCATTCAACTCCATACGGCGTAGACAACATTTCTTTACCTAAGTAGGTACGGGTACTTTTCCCACCAAATGAGCTAATACGAGAAAACTCTTCCCCCAAACTATTCTCTGCATCCCATCCTAGGCCAGGACTTTCTTTTTCATTCGACCGCAATTAAATCAATCATTCCGAAAGTAGGAATTGATCATTGGGTAATCCATCTTGGGAAACTCTACCTCTACCTCTACCTCCCTAGGTCCTCTGTAAGTTACAATTAGTTACGTGAATACTCCATACATAGGTATTGCATTCTCCTGTCACATGTGTTGTGCTCTACTCCAACATTCAAATGCATCGAGAATCGATCACACTTTCCCAGTCCGGAGTATTAGATATACCTAGTCATAACTCTGACCTACCGAGGTCTATGTACTCATCAATCTCTCACCCATTTATTATCTCATGTCAGCTCATGTCAACTCATCTATCTGTATACATCTTTACTACTACCTATATATGTATCCCCCTATATGTATTCACATTCCCAGGTATATATATACATATATATACATATATACTCCGTACCCATTTCCTGTATGTCTCTCGGTTCACGGCCGGCTCAAAAATAGAAATTGGGTGCTTAACCTTAACTATAGATCCTGTGCATCCATCGAAACTTTTAACTGCTGCATGACTAGAATCTTTGGGAATTCTCACTTCTCCTTATTGGTAGGGGTTTCACCGGATTCTCATCCTATTCGAGCTTAATCCATTTTCTCCGTGCGTGTCGTCCGTCACTCACCTATTACTTTTGGTCGCATTGCCATTCCCATTCCCAACCCTTCATATTATTACCCTCAACATCCGCATCAACATCAACACTTTTCCCTTCCCTTCCCTTCTCTCACTTGCTTCCCTTCCCTCACTTGCTTCCCATCCCAGACGGAAAGTACAACTTTACCATATAGGATTCTTTATTGCTTCCATATTCTCACTCTCACATCTCTCGTTTTTCTACTACATTCACTCGTTATCCATCCTCCCTTTTTGAACCCCCCAAAGTTCTCACCCTATGTAGATGCTGTGCCTAGGTATAATACAATAGAACAATACTACCTTCTTCCAAGCCAAAGGTTTCATTCAACCATCTTACTACCGTATACGCACCTTTTTACATAATCTACCACCGTCCATTCAACAAACATTCATCTAGGATTAACCCCACTTGATCAGTCGCAAAGTTTAAAGGAATCTACGCATGACCTAATCGACATATAATTCTTCCAAGTTCCGCTATTAACTTCTCAACACTTCACGAATCGGGGCGCATCTACAAATCTTCGTTGGTGACATTCGCCTCCGTACTACACCACATCCCAACCAACATTCCTTTCTTTATTACAATACATCGACAATGCAATACGTGCGAAGTATCAGCGGTTCGGTTTCGAAAACCTGGAATTCGATAAATCCAGCAACTCTCAGCGGAGCCATCGATGTTATAGTCGTGGAACAAGAAGATGGATCATTGGCATGTTCGCCATTTCACGTTCGCTTCGGGAAGTTCTCTCTCCTTCGACCCTACGAGAAGAAGGTCGAATTCAGAGTCAACGATGTCAAACAAGATTACGCCATGAAGTTGGGCGAAGGAGGGGAAGCATTCTTCGTTTTCGAGACCAGTGATAATATTCCAGAAGCTATGCAGACGTCACCTCTCGTTTCGCCAGTTTCCAGTCCACCACTACCAGCATCGGGTGCGCACCCAGCAAGTCTGTCGGAACCTGACTTCCTAGCATTGGATATGAGCCATAAAAGTTTGAGATCAGACAGTTTTACAAAATCTGCGGGAGGTCTATATCCTAGGAGGCAAAGTAATCTCAGTAAGCTGCCAAGATCATTTTCAGATGTTCTTTACTGACCAGAGTAGGTGCTTTGACACCACCATCGATATCTTCCGAGCAGGCAATTGATAGAACCCTTCCTGGAGATTATTCTGGAGTTCAACGCAGCCATACAGACGAATTCTTGTCATCCTCGGCTCGCACAAACATTAGCGATTTGACGGAACGAGATAGACAAACACGATCCATGACACCCACTGTTGCAGCTATCGACGGGCAATCGGATGTTTTCACTGAAAGATCGCACAGCCCTCCACCTCTACCAACACGCGAAGCAATAGAAAGGGCGATGGCATTGTCGAATCGTCTTCAAGCCTCAAACATCGCAAGTCAGGTCACCGAAACCGGTGACTTGATGTTGGATATGACGGGCTACAAAAGTAGTGACGATGATGCTCTTCGGGCAGAGGTTATCGCGCGAAAGGTTTTGTCAGAAGAGTTGGAAGGCAACTATGATATTGGTGCTCTCATTGGTGCGGATGAGAACGGAAATCTTTGGATATATAGTAGTGAAGAGGCAAAAGAAGCTGCAAGTCAGCGGGCGGCAATGGCAGGCATTAATGCTTCGGGATTGACGACCGACACTTCTTCGGATTTAGGATACAGTAGTGAAACAGATAGTGATATCCTTCACCCACCGATCGTTCCAACGCACCGACGTGCCGGTTCGGAGTCATTGGGAATGCAAACACCACCCAAGACACCCACTGGAACTGCCGGTGATCCAAATCGAAACTATGCCAAAACCTTGCGGTTGACTAGCGATCAATTAAAAGCTCTCGGCCTCAAGTCTGGCCCAAATCCCGTGAGCTTTACTGTCAACCGAGCAACTTGCCAGGCAAACATGTATCTCTGGAGGTATGATGTACCCATTGTAATTTCCGATATTGATGGTACCATCACAAAATCAGATGCTTTAGGTCATGTTTTGAATTACATCGGAAGAGATTGGACTCATATCGGAGTTGCCAAACTCTACACGGAGATCATCAACAATGGTTACAATATCATGTATTTGACCTCCCGATCGGTAGGTCAAGCTGATACGACCAGAGCATATCTCAATGGTGTGGTACAGGAGAATTATCGCTTACCGAAAGGCCCAACCATCTTGAGTCCTGATAGAACACTTGCAGCTTTGAGGCGAGAAGTTTATATTAGAAAGCCAGAAGTCTTTAAAATGGCTTGTCTAAGAGATATTAAGAACTTGTTCGGCCCTAATCGCACACCATTCTATGCAGGTTTCGGTAACAGGCTCACTGATGCATTATCATACCGCTCTGTCAGTATCCCAAGCAATCGTATTTTCACGATCAACAGCTATGCAGAAGTCTCGTTAGATCTGCTCAGTCTCAACAAATTACGATACAGCTATGTGAATATGCGAGAGGTTGTGGACCATTACTTTCCACCCGTAAACACCCTCATCACTAGCGGAGGAGAGGAATACACTGATTTCACATATTGGCGAGAACCTGTCCTTGAACTTGACGACTTCAGTGGGTCTGAGAGCGATGAGAAGGATCTTGAAGAAAGGGAAGATGAGGAGGAAGAGGATGACGAAGAGGAAGAAGAAGACAACGACCATTTGGATGATAGTTATATCTCTCGCGAATCTTTAGACGAAGACAATTACTACGAGGAAGGTCTAGATGAAAGTCTTTTGATGGAGTCAATAGAGGGTGATGATGGTTTGGGAAGAAGTATGGTGTTAGAGGGAGAAGGTCAAGATCAGGAATACTACGACAACGCAATTGAAGATGATTATTACGAAGAGGACTCAGCGCTCGAAGGGGGCGGTGTCAGACTAGATGATCAACTCACCCCTCAGCCCGAGAAAATTGATACCGATGCCGAAGTCATTACGGGACTAAAAAATCTTGCTCTAAAAGAAGAAAATTCCGATGATTAGGAAGGTCTCGATTTCATCACGGCGATAATATAAGGACATGGGATTTCAACATTCCTGTATACTTGATTCTAGCGGATGGACGCGGGATGTAATGCAAACGAACCCAAACAAGGCATGGGACATGAATGAAAGGAGCTTGGGTGTTGAGGTACGGCGTAGCGATGAGAATTTTCGATGAAATACCTTTGATAGCAAGTGTATATTAGCATATTGTAGGAGTTTAGATGAGTGAGCATGGATTGGGTTGGAACTTTTAATTTTCTTCCGTCCTCTCTTTTGGATGTGGGTTATCTTTGATGGGAGGCACGGTATGGTATGGGTTCGGTATGGATATACAAGGGCATGTATGGAGAAGGGCATAGCGTGGAGTATTTAACTTGTTCTTTTTTTGGTTAGAAAGGATAGAGAGAATTTTTTTTATATTATTTTAAGATTTTGATTTGATTGACTGATTGATTCTGATTAATATTAAGTTCTATTGAATAAATTCATTCCGTGCATTTGACGAAGAGGTATAATAGTATAGTATCTAATCAAAAGAATGAGGTATAAGTCCTCATCATTTTCTCTCTTTTTCTCCTCTTTAAATTCGTCTCCTTTCAATGGGTATCGAAATATTCTTCCCCAAGATATATAGGATCCCATCGAATCTGTTTATTTCATCCGCCGTTGCGCAGTTCGCTGATAAGCAGGTATCTGGCCGCGACGTTTCGATTCGTCTCGTGGATTGTTTGGTCTGTGTCGTGTTTGAGATGGGATGTTTATGTGTATGTGTATGTGTATGTGGAAAAGAGTATTCGATATCGAGTCAGGTTCGAGGTTGGGACTCCGTATTACAAGGGTGCATTTATCCTATCTTCTTTGCAGCGCGGGCTTGGATCTGTGCGGAGATGATGGAGGGTATTGCAAGGTATGGGTATGTTGATTGGGAACTGTGATGGGAGGATGAGTTTAGATTGTTAATCCTCTAGTATTTTTTGCTCGTCGTTGATATTATAGTCGTAGCGTATTGTAAGTAGGTAGGAATAGAAACCCTTGGGATATCGGGATGTACTGCAATCTTGCAGATGAGTGAGTATGAATGAGGGATACAGATCTTTGGATTGTATTATTAGATATACTCTCGAGTGGATTGCAAACATCATTCCAATATCTCGTTATGTATTTTACTACTTTTTTCCCCCCCTTTCGAGGAATTCTCTAGTCGTTCTTCTTCGAAGTTCATATACTCATCTTGCGCATTCTCTCCATGAGATCACAGATTGTTGAATCTTCCTCTGTGTTATCTTTTATTACAGGTTGAAAATCGTCGTTCTCGTCGATGAAATCTTCATCATCATCGTCATTATCGTCGCAATCTGAATCTGAATCTGTGTTCGAATCGGAGAGTATATCCAGCGACGGTTTGGGAATCGGAGTCCGGGTCGGAGTCTCTTGTATTTCTATTTCTGAGAAGTGCGCTGGACTTGCGAGGCTCTTTGGGGAAAGTTGGGGGGTATGGAGAGAGTTGCGTGTGCTGGGATTTGGGGGGTGGGTTTGAGTATGGGTATGGGTATGTGTAGAATTTGTAGTTGAGAACATTTTCGTTGAAGAAATTGACGTATATGAGGAATCGGAAGAAGAACTACCCGTACGAAGTGCAGAATGCGAGGATTCGGAGATACAGGAATGAGAACAGGAACAAGAACAGGAACTACGAATACTCAATGTAGGACTCGAGCTCTCACTCGTATTTTTCGCTTCGGATTGTGTGGATTGTTCTTCTCGTTGCTGGTCCCGCCATCTCTGTTGTTCCTGTTCCTGTTCCTGTTCGTACTCCAAACTCGTGATGCGGCGAGAAGAGGGAAGGGGTACGATGGCCGTCTGTACCCCCAGATATCGAGGAAGGATCAGCAGCCGGAAAGAAGGATCGAAGATTCCGGTCCATGTTGGTGTTGCTTTTATATTAATATATGGATTTTTCTTGGGGTAACGAGCAACTATGAGAGCTTTGGAATCATGGTTGTGAGTGTGCTTCATTTTTTGGAAGAGGAATTTCGTGTTTTCACTGCATTTTGATCTTGGCTTGGGAGATTTGAGTTTTGGGGTTTGAGGTTTGAGGTTTGAGGTTCCCGAGGACGGTCTTGTCATTCTTATGTCATGATTTGATATATGCTTTGCCACATCCGAGAAACGGGGTCAATGTTGTGGATTGAAACTCTATTCATGGCTAGTAGAACTGCGAGACTAGTAGGGCCGCTAAGGGTAGATGCATGTAGATCCCCCGCATTTGGGGTACGTTTGGGGTACATGAGCTCCTTGTTTTAGAATAAATTATCCTCAATTGTGCAAGTGTGTATGTATCCTATGAAAAATGTATTCCTCCCGTAGATCCCGAAGGTAACTGTCGATACCATATCCGTAGTATGGGAGAAGTAACCATTGCCACAAACGAAAATCCCGAATTGCTCGAACGATTGGCCCCACAGAGATGGGCTCAATCCAAAATGAAAATTCGTGGAGTATGCATTTCTCTCAAGCTAATGGAACGGCTGTTGGGGGAGGATTTAAAGCTCCTTATGGGCTTCATGTTGAGTAGAATCGTCGGACTGTGTGTTTAAACATCAGTAATTTATTCGTTCATACTGTTCGCCTCATTTAATTCAAGTATGGGATGTTACTTACAGAAAACTCTGCTTGTTCAACCTCCATCATATCCGGCTTCTCAACCTCCTCATTGGCAGATTGGTCATCACCAGCCTGAACATGCCGACCTGGTGACGCATCTCCAACTTCACTTTCTCCAAAATCTTCCTCGTACACCAGGTTAGAACGTTCCGCAACAAAACAATTCGCAGTCCCATGCGTGAAATGAAAGTTTTGGTATACCAAATCACGGTTCTCGTCATCGACGAGAAGCATCAGAACCATTGCATCTCTGAAGGACGCTTGGATACCGCGCTCGCGGAGATGGCGGAGGAGATCGGGAATGGGAATCATGTTGTAGTGGTAGTCTTCGTCTCTCGTGGCTTGGTATGCAGCGAGCATTTCGTCAAAGACAATTCTTGATTGGGGAATTGCAGCAGCGGTACTGGCGGTTACGTTTGGGGGAGGAGTGGAGTTTGCGGAGGCGGTGGAGTCGATGGTGGTGGAAAGGGGGTCGATTTCCACTTGGTCCATGGCTTTTGAGGGGGAAGGGTCTGTCATTTTGATTACGTGTTGAGAGTTTGTGATTATGTGGACTACGATTTATTTCTCGTTAGTAATTTACAGTGTAGAGCGTTGATTGTAAGAATACAATCAACGAGTATGAAGGAGTGTGAAACTTTTACTTGTGATAAGAAAGAGTTTCATCAATAATCGCTTACAAGAATGTCAAGTAATTGTATGGTTAGAAGAAAGAAGAATTACTTTTCTTCAAAGGTTGCTGGTGGGCTGGGATGTTGTGGTGTGGTGTTGTTAAGAAGTTGATTTGAGAAAGTTGGAGAGAACCTGGGTGTGAGAAGACTAGTCACTCTAGACATCGGCCGGGTGATGAACTTTGTTGTGGATCAACAATGTTGAGATGGAATTGTGTACTTGTGAATACTTTTTGAATCGTTGATTTTGGGTTGGAAAGTTGAGACTTTGGATTGTTGTTTATTGGACTACTGGATTCCAATGGTATTAGGAGAAAAGGGGGGTTGTCAACGAACTTTCTTTGAGCATTGGAGTTTGGGTATGTTGAGTGGATATACTACTATCAATTATTGATACCTTTGACTCTATCATTCTATTTGATGGATTAAATCAGCCTATTCACACAAGTTTGTGGTTTGAAATGGTAGATAGATGGATTTGGTCTTGTTGAATTAGGTCTTTTCTCGCTTAGGTTTGGACTGAGATAGAATCTATTTGAGTAGGTTTTTTGTATCTGATCAAAGGAAGATGGATCATACACGACAGTTCAAAAAATTACGAAACAACAACTGAGTAACTTTGTTGCGATGATACCACTGAACTCTGGTGCCTTGTTGGAAATAAATGTAAGTGTTTATGATGCTGTATGTGAAGGTGCTGCGGATTATGGCAAGTCAAATCAACCGAACATCATGCGCTGAGTGTATAAAGGCGCAATTCTACTCTTCCGAAGAAAACAAAGACGTTGGTTTCCGTGGTTCATAATGTCAAGTTTTATAGTAGAATATCCTGTATGATTGTTGTAGAAAGATATATATATGTGCAACCTAATTTTAGTGATCACCTCTGAATGTGATGTCTCTTCTTTGAAACCATAGATCAATACTGCATATACGTACTTGACTGCACCCCTTTCAAGGTTGAATATTCCTTTCTACTACTTAAAAAGACCATGGTTCTTGATTTCTATATATAGAGGAAGAGCTATTACCACATCAGCTGCTAACTAGTCTTCCCAGACAAAGATAGGTCATTACACTCCAAAGTTTTAACTCTCCAGAAAATAACTCCGCTCGATTCATTTTTTTGGCATTCTATCTCATCTCATTGGCTCTCTTTAACCCGACGAATTCACCTCTACAGTATAGTAGAAAACTCACAAGAACGCTAATTCTACGGCTTTCTCATTCACCCATCTATTTAATGCCAAAAAAATTTCTAATTTTGATTCTCAAGTACAGCATAGCATATATTCAATACCTAAAATTCATGTATTCATTCAGCCAAGAAAGAAAGAAATATACAATCAACCTCCCTCTCCCTTCTCAACTCGTGTCATAAACTATCAGCCAAGCAGCATGGACCTCAACAATTTCACCACCAAAGAGCTTTTGGCGCAACTCACAGCTGCCGGTATAGAAAAGCCCACTATTAAAGAGGGAATCGTTGCTTTCGTTGAGAATCAATCACGTCTTGCCCGTCGGAGGGATCAATCCAGGGAATTAGCTGCTATTGAACAGAAATTGAATGAGACAAATGGAGGGCCTGAATTGGTAAGTCTTTTAAAAAGTCTCCATTGAACATTTCTTTTCTTGCCTATGATCTGATAATTCATATTCTGTATCTGCGCGTCAGCCCGAACTACTTATGCCTGCACTCTCCTGACTAAAAAAATAGGAAGGTCTCCTCCAGCTCACGACTAAAGCTATCCTCTCCGGATTCGATTTCTCGCTCCCAAACCTTCCAAAAGGATTGGAAGTTAAAATGAACGTTAACATACAACTTTTGCACACGCGTACTGAGGTTGTGAATACAGATGACCAAGATCATGAGACCGGCCTGCAGACTCCTGGTTCTCAGAGTGAAGATGAAATGATTATGATCAATCATTCGATGGGACGGGCAATGGAGTTTATACACGATGCAGAAGAAGAAGGAGAGTTAGATGAGAATGGCATTCCCATCATTCAACCCCCACCTCCAGAAACTCAACCGAGCACTAATGTCGCCAATTCCCGAAAACGAAAACTCAGAAGCCCCGCACAAAAAATTGCTTCTACCTTGATCTCCAGGTCCGAGATGGAAGCAGGCCGTAAGCCCAAAAGACAAGCTCAGGAAGATACACAGACTCTCGAGGCTTCTCCTTCTAATTATAGACCTGCGATGCTCGGACAATTGAATAAGAAACAGAAGCGTGTTGCTGGAAAGTTCGCCTGAAACTAATCGTGTATTCAGTTTTGGATAGGAGTATGGATTTTAGTTCGTAGTGATTGCTGAGAATAGCGGCGAGGATTATGTCGGCTCCTGATCCATAGTGTAATTAAAGTGTCAATTAAGAAATCAAATCACATTATTTGACAATGATGTGCAACTTATCATAAGCTACATGTCTCATCTTTCTTTTCTTCTCATACACAAGAAAAGAGCTTTCTAAAACCTGTCAACAAATACGGAGGCTCGACATATCCTCCAGTTCTACCGGCTCTGTCTGTATTATCGCCTTTTGTACGTATCAAAGACAGGAATCTGTTTTGATACAGTGAATCTTCTTTAGATGAAAAGGGACGTCGACTCTTTCATCTGGAATCAATCTTGTACTCTCTGAATTCCATATCCCGCCACTTGCACATTTGTCTAAGCTCCTCTTCACTGCCAAACATCAAACTAAGAAAGACTCTATGACTGCAACTGATATCCGGCTCTGAATGAACAGGTGAATCTTCATCTCCCCAAGTAAAACGAATTATATCTCCCACCACCAGACTAACACATTCTTCATTCTCAAACCGCTTTGCCAGTTGAATCCTTTCTTCTTCTTCACAACTCAGACCCATGACTTCGACCATGCTACTTCTAACAAAAGGAGTTTCTGGGAGCAGTCGAGTGCAAGGGCCAAGGAGTGTGGTGGCATATTTACTGTGAATTGCCTTTTCCTTCTTAGGGTCGCTGCTGGATCCCTCATCCTCGTGTCCCGATTGAGAATGGAGACAGGTACAGTCGAACATTCTCGCATCTCGATGCCACCTAGGCATCACAAACACATCACTCGGTTTGGTGAGACGGATCGTAAACCAACAGGCCTCTGTTGGAATTCTTTCATACTCATTGCAATATTTCCAAGCGATATCGAGGAAATCGAAAAAGGTAGAGGATATGCATGAAGCTGAGAAAGAAGCGTGGGTAGAGAGGAAAGAAGTCGCCTCTGTAACTATTTTGTGACGATCGAAAGACCCATACCAATTGTAGTCGATATGTTTATTGGTGGTGAGTGATTCTGTGGGAAATGGAGACAGACGTTGGAATGGAGTGGGGGTTAGACAGGTCAGAGGGGAGAGCTAGAGTCACATTAATTTCTTATTTTCTCCAGCGGGAAGTCTGCATACTCTATTCTGTGGCATAATGCTTTCTTGCTAGTAGGAGCGTTTTCGAAAATATAGTTGTGATGAAGACAAATTGAAAACTTGATCGATAAAAATAGGAAGACGTTGAATTCTCACTGTGGCTCAGTATTATATGAGGCAGTGCGGACTTCCGGGTTAGGCCTAATACAGAATATTTGTAGGTAGCAAAGGTACAAAGTGACAGGGTATAAAAGTGAGGCTCTTTGGTTAACTATATGAATATAAACAATCCCTATCACTTCACCAAGAAACAAAGTCCAGATGGCTTAGTGGTAACGCACTAGGTCTTCACATCCCCTCAAACGGGACCGCTGCTTAACATCCGAAGACATTGTTGATTGAAGAACTCAGTTCGTCTGGTTTGAATTGAAAACGGGATCGTTTACATTACATGGTTTCAATTTTTTGGAATTTTGCTCACCCTGAATTAAGTCATGCTGTTCGAACTCTATTCTCTACTCTTCGTTTGAGTCGCGTCTCACAGCGAGATTGGGTATCATGGTTTTTTAAAGAAACGCTTCTTGTAGTATATCTATGGTTGATTTTGGCGACCCCAGCAAGGAGATTCATGGCGAGAGTCTCACCACCCCCATGGTGGAAAAGAAAATGACTTAGTTTCCAACGCATCTTCCAACGATCCCATACTTCCCTTTCAAAAATTGCGCGTCAAGACACACAAATCAACTCTGCATAACATACTGGGGATGGTATGAGATATTGCCTCCTGTTCTACATTTTCTAGGTCGGGCTTCCGAGATTGTAGCAAAACAGAGTATCCTATGCTGGAGATATGCTTTCTTAATGACGAGTAGTATGCAAAGGTATATCAACAAAAGCAAAGCGTGGTGAGTACTCAATGTGAGTCTAGTAAAGCAATTCGGCAAGGTAGAGGTTTAAGAAGCTGGCATCACTCTCTGCCATTACACTTTGCTTTGATGTTACTTTTCAAGCTTGAAAAAAGACCACGGGAACCCGTGTTTTGCTGCACATACACTCAAAATTCTAGGCAAATGGCGATCTCACTTGACAGAACTTAAAGCGACATTTGTTGGACAGCCTTGATATTGTACTGTGTGTACGCTGCTTATTCTTGAATAATACAAACTCCTCCCGGCCGTCTTATGCGCGCCAAATTCTCTTGATACCCTCAGTAACTCCGACATCATTTGTTTCGAATTCATACAATCCAACTCCAACCAAAACAGTTGCTCCTCTCAAGCCCCACCAAAATAGAGCTTTAGTTTTTGGCACTCTCCTTGCTGGGAAATAATCGATAATACACGACTCGAAGCCAATATGTGAGTGAATGAGAATAGCCGCGCAAAGAAGAGCGTCGGTAGCTGGATTCAATGATCCGGAAACGAAGGGAGCGACTGTGAGAGGAACGAGACCAACGGCGATTAAACGCTCGAAGGTCCAATGGTAGGAGCCGTGGGAGGGGGATGGCTTAGGTACGGGTGCTGCGTCGTTTGCTATACAAATTATTAGTTTATGGTGGATTGGCTCGAGGGCGGATCAACATACAGGTTCCATCGATAGATTCTGTGAAGTAGTTAGCAATAAAATTAAGGCATATCAATAGCGGAAAGCTCACGAGGTAATGGGGGTAGAATTGCTTGTCTGCCACTTGCATGGAATGCCGCTACACGCATTGAACCTGGCAATGCATCTCGAACAAAAGTACTGCGACCAGCGGGCTTGTTGATTGCGGGGAAACTGGAGGGGATCTTTGTAGAGAAATTGCGCTTCGACGCAGCGAGGCAAGTCTGCCTAATGATTGATGGTTTGAGGAATGAAGCCATTGTGAATTTCTATTACAATTATTGAGTGTAAAAGAGTCGACGACATATCACTCAGGTCCTTCAATGCTCGGTCGACGATGTTCGGAATAACTAGGTAGCTCGGCAACAAGTCACGTGTAAGGTCATCAAAGCCGGAACAAATTTGATTGGTTGAAATATGATCAACGACTAAGCTCTTCAGGTTTACTAAATTCTAGTAATTTGAACTCATCGGGTTATCTTCAATTTGTTTTATTTCCACCACAACCCTCACATCATATCCCTATGGCGTCTCGGCGGTTAGCATTAAACCTTACAAAAGGACTGCGCACCCGCGCTGCTCCAAATGTCGTATCTGGACTGAGAAGAGGATTCGCGACTCCAGTCACAAAAAATGGCGTCAAGACAGAGACCACAACTCTTTCAAACGGTCTAACGGTAAGTTTTGAATACGAATGATGGAGGGGCAAAGTGCTGATAAGAGAAAAGATCGCTACAGAACACTCGCCATGGGCACAAACTTCGACAGTTGGTGTATGGATCGATGCCGGTTCTCGGGCAGAAACCGACAAGACCAACGGCACTGCTCATTTCTTGGAACATCTTGCCTTCAAGGTATACTTCAGTCTCGGGTGGAAAGTTCAATTGGACTTACAATGAGAATAGGGAACCAGCAACCGAACGCAGCATCAATTGGAGTTGGAAATTGAGAACATGGGTGGCCATTTGAACGCCTACACTTCCGTACGTTTATATTCATTTGAATAGCGCGGGCACTTTGCTAATTCTCTGGAAGCGTGAAAACACAGTTTACTACGCCAAGGCTTTCAACTCTGACGTACCAGCAACTGTCAACATTCTCTCCGATATTCTTCAAAATTCCAAACTCGAACCTTCGGCGATTAACAGAGAACGTGATGTTATTTTGAGAGAATCTGAGGAGGTTGATAAGCAATTGGAGGAAGTCGTTTTCGATCATTTACACGCAACTGCTTTCCAAGGACAACCTTTAGGACGTACCATTTTGGGACCCGCTCAAAACATCCAATCCATTCAAAGAGAGGACTTGACCAACTATATTAAGACAAACTACACTGCTGATCGTATGGTTCTTGTTGGTGCCGGAGGTGTTCCCCACCAGCAACTCGTTGATCTCGCTGAGAAGCACTTTGCTGGTCTTGCATCTCAACCACATTCCAGCGCTGCTCTCGCCATTGCCAACGCTCAAAAGCAAAAGCCAGAATTCATTGGTTCTGAGGTCAGAGTCCGTGACGACACCATCCCAACTGCCAACATTGCCATCGCTGTTGAGGGTGTCAGCTGGAAAGATGATGATTACTTTACTGCCTTGGTTACCCAAGCTATCGTCGGTAACTGGGATAAAGCTATGGGCAACGCTCCTCACATGGGTAGCAAGCTCAGTGGTTTCGTCCACAAGAACGACTTGGCCAACAGCTTTATGAGTTTCTCAACAAGTTATAGCGATACCGGACTTTGGGGTATCTACCTTGTCACTGACAAGACTACCCGTATTGACGATTTAGTTCATTTCACTCTCCGTGAATGGTCTCGTCTATCATATAACGTCACCGAAGCCGAAGTTGAGCGTGCCAAGGCTCAACTCAAGGCATCCATTCTTCTTTCCTTAGACGGCACCACTGCCGTCGCTGAAGATATTGGAAGACAAATCATCACCACTGGCCGCCGTATGGGACCAGAGGAGATTGAGCGTGTTATTGGAGCCATTAGCGAGAAGGATGTTATGAGCTTTGCGCAAAGAAAGTTGTGGGATCAAGATATTGCAATTAGTGCTGTTGGTTCGATTGAAGGTATGCCTGACGATTTCTCATTCCATTGTTTTTCCTTGAATTATTTACTGACATGTTTAGGTCTCCTCGATTACCAACGTATAAGAAACGATATGAGCAGAATGGCATCATAGATAGGAATTTAGAGGGGTTTGGGGCATGAGCGTGTATGATGCGGGGCTTGTTTGTACACATAGATCCTCAATAAAATTTGTTCATTTTGTTCACAGCCGACCTCTGAGACATGGGGAACTTAAACGTCATTATTGTGAATCTCAAGATTATGCAAACACATGTAACTTCCCGTGAGGAATTTTCATGCCTGAGTTTTAGGATGATATTTGAGCCGAAATAATTCCAAAATTCGATAAATTTGACAGACCAACACTCCAAATATTTCGAAATTACCCAGATTCTTTCCTCCCAATATCATAAATCGTCATTAATGTACAGTTAAAAAACGTGCTATCACATGGCGCTAGACAGACGGCCAGTTTTTATTCCGCCGATCCCCATTTTCCCATTCCTATCATGGTGATTCTTCTAACTTCATGACCTCTTGAAACGACAGTCCGATGCATGTGTCTGTCTTAGTTGTATTAAGATCATACAACTGGGTATGCCCTCGAAGCAGATACTTCGGTACTAGTAAGTGGTATCAAACTCCTTCTTCCGAACCCCATAAACTCTCTGCTCATGATAATCCTCCTTTTTTTTAAATTAACCATATCAAGCGAACGTTCCCATCCATTACCGACAATTGTCCTCGAGATCTTGTTCTTCATACCTCCTACACCATTTTCACCTTCACCTACGGCAATTCAACCGGGCCGGGCGGCGCTTCCATTTCGGAGATCCTGGTAGGTTTATGTGTGTAGTTGACAGGCTTATTCGCATAGTTCGGAGGACCAGGCAAGGAGGTTTGTGTCTTATCACTAATGCCCGACCATCTCTGATCTTGTCCCCCGTAACTCTTTCTATCATGATGCATCTGATATAATTGCTGTTGCTGTTGCTGCTGCTGTACTTGAAGCGGTGTGTACGGGTTTAAAGCGGGGTGGCCCTTCATGCCCGCCTCGGCCCATTTCTCAGGATTGTAAGGGGTCAATGGAGGACTCGTCGGGACACTCAATCCACTATATGCACTTCCTCTCCTACCAACGCTACCCCCCGAAGCCATTCCAGGGCTCCTCAATGGAGGACTCAAGGGCGGCGTCATCGTACCACCTTCCCTATCATATGCACTTGCGCTTCCAACCGTCAATCTCCTATTTCTCTCATGCGCCTCTTGCAACTGCGCTTTCACTACCAATCGAGCCACCAGCGCTTTCAAACATTCCTGTAAGGTTTTCCGCACGAATCTCGTCATCAGAATGTTGCATTTCATCTCTACATCTTCTCGGATGTATAATCCCTCCACCGGCGCATTAATGCCGATTTCTCTCGGAACCGCTGGTTCTCCAGGCATGTTTCCTTCGATCGTCCATTTTTCCTTGATGTCTAAGCCCATGGGCGCATAGCAATGTGTTTGTAGTCCATTTGCCAAATCGTGGAAACAGGCGTTGAAGGATACGGTACCGGTGTAGAGATTGCCGGGTAGATAGGCAATTCGGTCGGTAATGCGATACCATTGACAGTGATATTCTTCAGGGTTGGCAGAGGAAGGGGGCTTGGTGGGTGTGCGTTCGGCGTGGGATGGATTGAGATCGATCATTTCGAGATGATCGTGTAGGGTGTCGAGGACGGTTTGGCGGGATACATTAGGAGGGAGAGGTGTAATCGTTGTAAATATTGTTTTAGCCATGTTTGCGTCGATAGGGAAATGAAGATTGAGATGGTAAATCTCTATAGACCTCCTTGATACCTTAGATACAGATAGAGAGCAATACTTCAAGAGAGGCGCAGTAGGAACAAGAAGTATATATCCACCCAGCTTCTGACTTACTACTAGACCATATTGGTATCACTATGGATATATATCATCCAGAAATAAGATAAGGTGTAATTGGCCCATCTTGACCACAGCTGAAAATGATTAATCAATTTTTGCCCGCTGATTTGTACAAGGTGGTAGACTCGTAATGTAAGACTTTAGGTCCAAGCGGATCTATGACTTTTGGGATGCCAGGCCAGGCTAAGTGTTAGCCTATAATGGAGTGCTACTGTGCTACTACCTTACTACCGAGAAATAGTACCATCTCCCTTGTACTGTTTTTATTGGTACCGATAATATGGAATATGCTATGGTTGGTATGAGTGCAAAGTTGCAACTATCTACGATTGATTGAAGGCGTTTGAGGAGGTACAGTCAGTCATATCAGCAGGTGAGTAAAATGGTCATCTTCAGCATGTATGATATAATTCTTACCAAGAGCTTTAATGCTACCCAAGATCCAAAGTTTAGAGTAGAGGTAGATACTAGATAAATATCCGTTTCCTTGATCCTCGTTTCTAGAAACGGAAGACGCCTCTTCCATCAAAAAGAGCGATTGATGCGTCGTACTACTAGGTACCTACGTACATACATGCAACACAGGCCTCTTGTCATGCCTTTTCTTTTTTCTCAAAGCAGGATTTGGTTGACAACATTCTTTCGAAAAGAGTTCGAAAAAAGAAATGATAATTGATTAAAGCTTGTCAAAAGCTGGGCATCTATTTATTCGCATTGCATGAATGAAACACTAATCCCAAAAAATCATTTGTATAGTTAGCTAATTTTATATGATCGCTAACCAAGCAACATCTAAAATATAAGCTATCCTGTCTCCTCCAAAAAACAATCTGAAGATCAGCACCTCACATATCACAGCCCCAAATGATTCGCAGAGTCCCGTTTGCTTGTAAGATCTCACAATTTTTGGCGTTCATCCAATCATAATACCCAACATGTCATTACGCATATCTTACCGCCACACACAAACAGATGATGTGCAGACGATAGCACGATTTGCTTCTTGGTACCGATGACTTTTCCCAAAGCCTTGGTCCTGTTCTATATGTGCTGTGCTGTGCTGTGCTGTGCTGTGTTGTAGTACGTGCGTGGTACACGTTGTTTACCCTGCCTCGCTTGGCGATGGAAATTCCAAATTTATTTGGGATCCAATGAGTACCGATGCCATTTTAGCGAATGAATCATTCTCGTTTGGTGATGCTGTCGTTGATGAGTTCAGTGAATTTTTTTTGGTCATAATTGGGGACATATATATTGCCGGGTCGGATTCCGGGTATGGTGCAGCGACTAAATACATGGGACGGGTCGAAGACTTATTTTTTTTTTCAATCCGCGACGCTAATAGATCGGAATACTACTCAGATTTGACAGGTCGAATGGCGGAGTGGGCCGTGGACAGAGCTACTTTCCATAGGTATTCCGAGGCCGGATTGAGCCAGGCCTAGGACTCGAAAGTAGGTTGGGCGTTCATTCTTTCACTCATAGGATGCAGGAAACATGATGGGCTATGTATAGAATCCAAAAAAATGTGTATTAAATAGAGTCTCATTGACGATTATTACAACCCAAAACAAAAAATCAAACAATAACCATTAACCAATGGATCCCATGCCAACAGAAGAAAACCTCCCAGCCATGAGAACTAATTTTGTCCACCTTATTACCTCCCCATCATGCTACCAGAGGAACCCCGCCTTTTTCCTTTTTTCGTTTAATTCGTAACCTTCCTCGCCGATTCTCTATGCTGTTGATTCAACACCAAATCTTGAAAGTTTTGGTGCAGTATCTTCCGCCTTCATTTTGGGTGCCTATATTTAGACAACCCTCCTGACTCTTATCCCAGTTTTTCTGCTCGCTATCATGATCGTAGTCTCCATTATTTCCGACTTCCAGTAGACATTTTGCACATCAATCCACTCTTCCCATCTGCACCACCGTGCTACTCATTATCTATATGTTGATTTAACCTTGATACTCCAAATCTCGCTTCGACGCAACCAGCTTGTTCTTTTTCCATATGCACATGTTGATAATACCACTGAAGAAAAATAGAACACAAAGTGCCATGCTGAATCCCCAGATGGCTTTCATTTCGTAACATGCCGTCTTCGATGCACCGACCCAAAAGTAGTAATTAGCTTTGGAGAAATTCCCGACAGTTGATTCGACGAATGCGGAAGTCACTCCAACATTGGGGAGGGCAGGACAATCTAGATAAGAAAGTGGGGTTCCGACTTTCACAGAAACAACAATGAGAGCAATAAGAGCCGCTGCATCGAATGCTGTAGCCAAGAGGAAGCTGAGTTGGAGCTCAAGATAGAGAAGATAGCCTATAAGAAGAAACACGACCACAATCACAACCTGTTAGAAATTAGTAAGAGTTAAGAAGGAATCTGGGAATGAGGATAACATACAATACTGAGAGTTGCAATGATAACTGATGGTGGGGCTGTGTCGACCGAATTGATCTCTGCAATAAAATTTGCAGACATACTAAGAATGCAAATCAGGCAAATGGCCTGTAAAGCCCGAGTGATGGTAAAGGCAAAACCGAAAGAGCCATAATCTTGACCTTTTGGTGAAAACATTGTGCTGGACGAGAGTATCTGAAACCGGGATGAAAGTGATACAATAATGATGGAGGAGGCTTCCCAGTAAACAGGTGTTGAATAGCAGAATAAACAGAATCTGCGTCACTGATAGTATTTGAAGAGAGAATATCTTATTTGTCCTCGGAGGTGGCTCGAATTGGTGGAGAAGTGAAAGTTTTAAGCTGATCTAGCAGCAAAAGAATGATGTGATTGTTCCGAAGAGAACGTCCTAAATTCTGACCCTAGCCAAACAAAGAAAAGAAGTGAGAGGGAAAGAGGTATTTTGTAGTAGATGAAAAGACTGGTTGTTGAGATGATGATGGAAGCAAACATATGAGGAAATACAGATCTTAAATATTCATACTTACACATTCTTACTGTCAACTCCAAGAGCCCAGAACTTTTGTACCATCGATCTAGATTTCCAAATTATGCTCTGTAGATCATATCATGACTCTATAAATTCATGAGACGGCCAAGTGTAGTAACATGCGCTGAGTTTGCCAATAGGAAACAGTCCGCTTGACATGGCCGTTGGTAAGGTCGGTAGTCTCTGAAGCGACCATATTTAAGATTGAATCATTGAAGACCAGTCATTAAAGTCTTGGTATGTGAGCCGCAAAGAAGAAACGCGCCATCAAGCTACGATTTAAGGTATTGTGTAGCATAGTAGCATCATTGGATGAGAGACACTTGTCTGATCTGAATAAGCGCTTCACCTGGGTTCGGGGTTCGCAAGCACTTTAAACCATGAGCTTGAAACGCGGCAATTGAACCTATAAGTGGGCAAAGAAGCAACAAGGGATTTTAAGCGTAAATCATATCCATGGGACAGTACATTTCGTTCGATATGACTTGCTTACCTAGAGCTTACATAGTCACGATTATCGCAGAGGTTGCATCTTGTGCGACATTCGAGAAGAGAAGGTCTTTGTGGCACGGACCAAGCGATGCGCTAAGTAGCAAGTAGCACGTGAGTTGAGCCAATGAGACAATGAAGATTTTAGTGCTGGCCTGTAGTTATTTTTAAGCCCTGTGAGTTCCTGTAGATTATACGCCTTGTAGCTCTGAACTTTTACTGAGCATGCCACCTCGTCTACTATTTTGTTCGACAATATGACAACAATTCATTACAACTATCTTCATGCCTGGGTATGATTCATACTTTCAAACTTGACTAACAACGATTATTGCCATTTTGTAGCCGCACAAAACTCACTACCAATCGAGTGGTATCGCTCAGATGTCTCCAGTTCAGTTCCAAATTATGTCAAATCTCCATTTGGAGAATCCAAGCGCGAGGCCATCATATCAGCACTTCAAAATCCAATAAGAATGTAAATATTTGGCTCTCCTGGGCGACATTGGAAAAGTCTTAGATTATGAACTTATTGCTTTTCTCAAAGACCAGCTGCGGGTATTCGAGATTGTTTTCTTCGTCCAAGGAAATCACGAAGCATACGGAACGAAAGTGAAGGCAGCCGTTGCAACTATGCTGGATTTCCAACGTAGAATGAATGAATATCGCGAGGAGGGAGTGGAAATGGGCCGTTTTGTGTTTCTCAATTGAACGAGATGTGATATTACGGACAGTTTGACTGTTCTGGGTTGTACTCTTTTCTCTCACATCAACGACGAGCAATGTCAATCTGTGTCGCTTTTCTGCTCCGATTTCTCAGAGACATTGGAGTGGGATATTGATGCTCATAACGCTTCTCATATGGAAGATCTTACCTGGTTAAATGCTCAAATAGAGCAGATAACACGAGATGAGCCTCGACGAACGATAGTGGTCTTCACACACTTCAGCCCAACGATGCTTAGTGCGGCCAATGATCCCAAGAAGCTTGAAGATTCCAATCAAGTCAGGTCTGCGTTTGTCACAGATCTTTCTGACCAGATATGTTGGACGAGTTCAAGTGTCAGGCTCTGGGCGTTTGGGCATACGCACTACAACTGCGATTTTGTGGAAGAAGGAACGGAGAAACGAATTGTGGCAAATCAGAAGGGCTACAAAAGGAGTGAGGTAAACACTTTCGATGTGGCGAAGGTGGTTGACATTGAGATTGTTGAAAAGCTGTCTCAAAGTACTTTGGGCAATGCAGCAAAATTTGAAACATATGCTAAGGTTTCTGAGTCTCTTAAAAAGGTGCGCAGGCTGCTCGATCGTTGGTTGTCGTAACAATACATACCAAAAAGCAACTTGTAAACTACCTGAGGATGTCTACATCAAGCAGGCATTCAAGTACGAAAAAAATACATCGCAGAAGTTACAACAGTGGTAGCTAGTAAAACCACGGTGGTTGAAATTTCTTGGGCTTAACCTTCTCCACTGATTTGAGCCTATTCTATTCTTGCCATGCAGAACAGCAGTGTTGTCGCTATTTTTGTTTTTGCTGTAGATGGGGTTGTGTCGTTTGTACTCTGTACAAGTTGTTTGAATATCCAAGCCCAACAAAAGTCAAGTGATGAAAATGACAAAGGTTGTTTTCATGGTGTCAGGTTGGTTCATACGCCTGCTGTGTAGCGTGGTTGATGGTATTGATACAAGACAGACTTCAGTAGATGTGTGCTTCATCGCCCTTCAATTTAAGTATGAAAATTCTTTTGGAAATGACAACCGAGCTCCTTCTAGAAACTTGTTATTTCTGGGCTTTCTTTCTCTCGGATAGACTTTTCCTGTCAGGGCTAATTCCAAAACATTCATAATTCCTACTATTGATCAAGTCTTTCTTTGTCTCGTCGACTTCTAGAGCCCCATGTCATCGAGATGGGCCCGCTTCTATTGTATTGTCAGCATGAGTTCTTGATTCTGAAATGAATCATGTTACCTCTCACTCATCTTCGCAATCGAGTCTTCGCTTTTTCGATGGTCTTTCGGAGACAGAAGAGCCAGAGGGGATGTAAGAGACAGAAGAAGGAATACTAATGGCTTGCTTTCCCATTGATGCGTTTAGACCCTTTACTAACCATCCAATTTGATGCAGACAGTCTTGTACAGCATCGTGTTTTTGCCCTTGACGGTCCAGATCTGCTTCCTTGCGGAAGTTTCGTTTTGTTGTCTTGCTGGCTGTATAGTTTGCTGTCATTGCGCACCTGTACTGCCAGAATATCACGGGCTGCTTCAATTCGCAAGTTTCATATGCGAAATGAAGCCATCGATTGTCCTGCATGCTTCCGTTTGCCCACAATAGGGTGTTTCCAAACCGATATCGTCCACCACATTTCATTATCGTATCGTACGTAGCGCGGTCACAGCGTTCAATCCAGGCTGTAAATGCCTCTAATGCCTCTTTGAGAGTCACAGTGCTCTCTTGGCTCTTCTTGAGTACCCGAGGACAACTTCTTTCAACCTACCGTGTCGTAACATGATCTCGGACTAGCCCATAGTCAAGACAGGACTGTAAACTTGGGAATACTTCAAAGCATGATTTTTCCTTTCCTATCTCAATGTCGAAAAAAATGGCACCGATCTGGGTAATCGCTGGTTTGATCAGGCTAGGGTGCCCGGCAAGTTCGCAATCAACCATGATATGTGTATCAATTTCTTCTGACAACATGGTTGATAGTTTTCTCTGAGTGAATTATTCAAGAGTGTCTAATTACAGATTGGCATGAGGATGTTGTAAATGTTTTCACGAAGTTTCATTCATCGACAGCTACCTTTAAGTACTTTGCCTTCCTTTATACCCCTGTAAAAGAGCAATCAGGAGACCTAGCGTAGTATGCATGCATGCACATATGATCCACTTATCTCTCGGCACCATTGTAGATAATGGAGGAAAGTATTTGGCATTGGACACAAAGTACGACTTTATCTATTGGAATACGCATGAATACTTTTAAGGCACCGGGTGCGGGGCACTTGCATATGAGCTCAGAGGTCTTTTGATTCTACACCGAGCTATCCGTTTGCCGGCATGAGAAGTTCGGAGTCTCAAAACTGTGAATGGAGAGATAACTTACATATGCAATCATGAAGCCACTTTCTAGTCCGCCCATGATCATGCAATAAAGTATTCTCATCTCAATGCAACTTTGGCTTTATCATAACCGATCAAACTGATCGGATGTGCTGCCCAATACACCAGTTTCTTAGAATTGCTTCTGTTAATTGAATGAGATTGAACACCACCAAAAGAAGAGAGTTGGTGGGCTAGAAAACGATTTGTCAAAATGATAGAAGTCATATGAAATATCAATACAGCATTCTAGGTAATCTGTGGTGAAATACCCTTAAATGGCTTTGTTATATTCTTATTATACTTCTATTCTGTCATGTGGGTCAAGCCGCAGTGGTCGAGATACTAGCGTCTAATTACTATACATTATCAAATTCCTCTTCCCCCCATGTAATCTCGGTTATTCTTCCGATTTTCATGAATGAAATCAATATTACTCCTCAGGTTTCCTTCTCCCAAATCACCATTACCGTAACTTATGTCGACATTATCACACTGCAACTCCACTGGCTTTCGTGCAATACTTGCTATATCTTTTGAATCCTTTGGAGGTGGCATTTTCTTCATCTCAAAAGATTGAGTATCGTATGAAGTATTTTCAACTCCACCATTTCCCTCGTGAAAATCAGAAGAGTCTTGACTATTTTGAGCCTGGTAGGAAGCTTGAGTCTGGTCAAGTTTTCTCGTTTTTCTCTTGTTTCGAAGCCAGTCTATGAGACGGAAAAGGATGAGGTTGAAGAGTAGTGTACACCAGAAGGAGTGGGCGAGAATCATATAGAGGAATCCGTGTTTAACACTGATATCGAGGTAGGATTTGGTGAAGTCGATGTCGTGTTTGAGGATGTGGACGACACGGTAGATGAGGAGTGTTTGAAGGACTGCAGGTGCGAGGAGAGTGGATATGAAGAACTGTAGTATTGGTGTTAGGTGCGATTGCTTAGCAAGGAGCATGGAGGCTGCGTGGAGAGAGAAGTGGACTTACGCAGAGAACAAGCCTGAAGGTTCGATTCCAAGGCGTTAGGGTACTAATGAACCACCAGATAAACACAACTGCAACAATAGGCAGAAGAATGATATCGAGGATGTATAGGCAGAAAGATATGTATGCATAGTGTTTGAAGAGAGTATGAATCTCCGCGGTGGGGCGTAGTACATCCTTTCCGGGAAGTGGGGGTACAATAGTAGAACTGAGGGCAGGCAGTATGTGGTCATACAATGCTAACAGAAAAGGATAGATATTAGCTGAAATTGATCGATGTAAATAGGAGAAAATGAACTGGTATCGACCACAACATACCTTGCCTTGCGTGATGGCAGCCGTTTGTTATCCGAAACGTCTTCTCAGCTGCCGTAGTAAGACCAGTGACACAGTAGTGCAAGAGATAGATATTATAGTCCACGATCTCCTCCACTCTTGTAACATTCCCTCCTTTCGTAGCATGGTTACCCACCATTTCCTTCGTCGTTAATGTAAGGAGTTGCAAGTGTGAATGATGCGAAAGCACAGCGATGAGAAAACAAACAAGACCTAGGGCGATGAAAGCAAAAACCAATAGAGAGAGCACATATGTAATATACTTCTTAGCTTGGGCTTTGAGTATAGTCCAGAATCCACAAAAACAACCTCGTGCGTAGCCTTTGGCTCCTCTTTGGAACTGGCCACGGCTATTGTGTATGTTTGATGCGTCTTTAGATAAATCTATGCCGAAGCTTTGGGCTGTTTTATTAAATTCCTGAAATTTACCATGAGCGTCCCGGACCCCTTGGAGAATCTCTTGTCCTTTGCCATGATATTCACGGCCTTGCTTGATGGCTTTTCTGCCTGCTTGAAGAGCTTCGAAGGCTTTACCGGCGGTTCCCATGATATGAGTTATTTTGTTTCCTTATTGTTTTAGAATTGTTGGTTAAATATAGGATTGTATATCAAGAACAAATTTAGTTGCACAATATAAGAATGATTATGTAGCTCGGAGCGTGAATCATCTCTTTTGTAATTTGATATATGCGGAGTCAAAAGACAGAATATTCACGCTTTCTTGTCTTGGGGCACATGAGCTCTAACCTCAATTTCCACTTTCATATCCTCCCTTGCGAGCCTCGAAATCCCAAGATATGTCCAAACTGGCTGATGATCTGGACAGTACTTTTTCAAGCACCTGACCATTGTCTCCAATGACTTTTCATCCGCCGGCACATGATATGATCTAATGGAAAACACATCTTCCCAACCCTTTGAACCGGCTACTTTAAGTGTGCGCTCGACATTATCAAATGCCCGTTCAATCTGAAGAACTATATCGGGGCTTATGGCTTCAGTTGTGCGGTCCCATCCACCTGTACTCTATGAGTCAGCAAAACATGAAGATCGAAAATGGAGCTTGAGAAAAGCTGGTGAATAACGAGCACCCACCTTGACCAGAACATTCAATAACATCTCCAACTCTAACAGCCTGGCTATACCACAGATCCTGTTTGGCTCTTTGTCCGTAGCCCTCATAATTGGTGTAAGTCAAATGAGACATGGTTGTTATTGGCGATATTTGAATGTAATTTATTCAATTTTACTCGGGATAATTCATTCGCTTGTAAAATAGTATTTGTTTAACGAAGTAACGTTCCGAGTGATCAGTTTTAAATACGAGACTATATATTCACCACATGTGCTGTCAGTGACACACTTTAATACTGGCTGCTTGAGTATTATAAATCTGAAATTACCAATCAACGCTCCAGAACTTCTTGACTTCTTACCCCACTCAAAAGGCGTCCCTCATGTCCCCAGGATTTGAATTCGGGGCTCTGGCTAATAAGTGTCCCCACGTGAAATGTCAACCAATAGCGAGATGCACAATCGGCAAAATAAGGAAGGTGCGAGTTACTTTATTTACAATGACAAAATCACCGGGAGCACAGAAAGAAAGACGAATCAAATTGTCTCACAACGATAAGCTTCAAATTCAAATGGCACATGACGATTTGTGCTAGAAGGATGTATTATAACTTCATTAGAATCGTTCTAACTAGCTCCATGATAAATCACCATCATTTCTTGGACTCAGTGTATGACAATGGATAGTCTCATGAGATGAGATTCATACCAACGACTCATATGTAACTCTTCTCATCAAGGAGTAATATCTTAATTCCGGCGAAGAACAAGCATCTGTGAGAACTTTATCAACTGGAAAATTCGTATAGAAGTATTGGAAGTCGAACTCATTCCAAGTGTCATTCAATCACAATCACTTCCTGCAGATGTCGATGGTGGCCTGGCTGGTTCGCCAGAACTTCGCTGCTAATCTAAACCCATTCTGGAACGATTGTCATCCAATACAGTCCTGGGTCGTTTCACTGAAGATTCCGAAATCGGTCCAAAAGGGACTGGAGCAATAGCAGAGCCTTGCAGTCCTCGAAGTGCGTCACGGCACTTGGTCAGGTAGAGTATCTGATGCTTGCAGTCATCGATAGCATCGTGCTTTTTGCCGACGAAAGATTTGTCCACCTCACGTCGGATATTTCTCCCTGTAATTGAGAAAGCCGCTTCGCAGTAAGTTCGAACACAGAGATCGTTATAGTACATCCATGGCTTTCTCAAATCCGCTGCTTTGTAGGCACTCTCCATCCACCGGAAATCCTGTGTGCTACCA
Organism: Botrytis byssoidea; assembly: GCF_014898295.1. Lineage (NCBI taxonomy): Eukaryota > Fungi > Ascomycota > Leotiomycetes > Helotiales > Sclerotiniaceae > Botrytis > Botrytis byssoidea. The sequence goes on from NW_024065843.1 coordinate 741,731, forward strand.
TATGCCCAGATCATTACTTGAAGGTCGGTCGGGTCGAATCTCGCAGCTGGATAGTTGGTTTTGATGCTAACTTGATTAGACTTATGGCAACTGGAGAGCCAGGTGGTGAGTCTTTTAAGAGCAATTTGGAGTGCTACTTTGCTGTTTTGGCTAGCAGACAATGTGTCTGGAATGTTTTTCTCAAGCCACTGAAGTGTATCCGAATCAGTGATTAAGCCGGATTCGATACAAGATTCCAAGTTAATATCTACGAAGAAAGTCTTCAAGACCTCGCCGGTTTCGATATCAAAATTTATAGCGCCGATCTGGATGATCGCAGGATTGTGTTTCAATGGGTGTGCGGCTATCTCAAGATCCAGCATGATATGAGTTCGTACATCTTTGGCCGACATGACTGCGATATAGGTAGGATATATCAGAGCGTACTGTCAAATAATATAGACACAAAAGTTTGATACTATCCAAGAATCAACAAAACAACGAGGTTTTGTGTCGGCAAGCAAACTTGATCAATGGAATGATTGACTACCCACCCTACTGCACAGGCAGACTACAAACTTGCCGTCCATAAAAGACTACCATGGTGAGAGAGATTTTTTGGGAGCAACACAAATTCACTACATGTAAACGATACATCGCCGACTTCCTTAAATTGAATAGAGAGTATTCAATGCCTCATACTATTCATTATTCATGAAGATTGGCTAATCTTATTTCCTTGAGCCTTTGCCTAGAATTTAAGAACATCATGGAATATTCTCAATTGAACAATTGTTGCATTATCTGGACTCAAGACCCACAGTAGGTATTCAAGTTCCAGAGACATGTTTTGGCGTCGATGATGTTTGGTGTTTGCTCTTCAACTAAAAATTATGGGGCCTGGGACAGTGAAGTGAAGTTTGATGGATGGTGCGATCCCGGAGGCGGTGACATGGATAATTGGATGACTCAATGGGGCAGAAAAGTATCCCCCTCACCAAGCAAAACTTGAAGTTGTGAATAAACTCGAAAACTTCAATTAAGATTCAAATCATAAATCAATTATTTCATCATGTCTGGAACTACTCTTCACCTACGTTCTGAGTGTAAGTAATCAATGGCACAATGCTCCGCCACCTACTAATGCGATCATCAGTGGGCAAAGCTCTTGAGCATCGATCAGCTCTTACCCCCACTACCGCCAAAGCTCTCATCGATGCTGGATACACAATCAATGTTGAGCGCAGCCCAGAGCGTATATTCAATGACGAAGAATTTGAGAAAGTTGGTGCTACACTTGTGCCCGAAAACACTTGGAGAGAAGCACCAAAGGATCACATTATCATCGGATTGAAGGAACTGCCCGTCGAAGACTGTGAGTTTCTGGTTGATTTGATGTCAATGGATGCGTCTAACAGTTATCAATAAGTTCCTCTTGAGCATGTCCATGTACAATTCGCACATTGTTATAAACAACAGGGAGGTTGGGACACCGTTCTATCACGATTCCCTCGCGGAGGTGGAACTCTCTTAGATCTCGAATTCTTAACAGACGACAGAGGCAGAAGAGTTGCAGCCTTTGGATACCATGCTGGATTTGCTGGTGCAGCATTGGCACTCGAAAATTGGGCATGGCAACTCACCCACCCAGCATCCGAGCCCTTCCCAAGCGTATCAAGCTACCCCAACGAAGATGAATTAATTGTGGATGTTAAGAAGGCAATCGCAGCTGGACAAGAGAAGACTGGCAAGGCACCACGAGTTTTGGTTATCGGTGCATTGGGCAGATGTGGAAGTGGAGCAGTTGATCTATGCTTGAGAGCTGGTGTGCCAACTGAGAATGTGTTGAAGTGGGATATGGCTGAGACCGCTAAGGGAGGGCCATTCCCAGAGATTGTTGAGAGTGACATCTTCATCAACTGCATATACCTCATGTCCAAGATTCCAAACTTCGTCGACATGCAAAGCCTCGATACTCCAAACCGAAAATTGTCAGTCGTCTGCGATGTCAGTGCTGATACCACCAACCCCAACAACCCAATTCCAATCTATACTGTTGCAACCACATTTTCAGAGCCAACTGTTCCAGTTGAAGTCAAGGGGGAACCAAGATTAAGTGTCATCAGTATTGATCACTTGCCAAGTTTATTGCCAAGAGAGGCAAGTGAGGCATTCAGCAAGGACTTATTACCCAGTCTGTTGTCTTTGAAGGACTGGAGAAATACTCCAGTCTGGGCCAAGGCAGAGAAGTTATTCCAGGAAAAGGTTGCTACATTGCCCAAGAGCGAGGCATGAGTAATAAACACAAAAGCGTCTTTTAGCATTAGCAATATGATATAATAAAAATACAACATTGACGATTGTCTAGTAATGCTGAACTTATATCATGACTACAACTCAATGTGAAAGCAAATCCGCAACGGCACAAGGTTTAAACTATGAGTAATGCATGAACGAGATGTAGATCATCAACGTCTCTCAACGTCATGTTATATTTGCTTGGGATAATGAATCCGTTCAAGATATTGAATCGTTTAGGGACATTGAACACACTTAAGCCAACAAGCACATTTGGAACATCCAAACGACCTAAGACATTCAAATCTTCTAGGACTTCAAATGATTTTGAGATATTTGAATACTTTAGAACCCTAACAAATTTAAAGGATCTGGAACATTCAAACGATTTCAGAAACCACAAACGATCTAAAATAATCAAACAATTCAGAACATTCAAACAATCTAAAAAATTCAGATCTTTTAGAAATTCAATTGCTTTTAAGATATTTGAACATTTTAGAAAGTTGAAGAACTCAGAGAGAGGACTTGGGATATTCAAACAATTCTTGACATCTCGAACAATCTGAAAGAATGAAATAATTTAGAATATTCAAATAATTCAGAATATTTGTTATATTTTAGAAAGATAAAATGCTCAAAAGGATTTAGAACATTCAAACATATTTAGATATTTCGAACAATCTGGAATAGTTAAACAACAAGACAACTTAGGAAATTCAAGTTATAAGAGATGTTTATTAGATCAGGGATAGGGATTTTATGTAGAAAGCAGTTAAGAGTTTAAAAAGAAAAAATAATGCGTCACCCTTTGATCTCAGATTTAAACTGAGTATGGAATGAGAGAACGTTCTTTACAGAACCTTCTAATAGGAATCGAACCAATATCTCCGGAATCAAAATCCGACGTGCTAACCATTACACCATAGAAGGGTTTTTCGCAAATTTGTTAAATCGGCATCTCGTTTTGTTGATATAAACAAATGCAAAAAGTCAACTTCAACCCCACATCAAATACCAGCTCTTGGCGGATCTTCTGGCACGTGATAGTGGGGGATATATTATTATAGTGGGCGCGTTGAGATGGAGTGGAGAATAGCTTCGGGGAATGAACATAAAGGGGTCTCTTTCGGATTAGGTGACATCTAGTTAAGGTGTTGCATTTTGTATTGTAGCAGAATAGATTAGATGTTTTTAGGCGACGACTAGCTTTGAGATCTCGCTTGACTGCCTGCACTTTTCATATAAGTCTCAATCCTTCCTTCGCGTCTAATTCTATTGTAAATAACTTGCTGTAATATAGTATGTGTTCAAGTCTGCTCAAACATCGAAACAGTTTGTAAATGTTCAAATCTGTTTAGGCATTCTAACCATTACAACTTTCAAAATTGTATTGGATGTTCATGTATTTACATTATTTCAAGCATTCAAGTTATTTCATACATTGAGATCAGTTCAATCATGCAAATCGTCTTGAACATTCAGGTGCCCTGCTAGAAAATTTCAATTTGAAAATGCCTGGTTATATTGCTTTCATAGAAGCCTTGAAGGATACTTCTCATGACTACTTGTCTATTCGATTTCTCATATATTCTACTCCTGAACCTCCAGATATCCCAATATTAATATAGCCTATCTAATCCCGATCCCAATCCAACCAGCCTTTTGAGTATTTACCATGTGCCCATTCCATTCATACCGCCTATTTTTATAATTCAAATCATATATCAAATTCTACCCAAGTAAAGTCCAGTACAAACTCCCCACTGACGTTACTCCTGCAAAAATCATCGCCTCCACCATAAAAGCCGGCGCAAGATACGAAGTAACCCATCTCGCAACTGCCGCTCCCACGAAGCCCATCCAGATAACTACTGCAGTAGTACTCCAGAGGTTATCCCATCCTGCGAATCTCGATTTCTTCTGTTCATTCGCACTTCTCATGCTCGTTCCCCATCCTCCTTCTAAGACTGTAACAACAGACCAGAACATGATTCCCGGTAGAGGCAGTTGATAAAATATCTGAGAAAGAACGAGATATTTAATACTAGCCACATGTGATTTATTGCGCCAAAAGTTGTAACATGTACATAAAGCCACGCGGAGGAGGAAATCCCAGGATTGAAATGCATGGACGGTGTATCCTGTGAATACGTAACGAATAGTGAAGACACCAACGATCAATGGTCCGTAGAAACGACGCATAGCTGTTACAAAAAGGATGACACCGTGAATAGAGTAGATTTGCGGGTATTGGAAACATTCGATATGAGTAGCGCGGGCCCAACGCATTTGTTGAAGGAGCCAGCGGAGAAGTGTGGTAGGGGTATCGGTAGAGGCGAGCGCGGAGGTATTGAAGGTTACTTTCCAGTTTTGAAGGAGTAGGTTGGTGGTCAGATGACGATCTTCGTTGACGACGGTTTTGACTCCTAGAGAAGTCTGTGTGTACCATGGTAAAAGAATAGATTCAAGGGCTATGAGACGAAAAGCGGCACATGGACCAGGTTGACAGTCTACAGCGTCTACGGCTCCGGTTTGTCCACGTGTAATAGCTAACCTGCAGTGCGTTATTGTTAGAAATCTAATCCTTTCAAATAATTAGAGAAATGGGATACTTACTCAGACCAGTAAGCTGCACTACCCAAAGCAGCAATCGCACTCTCCTGATCATTATGGATGCTCAGAGCTGAGCAACTACCTCCAATTAACGGATCCGCAGACATACAACCGACTGTTTGGTACAAAGTATCCGGATAAACAATGGTATCAGAATCGCTAGTCCACAAGTATTCAATGTCATTCCCCTGTCCCAATGCCAAAGCGAAAACCATATTGGTAAACATGATATCTTTTTTGCATTTGTGAGGTTGGTAGAGACATATTGGGTGAAGGGATCTGGTCTTAGAATCGCGGGACGGTGATAGAGCATTATGTTCACGGAGTGTTGTGAGCGCTTTTTCGAATACAGTGCGGAAGGCATAGGCGTGGGCTTCGGATAGAAGAGCGGCGGGGACATCTGCAGAGTCGAATGATGTAGGTGTGGATGCCCATTTTGTAGAAGAGGACTTTTCGTCGTAAAGTTCGCGGGTGATGTAGTTTTGAGCAATGCGGACAGCGAGAGGACCATATGGTTCTTCGATGTGGATTTTTATAAGATCCGGAAATACCTTCAGAGGGATATTTGTTAGTCTTTCAATGTTTTTAGATCACTGCTGAGCGTTCTTTGGGGTTGGCGGAGGGGAGTACACACTTCCTGTGCTACAGAAACCATCTCCATATCTCCATCATGATCCCCATCGATTCCAATGAGCATAATCTCTAGACCGGGGGAATTATGATAACTCTGCAAACATCTCCTCCACAGATTTGCCTCCTCACGATATCCCACTACAGAAGCAATACACTTCGCAGCCACATCATCTCTTGTCTGGACTCCCTTCTCTGCATCTTGTAAAGAAAGTTTCTGTTCTAATTGGTTGACTCTTTCAACATTTTTGCTGCGATTGATCTCCGCTAGGGAGATCTGCCATATACTTTCAAGGGTAATTGGGGCAAATGTGACATATCTTCTGAAATAACGGAAAATTAAAAAGAATGTGACGATGCAAAGGATGCTGTTGAAGATTTGCCTGTGCAAGGTCGGTAATACAGGTACCACAGGCATGGCCCCTCTTTCACACTTGAAGAATAGAATCCGATAGATATAGATAGCACAAACGAGTGAGTGACCAAAAGAATGTATAAAATAGCTTTGAACAATGGAAAAAGTGCCACTGGAACATTTTCTACTGCAGCCCATGCAGCTAAGTCTTTATACTTACGATGATCATATTGGCTTGACCTCGTCTCTCCCTACTGGGCTAATCGGTCAAGTCGCGGGACTTTAGAGCTTAGTATTTTTAGGATGACGATCAAAATGAAACAATTTCTATCGTCTGCTCCGTATACGGGGAAGCAGATACTAGGCAATGAGTGTAGGCAGGAGGGCAACAAACCTTAGTGTGATGCATCAAGATGGATTGGTAATTTCCGCCAGCCTCCCATGTCATTAAAACTTTTCCAGAAGTTTTTATCTACAAGGTAGCATTTGGTAGCCTTGCATATAGGCCATTACCATTGGATTGATCATGCATGAAGCTTAAATAAAGAATTGGATAAACTTTAACACAGTAAGAGTGGGGATGGGCTCGATTACTCAGTGCAGAATACCAAGGGAAAACCCTTGATGTGCTTCAGGGTAAATTTTCAAATGAACCTTAACAACAACAAAAGCCCCTTTTGTTTAACATAAACCGGTGGGAATGCGTAGATCAGGCCTCCCCTGTTTCATGTGGACCTTTCCAAACTCTTGGCTCGTATTGTCAACATCCTTGTATCGCATATGTTGAAGCCCTCTACCATAATTCGTATCGCCCATAATAAGCATTGAATGCATATGCCCACCGTTTCTCCGAGGATTGTTGAACTTATCAGATCTATACATATCTCTCGTCGTATATTTTCCTATGAGAATTATGGTAGATGTTGCGGCTGAAGAATAATGCTTTTTCTGAGAGGTCCACGAGGTCTTGCATTGATTTTTGTCATATTGAGTTTTCTGACGATTTATTATGGCTACTTGAGGCTTGATGTACATCCGAAGCTACACGATGGCGAGTTCGCTGTACCACCTCATACGGAAGTTGTAGTAGAACCTGGACGGCTAGCAGATGTGAAGCCTACGAAGTCTGCGGAGAAGGCGGTGTATTCATCAATATCACCCCACCCTCAGCCCAGCGCTACACCCGACATTGCCTCTACAGTGCCAAGTTCGGAGCTGTCAGTGTCATCATCTGACATTTTGTTAATCATCAAGACTGGTGCAAGCACAGCATGGCGTCGAATGCCTATGCAGCTGTTAACGACATTGTCAAGTTTGCCAAACAGTGTAATATATTCGGATCTCCAAGAGAATCTTTCTCACGAGATCCAGACAGTGGACGTTTTGCAAAACGTGAGCGACACTCTGCAGATACATGACACAATTGCGTACGACATATACCAAGACCTACATACCAACATTCATGCGTACAGAGAGCAAGCTCAGCTCCCAGGCGACGAACCTGAACTCCCACCCGGGGATAAGCCAGGCTGGAAACTAGACAGATACAAGTTTCTTCCCATGCTAGAGCATGCTCAGAAAAACTTTCCTGGTTTCAAATGGACTGTTTATATTGAAGACGATACTTTCGTCTTTTGGTCAAATCTTCTCCCATGGCTTGCAACACTCTCAGCTGACGATGAACCGGCATATTATGGCGCTTCCGCGGGAGAAACCAATGCGATATTTGCGCAAGGAGGTTCAGGAATCGTGTTCTCTAGGTCTTTGATGAAGTCTGTTTTCACTGGACCTAAAACCCCCACTCTACAAGAGTATGCCAAATTCACCGCAGGTGAGTGTTGCGGTGACATGGTTCTTGGCAAAGTATTGCGCGATCATAATGTGCTTTTAAACAGAGGGAAAGATGGCCCAGTGTCATTCAGACACGAGACACCCTGGAAAACAGGATTTGACGAGTTCTCATGGTGCAAACCAGTCTTCACGTTTCATCATTTGCACCAGAGGGATCTGGTTCAACTGGCATTATTGGAGCGGCAACATAGTCAAAATAACCTTGATTCGGTAAGTTGTCATCCCATGAACGTCGTACCCTAAATAATGTTAACGTAACATGCTAGCGACCAATAATATTTCGTGATATTTTCCTTAAAACAATATCACCTTACCTCAAAGACCGCCGTGATGATTGGGACAATTCCGCATCTCGTCACAAACTTACGGAGAATATCACCACGATCATCAATCCACCTTGGAGTCCACCTGCTCCTGTCGTAGAAGATAAAGGTGCTCTTGAGCAGGCTTATACTTCACCTGAAGCGTGTCTAGCGGCGTGCGTTGCATTATCCACTTGCCGTATCTGGAAGCACGAAATCAATAACGAAAATGAGAAGAGCTGTAGTTTGGATGTAGTGGTAATCCTAGGAAGAGAAATTGAGGGACGGGCTTCATGGGATAAACGGGTGATTAACAGTGGATGGATGATCCAGAGAATCAACGAGACATTAATGGAGGATAAATGTGAGGTGGTTGCGTCACCTTAGGGGTTGTGATTGTATTGATTGGGTTTGTGGGACTTAAAGTTGCAGACACTGGCTCTATGAATAGCTTATTTTGTGTTATGAGATTGGATCATATTATTATATCTAAAATATCGTTCGCCTATTCAAATGCATCAAAACGCCGAACCTTGAGGTCTGGAACCTGTAAGTCTAAAAATCCAAAGCACCACATTCCTTCTTTTCAAGAACCTTCCCAATTCTATCCACCATCCACCCACTTTCCATGTAAACACCCTCATTAACCTTCGCTCCTATCGCCGCTGTATGATCAAGATGGCAGTTGTCATCTTGATACTTCCAGGTCAAACATTTGTCCCAGTCTGCACAAGCCTTTTTGCAATTTTCTTTCGATGCCCATGGTCTTTCACTCTTCTGAGCTGCAGTTAAGGCCTTTAAGTCGGGCGACCAGGAATCTTCCGTCGATGAAAATGACTTGGCTGCTGCATAATTATCCCACTCTGACCGTGCAGCAACTAGTTTTGGAGCAAAGAAGTATTTAAAAACGTCGCGATAACGTATGCGTCCCTTTCCTTTCGTCTCTTGCATGAACTGGTTTTCAAAAACGAACAATTGGGAAATATCCGCTTGATGGACTTTATGGATATTCATGAGTGGTGAGCACCAGTTCCAGTCACCAAAACCAATTCTCCATGTTGGAAGGGACTGCAAGGCAGCCCATCCACCTCCATCCAGCTCCTTGAATCGCTCTACGCCCATTTCTTTCATGGCATGTGAAAGTACCTGATCTCCGCAGCAATGCTCCTTCGCATACGATTCGTACTTGTCAGCCAGAGTCTTCTCTGCACCAAATGAAGTTGCCATAGCCTTTCCAGAAACAGCAAATCCAGATCCACCATGAGCAAAATCTTCGCCCATCTTAAACGCTGGCGACCCAACCAAAAGAGGAGATGTGTGGTCTAAAGTCGCAAGCCATGCATAAAGTGTTTCCCAAAAGAAATAGTTATCGTCCTCCATATACACATACCATTTCTTGCCAGGGTGATGAATAGCAGCATGTTGAAACATAGGCAAGAACTTGTATTTGTCCAGTCTCCAGCCACCCGGTAAGTACGAATCTCCCTCCATACTTGCACTTTCTTGGTACAAATTGTCGTTGAGAGCTTCTTTGGCTTTGTTATAGAGCTCAAAGTCAGGTGATGCTTTAAGAGTTGCCGATACGTTTGCGAGAGAATCAATGACCGGATTTCCATTGATGTTGTCCGCGATGTCAGAGTAGTAGACGATATTTGGAGTAAGTTGTTTGTTACCCAATGTAGTCGACATGTGCATAGGCATCCTCCTCCAAATGGACGTAGCACCAGTCTTGACCAAAATGACGACATCCTTCGGATCAAGACCTGTGTTACTGTAGATCCTGCTTGGTTCTTCTGCTGCTGGCTTTGTATAGCTGTTGTCATCGCTCATTGGTGGGGATGCTAAAGGAGTTGTAGATGGCACATCCGAATTTATAGAATAATCTTGTAGTAATGGACCGCCATCTGTCGCATCCCAATTTGCTGATCTGTTAACAAATATAACATTATTTTCGCTCAATCCCATAACAATGAATACTGCGACAAGAAAGCTAATCCAGAGGTATCCCTTGAGATGTCGAGGCAAAAAAGCCCCATACTGTGAGGTTGACATCTTTGAAGACCGTTGAAGTAACTCAAGTACGGGATATAAAAGAACTTGAGAAACTCTTAAGCAGTCCAAAAGATAGATAGAATGAAACTCGAAAGATTCCAATCAGGGGAGGAAATCATTGGCCTGGAAGTATGTATAATAAAGGCAAATTTTATATAAGATTTGCCTATGCTTGTAAGTTTTCATGCAAACCTCGTCTAACCGTCTGACAGTGCATGCTGTACAAGGACAAGGGATCATGCGGGTTGTATTATTGTGTGGGGCTTAGATCAGGCTGGAATACGGATTCCCCTCATCAGTTTGGTAGCCTTGCATACTTAGATCCCATTTTATTCTTTTCGAGAAGAGTTCCGAGACAATTGCAGAAAAGAATTCTCTGGCTTGATATGAAAAATAGCAGAATTCCTCGGCATTAGGCAGTCACTAGGCATGGCAAGGCACTCGTGAGTCGTGGGATGGACATCTTTCGACGGTTTCCTTTTGCCTAGCCAATAGTACCATAACTTCACAAATCAGGAGTTCTCTATCATGTGATAAAAGGGGTCAATGGGCCTTCTTTTGCGGTCCTGACTCTTGGATCTTATACGAAGACTAAAACACGATGATCTTCTACCGTTAGATTCTTTAGCCGATCGTATTTTATTGTCTGTGGATACTTTCAACTCGAAATCTCTCAGGAAGTCGCGGTTTAGTGATGTTATATTAATCCGAAGTATAATTCCATTTAAAGTTATCCATATTTGTATACACCCGTAGTGAGACCGCGGAGTTGAGACAGATCTTTAACACCCTACAGGATTGCTTCCAAAATATTCCATGCAAGGACTGTAAATGCTAATTGATGTGCGTTCCGGCATATATCCAGCTGCAGGTACCTCCAATGATTCCCGATCGAAGGCTCGAATTGCAACATCTAATCGACAGCCTTACCAGTGAGACATGCTTAGCTTCAAGCATTTGTATTATTTTGACTTTTTAAATCTCCGGGTTATCACCGGTAATGTTTTTAGCTTTCTAAATATATTGAACCAAGACATTCGGGGTGTAAACCTCGGAGCACATACGATCAGGGTCTCAATTCAATGAAGATACAATGCTTGATTCCTGATTCGCCTTACGAGAAGGCCGACGACAACTGGGCCGACTATAGTGCAAATTACTACAGCCCAAACGATGACAAGAAAAACTGCTTCCCCGGAAACAATGGCAGTATTTTGTTGATTCTTCAACAACAGTGTACCGGAGCTTTGTGAGAGGGACGCGATCAAGAACCCGATTTCTCCTCTGGCAACCATGGCGAATCCCACTAGCAAGGCTTCTAAATGTGGAGGACGGGTAGAATCTGCCGCTGATGATTGAGTTTCTCTTGGTTTGCTCCAAGATTTTGCGAAGTACTCGAAATACATAACAAGGCTCACTAGGCATTTCGCAATTACCATGAGTATGGAGTACACAATGCCTTTCCAGACGATGGAGGCTTTAAACATGTCTGTGATTGGAATTGAGAAACCAATAGACGCCTAGATAGATCAGATTAGTCCAGTTCCTTAAAATCAAGTATTGCTCGCAGTTTGTCCAATAGTCTGCGTTAATAGGCTAAATGTGAATGTCCGAGGAGAGTTCAATCCAGAATTTCGGGCGATTGAAGTCTGAATGAGATAAATATTTGGATGCGATTCATTATCCAAGAAGGATTCACCATTCCATACTGATCGAGTATGCCAAATCGGTTCCAAAAGTACACATCTCATGTTGTCTACCAGGAGTCCCGACTCTTGAATACCCAGTACTGGATGGTGAGAGTAAGGTGTAAATTGAAAATACTTACAAAGAAAAAGGGAACCAATATGAAGTCCATGATTGGTTTATAGTACTCTTCGTACATCACCTGAGCTGGGTTTGATCTCGGTTCTTCTTCAATACTACGGTTTCCGACATCCCATAGGTAATTAACTACTCCCCCGGCAATAAATGCGGCGAAAAGAACAGACGCATCGATGAAAGATGCAATAGTGACAAAAACGATGAGTATCAATGTTGAAAGAAGAAACCCAAGGCTAGGAATTCTCCAAAATTGTTTGAGAGCTGTTTCCTTGACATCAGATTTGTTTCCCGTGGGAACATTAGCCACTGACTCGGACCGAGAACACTTGACAAGGTAGAGCCAAATCGGCTTCAGTAAGTAAGCGCCCAGAGCAAGAAAACCCAGAAGTAAGCCAAAACTCGCGGCTATTGGTCTTGCGATTGGCCATCCACCCATACCTCCACTCCCCAGGGTTGTCACAATGTTCACCATAACAAGGCCGACAACGTCGTCCATCATCGCAGCTCCTACGAGTATCACACCGACTCTCGTATGCTGCATATTTGCAGAGGAGAGAATGGCGAATGTCGTTCCCAGAGAGGTCGAACATAATGATGCCCCAGCCGAGAAGGCTGCTAGAGGAGTAGGATACATTGTCCCAGAACTACTGGAAAATGGTAAAATAAGCAACAGGAAAGATAATGCAATGGGCACTAATAGACCAACAGTAGCTACCGATATTGAAATGTAGGCAGCTTTCCGAAGCTGTTTGAGGTCTGTACTGAGTCCTCCTTCAAACACGAGACCTATCAGACCTAGGTAGCCCAATGCTTGAATGGTTTCTTGGTATCCCTTTGTCAGCCATGCTTCCCCTCCGACTGGTAGACCCCATATTATCCCTATGAGAATTTGTCCTACGATACCACAGTACAGCAGTCGGTCTAGGATGTATCGAGTGATGTTTAAAAGAAGAATAAATGAGGTCAATGAAAGAATAACCTCAATTCCAGGCTCCTCGTATGGGAGGAACGGCATTATCAATACGTGACGATTGCGGTATTCGATATAATTGAAAAATGGTTATGTTATACTTTTGAGAGGAAAAATGGAAAGATTCTCTTTTCTGAGAGGCACAACATGATTTTGGAGAGAAAATACTCTCCCAAGGATTCGACGAACAAAAATCAAGGCACACCTGGCTTGGAAGCCAGCCACACTTTCCCGCCCCGCCACAACTGCTACGCTCTAGCCACACTCGCCACACTAACCTTACATGGATTCCACCAAAAATTGAAGCGATAACGCTAAGATTAATTTTTGAGTTGCGATAAGAAAATATATCTCTTCATCACAAGTCTCAAAGCATTCCTCCATCAACTGCCCACTTCAGCAACCCCTAACACTCCCTCACATTCGCGTTAACGATCACACAACCTCAAAATGAACGCCCACGCTCTTCTCACCTCTCAGGGTTGGCGCGGAACCGGTCACTCTCTCCACCACAGCTCCGACACTATTGGACTCTCGCGACCATTGCTCGTTTCGAAAAAAGACAATCTTTTGGGAGTGGGGAAGAAAATGCACAAGACGGCTGATATGTGGTGGTTGAATGCTTTTGATGCTTCGCTGAAGGGATTGGATACGAGTAAGGAGGGACAGGTCAAGGTTCAGGAGGGAGGGGGCTTGGAAATGGTGGTTAAGGGTGGAAGTAAATGGGTTGGGGGAAAGGGAGGATTGTATAGCTTTTTTGTGAGGGGGGAGACGGTCGGGGGGACGATGGAGGACAAAGAGAAGGAGAAGAAGGCTATGGAGATAATTGTCAAGGAAGAGAAAAGCGGGAAGGGAAAGGACAAGGATAAGAAAAGGAAGGGAGAAGAAAGAAAAGAAAATAAGGAAGAAAGGAGGGCAAGGAAGGAAAAGAAGAGGGCGGAACGAGCGAGGAAATCCGCCGCTAAAGAAACCAAAAAGATGGAGGGAGGAAAGGAAGCCAAAGCAGCAAGCGCCAGCTCAACAGACTCGGAAAAGACAGAAACCAAGGAGGAACGGCGAGAACGGAAGGAACAGAAGCGACAAAAGAAATTGTTACGACGATCAGAGAAGGAATCATCAGATACATCATCAACGTCAGAAAGCGCCAAAAAGAAGAAGTCGCGGAAGAATAAATAAATGGTTTTGCCCTGTATATTCTACAAGTCGGCATAGCAAAAGGCGTTTTGGGGCACGGAGTTTTGTGATCACGACAGTGACCCTGGCGTTCTAGATAATATATGGTATCTCAATTAGATTTGTGGAATTCTAAACCTCGAACTATATCTCTTTGGGTATCTTTCCAGGCTTATTGGATAAAAGCCATGGTCTCCTCTGCCAAAATTCGTCTTTAATAACATCTACGTGTTGCACCGTGATTCTTGCCTTTGCTCTTCTCTTCCTGTCCTTTTCTTCTTGTGTCTTTGACAGTTCCTTCTGCTCGATTGTCTTTGCTGAATCCTCATCGATTGCTTCTGACACTCCCGGTTCCACTAACTCATACTATGATCAAGTCAATTTTTCGTCAAAGTAAATTAGGGTGAAGACTCTGACTTACATCTCGGAAAACCACGCTCCCCTTTTTGTAGATTTCAGGTTCATTGTTATAATTGATTCCAAACCTCGAGAACAAAATCTCATTTTTGTCCGCAGCCAAAGATCCCTAAAATTCACCTGACGTTAAGTATGGAAACTAGTGATCTGAGAACATTGAAACTCACAGCAAGTTCCTTCTCCGCACCTTTTGCATCAAACCCTCCTTTCTGGATCAATGTCCAAAAAGTGGTATTGTAAAGATTGTTAATGTGACCTTCACTCATCAGTACCAACCCGGAGAAAACAGAGACAGGAAGTAAAATATGAAGAAAATGCATACAATCGACTTGTCTCCAACTCATATAATCCCTCAAATTCTGAACACTAGGGTATTGCACAGCTCTACCATCAAAACTAGGTAACGGTGCCGTGAGTTGCATTCCCGGGTCCGGGAAATAGGTCGACCAGAAATGGACATAGTATGCTGTGAAAGTTGATACTATTGTCGTGACCAGCTTACTATAAATTTTTGATTAACATTTTGTTTTCAGGCAAGAAGTTCCTCAAACAAAGGGTTGAAGGGAAAAGAGTCATACCTCGAGCGTCTCTCAAAAAGCGCACATGATTTATGGAAGACGAAACTATGATTGCTTCTTTAGCAAGAACTCTCGATTGAAAGCCACCATAAAATTAAAAACAAACCTATACTCGTCACTAATGCCATAGGCAATCACAATATCGGGCAATTCCATCATGACAGCCTTCGCAGCCGCATTCATCAAATCCAGCGCTCTCCGATCATTCGGCTTCTCAAAGGCATATTTGTCCGAAAATCTATGAATTTCAGTTTCCGCTACATGATCAAGCAGTAGAGTAGCTCGTGGAGCAGGAAAGGTAAAACATACTTATGAAATCCCCGACCATCAATACGCACTACGATCCATGTATTTGGGATGAGCAGATCAGGCTGCTCAAAGGCTTTGACATATTCATATCTAACAGATTGGTGAGCTGGGTCAATATGACAAAGGGTATGTGCTTAAATATCTACTTACTTTGAATTAGCCATGGTTGGTTTTCCAGGTTGATGTGCGAATCTTGTCGATATGGCATGGAGGTTGAAGAGCTAAAAGGATGTATGTGCATAAAACATACAGAGTTAGCCAAGCGAGGTCTCAGAATAGAAAGCAGCTGAGAACGGTCACTGGGTGCGTCATGTTCACATGTACCACGGGCCTCTTTCTCTGAGGCTTATTCTACTACTCATTCGAAGGGAAGTTTTTTGGAAATGGAAAAGCTGTAAATCTAAGGTGCTATCTACCTACATTGACACCAATACTGAAAAACATGTATCAAGATACCTTGTCAATATTTAGGAAAATAAATTTGAATCTAGCTAAACCCTAAAAATGAACCAGGTCATAGCTTATTCAGCCAATCTTTCGAAGAAAAATCCCCACCATTATCTTTGTATAACACGGCAGGAAAGACACTCAATTAGATTTCCTAATATATTCTTATGAGATATAGTTCATCAACATGAACCGTTCGTTCGAGCATCTTTGGAATTTCAAACTATCAAAATTTGATGTAGCAGGCAATCTGAACGTGATGTAAAATAAAATATAAAAATATTGATAATGATATCCTTGCGAATAGATTTGACAGAATTAGACTAGATAAATACAATTGCGTCACCTTGAAAGTTCTAGCATAACCCCCTCAATAAACCCCTCGTTACTACATCCACTCTCCCTCTTTAACATATACAATTTATGGTCCTTCCTCCAAATGTTCCTACCCTCAATCAACCCAATGCGCCCTACCTCTATGATATTCTAATCTTCTCCTCTTATGCCCGGACCTCAACCAACCCCCATATTCCTTTCTCTCGTTCTTGACCTTGCCGATTTCCTCTTGCTCAATTACGCTCCTCCTTGCCCGATCTAGCTCCGCGTGGTCACGCGCACCAGTTCTCAAATCAATTTCGCGTTGTTTCTCATTCTTCCTTCTCTGAACCATCGCGTGGTGCTCAGCAAGACTTCTCCGCACCCTATTCCTTGCTCTCTCTGTCCTCTGCACCGTAAGTCCTCCTGAGTATTTGAATAGAAAGTCTCTCTCCTCCGCGTCGTCAATCATCCAATTCATCTTTACCAATTCGAGAGGTTTGTACTCTCGCTGCAATTCCAATTTTGGGGCCCAAGGTGGCAATTCCCTATACATGAATTTCTTCCTCGCGTCGTTGAGCTGTTGTACCTTGAGATATACTTCTACAGCAGTCGGTCGATCTTCTCGGTTAAGTGTCATGGCCCATCTGATCTCGGTTTCTAACCGTAAAGTCAAATGCTCATTTATAGGCTCAAACCTCGATTCTTGATTTAGCGCACGACGTAGGAGTTCTCTTTCTGCTGGTTTTGCGCGATGAAACTTAATGACCTTTCCCTCCGAGTTTATCAGGGAGCACCCTTTGTTTGGGTAACGCCCCCTCCTGGCCATCATATATATCATGGCGCCTACGGACCACACATCATACTTTGCACTCATCTTGGTGTCTGGCGGGTCACAAGTACTATTTCCGTAATTAAAATCGCGAGTACCGTGTCTGGGTAGATGTAGGGACTCGCCAAAATCTCCCAATTTGATAGTCGGATATGTGTTCGGGGGAGAATTTGGAGGAACTGATTGGATGAAGACATTGTTTGATTTAACGTCACGTGCGACAGTTGTTTCTGTACGTCCCGCAAATTCTGGTTTTGTTATGTAATCGGGATGCTCGCCATGGAGAAATGCAAGTCCGCTAAACAGTTGTTCGAAAGTGTGCCACTAAGGATTGAGATTAGTTATATCTCGGCTCGACAAAGATAGAATGGTATCAAACTCACTATAAATGCTTCGGGCATGTATTCGTCCCTCTCTCGAAATTCACATACCATGTCGAGAAGAGTGCCAAGATCGCAAATCTCCAGAACAATCAAAGAAAAAGAGTTTCCCAAGATGTCAAATTCAGCCCAACCAGCCATGTTCATGACATTAGGGTGCCCTGATTTGATATATTGAAGGAATGTTGTTATCTCCCTTCCACGTTTGGAGGTTAAGCTCAATGCTTTCATTTGCTTCTGGTCAACAACAGAAGCTTCACTGGTTCGTGTAAGATTGGGACTGCGATCTGAGCCCATGTTGTAGTCAAGGTTAGCCTCCGACTCTAATCGAAGTTTGGAAATTTTAATAGCATATTTGATGCCGGGCTGTCCCTCACTACGGGTATCTTTGTTCTCGACGCGAAAGACAAGTCCGAATGATCCACTGGCAATACATGCGTCAATTTCTATATTATCTCCTGTCAAGTTGTGTGGATTGTGTTTCTGCCATTTATTTTGACGGATTGTGTTCGCACGAAATGCGCCTATCAACATTAAAATTTGATTAGCGTTCGTACCATTTTTCTTTGCAAAATAAGGGCATCAGATAAAATTGAAAGACGTTTTGAAAAGATTAATACTTACGTATCACCCTAACTGCCATGGAGTCTGATTGTCCTGTTAAAGAACTTATGCCTACGTCTTGCCAAACCCCCTCGTCAGAGCTATCTGTGTCTAGGCCCACATCCACATTCACATCTACAATTACAGCCCCCGCACCTGGCGCATTACCTTCCTGTGTGGGTACGGCTGCCATTTGTATTTTGATATCCAAAAGATTCGAGATGTTGTTATTCGAGAAAAAGTAGTTTTCAAAACCCCGTTGAATCGAACGAAATATCCTACCTACCATGATATGTGAAGAGAGGAAGGAACAAAGCCATGCTTTGAAGTCATCTGTTTCCGGCACTTTGTCGAAGCGTTGAAAGAACCAAAGGAAGCAAATGATCATAAAGGCAACACAAAGAAGTTATTATTCTGATTAAGGGGGGAAGTGAGCGCCAATTGATAAAACCATAATTGAATCTAGCTGCATAGTCGTGATAGTGTAACTAATATTTGGACTTTGTATTGAGATGTGAAAAGTTTGCGATGATCAAGCTGAAGTGAAAACGGGTACCCACTAGACATTGAAGCTAATTTGACAACGAAAGAACAGGAGGGAAACCTCTCAATGAGAAAACTATCATGATGATGAGCCTCGTTACTAGACCGAGATTTCCCTTGACAATGAAACTGTGTGATCAAGAAAGGTTTGACTAGATTAAAAACCCCCTTATCACTTAAGTCGTTCTTGTTTGGCATTTCACTATATCAACTAATTGGCCGTCACATCCATCTAAAATTCAAAAACCCACTTGAATTCGGACTATCTCATTGGTGCTCCTAATAAATTACACTCACTTCTTCTTCTCCTGCTTGCAGCAGCGTTTTTTGCCGACAAAACCTATGCATATCCTCGTTCATTCTTCTTTCTCACTGATCAATGACCTAGCCATATCAGCGATGCAGTCTTTACCATGAAGATCGTATGATTTGAGCCAGCAATAATGGGTCCTCAAAAAAAAAGTCAAACAGCAAGACAATCAGGTTTTTGCTAGTTCAATGACCTTCGATCGTTCAAAAGTTTAAAGAAATCTCGGAATGCACAGGATATCAAAGTAACATGTACTCCGATTATTTTTCGTGATCTAAAATAATGCCAAGTCCATATCACTCATGGAGCTCCGACAGTTAGACTCCTAATAAATCTCGATTTTTGAGGATAAAGTCGTTCTGTAGTGCAGTTCTGTTTGTCACTTGACATGAATTGATCCACGGTATAAAAACAGTACGCACGTACAATTCCAATATCTACTTTTGAGCACTGCAGAACGTACTGTTTCTATAAATTTATTAAAGTGTATCCTTTGTAGTTGAAAAGATCGCTTCCTTCCTTCTTTCCATTTCTAGTAATTGCCAACTATAAGTTCATTCGCGATCAAATTTATCCTTATTATTTCCACACTGTCTTGAGATCATTTGATTGCCTTGGATTTTCGCTTGCGTCTTCGTTGTTGATTACAAGTAACCTACCCGGCACAATTGTTTGTGCGTAAATCCTGTTCAATATTTGAGCTGTCTGGACGGATACATGAACAGAGATAGTACTTGAGTTGAAGAGACTATAAAAGAATCTCAAGGCTTCCGAGACATGGCTTGGAAAGCAATATTACAAATAACATAATCCATGAAGGAGTTTGGTTCTTAGATAAGAAATTTAGTTAAAAGCACCTGAAAACACAGTTTTCAAGGGCCAGGGCGCTTCCAAAATACAAACCGTCAGAGAAGAATGGAAAGAGCAATAATACCCGCAGAGAGGATATTCAAGCAATCAAGAATCAACTGAATTTATCTATAAGTTCTCCAAAACGGGAGAATCAACGACGAGGAACATAGGACAGATGCAATATAAATCTTTTCATTTGATTTCACAATCAACTCTTCAGCTTTTTATAAGCATGCAATTCCTTTTTGAATTGAAGGCCTAAGCTTAACTTAATTTATCTCCGTAGGATTGAAATAAAGAAAACCATGAATTGCGTTGCACGTTTCCTTGTCGCGATTGCCAAGATGCCGCATTCGATCCTACAACTCTGTCAGTGATTGCGTCGGCATATAACCGATCAAGATCTGCTTACCAGGAGTGACACCTTTACCAAATCCAAATACTTTTAATAGAGCACGAATAGGCCAGAGGGGCCCGAATGCCACAGCCAGTGCTGCCCAGGCTCCAAAAACGCTGACATATGGGTGCTTGCGAACGACAGGCCCCAAAGTGGCTAACACTGTTGTTGCAGAATGTCTAGGATTCTCAAGAGCATTTATACCCGCTTTCTTTGCGGTGTTTAAATGTCTCGGAGCATCCTGATATAACTGTCCTGCCACACCCTTCGCGGTGTTTAGATGCCTGGGAGCATCCTGATACAACTGCTCTGCCGCTATTCTGGATCTTTCCATGAGGACTGGTGTTTTCTCCATGGCAGAGTTGAGAGCAGGTTGAACCTTAGCAGCAACAATCACGGCAGCATCTTTCCCTCTTTCATATGCTCCTGGAGCATTCTCGAGTACATATTGAACTGCTCTTTGGGCGTCTGCCACTGCTCTCGCGTAGATTGTTGAAATGTTGTCAGACATTATTACTGTTGTATGATGATGAGAAATGAGAGATGATGTTGAAATTTCAAGTAAATAAAGTCAGACCACAAGGCACACACAACATTGAAAGGTGACATGGCATACTGCGGGGTACTACGGCCCGTACTGACGAGTCAAATCTATTGATATATACTCTATATGCAGTCGAACACCACGTGGCTTGATTTTGACCACTCAGTCAATGTTTCAAATGGTCTGAAGGGTGTTGTTGGTGTTGTCCAATGGTGGTAATAGATATATGTAAGGTACCGAAATGTAGAAGACAAAAAAGACTTTCGATTTTGAGTCAAGCATGGACCCAATTTACTAAATTTAAAGCCTAGATTTGGATTGCGGACAGCCAATCATAGCCCGATAGTCCCTGAAACTAAGGAAAACTTGGCACTACTGTACACTGTATTTCCCCAAATTTACAGGGTGCATGTACCAAACGGTTATTAGCTCTTCTCCACCCTTTCCTTCTCTAATCTCTAATCTTTCATAAGCCAATTTGTCTCGATACATCCATCCATCCATCCATCCATCCATCCCACTTTCTACTCCATAATTCTATCTCTTTGGACATACCACTTATTATTCCAATAATATCATAATGCGCATCTAGTCTCTCTTTGAAAATCGAGATAAAATAATAATTTATAATGGCATCCACGATCCACGAGACTCCAGAATGGGAGACTCCAACACCCAAACAATCCTTCCTCAGCAAATATAATATCTTTTCGAAACCGGAATCATCAACTCTTCCTACCACGAAAGAGGGATCTTCGGATTCATCGGGAAATGCTGTCGCGACAGGAACCTTTGGAAAACCTACATTGACTGAGCGATTCAATAATGTATTGCCTGCGCATCGCACATATCTTGGACGGAGTCGCAAGGTGCTTTTGTTGATTATAGGAGCAATTGTATTATTACTTGCATTGATCTTGGGACTGGGACTTGGTCTCGGCTTGAAGCATTCATCGTATGTGTATTTAGCAATTCATTACATATCGATGGCTCATCGTTTTTCTTTTTGTGCATGAATCCTTCTCACAACAATATACTCCTTCCAACTCAACTCTGCTATTCAATTGGTCAGAATCACGTACTAATCTATCAATTAAGGTCGAAAGCATTACCTCTTCCATCAAATGGTGGTATATTCACAGGAGATCTTACATACTATGCACCTGGTCTCGGCGCATGTGGCATTACATCCTCATCATCTGAATCTATTTGCGCCGTGTCCCACATCATCTTTGATGCCGCTTCAACGAGTTCCAACCCCAATGCCAATCCTCTCTGTGGGAAAAAGATCAGAATCACTCGACAGAAAGAATCGGGAAGCGGAAACAATACTATTGACGTAACGGTTGTTGATAGATGTGTTGGATGTAAAGCCGAGGATTTAGACTTAAGCATAACAGGTTTCGAAAAGTTGGCATTGGAAGCAGAGGGCAGAGTTACTGGAAGTTGGGCTTGGTTATAGTGAGCTACAATACGGGAAACATTTGGAAAGACACCATTTGATGTTAGGATGCCCTAGATTTTCTTCTTTTTCTTTGAACGGGGGTCTAGTATATGATTCATGATGGATGTTCTGGGCTTCATCTGGCTGCGGAGATACCTTTGATTTCGGTATAAATTGAATCACAATGTTGTGATGAGATATTCTAGTGGATGCATAATAATATGATTGTCCAAATTTAGAGCTGTCAACGAGTTTCGTCTCATACTCAGCATTTTCAGATTTCCCATATCTCCTTAGATCTGGTGAGAAGAATGCGGTGCTAAGTTTGGAGGGGCTCATGTACTACTGATAGGTGTCTGTCACATAAAAGATATCTCAATATTATGAAGGCAAAGCAATAGTTTTGCAGTCTGAATCGAAGCGAATCCAGTTGAATGTTGGTATTGTTTTACCCGTGTGAGATGATGACTTGACGGAAAGCGAGTAGAGGAGATGGGAAGAGTTTAACTTGGAAATGAAGGCACAAAACGAAGGGTATTGATCGGCATGTTTGTTTAGGAAGAGAGCCTCAGTAAGGACGCTTTCTTGTATGCAGCTTCTATGATTCCAACCCAAGATTACATGATGTAGAAGGGAAGATGCAGGGTATCAACGGCTCAGTAATTCGAGAAATATGGAAACTGATTGGAAACTTGCGGGCATAGATAGTGAGAGAGTATTCAGAAGTATACTTCATTACTTTTCGGCTCTGAATTCATCGGCTTGAGTTAATGATTGAACTTGCTTTTCTCCAACACAAAGCCACCGAAATACTTCTCTTCTCAATGGTCATAGTACCCTTCCCTCAACTCATCACAGTAAAGCTCTTCCCAGCCTTTAAATCGATTCAACATCTCACACAAGATACCCACGTACCATCATCACGTGGTACCCAATCCATGCGTCCAAAGTGGATTTCCACAATTTAGCTTCTCATCTCACCGTCCAGCCCAAACAACCTTGTAAAAATGGAGCTTTCCCGAGCCCAGCCCCCGCAGTTGAAACAGTCCTACGGGCTGATGCAAGCGCTAACGAAGTACACGAGTCCTCGAATCGTCCGGCGGATGAGATATAAAAGCTTGGCATCGCTCCTCGATGTGAAAATTTCTGTGCACCTTCACTCTTTTTTCGCTTAAGGGTTCTATATACTCGAATTATACGCACTTCTGTTTGTCTAGAGTTTTTGTGTTGGTTTTTTTGGATGGTTGAGGATTTATGTAATATAAATTGGATTTATTTTGGACACCGCTGGTTTGTATGTATGTATCTCCTATTTCTTATTGACAGGAATTTTCTGATATTATATAGATATTATCTTGAAGCACTTGGGGATAACTTTGAAAAAATACACTACCGCATACACTCCTATATAAATAAGATTCACGTAAACCCCATCATCATGGCCTGGATCTCAAGAGGCCAATCCAGTTTCGTCCAAGACACCCCCAATGGACACACATCCGCCGTCCCAGCCATCGCCACGCACCGCGGCTCACTCTGGTGTCTCTGGAGCGACCCATCCGGCGATCTCTACTATGCCACCGGCGACAATGACACCTTCCAGACGCGTCTCCGATTTCCCGATCAAGGAATCCCAGTGATGGCCGAGCTTCTCGGTCGTCTGCATGCCGTAATCGTCAGATCAGATGGAGAAATCGCTCACTATGAATATGACGATGTGGAGAAATCCTGGGCGTCTCCTACTCTTCTGGATAAGCAAATAGGGCTCTGGACGAATACTACACCGGCGCTGATTAGTCACCATAACAATTTGGTGTTGGCGTATACCCAGAATTCCTATTTGTATTACTCGACATGGATGCTGGGTTCTGAGGCCCAGCCAGAATGGAATTATCCCCAGGAAGTAAGCGGGATTAGTAAAGTATCTGGGATCCCCGCGGTGTTTGTGTTGAATGGAGATTTGCACGCGCTGTGTTCTTCGACGGAGGAGGATCGTGTGATTCTCGGATTCAAATATTCGTTGCCGGAAGATGTGTGGAATAGTTGTGATGATGTGAGTGAAGGAAAAGCAGCACAGGGTGTTTCGGCTACCTCTTATGGTGACAGTGCGTTTTTGGCTTTCCAGGAAAATGGCCCCGGAGATACTTCACATGTGATTTACATGAGCGAGTATAAAGATGGGATGTGGCATCCGCAAGAAGCGATCGCGGGACAGACTTCGTTTGACCCTCCACAGTTGGCGGTGCTGAATGGAAGGATAAATTGTATATTCAATTCCAATGATGAGAGTAGGGAGTTATTGTGGTATTCTCGATCATTGCTCGATTACTCGCTAAGCTCTTGGATGGCGGAAATCCCAGATGATACTTTGTTATCGGATATGACTATCCCAGGAACCCACGATAGTAAGATTTCTCTCCTCTCTCTTGCCAATTGACACCCCTCCTAACAATCCTCCCCCCTCCCCAGGCTGCGCAGAATCCAACATCCCCTTCGTGCGCACGCAATACCTCTCCATAGCCTCCCAACTCACAGCCGGCATCCGCTTTCTCGATCTGCGCGTGCGCGTCCACACCGAAGATGGTCAACTCTACATGTACCACGGCGGCATCCCCATCAACCTACCTTTCTATCTCAAATTCGATTTTGTCATGCAGGAAGTCTTCGATTTCCTCTCTCAACACAGTCAAGAAACCATATTAATCTCGATAAAAAACGACGACACATCGAACAAAGAACCTCCCGAGGTATTCTACAGCGCTGTCGCAAAACACATCACATCCATCCCGCCCTACCCATCCGGAAAACCTCGCTGGCTCACGACAAACAAACCCGAGACCCTCGGCGACGCGCGGGGAAAAGCAGTATTACTGCGCCGCTACGACTGCGCTCCGCATCTCTCCGTAGAAGAAAAAATGGGCTTAGATCTCAGCGGCTGGTTAGACAACAATCCCGATTTCACGCTCCGAACAGAAAGCGATGTGACGATCCATCTGCAGGATAAATGGGAATACTCTGATATTATTCCGCTCAAGGGGCTGGTCGAGAGTAAATATGAATACGTGGTGCGGATGTTGGAGAAAGCGAGAGAGGGGGCGAGAGATGAGTGGTTTGTGAATTTTATGTCGGCGGTGGGGGATCCGGTGCGGAAGGGTGAGGTGGCGGAGAGTCATGTATGTTTTTTTTTTCGAATTTTCGAATTTTCGATTTTCTCTTCTCTTGCTATGTGAGATCACTGACTCAATCTTTAGTGGATAGCAGTAGGCGCGCATAGTAAACTCATCGGTGCATTTGTCCAAGGTATGAATCCGACGCTCCGCCTAAACTTTGATTGGGGAATCAAGAAACGATATGGGATTATTCCAATGGATTATCCAGAGTTGCCGAAAGATTCGGATTTGGTGGCTTTGATGATTGGGTCTAATATGTAGAGAGGGGGTGAGAAATGATGTAGATAGATTTGGATATCCGGGCGGATCTCGAAAGTAACAAAAGATCTAGAAGGATAGGTGGGTGAATGGATTTTGGAAATAGAGAATGATCAATAAAATCTCCGAAATGTACCTACCTGGGTATTGTTAGATTTATTCAAGAATCATCAAAGGTAAAGCTAGATTTACGCTTATCATGTAGTTTCTACTCAATAACACATGTTTTCAGCAGTAGGAACTATACATAATACTAAATACAAACCATTCAACAACCTTGACGTAGCTTGTATCGATCAAATCACTTCATAATTTTAGAACAAACACATAATCATACACGATCACCAAACTTACCTAGCATCATCAAAAATATCACATAAATCACCATCACAACCGTAAAGCGCTTCTTCCCAACTCTTCGATAACAATTATCATTATCCTCGCTGTTATTATCGGTAAGAGCTATCCGGTTCCCAAACTTTCATCCATCCAGTATTTATGAAAAGGGTATGTATGGTATACAAAAGCGCGCCATGAGTATTCCACGCCTTTAGTTTCCCCAGAATCCACGAATTCCCTTTCGTAAAAATCATTCATGCGCCCGAAAATTAATCCTAGTCCCAATCGCAAAATGAAAGTAAAGAAAGTAAGTAAAGAAAGTAAGTAAAGAAAGTATAACCCCTTATCCCCAACCGAGGAATCATCAAGAAATTAACGCCCCTTTGAAACGCTTGCCGATCGTCCGAGAACGAGTTTGTGCGAAAGACCAAACCATTTTCTTCCATGGTCCGTTGTAGCACCACTATTGTTGTCTTTATCTTTGGTTGCGTCGTTTTCCTTATTGCTCTCTTCGGCCATATTCACGTGGTAATTCTCACGTCTTTCTTTACCGATGCCCGATTTAATACCCTTACTCTCATCACCCGCACTAGAGATGACCTCTCTCGATAATTCATCCCCATCATTCGCACCATCTTCTCCGAATTCTCCCCTCTCCCTAACAACTGCACACGCACTCCTCGGTCTACCCAGCAGCTCTCGTTGAAGTTGCGCCGAAAGGTTTCTATTCCTTGAAATAGGTGGCGGAGTAGCACTTCTTTCTTTTTCAAGCCCGACTTCATCTTCTTCATGATAAGTGCTTTTCTCAACTCTGTTACCAGTCTCCTCACTACCATCCAGTTGATAGTCACCCAGTGCCGATCGACTACTATATCTGTATCCATGTCTCGAAGCAGGCATAGTCTGATATTTCGTCCTACGTTCTAGATTAGAGTTGGAACTAGAACTCGATCTTGAACTCGATTGTGAAATATTAATGACTGGCGCAGTATCTGATCTGCTAAAGAAGAGTCTCGTAGGAAGTAGTCGCCTGAAATCCTTTTCTTTGCCACCTTCTTTCTCCTTAGAACCTTCTCTACAAGGCGTACTTGGGATACTCATCGATACAGGAGCAAGTGGCATCTTGGTGTTAGAATCATGACTCGTGTTGATAGAAGATGGGGCATGCTTCCTCAATTTTGACGTAGCAGCCGCGAGTGAAGACCTTCGATCTGGAGCAGGTGGCTTGGGTGTCTTTTCATCTAAAGGCGTAGAAGATCTTTCCAGTTCCCTGGCACGTCTCTCTCGATGTTCCTCAATTCTAGAGTGTGATCTGTGATCCGAATCAACGGTTATAACAGTATCATCACTCTTAGGATGAGACTCAGCTTGCGATACCGTTCGTAGCATTTCGTATCGTTGTGCTGCGTTATTCGAATCACGAGAACGTGAATTTGCACCAGTTGGAACACGTGTTGCAGGATGATCATTATATATACCGTCACCACCCCAAGCTCTTATAGAATCGCGTTCGCGAGACGTGGTGTTAAATGAAAAGAATTCCGGTGTTTGATCTCCTCCCCGAGGTTGGCGAGTTGGAGGATGCATCTTGGAACTTTCAGCGACACTATCGGTACTATAATTGGTGAAAGTATCCACATCATCTGTTTCCAGTGTTTCTGTATCCCAGCCATGACCTTCGCGCCGACTTGTTACGGTTTCTCCAGCACTACGTGGTCGCATGGATGTAGTTGATTGGTATGGATTGTAAGTAGCAGGAGGTACCGAGAATGTTGATGTACTATGAAGAAATGTCACCTCATCTTCAGTTGCTTGATGTCTTTGATTTAGAGTTTCGTCAGACTCCTTGTGACTTCTTAAGGTACCGGTACTAACAGTATCTGGTGTGGGTGGTAACTTCTGGGTTGCCTCATAACTATTCCCATTGATCGTGAGCTGACTATTATCCTCTTGAAATTGATGTCTTTCCTGGACACTGTTTCGTTTGTCGGATCGAATTTTGAGTCGCATACTTGTGCTATTGTTGTATTGCTTCTCCAGATTACTCCTAAGTTTTTCAAGACGTTGTAGCGGAGAGGCAGCAACATAGTTCATTGACAAGAATCGACTTCTTTGACCACCAGTTTGAGATGAAGGTGAGGGTACTCTCATAGGCATAGTGGAAGCTGGACGTTCGTCAATCCACTTTTCGACTGAAGAACTCGTTCGACGATGTGGTTTTGGAAACGGAGAATCGTAGTCTTCTTCATTCACTGCAAGCGGTGACTTCTCTCCGTAGATACTCAAGAATGAACTCTCACTCAGAACACTTAAAGAAGGACTGGTCATTCCACTTGCACTGCCCTCCTCTGGCAACTTTGGAAGAGCAATATCGCTAAAACTATTACTACTAGGAAGATATAAGCTTCTCAAAGCTTCTACACCTTCGCTCCGCTCAGATAAAAAAGAGGGC
The DNA here is from genome assembly GCF_014898295.1 of Botrytis byssoidea. Classification (NCBI taxonomy): domain Eukaryota; kingdom Fungi; phylum Ascomycota; class Leotiomycetes; order Helotiales; family Sclerotiniaceae; genus Botrytis; species Botrytis byssoidea. The sequence goes on from NW_024065843.1 coordinate 769,971, forward strand.
ATTCTGGCAATTCCTACCGTAGTATTCCTGACTCTAGGAGTACTTGATGTGTCTCTGTCGAAGATCGGGGGGGAGCTTGGCATTTCGTTCGCGCTGCTGTGATCGTAGAAGTCATTTCCGTATCGTATCTCGTAATTCCTTACATCTTCTCGCTCCTGTAGTAACCTCTCAACTTTGGCTTCCAGTTCGCAAATGAGACCAACAGCTTCTTCAACTGCCTGGTCTCGTTTCTCCAGCTCTTTGAGTAATGCGTCATTGATTTCTTGCACCTCCGACTGCTGTTTGATCTGGCTCTTCAACTGTTCCGCTTCTGATTCCAGTATTTCTTGCCTCTGTCGCCGATGAAAAAGCTCCAATTTAAGATCGAAATTCTGTTTGTGTAAGGTTGACACTGTCTGTAATCAAGTTAAAAATGAATTAGCACTCATATCTCCAAAGCATAACGTCGACTGATTATAATGTCATCCTCACCTCTTCCATTTGCTTAACCCCCATCGCCTTCTTTCCCGGCGGCTGACCGACTCCACTCGAACTTGGTCTCCTCTCTTCCCTCTCCCGCATAACCCCACCCACACCACTACTCCTATGAATCGGCGAACTTTGAACTTCTCTGGCCATCATGCCATTCCCACTAAAGTCCCCACTCAATCTTCTATCCCTACCCTTCCTCTCCCTCAACCTTTCTTGCAAGAAAGCCGCACCACCCGATTGCACACTCGTTCTCCCTGGCCCTAAAGGCAAATGCGCACTCGAACTATTCGTACTCTGCGACGAAATAGTAGGCGCTACCATATTTGTTCTCGTATTGCTGCTTGAACAATTGGTCGCGGAATCATGGTAAAGTGGCATGCGAGTCGTAGTTGAAGATATGCGACTTCTTCGAGATCCTTGACTGCCATCTTCCATGATTGGAAGATGGTTACTTTTGTTGTGATGCTATTTTCAGCTGCAGTGGTTTGGTTTTGTTTTTCTTGAGAAGCGAATGTTATATAGACTTTTGTCTCTGATTGAACGTTTCTGATTGGCTGGACAGAAGGGTTAATGCCGTATTCGTTGTATATTAAAGTAAGGAAGGCCGTACTAAAGCTGTAAATTTAGAAAGACGGAACGAGTAGATAAGTCAAAAATGAAATCTCAACTTCAGACGACCCCAGAAAGTGAGTGTGTGATATGATACTGGATCATTTGTGGACTGTGGTTGTACTATGGTTGTACTGAGTGTATTCTCGTTTGTTACCATCCAGGACGATGGGTCTTCCTCACATCAATATCTGCTGGGTACAGGAAGATCTATGCATATGCAGCTGCAAGGCACTGTGAAGCTGAGAATTCTGATCAAAAAATTGTGACTGCAAAACCAGCTAATGTTGATGTATATTAAAACCTCCCCCAAAATGATTGACAATGGTGGAAGCTTGAATGTACCTAGTGTAATTTCGTGTTGTTGTTGCATTTGTTTGATGGAATGCAATAAATACTTGGGTACCTACAAAGCGTTTCCAGGTCGATGACTTTCTATTCTGTACTACGTTTCTCACCCAACTGGTATTATTTTCTACCCAGAGCGAATTAAGAAAAGGGGAAAGAAGAACGGAGAAAGAAGAGAAGTAAAGAGACAAGCACCTTAGCTTGCATGAATAACTTATTAATTTATAGAAATAAGGTTCTCAAATGACATATGGCTATGCGGTTCACCAACAAACGGACTTTGTGCCTCTCTATCTTATCTTTTTTTCTTTTTCATACTATACCGAGCCGTCCTACCTTCTCTCGTCCGAGGTCAAGAAACTATCAGCACCTATCAAATATCAGATTTCACATTTTCCAGTTCTTCTTTTTCCTTCTAGCTTTCACCCTGCATTGAACAGATGCAACCTCTCCCACCCCCTTTTTCCCTTCTACACAACGTAGAAAGTCTTCGCTCCCGCTACAACTTCAGAGTCAACGATGGAACCCGTCTGGACTCTGGTAAACGTACCCGCTGGAGACCCGCTGTCCCAATTACCATTCTTACGTACGTACGCGGCACCTCAATAATAGTATGATACGCATATCAAAGGATCTGTGCATACGTTAAGCGCAGTTTAGTTTCGAACTCTAATCGGCGACCACGGATCAACCCGCATCTTGTACCTTTCTTACCTGGGATTAGTATTTCATTGGTCAAGTTTTGCATTTAAATGTTATGTCTCGGGTGGCGACATAGTGGAGCCAATTAGATGAATTTATTAACTATAAAAAGCTGTTTGGGATCAGAAAACACATCGATGAGTAGCCATTCCTCAGGCTTCCAAAACTGCTCAATTGAAATTTCATCTTCATAATGCGATTTGCCGAATGTCGGGAGTTATATGTGGCGCTATTCCCAGTTACCTGACCACTGATCCATGCTTCCGTGACCATTTATCCCAATTTGTACCAGGAAATTGCGTTCGAAAGGTCGGAGAGAGGAAGCGAGAAGAACAAGCTCTCACTGTCCGCCGCGGAAAGTGTACCTCTTGTATAGTCTGGGAACTTATTCCAAGTTTGCGTAATTTAAGCAGGATTTGATCATCCGCAGGGGTCCATGAGAGCCGGCTGGGTTTCATCGCGATCCCTGAATATGCTGGCTGTCCAGGAGGTTCTGTTGGCTTTCTGGTCTGTGAACGTCCAACGACTACAGGGGCATTCGGGAGTTGGTTCCAGCGCTTCCAACGTCCTAAAAGACCTGGGCATATTTGTAAAACTTTTGGGGGTTGGCGATTCAGCAGTAAACTAACGCCCATCGAAGAGCTGGCGACCGCTGTGATGACGGGTGTGGTGACTGCCCAGACCTTTCTGTTTGATTCCATACCGACATTCGAAAATGAAGTTTTGACGGAGCTTGAGAAAATTTATGTAATTGGATTTGTAGCATGGTCTGGAACTGTCTGAAGCTGTGATGTGTGTATGATGCATAGAGCTTCTGAAGTAATATGAGGTGTATGTAAACAGCCGTCTTATAAGGACCCCATCCACCACTCCTTCCAATTCCAGGTATTGTATCTCCCAACATGGAAGATGCTCTCGTTGCAGAATCATGAATGGAAGTTACACTTATGGCTGTTTCTCTCCAAACAAATCATTCCAGAATTCCTTGAAACCATATAAGGGTCTCTTAGAATCATAGACATTAACTTTGTCCGACCCGAATCGTTCCATAATACCACCAGGACGATGTCCAATCTTTTCAACCAGCTCCTTGGCTGGCCTAGTCGCTCTTTCCTTGATAGCTGCAGCTAGTTGGGGTGCAACATCTGCATAGCATGATTGCAGTTCACGTTCTAGTGAAAAGTACGGCTTCTTCGCAAGATCTGGTGCCATGAGATTGTAAGATCTCGTTTTACTATTCAGATCAGTAATGGCCAACTTGAGATATGATTGTTCGGATTCCTCCCAGGATGGTATTCGAAATGGTGGAGGGAGTGCTGCAGATGTTTGTTCAGAAGCCGGCTGCCTGTTCATCTCAAGAGGGCTAATTTTTCCAATGTCAATCTCATCCTCTTTTGTTTCCGCAAGAATTTGAATGACTGGATCTCCAGTAGACGAAGACGGAACTTCTTGTACGATTTTCACCATAACTGGATCGTCTGTAGTATTTGTAGGAACAGATATCTGCTCCACTGCTCGCTTCTTCGGGTTATGGACAGCTTCAGATTGTGCATATATCTCTGCAGTTCTCATTTGCTCCTGCAAGGTACCACCTCGACTCGCAATCGTTCTTGCAGCATGTCGTTTCCAATCATTCCGTAATCTGGTCCTGAAAACGTTTGCAGTTTTGACGAGCTCTTGTTGTTTCTCTATCCATGGTGGCACAATATCTTGTCGCTGTATCATCTTGTTCATGATGTATTCGGTTGTATCAATAAATGGATTATCGGCTCTTGCATCTCTCTCTATTGCCTTTCCCCTAGGAATATTCTGCGAATAAGAGATTAGTACTATAACATCTCAAGGTAGTCACGAATCTTAGACTCACCTTAAACTGACCACGAGCAATGGCATCTTCAATTCTCTCATTGGCCAAAGCAGCCAAACCTCTGATTGAATTCGGCATCGGTCTTGCACCAGGCGAGAATCTTTCTTTAAGCTCCTTTCTAAACTCCTCCCTCTCTCGCTCGCTCATTTGGCTATCCTTAGAAATGGTATAGATTGACGTTTTATCCCTCGCATTTGCTAACCTTTCGCCAGGTCTCTGTTTAGGCTGTTTCGTCAATCTCAAATCCACAATTGGTGATGGAATCTTTCCTGGCCCTCGTAAACCAGGACTCAGTGGTTTCCTAGCATCATCCAACATCCGCAGAACCGTATCCTCAGATGCTTCTTGCCCGGTCCATGCTTGCCCTGTGGCAATATCCCGGGACCCACGACCAATATTTGATGCGAAGCTTGCTTCCGTGAAAGCAGAGACATTCTCCGATTTGAACTTTGAAGCTTCTACTCTTTCAAGTAATCTTGCCTTCAGTTCTTCGGAGAAGCCCGCCTCTTCCACAGCTTTTCGTCCGGCTCGACCACCTTCTAACAGAGCATCTTCAGTAGCTTCCAAGAGACGCCTTGACATTGCCCCTAGCTCCTTTTCCGCTCCTTTCTTTTCCGAATCATTATTGGAGGCCTGCTTCAATATCTGAGCTTCAATCGAAGCTTGATCCTCCGAATCTTTCCTTACTTTGCCAGCATCTTCGCCTCGGAGTGGCGACGCTTGTGAGAATTGTCGAGAAGCATTATTATGCAAGTTTGACACTGCATTTTGCTGCTTTATAGCTCGCAGACAGAGAGCACATTTAAATGTAGATTGTGATACTAAGCGGTGCATGTAGAAAAGTATAGAAAGAAACTGTATGAAGGTGAATTCATGGTGGCATACGATGTTTATAATATCAACACTATAGGTAACGTGGTTTATCATCGAGTGGACCATATCATCGAGTGGGCCACTTCAAAATACATCAAAATTAAGGCTTTTTGAATATTCGTATTTTAATAACTAATCATTATTTTAGAAAAAGAAAAAAAGATTAAATAATAATAAAAGATTAGTTTTCTAAAAATCTAGTTTTTATATAAATATTTTCATTTTATATTAAAAAAAGTGAAAATTGTCACGATTTTTATTACAAAAAAATATTCCTAATAATAATTCTTATATTAATTTGAATTTCTAATAAATAATGAGATTTTTGTAATATTTATATAATTAAATTTCATAGTTTTAATTTTTAAAAAATTCTATCAATAAATAAAGAAAGTGTATGGTTATATATAAACGAATTTTGTATGTAAAAATGATGGCCCACTCGATGATATAGTCCACTGGATGATAAATCACGTTAACCTTACCCTGTAGATTTTAGTCTGACGGCGATAAGATAAGAAACCCGAGTTCCAAGAGACTCGATAATTAGCGGTGTTATTAGTAGGACTACCTCATCATGCTGCCATTAACTTATCAACATTTCTCTTCCAAACCTCGCACTCAATTTTGCAAAACGTGATCAATCATGCATACAAATAACTATCTATACACTTCTCTCATCCTCCGTCCTTCATTTCCCATTTATCAAATGTCCCTATCCTAAGCCCTTTCAGTCCATATCATCTGATCTCATCATCTCACCCAAATCAATTATAGCAAAGGAGAAACTTGCTGGATAATGCCACCTCCGCAACCCTTACTGATCGTAGTCTCGCATAATATCGTACACATATTTCATCCACTCATGCCTTCATCAGATATCCGCCCATCCATGCACCGCATCCGTCCATTTAATCAATCCAATTCGACGGAGTCTACTCTTTCTTACTTTCTTCCTGCATCTCCGCATGCTGAACATGCACTAACTCTCCATCATCCACTTCCTCGGCTTTTAACCTCGTGTCTTCCTTTAGACCTTTACTCGCACCCCCGCTTCCACTTCCACTCTCAATTTCACCTTCACCCGCCTCCTCTACCATTCCCACATGCACAACCTCATCATCGTCAGCCCCGACTCCTCCAATCCCACCAGCCCTACCATCATACTCATCCTCATCCTCCAAACTCGTTCTCCTCTTCGCTTCCCTTGTGATACTAACCCCCACCCCATCATCATTGTCAAAACTATCCTCAAACCCACTTCTACCAAACCCACCTTCGTCGTCATCACTGCTTCCCTCCTCGTCCTCATCATCTTCGCCCTCTACCTGAAAGGGGTTGACTCCCTTTGATTCCTTCTCCTCGCCTTCAACTTTCTCCCCATTCGCCAATTTCTGCTTGCTATGCAGCGCCAATCTCGCAGCCAATTGTCTTCTAGCGCGGCTTGGTGGGATATTGAGGGGGGGTGGAGGTGGCGGTGGTGCTGAAGGAGGTGAGAGATCCGAGGTAGATGTTGTAGTTGAGGGTGTGGTGATATAGCGAGAGAACTAGATGTAATCACATTAGCATATATTTTGGTACGATATGTTCATTTGAGAATTAATGCATATTCCAAAGGGGGAAAACTAAGCGGCGGATAAAAGCAATTGGGTAAATAGCAAATAAATGACGGGTCCAGATGAGAGTAGATAGTTGGCCCACCCACTAGGGAGCATCGTTAAAAAAAGATTTGCGGACACTAATCACTGATTACAACACCAGATCGACATCACAGCTGTCACCACCACCAACCATATCAGAAAAGGAGGTAAAAGGATTATATCTCAAAAAATTGAATCTCTTTCTCTTGATTTAAGGAAAGAGAAAACTCCAACAATACTCCTCATTTCATACCAACATTAATGTCTTCTAAATTTCTGAAGCCAGAAACAACAAGCCCCAAAGATCTAAAAACGCCACTTGTAATGTTGTTTGGGAATAAAGAGCGAGCCAGAAAAGTCGTACTGTACAGGAAGAAAGGAAGACAACATGTGTTTTTTACTGATTAAGAACTACCCTGATCAAAATCCTCGTCCTTCTCTTGAGGAAACAGAGGTGATTCACGATCGAGTTGCTCCAAATATTCATAATCAACGTCCAGGTCGTCAAATTTATCAAGATTGGGGGCTGATGGAGGAACAGAATGACCCACTTCTGCCGATGTACCACCACTATTCTTTCCTTCCTCGTCATTATCTTCTTCCATTTCATCATCTTCTTCATCACTAGAACTTCCAAAGCCGCTCAGTAATGTACCCCCAGTGATGAAGTTGTTGCCATTCCCATTGTTGTTAGCAAGTTCAATGCTGTCGAGACCTGTCGACCCATTAAGGCCTGCGTCGGCGAGAGCAGACGATGCGTTTCCAAAATTATTGGCTGCGTTTACCGCATTCATGACTGCTTGTCGTGGGCCAACTGCCATATCTGGTCTGACTCCCCCGAGAATTGCATTATCCCGTTCCCGAGTTTCTGCCAGAGTGACCTCCACATATGGGATCCAATTACCGTTCATGACCCTCTCCAACACAGAGTCCGATAGGAGCTCGGGAGGATGTCGCTCTGTAAATTTAACAACCTCTTCGGCGATGAGTGTAAGATGGCCCATGTAACCAAGTCGCATCTTATTCTTTTCTTGTGCCTCGTCACTCTTCTTTTGCCCATCAACGATTCTCATTGTGATGTCTCCAGTCTCGAAGAGGTCGATTGCAAGTGATCGATTGTATCCACGATCCATGGGTCCATTAAATACTTGTTGTACAACGTCATATACGACATTATGTAAGAAGTTGTTCCAAGGAAATCGAAAGAAGAAATCCTACACTAATTAATTCAGGTACTCAAATATGATGTGTGGTGAAAACTTACTAAGATAGTTGGTACAACTTTATGTTCAACAAATTGCATTTTGAGATAATCTCCAACTACAGGAGCACCTGCAGTCTCTACAGTTTGGTCTTGAGAAGGCTCCCCCGTGTTACCCATCAGTACGGAATTGTTACCTTCGCCAGCATCGCGCATAGTAGTATCGATGCTGTCAAGACTCATGTTACCATCCCCAGGAACGGCGGCTGATGTATCGTTAGTCGCTTCTGTTGATCCTGCTTTCTTGGAGAACAAAGGTGCGGGGGTATCTTCTGGAAGTGGAATGACCTCTGCAGCATGAGGAACTTCTTCTGTGGGCACTGAAGATTCAGTAGGTGGTTCCAAAGCTACGCTCTGGCTTTCAGGGGAGCCCTCTGAGGAAGCGGGGGTATGTTTGTGGGAACCATCAGAAGAGTCTTCAGTATCATCGAGAATAGTAGCGTCGATGGAGGGAGGAGGGGAGGTCATAGTTGTATCCTCGTCAGTAAAGCCTAAAGAGCCAACTTGTTGAGAAAGTTCCTTGGTTGGAGAAAGAGGAAGGACAGTCATCTCTGGTTCTTGTAACGTATGCTCATCGGACAGCGGTTGTAGTCTTGGCGAGCTTAAAGGTTCATCAACGAATTCCTCGTCATCCTTGTCAAGGAAAGAAACAGACGGCTGGGTGGAAGTAAGTAAAGATTCTTCGTGTTCATGTTTCTCATCAAAATCGTCCTTGGCGTCATCGCCAAGTTCTGTTGCATGCGTAACTTCTTCAAATCCATCATCATCGGAGGCATTTTGAACCTCCAGTTTCCTAGAACCATCTGGGGAACCTAGTCGTGTTTGTGTTGAGGATTTCATCGTAAGGTCATCTTCGGACATTAGGGCATTTGGCGATGGGTTCAATTTACCCTCGGCCTTCAATCGTTCTCTCTCCACATCGCGCGCCTTGACAAATTCTTCACTGCCGACTTCATTCAGCAAGCCCATGTTGCTGCAGTGCAAAAGTTCAGCCATGAGCTCGCAAGTCTTAAATCTGTCAAATCCGAGAGGCTCAATTTTTCCACCAAAAGCAGCACTCAGCTCTTTTCTTTGAATTGTTACAGGGCCATCGCCTCCTCCAACAGTATGATTGGGACTGAGGATGAGTTCCATAAAGTCGGGGACATGTTTGGCAAACATGCGTAAGAGGGTTCCGAGATATATAGGATCGCGGCTGGATGGTACTGCATTTGCCTCAGCTCCAACCTCTGGATCATAATCGGAGTTGTTCTTTCGAATAACTTCAATAACGATGCCAACTCCAACAGTCAACGGATTTCCACCCTTAAGCATGTCGGAGATCAACTTTTCAATGCATTGCTGAGAGACAAGTTGGCGAGTGAGCTCATTTGGCCCTATGCATGACTGCTCGTTTTGTGATGCATTTGCTGAAATAGTGATGATCGCCTTGAGAAAGTCACCGGCCGAAGTTTGTGTGGCCCAGCTGTGTTCGGAGGATAGAAAAGATAGAAGAATTGGCATCAAGTCTTGCGAATGCAGCCACTAGTTCAAGAATTAGCAGATATAAGTAAAATTGGAGAGATTGGGAACATACATCAACAATTCCTGCACCTCCCTCCGCTTTCTCCAAACTAATTATTTTCAAAAGAAGATCCATAATCATAGGAGAATCTACATGCTGAAGCATGCTCTTAACTGTGCCGTCTATTGACTTGAGCAAATCAAGCATTTCCTCAGTCTTTTTATCTAAAAGAGCCTCATTGACTTTTGTGAAATAACTGGCTTGTAAAGGATCCAAAGGCGCAGGAAGTTTCAAGAACTCCCAAAACTTGCGCAACAGAGGCTGATTCTCCATCAAAGCCTCACAGATTGACCAGTTGTCTGAGGATAGGACTTCGGCTGCGACGTAAGCATAGCGGGTCCGTTTCTTTTCTTTTTCTTCGTCGGCATCTTCAAAGGACTGGCGAGAAAGTGAGAATGATCGAGTTTTGCCCTTTGAGTTTGGTGAGCCTGACTTTTCCGTCGATTCTGCCCCAGCGTCTTCTGATGCGATAGTCCCCGATTTAGGAGCCACAACATATTCCAGGAGCCTTGCTAGAATTTTATCTTCCCGTAAGTATTCGATCAACTTTGAGTTGTGTTGTTTTAGTTCTTGTATGAGATCGCTCTCATCCAACAATTGCTCTAGGGTAACATCTTCTTTGTCGAGCAGAGTATCGATAGTAGAAATGTTGGCATATCCGCCGAATCGCCAGAACATGATGAATTATGTAACAGGGCTCGTCTGCCACCAAGGGAATGGTGGTAGAACAAGATCTGGGTATTGTTTTTATGTTCGTATCTTGAGATTAATCATGCGAATCAATCGCTGAAGAGCCGCAGGTATGATGTACTGCTCCCCACAAGGGAAAAAAAGGTGGTTGTATGGAAATGGTTCCCGCCTGCAGATACGCACTTTTTATCTGTAATGTCGTATCGTATCGTATCGTGTTTCGTAAAGATTCAATGATCGTAAATATGACTATAAATAAAGATGTGAGGTCAGTGATAATGCTTTAGAAGTGGATAATCATGTACCATCCGCAAATTGAAGAATAGAGGAGAGGATTGTGTGGCTAGTCGGTGAATGGTGCCTTAATTTGGGCGCGCGACTCTCTCAGCCCTGCGCTTCCGCAAGCCATTCATTGTAGTTGCTGTGAATAATGTAAATAATGGTAAAAAGAGAACTTACGGCATATATTTTTCTGTATTCTGTATTTCAATATCAATTGTACTTTATTTGTACAATGTGAATTGTGAAGTGATCTTCTCCTCAACTAAGCTCCTCCTCCCATTTGACTAAGCAAGAGGCCAAAAGAGTAGGATCAATTGTTGCTGTTGTGGAAAGGATCTGTTTATGTATTGCGAGGTAAATTGTCAAGAGGTTTTGGGCTGGATGGATATCGCCAATCTTGACTAGAGGATGGATTCAAGAGATATCTTGACGGATAAACTCAACCAACCAATAGACTGACAATTTTCTAAATAAAAAGGGTATCTCAAGAACAAGAAACAAGAAAGGTATTTTTTTGAATGGAAGCACAAATAGGAATTTGTTGATCAAGTAGGTACTCTCGCTCTCTCTCTCTTATTGTTAAAAAATCAGAAAATCTTGGTCTGTCCTAGAGGGCAAGGAGGCAAGGCAGGTCGATGGTGGGGTTCAAAGTGGTTTGGGTCTCTTTGTGGTCTTGTCTTTTTTCTTACTTGATCAATTTTCCACTTCTGGGCGTAAAAGTTCGTTGAAGTTTGGGAAGATAGGGAAGTTAGTTGAGTGGGTACAAGTTGATGTGATTACTTTTTCTGCCTTGCCTTGCTCGAGCCTTTTGAAATTAGGTGGTATCAGGGACCTTTCTGCTATGATCACCAAGAAGTCCGACTCATTTTACAAGAGATGAGAATCATGAGATAGGGAAAACCAATAGCGACCTGGGTAGGGAGTAGGGAGTAGGGAGTAGGTACCGGTAGGTTGTTGATTCAAGCCCCTCACTCATATGTGTGTGTGATCGATCTATGGTGAATACTGGGTATGTATGGAGTATGGAGTTTGTGTATAGATAAATATAGCGATTCATTATCTCGCAATCCATATACCACTTCATACCTATACATGGCTATGTACTACACCTTCCTTCGACTTGATTCACCCCAAGTAACCAACTGACAACGTGTCTTGCATATGTCTGATAGGGAAATGATGAAAAGATGGAAAGGATATGAATGATGAGATTAAATCCCAGCTAAATGCCACGTGATGACCCGATAAAGATAAATGGCCAATTAACCGAGAACAAACCCCGGCTCAGATTTGATACCAATGACGAATAACCAGCATGTTTCCGAACAAGCAAATCAATCATCACACTACAGCAGCCTGGACCTTCAAGACTACCTTCCTACCTAATCAATCATAATTCATAATTGAGACATCTAATTCCTGCACAATATTCATTGCAAAACACAAATTTGAAAAACTTCAACACATTCTCACCATACCATCAAGATGAACAGATTATTCGGCGCAAAGTCTTCAACCCCCAAACCAACCCTCAGTTCTGCGATTTCAAATGTACATTGACCTTTCCCTCTCCCCTCATCCTCATTCTCCATGCCATACCCCGACTAACCTCCCCTCTACTAGGTCGACGAACGCATCTCCTCCCTCGACGTCAAACTCGCCTCCATAAACGCCGAACTCACCTCGTACCAAACCAAGCTCTCCAAGATGCGCGACGGCCCGGGCAAAACCGCCATCAAACAGAAAGCACTCAAAGTTTTGCAACGCCGCAAAATGTACGAAGGCCAGCGCGACCAACTTCAGCAGCAATCCTACAACATGGAAAGCGCAGCCATGATGCAAGATAATCTGCAAAACGTCATGACGACCGTGTCGACACTCAAGTCGACGAATGCGGCCCTGAAAAAACAATATGGCAAGATTGATATCGATAAGATTGAGAGGATGCAGGATGAGATGGCGGATTTGATGGAGGTGGGAAATGAGATTCAGGAGAGTATTAGTAGGAGTTATGATTTACCTGAGGAGGTGGATGAGGCGGAGCTGGATGCGGAGTTGGAGGCGCTGGGGGAGGAGGCGGAGCTGGAGGGTTTGGGGGGCATGGCGGAGGGGACACCGAGTTTTATGGTAGATGAGGTGCCGAGTTTTATTGATGAGCCGCCACAAAAGGTGGGTGAGGTTAAGGAAGCTGCTACTTGAGGTTGGTCAATAAGGAAGGGGAGGAGGACACATGAATATTATTTGAAGGTTTCGAAGTAAGTAGAGCGAAGGTTGCTATCACAGCTTCGTTATTTCACGATCATGTTGCAGTGATTGTAGCGAGAGTTGTTGGGTTTATCGGCATTGGAATTCTCCATATTTATTCTGCGGCGTTAATAAGGAAAGTTTGAGGAGTACACCACGGATTCTTAAGCAAGTATGGGGGGTATTATTCGATATAAACACAAACTATCCAATCAACACTTAACTAGTCACACCCATGCATGCCCGCTGATTTACCAAAGTACGCCTGATTAATGCAACAAAAGCCTTCCAACTGGTATCTCCAACGCCAATTCTCAAATGCATGCACGTAATTCCAAAAACTCCTCATGATGCGCCACTGATAAAATCCACACTCATCGTCTTTCCACCCCTCCATTCCCTCCCCAAAACAACTTCTATAGGCCACGCCGTCCATTGCTCCCATCCAGGCCCCAACTCATCCAAAGTAGTCTGCAACAAATTCTTCCCCTTCCCACTCATCCACGATACATGTGATACACGATGTATACACACACAATAACATGCCACGATTAATAACGCTTCTTTCACTCTCCTAGACAGCATCGCCTCCATCTCATCGGTGATGGAAGAAAACCAACTCATAACCACACTCAGGGGTGAAGGTGCATTAGGTGCTCTCAGGAGTCCAAAAACTCGTTTCAACATATCGAGTCCATGATCCAAATGTTGTCGCTCTTCGAGCGAAAGGTCGCATGCAGAAGTACTAGACCACGCGCTTGCTAGCGAAGAGACATGGGAATCGTCGACTGGGTCGAGGGGTGGGATATAATCTCGTTGAAAATCAATCCAAGGGTCGAATAGCACTTTGAACGGACCGCGAGACAGATTCTCCCAAGTACTCTTGAGTATGAAATTGGAACCTCGGTAAAGCTTCACCCATTGCGAGTGAGGGAATGTACTTTCATTTTCGGCACAATCGGGTCCAAAGAACAGACGATTGGGCAGATTGGAATCTTGTGATGTCCAGGCAAATGTAAACATGATGGTCGTGAAGGCGAAACATGCTTGAAAGTTTTCGGCCGTGAGATCCGAAATCGCAGATTGAAATAGTTGGAGAGCGGCAGTCAGGTGAGTAGTTGATGCTCCGTGATAGTAAGCAGCTTTGAGGGGCCGAGCATATGATAATTGCAAGGCGGCCAAAGCAAGAATTTCATGCATGAGAAATGGAAACTGAAAAGCTAGTTCGACAACAGTTGTTCTATAGAGTTCTTGGCCAGTAGCAAAGTCGACGAAATCTGAAACGCCATACATGGTGTAATAATGAAGTAGTTCCATATCAAGGATAGAAAAGGAATAATTTGAAGCGGGCAGAGATGGAGCAGGCGAAACAACCGATCTAGGACTCAATTCAACTCTTGAAGGTGAGAGATCAGACGCTGGTGATTTTGACTTTGAGCCTTGTCGCATCATCGTACTACACTGAATCTCGTGACTATGAAGACTCTTCATGGGATGTGTACGCAAATAAGAGCATTCTGAACCTGAGCCATAACTTTGACATTTCTGACATGATGGTTTTTTCTCATCACACTTTTTAATATGTCGGTCAGCTGAATCCTTAAAAAAAAAAATTAATTTGGGGAAAATTGGAGAAAAAACATGTAATGAGCAATGTGGGTGCAACGCCGAGAACCCCATTGAGAAGATTGTGTCTACCAGAGAGCTTTTCATGACAGAGACTAGGATGTTCTATTGGTGCAGCAATGATATATGCAGACCTGCAATATATGGAAATGAATTCGCTCGAAACGAAAGCAAGAAAAGCATACGTACCTTGACCTTTCTTGATTTGCATTGAAGACATCCGGTTCGACTCTTGTGATGTGGTCTTCGTGGACGGATCACATCCATCATGCCCAATTCTTTCAGATCTCTGAACAAAACACCAAAATGCAAGAAAGCGAAGAGAAATGTAACTATCGAGAGTGAAAGATGCGGTGCGAAGCCTCTTAGCAATACCAAATATGAGTTACTATTTAAAGCGTCGTATTGGTAGGGAGGTCGAGTACGAGAAAGGTCAGAGGAATAAAAATGTTTAGACTGGAATCCAGAAATGGGTAGGTACTAGGTAGGGAATGAATGAATGAATGAGTGAAGACGACACGAGCCACCCCAAAACCTTGTCAATTTTATCTTGTACTACCGAGGTGAACATTAGGGAATTCCATTGGTCATTGGACCGGCAAGTACGAGGCTGAATAAATAATTGGATCGCTCATCTGGATTTTGTATGTACGAAGTACTAGGTAGGTGTTAATATGTATGTGTGAAAGTACTAGGTAGATAGCTAGGAAGGTCGCTAGGAAGGTATTGTATATTGTATATTGTATTTTAGGAAATCGGAGATTATCGAGATTATATCATCATATAAATCGGGTCCCCCATATTACCTACGAGCCTATCCTCCTACCCTCCTACCCTCCTACCCTCCTACCCTCCTACCCTTCTACTACCTAACATGGGTCTCTACTCGAGTAATGAATGCATGTCGTGACTGAAACCTCTCGGATACAATTCATTCATTCTTTAATTTGACACTTGTAGATTGTAATAGGAATGCGAATTAATTTACTCGAGGCCAAACTTTGATCTCGGTATGACCTGATTTCGCTAACTCAAACAAAAAGTCTTCTCGATCCTCGACTGCCAATTCTCTTCTTCCTGCCGCACGATGATGGTTACGAATATACGATATATACGATATCGATATCGCAAGTTTTCTGGTGGGTGACTATTCTCGGGCTGTGTCATCCCTGCCTCCTGCCTGTCTACCTTCGTACTTCGTAACGCAGCCAAACGGAGAATATTGCAAAAGCCCGGCAGCTATGCAGAGTTTATATATAGGAATTAGCCTATCAGGTCGCCATAAGTTCGGTCATACATTTTCACTCTGGAGTCTGGCTCGTCTGGATAGATTCAAAACTCGGGGTTTTTTGTCCCTTTCCCTTTCCAATCCCAAGGTTTTCCGGTTTGTCCATTTAGCTGTTACAGTACTACTCACTGTACCCCATCATGACTATGTGGGTATCAGCTATCAGCCTCAATTGGCGGCAAAATGACGTGTAGAAATGAGCGCGTGACTTCATCATTTGATTGTGTAGGTATTCCATTTTCATCCAGGATTCAGGATTCAGGAATCAGAAATCATGGCAGTCAGTCTCATGAAGTCGCTCTGGAGTCAGCAGCAGTGTCCCAGAATTCTTGAAATCTTCAATTTCCAAAGCACTGGCTTTTTTCTACGCACTTGTTACTGCCATCGACTAATTTCATTTCTTTGCGAAATACTTTGCTGATTGAAATCTCCTAACATTATCGGTATAGTTTGCTCATGGTTTCGTCAGAAATCACCTTACTGACCAACCCATTATGAACAGGAGTCAATATTTTCCATAGTTGAACCGAGAGATCACTAGGAGGATAACTTAGGCGACCCTATTACTCTCTGCTGCACTTTCCTTACATACCTACCACTTAATTTGTTTCGCTCTTGTCAAAAGAAATTTTGACTTGAGTCTACTCTTGCCGCACATACCATTTCTGTTCTCATCATAACGTATGTTTTGGCACCTAGCGGCTGTACATCCAAACAACATATCTAGTGGTTATTTTCAAATATTTTTGTTTAGACGCATATTTCATTTTCGGTCGCGAATATTGGGCAAGAAGAGCTAGATAGGTCCATCATTAAGCAAGTGCTCCGAATGTGCCTTGAGGTTGGAGATCTAGCATCTCAATTCATTCCGCCCCGACAATGCTCAATAACTACCCCAGTAGTGAAACTCATAACCAGACTGTAGACTCTTCTTAAATCGTGTGGAGAGTGGGTGTCGATATTCAAGATTTTCTACAAAGACTCAATTTACTTTCGTTCGTTTCTTTCCGTGATTTCATTCTGAAGAGTGTGGAATCTAAAGTACGTTCTGAGCGCGGGTCATGCCTGAATAATGGATCCACCCGTACATGACCACCTGTCAGAATATCACGGATGTCCATATACACTCTAATCGAACGCAGTTGAGAATTCTCTTGAAACAGTCTTATTATTTTCATATAGCGTAGTAGGTGTATACATGGCATTACAGAATTATGTAATCTTACACCAGTCTCAATAACTAAAGGACGACTTTTCTTTAATCCTCGTTTGATTTTATGCGAGGAATTTGGAAGAGGAGGAGACGCAGGGAAGCGGTTAATTGAGAACGACTGTTCGCAGGCGATTCTCGTTCTTGCGTATTCCTTTTACACAAAGTAATCTATTCTGCGGAAAAAAGTTATTTACAGATCGAGTATGCATTGATTCAAGTGAAGGATCCAGTACGTTGTAAGGTATGCGTAATGTTGGCGCCAATCAAACTAAGCGCACAACAAACATTCAATCGAGGGATTAAGCGACCTGAGATACGTCCAGCGCTTAGCTGTAGGACGACTGACACCCCATCGTTCGCCACAAGTTTGAAGTCTTTGTAGATCACTTATTTATGAGTATATATGGTGGCCGTTTCTGGTCGAAGGACGATGGCTGAGACGGTCTGAAATGGCCTTTATTGTGTATGTATGGACTCATATTGGAGTCGAAGATCAAGGCAGACCTTTGCAGGGCAAGGTTTCAGACAGCTGATCTGTTGGTAAATGAATGCATATATTTGCGTCATTCCTTGACTGCTCCATTTTCTTCAAAGCTAATGTTGAAGCTGGTTTCAAGGGAAAGCTCGACTTCTTATTATTTCTCTCCGAGTTCCTTTTTTCTGTCTCTTCCATTTGTGTTATCTGCTTTAAGTCACTGGTTCTAGAAGCAAATCCAAATATACACAATAATCCACACACATCTCCCGTCTTATTCAAAATGCACACCCTCACCAACTTCATCCATTACCTTCCTCTCCTCGCCCTTCTTCACCCTCGCGTCTCTGTCCTCGCACATTCACCCTCCCAGGCCCCACTCACATCACCCGAAAAATGCATCTCCTACTCTGCTACTTTCCTAACCCCCTACACGTCCGGTGCCCTCGAACCGCACGCTTCTGCAAAACTCCCCGGTTTCTGCGAAGGGATTGATGAGCCCGTTGCCCTCCATCCAAATATCGTTGATGACTGGGGATATGTGTACGATTTCAGTTCCGGGTGTGGATGTGATGGTGTAGGAGGCGATGGAAGTGAAAGATTCTGGGTATATTTCCCTGTTGAGATTAACAGTATTGAGAAAGATAAACAAAAACACATCTTCGCGTCCCCGGGCCATGCAAACGAGGAACTCAAGAAGAAGAATCGAAAGAAGAAGTGTCATGGTAAAAACGAGAAGACGGAAGAAGAAATGGAAATAGAGATCATGGAACCCTGGATTCTACACGCCGAAGGATGTGAGGATAATAGAGGCGATGCGGAAATCAATGGAGGACTAGGAACGTGTGAAGAGGGGATTCTGAGAACGTGGCAGATGGGGGTTAGTAGAGAGGACTGGAGAGAGATGAGAAGTGATGGAGGAATGGTTTGGATTGTTGAGGGATGGGATAAGTGTGAGGAGTTGGAGGGGAGATTGGGACATGTGGAAGAGGAAGAGGAAGATATTGAAGAGGAGGTGATTGAATTTGAGGTTGAGTTTGAAATCGAGGAGGAGATTGAGTATGAGGTTGAATTCGAAATTGAATTTGTAGAGGAGGGAGTGGATGATGATAATGATGATGGCATCGAGTATGAGCTCGAATTTGAGATTGAAATCGTGGATGTAGAAGATGATGTTGAGGAGGAGGAGGAACAGGAGAAGGTAGAGATACTAGACTTCGAACTTTAGACATAGGTCATTGAGGGAGGGGTCAGAAGGGTAACAACGATCTTTATATCATGAAATAACAAATACAGCCATTATTCAACCACAAATACATCGAGTATTTAATACCATTACTATAACAAGTCACTATTCTAAAAAGTTACAAAGTAGATCAAAAATCCTAACGTAAGGTAAAGCAATTGAGAAACATGAACTCTCAATCCCCCCAGAAACCCAGAAATCCATAACCCCAGATATCAAATTCCCCTTTACTCCCTTCCCTTCCCCTCCATTACAAACCTCCAAAAATACCAAACCAGCCACCAACTTCCAAACTACCCAGCCAACCAACAAACTAATCATCTACCATCTATTATCCATCATCAAACTCACAGCTCACAACCCAATCAAAACATATATATATATATCTTTCACCTACCCTAAAACCAAAACAAAACAAACAAGCAAACAAACAAAAACTCCTCTCTCCCCATCCCACACGATACCCATACCCCCCCCTTCCAAGTTTCCTCCTCTCTCCCTCCCTCACAATTCCCAACCTCAATCCCAATCCCAATCCCAATCCATGCACACAATCTCGCATTACATAATCCACCCCAACCCCAATCATCCATCCACCCAATCATCCCATCCAATCACCCACCCATCACCCCAACCAACCATCCATTCGGATTCGGAAATCCGCCAAATTTCCATATTCCGCTCTGAAGAGAAAAAATGACCTCAAAACTCCACTCAGATGCATCTTTTGATTCTTGGTGTATGTGTGGTGCAAATGGGCTGGCTTACCAAGATGCCGATATTTCCTTCCATCTCCGATTGAGATATATTGATTGATAAACGGCTGCTGTGCCCATCTCTCTTGTAGTATTTTCGATGTGATTAGTTTTATTTATTTATTCATTTGATTTATTCATTCTCTTTGTTCATGCTTCTTGCATTTGTGCTATACGAAACGGAACGTTTTGTTGAAGACAAAGTTACTGGAATCAATCAACTCAATTTCACGTCAACAGTCACGAAAGATGTAAAGGGTTCATCAAGTAGTTGGTGTTCATATCATTAGCATTTCCCATATTTCACTCCATCCCGTCCATTCATCCATTTCGCTCCAATACTCCAAATACAGGTTTTGTCCTCATCTATCCACGTACGATATGTATGTATGCAATGTATGAACATTCTCATCCCCATACCACTACCACCACAATCGTCGCTTCATATCATCTATGCACAGCAAGAGAAATCAGAAATCGAGCAAAATTTTCCATCGCCCTGCCTCCCTCGAACTTTAGACACGACCGATGATTAGAAAAGAGAAAGAGTGTCTCCACGCCATGGATCACATAACATATGCACATCATGTATCTATGTCATATGCAATATGTCGTAACGAAAAAACAAAGCGTTGAAAAGGTGTTGGTGCTTTATGCTTATTTCACCCTGCGCTAGGAAAGAAATAAGAAACTAAGAGAAAAGATGCTCCGCGAACGCCCAAGAACGATGATGTGATTGAAAGACCGACATCGAAATAGTGTATGTACAAGGCGACTTAATTTAGGATTGGGTGATCAATCGAATTGAAAGGCCAAGAGATCTGCGAGTCTCATGCTGCGAGGTATTTGTGTATAGTGGGTCGAGGATGCAGTAGCAGAGGATGTGCTGTACGCTGATATAGACGGAGATCATGTCTAGACACAATTAGCATCAAATATGTCATCGATTGACATCGATTGGCATCGATTTGACAGAGTCGAACATACCTTGTACACTTATCTATTGGCCAATTCATTCCAATTAGCTGGGAATAGCAGTGTTCGTGCTCTGCGAATTCTTCCAGACTCCTCCTCCAACAGCTCTAGAGATACCGACTCCAACACCGACGGCAAGAGCAACGACCACCAAAGCAATCAGGACCTTAATCCAGATTCTCGTCTTTCGATCGAAACCAGCCATGCAACCGCAGATACCAGCGCTCAGTCTGTGTTGCTTCATAGCCTTCTTCTTCCTCTTCATTTGTTGTTGACCAGGCCATACCGTACATTCCTGCGTCGCACCCGTCTTCGCCTTCGTCAACAATGTTCCACTCTTCGTTGTTTGTTGTGGTGTGAGACAAGCTTCGACATCTGTATCGTACATCGCTATATTATGCTTCGACGAGGATTTTTGTGCTTCGAGCGAATATCTTGTAGGGTTTGGGTTGTAGAATGGAGAGAATGGAGATGTTTCTTGAGACAGACTGCTTTTCTCGTAGCGAGTGTGAGTTGGACTTAAAGAATGGGTAGAGTCGACATCTTCGATTGTGCTGAGAACGGATTGATTGGATTGTGTGCGGGATGGAGTAGGTCGATTGATGGTAAGAACGTTCGTGTCGACAAGAGTCGATTTCTCATCCACAGGAGAGGACATGATGAGTTTGATTTAATGTCCTTTCTTTTAATTTAAGAAGGTTCTTTGGCTCGAGATATATTGGTATATCGATGCTCGAGCAGAGGAATGATTGATAAAGGTGCTTGGGAGGTTACTTTAGATAGTAGGTAGGTTCGTAGAAGCTCCAATCCGTGATGCTAGCGTACTCTTTTCGAAACGAGGTAAGAACGACCGACTTTCTATTTTTGAAAGATCTTCGAATTGTTGTTTTGAAGAAGCTTTTATTCTCTAACACAAGACCAATAAATGATTTTGAATCTCTTATCGTATGGAATCTGTGACAATTGATTCAATCAAATTCCTTTTGAAAAGGTTGGTTGTCAAATATGATTCAGTTGGATGGATGATTTGAATGAATGATTGAAGATTTTAGGCGTATGATTCCTCTCGGGTGTTGCTCAGAACCTAATCGTACAGTAGTCGTAGCAACTTTGAAGAATCCGATTGAGGGAGGACGATAACAAACAAACAATTAAGGATCGAAGTGATACTTGTTTTTTTTTAAATTGTATATAACAAGAACAATTACCGTAATAAGGGTCGAATGGATTTTGAATTAAAAATATCCAAGAAGATGAAAAGAATAGAGTCGAGTCGAATCGAGTCAAATAGCCATAAAAAAGGAGGGGAGAGGGATTAGATATGAATGAAGGTATTTTTTTGTGGTTGCGCGATAGATACTGACTACACTACCTAGTACTGTAGCTAGCTAGTGTCTACTCCGTATACGTATTGTCTAATCGACTAGGGACAGTTGGGGAAAAGAAAAAGATAATAAGAATAAGTGCCAGTACGGTACCAGCAAGTAGGTAGGCTAATGTACGGAGTAGCAGGCAAGCAAGCAAGCAAGCAAGAAAGCAGTATGAATATGAATATGAACAGGTATTTCTCCTCATAACCTGGTCAGGTCTGGTCTGGTCGGGTTTGGTCTGACCTTGGCTTAACCATTAGTATCCATAACTAGTACCACAGTGCCACTCTATCTCATTCCTCCACTCCAAAAGTTCAAACAATCTTCACGCTCCATCGATCCAGTCTACTCAGGCTACCCAGTCTACCCGTCTGTCTATCAGTTCTCCAAGCCCACATCATCTAATCACCAACTTCCAACTTCCCACTCCTCAGACCTTCATGCCGGCATTACTCGTTCACTAAATTAATCCAAATTTTCATAGTCAGTGTCTAGTAGTCTCGTCAATACTCAGTCATGATGTCCATTCATTCGTCCATTCTCAAGTCTATTGAAACACCAAACTTTCCTCTTCTTTTCACTATTCAAAGTAATTTCGCTCTCAGAGCAGCTGATCCCTTCCTGTTCCTAGATTTTTGATACTAGGATCCGGAAAACTAATCTCTTCTCAGCAAAATAGTTGCACCAAGACCCGCCAAAACCCACCTTTTACCCCTAATAAATCCTTGCACAGCGCGGAACACTAACTTCATTCTAGACAAGCTTGGATAGGAATCAGATACGCTCGTTGCGTTTGATAAATCGATATGCGAAGAGCCCTTGATTTCGATATAGTGCTTGAGATTTGATCTTCTTCAATCAACATATAGAACTATTGGGTTTACTGCGGGATAATAGGATCACGGCTCAGGAGTATCGCTGCGGTAATGGCGATGATGCTGCTGTCAATATCTCATATCCACTTGTTCTGCTACTTGTATGTACGAGGTGAGTAGTACGACTGCGAGTACGACTAGTTTATTGAACGTTTTGTTTCTGCAGTGTAGACAAATGACAACAGGATGGGTTTCTCGTGGAGGAGGGATTTTCCCGTATGTACCTATGCGTAGATAGGTAGGTAGGCATGCCTCTGCACACTTCGTACCCAAAATAAGAGTCGTATGCGCTTGTTAAGGTTATTCTGTACGCCTCAGCGTTACACACCTAGTGCATACCTAATATAAGCAAGCTTCCGGTACAGATATTGAATTTGGTATCACTTCCGATGCAGGATCAGAGACGAGATAGAGAATTGGATAGGATGAATGCATCAGAGCCACATGCAATATTCTCAGGGCCTTTCTATGATGTTAGCTCCTTCGCCACTATACCCTTCATTAAATCTATCCGATCGAGTTTGTATTGCATAAAGTGCTTATCACTTCAATACAAGATCTAATGGCGTGTCTAACACCCGATTCACTTCTATCTTCTTATCGCCATCTTGGGTCTTGACGCGTGGTGTACATATCGTAGCATGGTGGCTATACAATATCTATTCGTATAAAAATCATGAATTTGGCCATATGACAGTCTCACTGGGTGGACTACATACTTCTTTGCCCACAATACTCGAGTACAATAATGGGTATCTGCACTGCAATGCCCCAAAGCACAGACTCAAACACACCATATCCATATCATATCATATACTAGACAGGAAGATAATATGGACCCGAGTAGATAGGGAAGAGATACCTATGTCAGGAAGTACTGTATGAGCGTCGACAACAGCTATGAAATATCGTACGTCCCAAATTTCCCTTCTTGAATCCTTCCAATATCTCTCTCAACAAACTGCATCCCTCACCCATTTCCCATATCCCATATCCCATCTTCCGAAAATCGACAAAGCACCGATACGCATACTCCAAACTAATAAATTAGCCTTCCACGCCGCGAACCAACATCAACTTGATGGCAAAAACTCAACGATCACCCAATAGCAAATACTCATCCATCAAATCCCCACCTTCCTATCTCACCCGTTTAGCTCCCAGGAATGACATTGTCCAATCAGAACATAAACACCATATACCAAGCAATTCCCTCGCTTCCTCACCCACTCTCTCTCTCTCTACTCTCTACAATCTAATCCGCGGGGTCACCTTTTTCAGAAGGGGTGCTGTGCGTAAAATCTATTCCATGCATCATGCATGAAAGAAAGCTATTAGCTTTTCCAATTCTTCTCACATCCTCCCGTCCGCTATCTCTCGCATATGAATTGACGAACAAACCCAGGTTACCTAACGAACCAAGACAAACTCAAACAAATAAATAAATAATCTCGAGCTGATGCGCGGAGTTGCCGATATTATTGCGATGTTTGCTTGTGCGTGATACTGGGTATCTGTAGCACTCCCCATCACAACAGATGCGCTGTTCAATTCTTCGAATCATTAGACCCGAGAAAAAAAAAATCATCTAATTGATCAACAAACTCTTCTTCTAGTCTTCATCTAACATGACTCCCCTTATCGAAATTACTAGCGACGGCACTTGCCACGAGGGTGCTATACTCAATTTTATCTACCTAGATCAATACCTCACAGGTTCAAAAAGAAAACCAAGATAGGGACGAACGGACCGTCTAGAAAAGCCCGTGAAGCCACCATTGTTCTAGACATAGACGCTTGGCATTCCGCGTACCAAGCTCCCCCATCAATCAAGCGTCATTAAGCCTTTTTCCCAGCAGCTAAAAAGTTTCTTGGAATATAGCTTGAATTTTAGACTGTTGATTCTTTCCTTTCCTTTTTGACTTGATTCGATTTTGGATTCGATCTCTCGATTTAATTTGATATGCTACCGTAGTGCTCTTGCTACCCTGTATGTGTGTCGGAAAATTCCCAGTGGAAATCTCCTGTGCGTTCTGAAAATGGGATTAGGTCATGTGCATGGACGTGAGGATCTTTTGATTCTCGAGAGGGGTTGGAAGAGTGTCAGGTGGTATCATTTGAATTAGAATGATTTTTCCAGCTTAGTTGAGGAAAAGGAAGTAATCGAAAAGATGGGGGTATAGCAGCGTGGGGAAGATAAGTTGGTGGCGGAATTGAAAGAGCCTCGGAGAAAGGTAGTTGCTATATTGATTTATACTTTTTTCTTCTTCTTATGCTTTCTGTTTATTCTTTGCCAAGAGCATCACGTTTTTGCCATCTGCTAAACGCAATCTTGTAGTTCTTGAATTGACGATTAGGTCGCCCTGATACAGATAGCCAAGAGCTTGCCTACACTGTCAGTCTGTGGACCGTAGTACTCAGACAAGTGGACATCTTCGAGGTAGAATAGAAACTCTCTGCTTTTCTTTTCATCACTGTTTCTTGCTTTCACTGCCATTCAGCAATGGATCTGAAGCTTCGATGGATATCTACTATTTCAATTCAATAAATCAATGCGAGTATGCAAATATACATGTATCTTTCTATCCATAACCCTCATTGTGCTGCTTGCTGAAGGCTTGTTTGCACATCACAATCAATATAATTACTCACAAATATACTCTATGGCCATTTTTTTCTTTATGGTAATTCATGAATTAACTAGCATTCAATGCCCGGATTGCTTTTCATCCTCAAGACTTCCAACAGTCCTTTGGTCCTGGCATCTCGATCGTCTATATTACAACGCTCTCAAATATTGCACCCTTCTCAAAGTCATTATCTCCTTTCAATATCTTCCTTCCGCCTACCATAGTCCCTTACGAACCCGCCAATCCCTTTTCTCCCAACCAATCCAACCACACTCCATATGCTCCCGTCGCATTATAATGCAAATTAATGCCATGTCCAGTATTGGGCTGTATATACGCCTCGAAATCACTCTCGCCAACATTCGGGAAACAATCCTTCACCATCGCAGCCAAAGAATCCGCAACCCCTCCGGTAGCCAAACAATCCGATCCACAATAAGGTAAATCCGCATCCCCATCTATGACCATAACCGGCCCCGCATAATTGTTAGTCATAGGTAAGGATCCCAATGTAAGAAGTTCTCCTTGTGTAACCGTCTGCTTTGTGCTTTCGGCATAGGTGAGGATCGATGGATCGTAATAGTTGGGCTTGAGGAATAGATATTTGTTTGCGGCCGCGTTGGATGAAACCATGTACCCTGCTGGCACGGCTTCGGGCGACGACAATGAGATATCCGTAGTCCCTATGTTGGCAGTAAAATTAAAAAATCGAGACGGTTGGTTTTCCTGCGCTTGTTGGAAGTTTCCTCCCGCCGCGAATAAGGATACGAAGGAACTGTTCATCGTGAATCCAGTCAATACGATTCCGTCGGTGATATTGGGATACATGTTTGCTAAAGCGTATGTTTGGGCGCTTCCGAATGAATGACCAATGTGCACGATTCGGCTATAGGACGTGTTCATTGCGGATGGAAATGTACCGTTGCGAAGCATGGTTGTGAGGGCCGCGGTGGCGGCTACTTCGATGTAGGATTGAATTTCATTGAGGGGTTCGCCGTGCGAGGAAGCACCGGTACCGAGACGGTCGAATGATAGAGTGTGGTAGGAGTAGTTGGTGGTGGCTATGTCGATGTAGGAGTAGTTGAAGTTGTTGTAAGGGAGGTCCCAGTAGGTTTTATCGAAGCCGATACCGTGGGTTAGGACCTATATGGAGAGTTAGTTTGGATTCCTACACGCTCCCACCTGATATGCACAATACATCAAACGAAACCCAAGAAAAAGAAAGCATACCTGTATTGTTGGATTACTCGAATTATCCGCATCGGGTTTACAATACATAGTACTGATATTATAAGTCCCAGTCGTCGTCTGATATCCTGACAAAGCTATATCCGTGAAGTTTCTTCCCTGCTGTGTTATATTGAGGAAGAAATCGGGAGTAGTGAGATTGGTTGTTGGAACCTCGATATCGAATACTGCTTGACGAGCAGATATCGTAACGGGCACCGTGGCATTGATGCATGTTTTTGCCGTGGCTGTCGCCGCGAGAAACGACAAAGTACCAATGAGAGACGCGTGGGGTTTCATTCTGTGAGATTTTGCGGACTCAAGAATCTATGTGATTTGTAAGGACAGAGTATAGAAGGAAGAGATAGAGAAAGAGAAGAATAGGACGAGGATGCTTAGAATTGGAATATAGGGATGAATATATACTATCTAGATACTTATATCACATTGACCTCCATCATAAGCAGCGCTCCCTTCCCAGATATCACTATTACAAATACCCGTATACGAAATTCCATTTCCCCAACCCTTTTCACGCAAGACCCAGAAACCCCGCGATGGGATCGACAACGCAAATGTGAATATTTGCAATTCGTGAGCACGACCCGAGGAATAGCTCTTTTTCCCCAGCTATTCATTGCTCGCTAGATGCCTTTCTCCTCGTATCAAATTACTAGTTGGGTGTTTATACTTTAGAGTTTCCAAACTATCAACTCCCTAGCGTTGAACTCAACTCGGTGCCACTGGCTTGTCAATCTGAGATGGGATTTCAATCGTTTTTTGTGTTTCCCATATGTTCGATTGTTGAATCGTGTCGTGCGTGAATTGATATAATCACTGATCAGTCACTACATAGCTAGCTCACCACTCAAAAGAATAACTTTACTTTACTTTTTTATCATTCCGTCCATCCATCCATCTATCTATCCATCCTCTCAACTATCAGACCCCAAGTACCGATACCGCAAGTATTTGGAATCCAACTAAAATACCCGTGAGCTTTCAATATCCGCCACCCCGGGCACTATACTATATCCCACCCGTCTTGCATCCGAGCACTAGATCATTCGGCAACGGGAGCTCGCGAGTTGGGATGAGTGGAATGGATACGTCATTGGGCGTAGGAACTTGCCCGTTGGGTATTTGTTTTGTTTTTTGTAGATAATTTGGGCGTTGGAAATACTGGATATGGATATAGTTATAGGCTTTCGAGTAGTACTTGGGTAAGATGGCTGGTTTTGATCTGAAGGGGGTTTAATATACCAGTATATATTACACTAGCGGATTGCTTGAGGTACTCCGGTAGGTATGGATAATATCTGCTGGGTCTTGATGGTTACCTAGGTAGTATATCAGAGAGGTGGACTATTACCTTGCGGGTCTGGGGGTCGTTATGTAGAGTATATTTTCTCACATGCATCTTGTATAATCTGTAATATAACGGCTGGATTGTCAGTAACTGAGCTAATATCCATTTGTTCCTACAGAAGTTCCAATTCCATATAAATGATTATCGGAACAAGGTTCTTGAAACGAAACCAATCTAGACTTTAGGTCACATGTAGCCTGTCAAAATCTGCGTTCATAAATATTACTTTATAGGGATATTCATCTAAAAGTGAAAACAAAGGTATAACTTGCTATAATAGAACTTCTTAAACTTTTTGCAGTCAATCTCAATACATAAAGGAAACACTTCGAGACTTCCTCAAACCAAAAAGCCTCTTCCATCTGTTGCCATGCAAAAGTTTCGCAGCCGGAAAGTGCCATCTGATAGCATCCAGCCGTCAGATCTCAAGTTTCTCCAACTCCATGGACCCTTGTCTACCCGAAATTCTCGAAGGACTTGCTGCTGGAGTCAATGACTCCAGATCTTCCACTTTGGTCAACAAGTAGCATGACGCATACATATTGACACTATTGATTGAGTTAGCACATTGTAGATAAGATCAGAAACACGAAGTCGAGAAACTAACCGATCAATGCATGCCCCTCCAATCCTGGCACCTACTCTCTTGCCTACGAATCCCAGTCTTTCAAACGTGGAAATGTACCATGGCGTCAGTGCTGCGCTTCTCAATAATACTCTTCCTCCCATCTTGAGTGCCCGGTTCAACTTCCTGATCTGCTTCTCCGCAGCCTCAGCTCCCGGATCAAACCAATCCATACTATCCATAACCACTGCAATAGTAAGCGTGCCGGGCGTGATTCTTTGAATCACTTCATCAATTTCATCCGTATGAATTCTCAACCCGTCAAATGCATCATGACGAGATAACTTTTGATGCGATTTCGGACGTAGATAATCAGGGTGACATCTCTGAGTATAAGAACCTTGAAGACAAACCAAGTAATATGGATTATCCTCCCCTATCAACGAATTTTCAATCACTGGATCTAGAGTCTGAATCATGTATTCCCACACCGCACTTCCCTTACTCTTCTTCAAATCAGTCTCCGAATGTTCTAGAGGCGAAGAATTTCGCGCCACGGATTCAGAAGCTATGTAATCCGCTTCCAACATATGAAGCTGATTCTTTGGAACTCCAAGGGCTTTCCAGAGAAAGGTTTCTTGAGATACGACGAGGTAGGAGAAAATCCGGCTCATAATTATAGGTCGGATTTTTGTGTTCCAAACTTCTCGCTGTTCGTTGAGGGTCTTGGAGGCGAGCAAAGTTTTGATTTCGTTACTAAAACCGAGGGTTTGGGATAGGAGACGGATGATGCGGATGGCATGGCGGGAGCCACCGGTTTCATAGAGACCGCGAGAGCTGGTGGTGAAGACGTGAGCATGGGTCAACCAATATTGAAAAGCTCTGGAAGACATGTGAGGCGAGAGACGTGTAAGAAGTAGTTCTCGGAACTGGGGATGCCTCCCAAGACCGAACAGTTTCCAAAAATCGGAATAGGGGAGGGCGGCGAAGGAAGCAACTTTCAATTCGAGAAGATGGTTTTGGTTGGGGTTTAAATCAATAGCATGGATACGACGAGGAGATTTGAGGGCGTAAGAGAGGATATTGTCACCTGCGCTTGTTATTGCTAGGATAACATCGTCGCGAGTGATGTTGAGGAGACGTTCGTCCACTCGGGTATCTTCCCAAGTAAAGGCGTAGATATATTCTTGTCCAAATTGGGTGTGTTTTTTGAGCTGATCATCGTAGTGAATTCGCCAGTGATGATTCTGGTAGAAGAAAGAAGGGAGTGGCAGATTTGCTGAGAGATTGACGATGGCTGCTTCGAACGCTTTAGATCGAATCTCTGGTAGTGTTGATCCATCCACAGTGCGGGATAGCCTTTTTGTATGGTTGATAGGAGACAGGTACGGAGATTCTGTTACTGCGGCGTCGAGACGTTCAACCATTTCATGTGGGTAATTTGGAGCTGCTATTGAGGATGCAGGCTTCTTTTGACATCCAATCCATATGTAGTATGGAATAAATCCTAATAAGTTGTTTCTTGAGTCTGCGCTGAGAACAGTTCCAAATCGATATTCGAGGTAATCTCTACGACCAGCCTCTAGATTCACACGATCGACATCGAACCATGCTCGCCAGAAAAGTCTCCCTAACCAGTTCACATGTCGATTTATCACGCCGCCAGTGTAGTTTCTACAGCTAAGGTCCACAATCGATTGGACGTAGAAGTCTACAACACCAACCATTCCCGAGGGAGCGAGTAGGTTGGCAAGAGAGTCGATGACAGAATAAAAGTCAGGCTATAAACGGTTAGCCACTGGAAAATCCTATCTCAATGTAAGTATCGAACACTCACTATCATAGATAAGCTGTAGGACAAAGTAATGAGATCCGCACCACCAACAGCATTCGAATCCGAGAAATAATTCGAAGTAGGCGACCGCGAGAGATTGGTAATTTCAAGATCAATATCTTCATGGTCTTCTAGACGAAATGTGCGAGCATCCTGACATACAACCTTGACATTTTTCCAGCCAAGTCGCTTGAATCTTTTCCGTGCAACTTCACAAAGACTGGGAGAAAAATCAACAAGATAAACGCTAGAGAAGAACTCTGGAACCGAGACATATTCAGACATCGCTTCGATATTCCATCCAGTGCCACCGCCAATCTACTCGTGATTATTAGCATTTTGTATATCTCACAAGGGCGTGGTTTTGAAAGAAGACCATCTTTGGCATTTCCTAAGCTAAGAAAAAACTTACATCAACCCAAATGCGTTTCGTATCATGAGTACGTTCCCTACTCGCCTTATTGACCAATTGCGCCGCCACCAACGCCAGCATATCTTTTCTCCCCCTCAACAACCTCTTCCTTGTCGCATCATACACTCCCGCCTGTGCCTTGTAGAAACTTTCCAGTGCATCTTGTTGACCATTTTCGGTACCATCCCCATTATGCGGTTTAAGAAACGACGCATAGAAAAATTTCAAGAAGGATTTTAAAGCACTAGGATTTTCTTCATCTTGTGTCGAGTTCTTGGGGTAAAGAGAAGCATTTCTTGCGAAGAAAATGACAGCAATGAAGAAGAATAAAATCACAACTGTGGTGAAGATTTGATTCTGAGGCTCTCTTAAAATGTTAAGGGTAAGAGAAGCCATGGTAGTCTCTCATTACTTTGGGCAAAGAGATCTTGTACGTAGTTGATAGTAAGGATCGATAATGACAACAGGAGCGAAAACAGGAAGATGAGGGGTAAGAGTATGTAAAATATCTCGCATAATCGATCTTCCATGATCATCAGCATCAGTACCCCTCATTACCCGATGAAGCAATAACGGTGCTCCATTTAACCCAAGTTGCTCAAGAAGCTGATCAACCTATCGAGCTACCACATGGGCGACTATCAAACTGAAGTTCCTGCATAGCAAATTGCATCAAGGGTCCCATTAAGTTAGTATGAAGATAGCCTTCGGGGTCCGCGTCTCATAGGCTACCTCTTTCAGTGAAAGAGGCAATGATTCCGGGGATTTTCGTACTTGAACGGCTTCCACTATGATCTATGATCATCTGGTCGTTTAGTGAAAACCTTGGGGAATTGAATTGGATCCCCTACTCCTATGTTTAGAAAATTGATTGGAGGTAGTCCGTACCAAGTAAACATGTGCATAAAAGCAAAGCATTAAAAGGGTCGTTGGAAGCTTTAGTGTTTGTTCTCGCATTGACCAATCATAAATCATGAAATTCGCACGCGAGAGTTGATTGGCTATCCATCTTAAGCGATGGAGATGGAAAAGTGCCTAGATACCTGCAATTCCAGTATTGGTTTCAGAAACCTGCACAAATCAACGCAACAATCAAGGCCTCACTTACTCGTGTAGTCTGGACACACTTCATAATTGCTTACAACATTCAATCACCAAGTGCTCTGCATAGACTGATCGCAGATAAGAAATCGTTGGCCATGGCCAGTTGCATTAATACGAATTCATTTCAAGACTAGGCTATAGCTTCACATCTAATGCTGGTCATACAACATACCCTTCATAGAGGTATGCAATCTTTGGCCACCAAAACTCCCGAGATAGATATTCCCAACACTTTTCCGAAAATAACAACAATAACAAGTACCAAGGTTTACTCTTCATCATCAAAGCCGGCCTCGGAGTCTTCTTCTTCATCCACCTCAGAATCATCGTCACTACCTCCCATTTCCTTTTCCTGCTCTCGTTCCAACTTTCTCTTTCTGTCTTCTTCCCTTCTGCCTTCTTCCAACATCTTCGCCTTCTCCTCTCTCTGCTTTCTTTGTCCAACAACAAATGCTCCCAGTGGAGTCTTTTCCCATTCGAATCCTTTCAAGAAGCCATCTACTCCGGCTCGATCGTTGGGTGCGAACTCAACCTTAGCTCTCTTTCCCTCGATCCATTTCGAGTTTGCTTCCAATTTTTGAATGAGAAGTACAAACATGGAGTTTACTTTGCTGTTCTTGTTCCCGGAGCTCTTGTTCGAAGCATCTTTGAGCCATCGCTTTAACATTACGACAACCGGTAATGTTAGTTCTGGAAGTGCGATGCTAGTAGACCAGAGGACAAAAAACTCGGCAAGTAATTCAGCCACCTGCTCTCCAATACCATCTTGGTAAACTCGTGTACGAAGATAGGACTTTTGAGCCTTGAAATTGGATGCGAAGTCGAAGAATTTAGATGTGCTTGGCTTTGGGGGCTTCTTCATTTCTGCGGAGTTAAGGACCTCTAGTAATACAGATGCTAAAGGAATGTATGTTCCAGTGGCTCGAGAGAGTCGAAGTAACGAACGGATTAAGTGGAATCGGAGTGGGAAATAAGTGGAAGTTGGAATAAGACGCATAGCTCCAAGGGTGACTTGAACAGTTGGGTAAATGAGTGGTCGAAGTTGAGACTCTTTTCCTGTTTCAGCCTCCTTCAGGGAATTGCAATGCTCAGCCAGTACAGTCGACCAGAAATCAAGAGAATGGACATATTGCCAATTGTAGACTTGCTTGTATGATTCCTTTTGGTTGTTTGTGATGCTGCTTCGCAAATGAATTGCTAGTTGACGGATAAATGTGAAACCGGTTGTATATCCAACACCTTGATCGATTCCCCATAATTCAGCGGCGGAGTTCTTCATGAGATTTATACCCTGAATAGTATGAATAGTGGTATTTCGGCTTCCCTTGAGCAGACCTTGGTATACTGTCTTCATAACGGCTTCCCGTAATCCAGCATCACCGATTATTGCGAGACGTCGAATAACCAAGAAAGCAGTGATTCGGGTTGCTTCTGTGCTCGAAGCATCGGACCAAATGTCTACCACGGTCTTAACGACATTCTTGAGAACCTTTTTGAAAGATAAGAGATACGGAAGAAGTGGTATGACCGAGGAAAGTGTAAGTTTAAGGGTAGAGGCATCAGATAGCGAAGCGAGGAGATGTTGAACAGAAGTGATGTGAGATCGCAAGAGGGGCGATAGCGTCTTGAACTTTTTCGAATCCGTTGATACTCGGACTTTGCCAGCAGCACTCTCCTTGACCGGAAGATGATGATTGAGAACCTCGGGAACTTGCTTCAAGGCAGCAAGCAAGAGCTCGTGATAGACTTCAGGATTCGTTATCGAGTATTTGTATTCCTTTCCATCGTCTTCATTGACGTGCGCAGCTGCTCTAAAAGCTAGAACAGCTTGTCGCATGGCCCGTAGAGACTTCTGTTCAGACATTGCTTTGGCCCACTTTGTGACCATTGCTTTAGTGACTTCAGAGGCATCTTCCTCTTCAGCTTCTTCTTCTTGCGTCTCTTCCTCCTCCTCTACCTCTACGACCTCCTCTTTCTTTGCCTTTTTCGACTTCTTTTGTTTCTTCTTTTTTGGTTGTTCATCTTCTTCACCACTTAACTCGTCAACTTCGGCAAAGTCTGCATCGTCCTCGAAATCCAAGGCTTCTGGGTCGTTCTCTTTGAGATATTTATAAAATTCCGGGTCTTTCTCAGCGAGCGCATCCATGGCACTCTTGCTCATACCAGTCATTCCTTCGTCATTGTCATCATCGCCATCTTCACTGTCACTCATTACTGGCGCCTCTCCAATTGAATCATCGGATGATTCTTCCTCTTCTTCTTCCTCTTCCTCAGGTTCGGTCCTCTTCCTCTTTCCTAACTTCTCTGCTCCCTTCTTTGCTTTCGACTTTTTCTCAAGCTTGGCTGGAACTTCAAAACCACCTTGAAAGAAATCGTCGACGCTCATCTTTCCGAATGCATCCTCTTTCGCAGATGGTTTAGGCTTTGAACCTTCCTCCCCGTCCTCTTTTCCTCCCAAGAATTCGGCATCCTTAGCATTTCGAGCCGTTCGCTTTGCTTTCATTTGTTGTCTTTGCTTATACTTTGCGCCATCTTTACGCTTTTCCAATGTATCCTTGAGATGATTCTTCTCGAATTTACGAGTGGACTTTTTAGTACTTTTCGCCATGGTTGAATTGGAGTTTTTGATAATAAAGTTGCAAAATAAATTCTAAGATTTTTTTGAGATGGAAATCTTTACGGCGATAAGCTAGTACCGATATAGCATATCAAAAGCGGTGAGAGTTCCACAGCTTCTACTAGGAACCTTCAATTAATCAATTACAACCAAGGTAATCTTTCTCGCAGCAAAGCAGTTATCCAAAATACCTTGAACCCTTTGATATATTAGCTTCTTGATAGAATTCAACGTCGATAATAATATCTTGACGGGCATCCACATACGAAACTTGCCTTATACATTAATTCAGGGCTTTCATGCCTACAAAATGTTACTCGTTACACAGCAGACGCGATTGCGACAGCCTAAGCTTTCCCCCACCAACAACCTGCGATATACCCCCCAAGCTCATCGAAGACATTAATCGAACGCCATAAACAATATGTATCAAAACAGACAACCGGCGTATGCGCCTACACCTCATAGTTATATACCGAACACAGCATTATCCGCAACCATAAATTTGGATGAGGTAAATATCTCTCTATGTTTGAGAATGCCCCAGCTCATTCCAAAATTTAGGAAGTGAAGCTCGCCGAGTCTAGAGCAGAGCGCGACCTTCAAGACTCACTTGCAGAAGTGTTCAGTATCATAATCACTTTAGATCAACTCGAAAGAGCTTATCTTAA
The DNA here is from genome assembly GCF_014898295.1 of Botrytis byssoidea. NCBI lineage: Eukaryota > Fungi > Ascomycota > Leotiomycetes > Helotiales > Sclerotiniaceae > Botrytis > Botrytis byssoidea. The sequence continues at coordinate 804,774 of NW_024065843.1, forward strand.
GGATGCGATTCCAGAATCAGATTACACTGAGACTTGCGACCGATTGTTGAAGCAATACAAAGCTATATTAGCAGACGAAAGTGTAGCTAGGGAGTTTGTGGATTTAGAGACCTTCAAGAATGAATGGGATGTGTGTATATTCCGGAACTTCGATTTTCAATACGTGATAACTGAGTGCGACTCATTACAGATAGATGTCCCAAGAGCCACGGAAAGACTCCGAATTGGATTACCTAGCACCGTTACTGCACCATCACATAACGCCTCCACTTCAAACAACAGCGGTACTAACGGAACGTTAATTCTCGAAGCGACACAGGATTTCATAACATTTTTGGATGCACTGAAATTGGGATTATTGGCGAAGGATCAACTACATCCGCTACTGTCAGATGTCATACAAAGTGTAAACAAGGTTACGGACAAAGACTTTGAGGGCAGGGGGAAGATTGTTCAGTGGCTCATTGCTTTGAATCAAATGAGAGCAACGGAGGAGGTCAGTGAGGACAAAGCGCGAGAATTGGAATTGGACATGAATTCGGCATATCAAGGATTCAAGGCGACCTTAGCTTAGCAGTCTGCCAGGTTGTCACAGGAGTCATCGGTGTAAAGGCTAATTACCAAGCGATATCTATTTGTGAATAGGGGCTCGACTGGACGAGGGGCTCTGGATTCCTCTCATCATATAATTCGCAAGCCGACTTGATTTAATCTTAGGTTTTGTAAATTCTCACATTGAGCTGTGCTGATTTCCAACCTGCTTGGAGGATCGAGTTGATGATTGATAATCTTGGATTAGCAAAGTTGTTGGTGAATATCATTTGATTCCCCTTGAAAGGTTATACCAGAAATGTCCAGAAACTAGGGTACACAAATTCATCCTCGAAGATGCGTCTGACTTGCTCAAGAACAAACTTTTCTACCTTGCCCACATTCTTGAGTACTTGCTTGCCATTCTCCCTTTGCCCAATTTCGCTCTCAACCTTGATCTCGTGCAAAAGAGCTCCCATTTTCATGCCAGCCGAAGCATCTGCGTCTTTCTCATCTGCACCAATAGCAGCATATGCATCTTCAGGCGAAAGGAAACAGAAATGAGCTCTCTTGCGGATGTATGCTAGAACAGCAACCCCGTCAAACGATAGCCCCGTGATGTTCAATTTCACGGGAATGCCCACGAAGCTTGGCATAGGGTAGTCAAGCAAGATATCTACCGTGAGTGAAAGTCGGATATTTCCAGAGTATCGGACTCGGAATACAGTCTGAAGATCTTCCACCTTGGGCTCTCGAAATCTTCGTGGTGGTGAAGTTGGCTCTTCGTTGTCGTCAACGTGTTCCTCTGGTATCGTTTCTTCGGGGACGCCGTCTTGAGTTGCTGGTCTAGTTGTTGAAGACGAAGCAGCGAGAGTGGATACACTGGCCTTCTCGCGTAGCGATTGCTGATTCAGATCCGCAATTTGCGGAGGAGTCATGGACCTTTCACTCGCCGTATGAGATAAAGGCGTATGAGATTGATTACGGAGCGCAGATAGGTGTAGAGATGGGCTAGGTCGGTCCGGCCATCCTTGAGGTAGATGTGCACCGGCAACCGCGGCTAGTGGGGTTTGAGTACCAGATAATCCACTGGCTAATTGAGAATGGAAATAACTCAAATTTGATGTTCCACCTGGAATACCAGGTGTGCTAACACCTAAAAAGGGACTTCCGGTGTCACCAGAAGCTTGCATTGATCGCAGTCCAGGATATCGTGTGTCAATATATGCAGGAGGGGTCGAAGTATGTGATGAACCATTTGCCGTCCTCTCTACGCGGTCCATCCTCCTTCTTTCTCGCAAAGTCTTGGCGACTTCATTCTCCCCATCAGTTTGAGAGTTCCCAGAGTTCTCTTCGTCTTCGTCATCTTCTACATAGTCGTCATCGATATCTTCGTAGAAATCAGGTAATGGATCGCAAATATCTTTTAGTTCGACCTCTGGAGCAATTGAGCCAAATTCAAATGTGTGTACTTTAACACCCTTGATGAAGCGGGGCAAAGTCACGGTCTGGAACTTAGTATGTACAAATTCTCGGATCCTTTCTGCGAGGGCAATCCCATCTGGCCCGGTAGTCAATGTCTCCCAATTCAGGTCGATAGACATTTGGCAATGAAATTTCTTCTTCTTCCAATATGATCGATCAATCAATCAGTCAACAATGTTGATTATGGAGATGACGCAATTGAATTGATGTTTTTGTCGGCTTCAAATAACAGACATTCCCTTTGCTGATTTGACGGAGAGAAGAAAGAAAAGAGAAGAACTATTGTTACCTTCTATTTGTTGAAGTGGTATTATTTGACACTGTTGTTCATGCCCTACATGTATTTTGTGCTTTGTAGACGAGGATGATAATTGGCAGGCAATTGACATCTAGATGGGGAAGCTATTAAAGCAGCAGCATTCGACTACTATAGCGGCAATCCGTTGCTACTCACCAATGCTTAGTAACTCCGCACTTCCGGCTTCCTCTTTCGATCTTTCGAATTTTTAACTATGCTTCATTCCTCTCACTTATTATTGCATCCGCGGATAATTTTATTATTCGACTACTCCATAAATATCAATATACGAGCTGGTGGAAAATAGATCAAGGGAAATCCTGGTCATGATCTACATCACTCGAAATTTTAATAAAAGATAGCTCCATCATTTATCTTGTTTCTGGTTCCTGGTTACAGCACAATACTATGTACATCGTTGAAATTCCAAATCCTTTCGGGTGCAAAACCTGAAATCAGAATAACTAGTATTTGAACCAGTCCGGGTCGTCCGCAAACCCTTCACAGCAGCAGCTCCCAGCATCCAACTTGTAATGCCATATGGATGACGTTGCTTGAAACGCAAGACAATAAACTATCACATAAGAGTTTCAGAATGACATCTGTCTATGGACTCTTGGTTTGGTATCAGGTTTTCACCAGAACGTATGGAGTAATATACCTGCATTAGTTTGTATGCAGTTATCTTCAGCTTCTCTGTCGTGTGATTTATTTGGCGCGCCAGTCTGCGTCTAATTAGCCGGCGCTTTTTTTTTCCTTGTAAAGCTTTTTGACGGCATAAGCGGGCATACCTTGAGCTCACATTTAAGCAAGGATAACCTTACCCTGCACAATTCATCACATTACAATATTACATGTAAAAATTTCGTCTGATGCCCCTGGGCCTCGAAGGCTAGGCATCAAGGAGGCCTTCTGCTTATTTCGAATTTTCGACTCATCATGTTCTATCTATCTTGAGAAGGTCATCTCAAAATGCCACGATGTTGCATATAGGAAGATGGGTACTTTCCTCAATTCGCATGTAACACCTTATATTCTTATCATATTGAGTTTTGTTCCTCGTAAGTACGTGCCGCTCTTCTGCTCCCGATGGTATCACAGCTCCACAACTTGGCTGATAGCTGAGTTCTGGCCATCATCACTACGGGTGTGAGTGGTATAGAATCTCTACTCAAAAGAATTCTCCTTTACCAATCCACTCTGTTTTAGGCGGTAGACGCGCTATGACATACTTATCTTCACTTGCTAATCTGTGAATGGAAGGACACGACCGATAACTGTCAATTTCTCGAGGTCCATTGATAGCGACATCGCAGATGTGGTTGCTCTCCGCATTGTCAGCACTAAAAAGGGAAATATCCGGTCCAAAAGAAAACTAGGATTAGGCCTCCACTGGCAATTGCCTGATTTCTGACCAGCCTTATCACATGATTGAATATAGCTGCATGTAAAATGCAAGGATTTGCATCCCTGGACCTGGAATTTCAACCGCGCTTCTTCCCCTTTCTTATCGATCGGTGATTGCCCATGTCACATTCGTTGCCCGTTACTTGCGGGATATTAGCCGCAATACGACTGATAAGACTATCAGTCAGTCGAAGACGGCGGGTGTCGCGCTCTCTCAGGGGGCCTGTAGTTACACAAAGAAAGCCGCACGGCAAATTGTTCAACCTCACTCAAGTTTTACTCCATCGCTAGCGTACATGATCTTTTTTGCCACACGTTTGATTGGCAGAAGTTCGGAAGAAAAGAGAATTGGATATGAGGTCGTACTTTGGTGAAGAGGCAGTGGAACAATTGAATTGTTCAAAACTGTATTGGCTGACATGTTTGGTAAAATTGACCTCACTTGTGCACTCTTCACATGCATGTTGCTACATTCAATATGATTCAAAGAAAGACGATTGTAATTAGGAAAAAAAGTGTCGACTAAAATCTACCACAGCAGAACGAAAACCCCCCAAAAGTAACAACACAATGAGATATTGTCCCATGAACTCCCAGGTATGCTTGTATGATTACAGCAGTGATTCACGACCAATCTTTGCACCTTAGAATTCTGACCCTGTTCTAAATTCGCCTCTAGCTCCAAACCCCTTCATCTGCACGGATGCCCACAAAATATCCAGCTCCACTCGACTAGTCCCGTCGGAGACGATTGGAGAATTCCGAGGTGCCGCCTTCGAATACGGTTTAAAGGTTCGAGGAGGCATATTCTCTGATCTTAATCAGTAGATGACTAAGCAGGAATGTTGGAGTCGCACTTACTTACGAGGGACAGCCACTTGTACATGGTTCTCCAGCATTGGATGTCTCAATTTTTGGTCCACTTGGGCAATTTCCACTCGCTTTGCAAGCAGCACATTTGACTATCTTGGTGTCGAAGTGTCTGTTGCAGCTTTTGTAGACGACATAGTGAGTGCACATTTTGGCGGTGATTGTTCGGGAAAGTATCGTGAGCTTGTAATGGAAATTTCGAATTGACCTATTAAGACGCACCGGAATTAGCATTGGATATCAATGGCAAGGATAAGTGCTAGAAATTCTTTATCCTAAGAAAAAAGTGAAGCACAAGTAAAGTTTGGTACTTACTTGGGCGATGGCGAATGTGCGTGAGATGATGTATTTGCTGAGGAACTTCTTATATGAGGAAAGCTGGCAGATAAATATATTGTAGATGGTAGACTATTTGTGTGGTAGTGAACTTAGAAGTGATGATGGAGCTGTTGAACCTCTAAAATCATGGGCGACGGCAGCTTGCTTTATACACCGTCGTACCATTCCGAGTGAACGGTACTGCCTGTCATTCAATTTGGAAAATGTTGTTTGCTTTGCCATCCATCGCAGGATGTCAACACGAAGTCAGTCTGAGAGGGGGGGGGATGCCTGCCGACGAGCTGGTGTGCCTTCTTGTTGGTAGTTCTTTCCGCAAGGGGTTTGATGTAGTTGGAATTGGCAGATCGAGCTGTAGCCATAGAGGTATCATACCAGGCTTTCCGTGAATACCAACAAGAAAATAGCCGTCATCCGCCGCGCAAACGGTTGGGTAGAGGATTTGAGGAACACAGCGAGAGTAGTGGTAGGGCGGGCAGGTATCAATTCCATCGCTGACATGGTATCGGTAGGGCGCCATAGCTAAAAGCGCAAGCTCACATGGCCAATCCTAGATTGCAGGTACGGCGAAAGGAGGATCGATGCAGTTGCGGACAAGTCAAGCGTTCTGATTATTGAAAATTACAAAATGGATGATCCACCCGAGGCAGCAAGGACCTGCAAGGTTTGCAAAAGTTACAAGGACCAAATAATGGGACCTGCAACTAAATTACCCTTAACCATCTTCAGTAGCAAATGTAGATCTAGAGACTAGATTGATTAGAGGCTAGAAAGTAGAGGCCAAAGGCTAGAGGCTAGAGCAGAGACTAGAGGGCAAGGGCAAAAGAAACATAATTGCTGCACCTATTTTGAGCCAAGTACGGTACATTACAGTGATTACACAATACACACGCTTGATTTTAGATCATGGCTGAATGAAGCTGCGCGTGGGGATAGATAACTGGAAGAAAGAATACATCTAGTGAGCTAAATCATGCCATTGCATGATATTGTAATCTAGTAATCTAGTAAACAAAATAAGATAAGTTGGGGGTTTTACGAATTTGGGGGTTTGGAGTTGACAGATCAATTCATCATATATGTAATCACATCAGTCAGTGCTCTCGCTATTATATTAGGCTTAGGTAGTGTCGTTTAACGGGGGCTTGACGTTTTTTCCCCCTTCATTTTCGACTAAAATTCACCAGTAATTATATCTAGCACTTAGTAAATACTATCATCCTGATTAAATTGTTTCGAGTATGACCACGGCAATTAAAACCAGACCAAACTATAGACCAGGTCAAATCACAAACTACAAGCCAAATTGACTATCCGCCAAAAGAGGAAAAAAAGACCAAAGCCACAGTAAGAGTGCCATTTCCTACATGGGGTCGCAACATTAGTCTTTGTACAACTATGCTCCAATTAAACGGCTTAGATCCGATTAGAGACTGCGGCTCACAGCATACACTACGATGCTAATGGCAGGCTTAGGCTTTTTACTACCTTAGTACCTCACGTAGCACCTATAGATCTCTCGGTTTTAGACGCTTTGAACCCTTAGATGAATCATATTCTACGGGGGTGCCATGTGGATGTGTCAAGCGGACATTGTGAAAAGAGGCTTCTCTACCTTTGAAATCGTATCAACCCAACTTTCTTGTTCCAAAATAGAAATATATCACACCCTTAGAGCATTTGGTTCACGAGTTTCCATTAATCCAGGAAATGGCACAGCAAGACTTTTATACAGTACTCAAGTACGTAAGGCTTCTCGAAGCTTTTTCTCGCTTTTCGCGACAACGGGAATCGACAAAGGGATCACCTTGCTGTAGGGCTGGGTTAACAAATTGCATCAGATGTATTCAACCAATGAAGCTAAACAAAGGTACTAGGTGATAAGTCCAACCTCTAAACCCAGAGAAAACTCAATTGCGGGAGCGCCTGGGACCTTGTTTTCTCTTATGGTCCACCTTCAACCGTCGACCCTGTTTGCTGACAGACTCGGGGACTCGGCGGTCCAAAAAGAATTCAGAATCTACAACAATTCAAACAATTCAAACAATTTTCTTTATATAGTAATCTTAATCGGTATCCTCTTCTTCTCTCACACGTCTCTTACAATTTAACATTCTACCCAACAGCCGCAATTATGCATAATTTCTATTCCTCCCTAGCTTGCATCGCTAGGGTCAGTCCAACGTTCACCAACGTTGAGTTGCCGCGATCTTGGTTACAATTGGCCCCTCGAGGACTGATCACCAACATATTCATCAGCTCGCCGTTCGTACTCATTCAATTAGTACAACTCTGCCCTACGGCTGAATCATTTCACATCGGCAGGTGGCCGGACTTTTACATGCGTGATTGATTGAATTCTACGATTGTTGGCAGAAACGCCACTATGTCATGCACTTTCGCGGCAACGTCTCTACCTTCTCCTTTTCCATCTCTCATCTAAAAACTTATCCCTGAAATTGATCACAATACGGCACTTGTAGCTGTCGAAGGAAGGTTTCGCGACTGGATTGGGCAATCTTCTGGACGGCCTGCTCCGGGGCACCAGACACAGATCGCCGGCAGGACTCGAGTTTTCTGCAGCCAAAAGATGATGAATGGATGAATGACGATGGTTTGGAGTACTAATTGTTTCTATCATTGATGTTTGAAGAAGTTCACCGCATCTAAGAAGGATCTCGGCTTTCTCGAAGATGGCTATTGTGTAACGATTGTATGTAGGTACGGGCCATCAAATTACGGGCCAGAGTTCGGTCAATGCAAGCAAATCTACCTACAGGAACAGGAATGTATATTCAATATTCTGAAGCAGGTCATATCGCAGTCTTCAGTCGGTATCGGCCCGCTCATCGGCCTCCCGAGCTGTACTAAGGCATTTCTTGACTCCACAATGGGGGATGTAAAGGATTCCAACGGCTTCAAACTTAATATGCGTGGTTCATCACAGCACTTTAGCCTCTCGCGATACTCTGTCAAGTCACAAGGGGCCACAAGTCCATTCGTTCTGCAGGGTTCCGACGTCATGTTATTTTGACGACGGATACCCACAGCCGTGTCCGCTGTCAAATACGGGAGATGGTTGACTAATTCTGCGAAAGGAGACATACAGGATCTTGACTCGATTGAGCCATTCGAGTTCCAATTTTTGAAATTCCCCTTGGCTTGCTACCTACAGGTTGCCTGGCTGAAATTACATTAGCTATAGGGTGATGACCTGATCAACCAGTGTCCATCTTCGATAAGCAATGTGATAGACACCGGATAATTTCGAAATTTTCAGGAACTCATGTGTGACGTCCGTTTGTTAGCGGCACAGCGAATTGGAGGCGATTAATAGACGCCAGTGGAATGATTACTGATGTATCGTCTGAGGAAAACAAGGGTGGTAAGTATGAAATTGAAGAAGGGGAATGACTGCCCAATATCCTTGTACTTTCCTCGTAAGCAAGACCGCGTCAAGTGATGGTAGTACAAGAAGCTGAGCAAGGAATTTCTTTCAATATGAAGTCACTTCTTAATGACGGGCACGGAGGGAGGTTTTCTTCCGTATTGCAATGTGCCTAACTAAATATCAACTATCCTAGATGGGCCACTCGAGACATTCAGAAGGGTTCCGGAGCCGAAGAGAAGAGAACCGACAATATGAAACGCCAATACTGATCAATTGATATTGTTGCTAGACACTAGACAAAACACTACTTCGTAGACACTAGAGGAGTAGACACTTTACTTTAACTAGGTTCCCTTGTCTAACACACCCTAGGCTAAATAGTATTCGATTTAAAACGTCCCACTTACCTCCGAACTCCGAAAAACTACCACAAGAGAGTAGACAACGCACCTACCACTGTCACTACCACTACGACTCACTCACTACTACACATCATAAAATGAGAGTCCTGTGAATACCGGAGAGACAAATACAAAAGACGAAAGACAAAAGAATGTGCAATCGTCTTTCTGGCATGATTTAATGATATAGTCAAGAACTCGCACAAGGGCTTAGATCGACAAGATCTCTTTAGTCACCATTGGCATCCACATTCTTCTCTGGTTTGCTCCATAGGAACCTTGATCCCTTTCGGATCTGATGAGATTTCGGAATCGGATCGTATATTCATTGGGAAAGAAAATAAAAATGATTTCATTCCTGTTTAATAGTCCTTTGGAATCCACCAATAATGATGCTTTCAGAATGAGATATGCTCATAGCTACATGTCGCGTAACACGAGTGCATACATCCGAAGTCCACCGGGACACCATAACTCCCGTTTATGCTATGCCCTGCAATCACGGAGATAACATAAACTTGAAGAAAGATATCATAGCGGAGCTTCACCATCTAGAACGTTCACAATCAAATCACAATCACATTCTGGGCGTGGTGCATAGTAAGACGGATCATATTCATCGTCAAGAGGAGGCGAGAGGTAACGCAGGGGAATTCTAGCTATCAAACATTACTCTACTCGTACTTTTCCGAGAATTGGTTTGTCCAAAAAAAAAATGGACACTACTGCTGATGAACAATACGTCGTATTGAAGCATGCATGTATGCCTTCTGACTGTATAGCAAAACCGCAATGCATTTAGCTTTCTCAGCCGTTTCATCATTAATAGAAGGTAATCCGCTCTTGCATAAGTGAGTCTTGCAACACATCGAATCAGCACACCATCACAATTCTCGAGGCCCAAATTGAGGCCCGCCTGCCTTCAGTCTATGGTCAGCTTCACATCACGTGATTAAATATATTCCAATTCCATGGTTCAATAACTCCTGGTGCTGGTTCATCTTCATGAACTATGTGCCGACGTCTCGTAATTGAGGCTGAGCCCATAGGAGAGAATAAGAGGGCCTTGTTGGTTTCTTGTTGGTGCTGCGTATCTCCGCCAGAGAAAGGAGAGAAGATCTTCTCGCATTCTGGATGAAGTCTGGCAACAAGTGGAATTGAGATATTGGTTTAGGCAAATTCCTGCTTGCATCCTTCCTTTTCTTGCGTTTTACGAGACTTCCAATTAGTCATTTTCAACTGGCACACTCGTTCATCGTTGGTTTTCGTGTTGGCAGTTTGGGAGTCACACTTCACTTTCCCATGAACAATTGTGCATTCTCTTCAAAGATAGGAGAATACTCGCCTCTTTCACATCATAGCCTCAGCGTTAAGCCATCTATAGCATTGTACGAGCCGCGTGTGATATTGGCAAGTTTTCGAAGACTGTTGAGCGCCTTGCTCGCCATTAATACCTCACAATTTTTCCTAGCTTTATGGCAAGTCTTTTACCCCTTGTCATTTCATCCATCAACCAAATCTGTTCCTTTCTTTCACATCATGTCAATTGTGGATTGGTTGATTTAGAGATCAAGCACATAGATTGTTCAGTGACTAGACGTGGTAGAAGGATATCATCGGTTTATGTCCTCTTCCACCTGCTCGTTGTGATTACTATTCCCGCCCACGAAGATCTCAGGAGACCATGTCACTGAGGATGTACCCAATGAAGTTCATATCCACTTTGCACCTCAGAATGAATGTCCTATTGTGTATTTGTTCGCATACCTAAGTATTGAAAGTTGCGAATCTACAATTATCAATGGTTTAACCTCGGCATTATCTCAAGCTCGGATACCCCTGATGTTGTGTGGGGTCCCCTCTTTCTGCCATTCCGACCTTTATTCTTGACGGCGGGGTTTATCCAATCAACAGAATGTGAACAAGCCTACAGTCGCAAATTGAGCGAAGAGAGAGCTTGGAAGAGCATATTTGTTTTCGTGACTTCACAACATCCATTTCCCGTTTAGGCAATTAGCTTCGTCGTCGTCGTAGCTACACTCTCAATATATATCTTCATATATTTGCATGAATGATGATGTTTTCAATCTGCTTCAATAAGACAAAGTATGATTTGCAATCATACTTCTTACCATTGATTACGCAATTACTGCATTATTTATCAGCCGACCAATCTTTCTTGCACGTGCGTTAATCCTGCATTATTCGGCGTTGATATCTTTCGAGTTGTTTCAACCGCGGCAGAAGGCTCAGTAGTTAGTGGAAATCACACCATAAAAGAAAGGTGACATTTTGTCATTCTTTTCTAGAATATTTTCTCTTCTTGCTCTCAAAACTTAATCTTTTCAATTCCCCCTTGAAAGTTCATCTCATCTCATCCACACCAAACCCCAAAATCCTATCCACCTCCTTCCTTAGACCTCTACTGCGACCCCATCTCGCTCGTACAACATCCTTCCCGTCACACGTTCCATACAACTTCTCCCGCAATCCTTCCTCCAAAATTACCTCACAAATCTTCCGGGACACAGCAAAGTGAAATAGCATACCTAGCCAAGCATCTAGGAACGTTCTCGTATTCAATTTATCTAAACTCATTCAGTCACATTACCAAATCCGCACCCAGAAAATGACCACCCAAGTCCCAACAAATGCAGGAGCTTCCATGCCTGCTTCTGAAATCCAGGCTCTCGCCATGAGCGGACAGGAAAACTTTGTTCCCGCCGCTGAGGAGGCGAGTCAGGATTCGCATTCTTTTCTGTATCTGGCTCCGAAGACTTCGGCTGGTTATCCCGTGGCTCAGTCGGCCAAAGTCTCTGCTGCTTTGACGCCGCGTCAGCTGGGAGATCAGACGCGTGGTACAATTGGGGGTGAGGAGCTCGGTGAGAAAGGAGTCAGTGATGAGGATGGTCGTGCCAAGAACTTGGGCAGCATTGAGCAGGAATTGGGAAAGGCGGCGAGGAGTGAGAGCATGAGTAGTGAGGCGAGCAATAGCACAATTTCTAGTGTGGGTGGACTAAAGGGGATGAGTTCAAGGCGTTTCTTGAAGTTGGGACCGGTTCATTTTGGCGAGGCAGGTTTGGGTGATTGGAGTGAAGAGGTGGTGGAGTAGATGGCGTTCTGTGATTGTGGATGATGTGAGTAGGGTCATGGTTCACGGTTATCATGGCAATTTTGATCACACGCTTGATGTGATATCATTGCGAGCGTGCAGATGAGCCTAAGATATTGGGAAATTGAGTATGAGATGTGAGATATGAGATATGTTTATTTTGGTCGGCGAGTTCGGGATTTGAGAATACATAGGTTGATAACTGAGGAAGGCTTGATTAACCACGCGATGGGATGGAAATTTGCACGCACAAAGGACTTGTTGGAAAGTATCATTCTCGTCCCAAAGGAGTATTGGTCATGAGTCATGAATCACGAAATCTTTTCATGCATTCCACATTTTCGTTTTCTCGCTTTCTTTCCTATTTGGCCATTTACCTACGTAGTTTGTTTCATCATTCTTGGGAAAGGAAAATCAGGATCGCAAGGTAGTAACGGCCACATGAAAACTTTAGGTATCAATTCAAAGTTCAATACATTGATAATGTTCGGGCCTCGACCCAAAAATTCTAAACCTGAATTCTGACAAGTTTGAGAAATCTCATTGCACGGAAATAAAATGCATTCAAGACGCAGATAACTACATCACGTGAACTCACTGTACCGTTGTTGTGTATCGTTGCGTCAGCATTCTGCTATTCTTGTACGAGGTAAACGAGGTAGACGAGCTATCTTACCAACATTTTATTTTCTGAGCTCACATCAGCGTTGCATCACTGCCACAGGCCCACAGCCGGTAGATCACTCTTACCTTACGTCACACACAACAAGTGTTGGTATCTTTGTGCCTTTCCCACCATTCATCGACTAGAATTCTTTCTTCAACAAACAATTTAGTATCATCATTTATGAAGAGTTGTCGTATTTTTGTGATGAGATGTAGAGTTTACTAGATCGAAATAACGAGGACACTGCAATGATCAAGATATATGATCTAAGTGAAAAGTTTATGATATGCCATAACAGTAGAATATCGTAGTTGGAAAGACTAGATAGATGCATGTGATGCCCATCTATTTCTTCTCACCGCAGCATCATGAGTTGAAGGTATGACGGAGATTATGGCTAGGGTTGTGGGAGTATTGTGGAATGAACGAACACATGGAGAAGATTGCATTGAGAATTTGTATTATGCTGGTCTGATCCAATCTGGATTTGATCGAAGTTTTATGATATGTGTGCAGTGACAAACAGAGCAGGAGGAGTAGTGGAGCGAAGCGGATAGATTTGGAAAGATAGAATTGTATCAAACGTAGAAATAATGGCGAGAGTTGAAATTCCATCATCATCATATTGTTATATCTATCTATCTACTATTATCGAAGTTGAAGATGCGCTCATCAAATACCTCTTCATTCTTCCCCAACATCCAGTGATCGAGTATAGCATCACCAACATACCATCCCCAGCCCTTAGCATACACAAAAGTCCTGCACAGTGTAGATACACACACCAAATCCACATTCCCTCTTCTCTTTCCAAAATCTTCCGCACCTAATATCTCCTCCTGACACAGACATCCCTCCTCATCCTACCCCTCCACTTCCCTTAACAAATTTTCCATCCACATATCCAGTAACACGAAGCACAACAGCAGCTTCGCTACATATACGTATCACTGCATCCACACCACATTAGCTCACATATCGGATACCGATGTGCATACATATTTCATGCATGTATATGCAAATGTGTCTTTCCGAGGAAAGTGGAGTGACGGACAGACGCCATATGCGGGAGGGAAGTGGGTTGATTGATTGATGAGGTGCATGCGCAGCCTTGCTTTTTGTCGTTTGGTTTGCGGAGATGCAGGTAGACTGTGAGTCAATGGGGAAGGTGGATGCATGGATTATTGACGATGGAAATGTAATGAGGATCAAGAGTGTGATGATGGTTTGAATGAAAGAGGATGTAATATGATCTTGTGCGACGGAGTCTGGAAATATTTAGAATATCGAAATGATGACTTGCGATATATCATACTGAGTTTAACTGATTCTGTGCCAGAGATATACTTGAGAATTTGTGAGCCACTGAATAACATGCGAGACCTCGCCACGTCTTTTTGTCTTCTTTCATCCGAGTTGAAAAGTCTACGTAGGTCGGGAGAAGATGTAGACCTTACAAAACCAAAAACCTCAATAACTCTGTATAAGACGTGCCGCTGGACTACATCTATCAATTGTTATCTTTTCGAATCATCCCTTTCAAGGGAACTTCACGAGGATTCATAACCTCTCTCATTCTAAGCAGGTAATCTGACCTCCGAAAACATAAACTAAGTACATGAAAGAGTAGTGATATGGTTATTCTGGACAGCTATTCGATTAAGACTTTCCGTCCTAAATCTCGCATCTGGATATCAATTCTTAGGACCAAAAAGCTCTAGAAAACAAAGCAGCTCACGAACTCCTCTCCACCTTGCCTCATCTGAAATGGGTTCAATTTACCCAGATCGTTCCTGGACTACCAGCAGCTGCTAAAAAAGGATTGCCCTATGAATAGGGTATGGAAAACAGATTCCTCATGACCACGGTGCAAAAATGTACTTTGAAAAGAAAGGTGGCCCCTCTCTCTGGATAACAGAGAAAAAAACACGTTCATTTCAGATATTCCCGAAGCACAATATCTTTTCCAAGATCCTAACACCTATGAAACAATACGGCGCGACTATTATATCAAATAACCTGAGATCTAGTCCTATAAATGAGGGGGTTTGAACTTTCGAGATTGCTTAAGTTTTGAAAGCTTTCAAGACGCCCAAAAATTATTCAGATATATATTTTTTGAGTATATCTCCCAATCACCGCAAATGCTCTTTACCCTTATCATAAATGAGGATTGGAATTGACTTGCCGCTCACACAAACTTCATTGATTCAAGAGCTCGGATTTTCAGAGAATATTTAATGCCAAAGACCTAGACACTGAAGCTAAAGATTGTTAATATTCTACTAGTTTATTATCAACAACTCCAAGCCCGAACTTTTCAGAGTCAATCACCATGAGAATTCTATGCCATAGACAATTTTCCCTTCCATGTCCCACGACTGTTTCCGTAATCATACACACCTGGGGGTTATTCTGAATATTAGAGTCTTGATCCAGCTTGTCGTCTAGTCTCATCTTTAAGACTCTCATCATTATCCCAACCCGTTTCATCGCGATAATGCATAGTTGGGTCATCTACTCTTGATGGTGGAATATCCCTGTACTGGCCACCGGCTGTTAACTCCTGGTTTCTCAACATAATTGCTTGATCTTTCTTCTTCCCTAGTCCCATTCTTTGTCTTCTTGAACCAGTTCCATATTCCTTGCGTCGACCCATTACACTACCCATCCCAATGGTGCGATGCTTTCGATTGCAATACCACGTTCCGCCAATCACTAGAACAATAAAAGCGAGGACTGTTGGAAGGGCAATATAGAGAGAAGCGCCATGTGGAGCTTTGCTTGGAGATTGACGATATGGCTCAGGCGCAGGAGAAGTAGTCACCATGATTGTTGGACCTTGAACGGAAATGATATCCGTTTTCTGGGTGGGTGTGACAAATAAAGTTACGTTGTTGAACTTCATGCCCTTTAACCAGCTCTTATCTATCTCCCAAGCAATGAAACCAAGATTATTACTTGTGGGCACCGATTGAAAAGCCTGTACCCCTCCGCCTGAAGCATTAACATAGTTCGCCTGTATGAAAACCGAAACATTCGACCCAGCGAAGTACCGAGCATCCCAAGTGACTGCCACATATCAGCAATTATCCGATAGAATAAGATAAAAGTACTAACCATAATATGTCTCGTCGACATATACACTAGATCCGTTATCTGGCTTACAAAACGGTGCAAACTTCCCTTTGAGATTGTGGCAGATCTCAAAGGCTCCACCACCTGTTGGTGTAGGTAACGCTTCACTGGATGTAGATATCGTTGACGCTTCAGAAAAAGAGGAAGTACTGGTAGCAATCAATTGTGCTGGAGCAGCATCACTTGTAGTGACTTTACTATTGATTGTCGTAAGAATGGGTGTAACTGTTGACGCATCTCCACTGGCATCGACGGTGACCCATGGGCTCAATTCTTCATCTGTAATTGAGGCTGCAGTTTCTCCTGCTGGAATTTCTTTGTTTGTGGCAGATGCATCTATTGCGGTGGAAGTAGGAGATCCAGTTGAGGAATGATCGCTGGAGTTTACTGTATCAGATTCTGTGGAAGAATAAGTCAATATGAAAATCCTATTTAAATAGAAGGCATCCAATATCTACTTACCTGCTCTACGAGCTGGGGAGGCTTCTATAATTCCATATAGAAGGCCCATCATTATCGCGAGAAGTGACACTCGCATTATGTCCTTTTCCTACCTACCTAGGTATTATTTAATCACGACTAAATCTTCACTGAAATCGATGTTGAACCAAATAAGTTAACCTTGAAGGATTCGGAATAGCGAGTCGTCAAGAAATCAATGAATGAAGAGTTTCTTATGGAAACTTTGTAATTGATAAATTTCAACGAGCATATTGAAATGGATAATTGAGGCAAGGGATTAAAAGCACGGACGAGATCAAGCTTGTCTGTGCACATCTACGTTCCTGACTAATTGACATGGGCTCTCTTATTAATGATATTCTATTGGTTGTCTTTCGCATTTTATACTCTCGGGTGTAACCGAAATCTGGGGATAGTGTCAGTGACATCAAATGATCGCTGTCACTGTTAATTCTCCACTCCATCAGTCACCACTCGATGCACATCAACAAATGAAAGCCTTTTCAACACTCTGTCTGCACTCTATTAAATTTTGGTAAATCTGCTCTTGAGCACTTGAACCGATGATTACACCTGTAGTTCTGCGCTCCAGAATCAAAAATGTCATACAGCTCTTTGAATCTCAGCCTTCAACTTTTAAATAGTCGACATTGCGTTAGATATTCTTTGTTGTCTTTGATTACCTAGTTGTGATCAAGTGAGCCTTCGGCTATTCCAGGGGCTGGCTCAATAGGAGTCACAAAGAATCTGCTTTGAACTCTTGATTTTCAGTGTACAATAGGTTATGCTCCAGTGCAAAATTACGCGCAAAGTCATTTGAACTTATCCCAAGTAAAGGTTGATTTTTGCTCTTTCTTACGAAATGGTTGAATGTATGCTTCGTGATGTTTGTGTGTCAGCGTCTTTCTGAACTAGTGTCAATAAGGTTCTCTGGATGATATATTGGAGTACACATAATGCGTTTGGAAAAATATGGGGTTCAGTTATACGGCAAAGGTATTTAGAAAACATTATGCATGCAGGTTGGAATCTTGAAGTAATAAAAAGGCGCATATCATACTGCTATGTCCCGAAGACCATCTACCACGTAGCAGTTTGCTGCCTCCTTTGCCTAATTCCCTTACCTACATAAGTCCCAGTGAATTGTCAAAATGCCAGAGCACATAATGATTCAATTGACTGAAGTTTAAATTCACCTCAGCTTTGGTTACCTCAGTCTTAAAATCTTCTTACGACCTATTTTCTTTCTCCTTCTTTTCTCCACAAACTTTCACACAACCACCAGGTACCACAATCATGGCTACAAAACAATCCTCTCTGGTCGTTGATCCTGATATTATCGATGGTCTACCTAGACCTTCCCCTTACACTCTTGCTGAAGCTTCCATCCCTGATCGTATCAATTGTACCGTAAGTATTTATTCCGCCTACATGATGGACTATAGATTGAATTTTGATTGAATTGAACTGATATTTAATTCTTAGGTTCCAATATCTGTCCGCCCCTCTTTCATCGATCCCAAAAACAAAGGTCTTTATATTGATAAGGATGTATCTCCTGGAGATATCTTGTTTACAATCGAAAAGCCTTTGTTCGCCATTGTAGGTGGTCCCATGTTCCTCTTTACTCCCTCGTTCGTTCACAATCGTGTCTTGGTACATTTTCCCTTTGAAATTAGACGAATTTTCAATCAGATCAACCAGATATCTGTACCACTTACAATTCCACAAACCGCAAGTTACAAAGTTTGGTACCTACCCAGCTATTGAACAAACACCTTATGTTTGACTGCATGCCAATTTCTGCAGATATTTTCAAGAATTTCTGGCATCTCTGGTCTGACACCTAACTGTCTTCAAACGGCATGATCAGCGTCAATTTACCTTGTACTTGCCGACTGGTTGTAAAGCTTTCCAAAATACATTCATTTAAATCTACATAATCCCAGTTTTTTTGTCTGTGGGTTTCAATGATCTTGAAGATCGTTTCTTTTCTTCAAAACCTCAGGGCCACACCACACATTTATTTCTGATATCTGGAAAGACACTTTTACCTATAGCTCTAGATAGCCATTTATTGTCTTTCAGAGTGATAAATTGATCTACTGAGAGACTTGTACCTCAGTTCATTGAAAGAAAAGCGTCAATGACTTTGAGTTCCTCTACGAAAAGCTCTAACGGTTTTTATCACTTTGAAGGAGTCAATGGAGGGATGTTGTTCATTCACTCAGCAATTTATGAGTCTAGATACCTACATTCCTAATACTTCACTCACCTCACAGCACCCCATTGAACCGGAATGCTTCAACAATGTACTAATACTTATAGGTCGAACAAATCAACACGAGATTAAAAACATGCGATAACTGCTTTGCATACCAGAGCGTGGAGCGTGGATTAGGGACTGTCAGTACTGTAGAAAGATATATCGAGACAGCTATTCCATTCGACCAATGTGGAAGCTGTGGGGTGTACCACTACTGTGACGAGGTAAGATTAACAATTATTGTTATATTTTCGAAAAGCTAACACAAAACAGAGATGCCAGAGGGAAGCATTTGAACACCATCATAAGCATGAATGTATTAATTTCGTAGACTTTTTATCCGAAGAGCCCTTAGCAGAGTCCTTCATTGAGCGCACGGATTTCCGCTTTGTTCTCCGTTTCTTGTGTATGGCCAAAGCAAATCTTCTTACAAAAGAAATAATGAGGGAATTTTTCACAGCGCCGGTAGGGAATTTGTATGACTTTGGGCCTTCCATGGAGACTTCCTACAGAAATCTGAGTCTCAATATGAAACTTCTCGCAAATTCACCCGTACACGAAGATTCAATCTTCCATATTCTCTGCTTTGTAAGTTGCAAGTTCAATTATTTTACACAGTATTGCTAATTACATTAACAGGCTATTCATCAAATTATTCCGATGTACCAGCCATTCATATGCCAGTTCAATAGGCATGATATAAGTTATTGGGACACCAGTTCTCCAACGAGCATTCCTTGTGGTTGTAAGTAAAGCTCATTCTATTGTATTAAAGAAAAAGGCATATTAACAAACATGTTTCTAGATTGCTACGAGCCGTTCATCACAATCATGAGAAATGATTGCAATGCCAACACTCGCGAGTACTTTGATGGAAAGACATACATTCTACAAGCCAATCGTGCGATCCCTGCCAACACTGAGATTACCCGTCGTTTCAGTTCTTGGAATGACTACGAAGCCCGTCGTCTTGATTTTATGAGAAAAGAAAAGCTTGATTGCAAGTGTGCTTTATGTATTCGAGGAGATCTAGGACCGACAGGTGATCTTCGAGAGCGCATGCTTTCAATTCACGTTGACAATTACAAGCCTAAAGTTGACAAGGAGAAACTCAAAGAACAACTATCGATCGATCACAGGATCATTGCTGATCTAAAAACCTATGGGTTCGGCCACGATTGCCCTGGTCTAAGAAGAGCATATATGAGTCTATTCAGCGGTCAATTTGATCTAGACTCCCGCACCAAAACTCAAGATTACAAAGGGTCCTTGAGACTTCTTCTCACCGTCTACTACCTGATCGATCCAGCTGCATGCCCGGCACCATTACCGGAAGAACGCATCAAAGTTCTGCATTTCCTCATAGTTATCGCCTACATTGGAGAACACTCACGATCCAAGGTTAGCAAGATCGTCCTCACAATGCGCAAATTTATCTATCATTGGCGTTCGCAGCTCGTCCACTACTCCAGGCAAATGGGTGGCCCCAATACCAGGATTGCTACATTCCATCGAAACTCATTCGAGGAAGACCTGGAGGCTCAGAATATACCTGTTTATACGGATAAAGATGATCTCATGAAGGAGTTGAATAGTTGGCTTAAATTGCTTGGTCTTGATGAGATGACACCAGAGCAGATTCTTCGTACTTAAATGGAGCAAAGAATATGCAAGCAGAGCATTTAGTGGTTGGAATGCCTTTGGCATATATTGCACTGCCAGAATTGTGATTTCTCCCAGATAGGGCTATGGAGGAATCATGGTGGAGAAACCGTGGGTATCTGTCCGTGGGTGAACTCAATGATATTCAATATGGGAGGAGACAGAATGTAATATCTTGTTCAATGCGAAGATAAAATTCGCGCGAGAGACAAATATAAAATAGTTAGATAAATCACAAATCTTTTCTCTGACCCACGAGTTCCAGTGCTATGTAGACCGCAGTAGAACCCCACGCGATATAGGATAATTTGACAACAGCTCATTGGACATAGCCAATTTATGTATTTTACATCAGCCTTCAACCACTTAACAAAGGGCTCGAGTTCCGGATAACTGTTAGCCCTACCGGCAGTTTGGAACTCGGACTTGGCCGACCTAGAAGCATAGAAACTTTGAACTGGAATCTTATAATCCTGCAACCCGTTTATGGCTCGAGTCATTCAAACTAGAATTTCCGGTCAGCTGTTACGCTAGTAGTAGGGCTTACACAACTCGCAGAAGGTCCACTTGTCCACTTGTTGAGTTGTCGGTGCATTTATCGGTACCCTGAAGATAAATTATAGCGAATCAAATTGCAATTCAGATGATTGTGGTAGAAGCTTCTCGGGTCATAGAAGCTAAAAGTCTTGTCAGACTCGTCATAACTACAGTGAAGAAGTGCACAATTTATAAACGCGGAAATACGCTCTTGGTTGGTCTTACTTATTTGAAAGATTGAAGGGTCCTACGTAGATTTCGACCACTCGGGGTGATGAATTAGTTTAGAAGCTTATCTTTCCGTAAAGTAGTCTGATTTAAAGAGCGATATACCAAGCTGGCCGAGACGGAAATGTACTGAAGGGCGCAGTACATTGCTTGGGACCAAGGGGAAGTACTTGGTAATTTCCACACCGTTGCGATAAGCAGTCGTCATGACAGAAGATTGGCTGGCTATATATATTGATCTCGCACCCTTTGAGCAAAATCGTCTTCACCGACGTTTTCTCTCAGCCCAAATTCGACTTTCAAACCCGCTTGAAAATCCAAAGCGAACATTGTCAGGAAGACTTAAACAATCGCCTTAACTATTTAATTATGGCTTCAAGCGAAACCCAGAACAAGAGCACTTATGCCGTTGAGATGGTCAAACGATTTTCCAAGCACGCTGATGGCAAAACCTGTATGCACTTCACGTTTTCCCTAATCTCGCCTATGTCTGATTTTACTCTAAAAACACCATATAGTTCTCATTACCGGTCCCAGTGAAGAAGGGATCGGAGCAGAAATTGCCCTCTCCATTGCATCATCTTCAAACCCTTCAATGATAATTCTTGCTAGTCGCCAAAAAACAAAAATTCTCTCCGTCATGTTCCTCATTCGACGCATGAACCCCAATATTAATGTTGTCTGGATCCCATTAAACTTACTTGATAATGAATCTATCCGCGCAGCAGCAGATGCTATCCAGAAACTGGAGATTGAGAGAATACATGTTGTCATCAATAATGCTGGAGTTATGGGCGTACGAAATTATACAACCTCCAAACAGGGTGTTGAGGGCCAATTTGCTGCAAATTACTTGGGTCATTTCCTATTGACCAACTTGTTGATGGATCAGATTATCGCGGCGAAAGAAGAAGATGCAGTAATTGTTAATGTGGGGAGTTTGGGGTATGAGCTGGGCGAGGTGAACCTTGATGATCTTAACTTCAAGGCATGTCGACCTATTTCTTTTCCCATTGCGAAAACCGTCGGTTAACGGACCTCGGTCATAGGGAGAGCGAACTTACAATGCTTGGAAGGCATTTGGACAGTCGAAGACTGCGATGCTTCTCTGGAACATCGCTCTAGGAAAAAGACTGGCCAATAAAGGTGTCTCAACATTAGTCGTGCACCCGGGAAGTGAGTTGCTTACTGTGTAGGGTGTTGTGCAAGAAAGCTGTATTGATAACATTGAAGTCACTTTCGAAACAAAAATTCTCGAAAACTCTAGCATTGATGAAGAACTACTTGCAGAGGCATGCAAGCTCGCCACAAAGAGGGATGAGGGTAAGTAGCTTTACCAGCATCTATTCCAGGAACTCATATCAGAAAACAGGCAATCTTTTCCACCCTCAGAAAATGGCAACAAGACAAGAAGCAGCTGGGGCAGTCGTTCGTGCCGCACTGGATCCTGCATTTAAAGGTGCATTTCAGTCTTCAATTATCGACGAACTTGCTGATTATAAAATCTAGCATTATCTCCGGCATTTATTGTTGACGAAAAAGTATATTCAGAGACTAGGAGCTACGCAACTAGCGAACAAGATGCCGAAAGACTATGGAAACTGAGCGAACAACTTGTCGGAGAAAAATTCGATATCTAGAAAAATCACCACTATTGAAGAAGATTGAAAGGGTCGACGAGCACAATTCAGTAGCAAATGAGGGAAAACAGTCAGCAAGAAGCATGTGAAGCTTTTCAATGTTGGTCGATTTCAACAAAAGATGGGAGCGGTCCTAACTGCAGCACAAGAATCATTATACTTCCAACACTAATTTCACGCCACTGACCCCTCCTTTCAACTCATCCAATGCCTTGTTTGCGGACTCCAATCCCCCATCTACTACTTTGATGATCGGGCTGGGTACAAACTTTCCCGTCTGCAGTTTTTCCTTTAGCCAAGTCCAATAGAGCCATTGTGACCATTCAACTCTTTCGGCATCATCTGTTGGCGCAGCAACAAATTTGATGTTTATTCCCTCCACAGTTGGTGGCTGGGGTCTCAATGGTATTGCTGATGCTAAATTGGCCACATTATCACCCTTCGTAGCTTTCAGGATGTCCAAGATGGGTTGTAATGCACCAGCAGCATCATATGCTAAATCAATTATGATCCCATCTTCTTTTGCAGACTTCACAATGTTTTCTACAACAGCAGTGTCTTTGTAATCAAACACTTTCGAGGCACCGAGTTTCTTGACATACTCATGATTGTATGGGCTAGCAGTTGCATATACCACATATCCCATGGTCGCGGCTTGCTGTACACCCGCCCCTCCAACGCTGCTGCTTCCACCCCATACTAAAGCTCCTTTCTTATCTGAAGATGTGAATTTCGTATCACGCGCCAAGCCAACGGAATACCAAGCAGCCATCGCAGTTTGCACAGCCATTGGAAGAATTGCTCCCTCGTTGAAGCTTATTGCGTCAGGTAACGGGCATACACTTGAAGCTGGCACAAGAACTTTCTTCTGAAATGCGCCATGATCTGGATCGCCTTTTGTGAAAAATGCGGGTGCAAAAGCGGTTACTCGTGTTCCCACTTTCGGTGCAGCAGCTGGCACAGATTGGTCGGCAGAAACAACGATACCAGAGATATCGGATCCGGGAATTGCGGGGTAGGTAGCACAAGAAAACCCGTGATCGCGCATATAATGGTCGATCGGGTTACACGCAATTGAGTGGACCTCTATGAGAAGTTCTTTGAGACCGGGAATTGGGGTGGGCCTATGAACCAATTCAAAAGGACCACCTTTCTCAGGAATGATAGCAGCAAGATGCTGTGGATTTGTTGTTATTGAGGACATTATGATATGAGAGATATTCAAACGATCTTTCTGGAATATAGTTGACTGAGGACGATGTAACTGTGGGATAAAGAGAAGGCCATATCTTTGCTTTTATACTTACCTCACTTCGGAAGTTCGGAGTCATCGCAATTTGAAACCCGAAGGAATTAATGAAATCCAAGGAAACGGAGATGTCAATATGCTCAACATCAGCTAACATTCATTGATATTCGCCGTTATATCGTCTTGTTGAGGATGTTTAGAATTTAGGCTAATCGCTTTTCGTACTCATTCATATTCGTCAGGCGAAAGCTAACCTCATATCGTATTCCCTAGAGTGGGTCATCTGCCATGGTAGGTAGGGTGATTTGATTGGATGGAACCATACGATCCCAAATAGTCGTGATCCGATATCTTATCTCCTAACACCGGCCAAACAACGTTGGAAGTCTAGATCTTCCGCTCAACTCTGATTAATTGATTGAGTTCACTACCACTGGTAATGAGAAAGAATTGATACAAGAAGACTGCCATTCTTTGCGATTTCAGCGACATTGTGGCACGTGCAGTCATCAGTCGCAAATGTAGCCTCCGCGGTTTCTGTCACATTATTCGCTTCGACTTTTTAGTACCCTCACAATACAGCTTATATTTGATACCTGTGACAAATCATAGTTTGAGCCCCTTCCATAACCGAAACCCGACATACCAATATCAAGAGTGAGTTTGTATAAGCATTGAATGAAGCATGACAGAAATTCCAAGGCTTGCTACCACATCTCAGTATATTCTCGTCTCAAGCTATATTCACTCCGCACTGCGATTACAACAGAGTGTAAGAACCCACCGCCTTCTCTGTCCGAACACAAGACCCACTTTCTCACTCTATCAAAAGAAAGCAATCCAAAAAATGATAATACTCAGACGCCAAATTATACAAAACGACCAAGTACCCCACACAACGGCATACATTGAAGCGCCATGACAGGTTTAGCAAAATCCTTAGGAGAAAGAAACAATCCTAGTTAGCAAAAGAGTTCATGCGCCCGGTGCACCAGGCGCGCTACATCTCTGTTGACCTATTTCGCTGTATCCCTGACTCCGAAGGGATCAAATGCTCCCCACAAAGATACCGCGCGCACCTCGAGTTGTCGTGTCTAACTGCTAAGCTAGATTGTCGCTTTGTCAATACCACCATTTGACGAGAAGTGATGCCATATTTGCAGATATCTTTGTTAGGCGAATGAAGTAGATTGTGCAGCTAGTGCAATTGTGAAAAGGCAAATAGAAGCGAAAAGTGACCAATGATTAAACAGAAATGAAATGTGAAGATATGAAATCTTGGGCATACTTTCCTGTCTATTCTATCTATATTCTATCATCCTTCTATCTGATCTTAATACTGAGATATGGATAATTTTGAAAGTCAAATAGAGTCGTCAAATAATCAACATACTATATATCTAATCAGGCGCGTAACTCCATACAAATCTCAGAAAACAATGGTCTATCCATAACAATAGGGTTGGTACACTTGTAATGCAACTGGTTCAAATCCTCAATCACACACCCCTCTTTCTCATCCCAAAGACTGAGATTTTCCACAGCAACGACTTTTCGCGCCACCAAACCTAACATATCTTCAATTAAATGACCAAAGGCGAAGACTTCCATCTTTTCGATTGCCTCTGAATGTTTGTAACCCTTTTGGTATATTGTCGCAGCGCCGAAGTCTCCAAGAAGAGCATGACCGGAGTCATCGATCAAAATATTATGCGCATACAAATCTCCATGGGTGATTCCTCTTTCATGGAGATGCTTACTCGCGGATGCGATCGAGATTAGAATTGCGCGACATTTCTCGATAGAGAAGACAGTTTCTGGACGAAAAGCGTCGCGTGTACAACTATCAAGAGTTGGTGGAAGGCCCAAGTTTGTGTAGTGAGGAGGAATGAGCTCAAGTACCAATCCTCTTTTTTCTGGATGGCCATTAATCTTGCCTATTGGATCAATGAGATTCGGATGACGACCTGCGGTGATGCATGCATTCATTTCGTCTGCTGGTACGCCATCACTGGTCACCTCGCCTTTGAATAACTTGACAGCAACATTCTTTTCGGCGGTAGACGATTTCCACACGCCTTTTGAAATTATACCCGAAGCTCCTTCTCCCAAAAGGTGATCGATCTTCAAGTCTGACCACGAAATGTCATTTAGCGTTGGATTGTCTTCATTTGATGGGGTGCAAGGGTTCCCAGAGAACGAAAGAAATGATAATTCGGGAAGACTGAACAACCAAGGCGGTAAACGAGTGATCTTGTTGGCCGACAGTCTCAGTAAGCCCAACTTCCGACAATGAGACATCTCGTCAGGGAGAGACGTCAAGCTATTTCCCGCCAGCATGCATTTTTGGAGTCTATGACAGTTTCCAATACTATGTGGTAGACATTCAATCTTGTTATTGGTAAGGATCAGCCACCGTAGCTTGCGGGGAAAGACTTCTTCGGAGATCGTAGTCATTCCATTGTTTTTGAAGGCAACCATTTCTAGGGAACGGCACTGGGCCAATTCTTTGGGGAAACTGATAAAATTGCAGTCGGAAAAGAAAGCAACCTTGAGTTTATGAAGTCGGTGAATCTCTTTGGGAAGTGTCGAGAGAGGGTTATTAGATAGATCAAGAATCTCGAGCGTATCGTAGAGGTCCAAGATCTCTCGAGGGAACTCCGTGAGACCACATGATAACTTCAACCGTTTTGTTCCTTTGTACTTCCCCGCTCTAAGATCATCAAAAGATTGCATCATGGGCCTTGATGGATACACAGTTAAGTGTATGTGAAAGAATTGCGAGTGTTGTGTGTACTGTGTTGAGGATGAGAGTTTGTGGAAAGATAGCGGGCTGGAAATCTTCCCAAGTAGACTTTGAAATCACGGAAAATACATACTTCTTGGCTAAAAATACAACAGGATTCCAAATGACACGAAGAAAGGGGTGAGATAAGTCTGATGAAAAGCAAATGCTGACACCAAGCGTTTCGGATTATGTTGTTCCTGCTCCGAGTCACATGCAAGAGGCATAAATTAGTACCACCATCACAAATTTAAACAGCAAAGGACAAGGTCGTGAAATCAGCCAGAGTCTAAGGAATTCAAACAAAAGTGTATCTTGACAGTTCATTTCGATACTCCTCTAAAAACTTCGGGTCAGGAGTGTAAAAAGGCTCATTTTCACCGGGTGCCTATCGCTTCCACCTTCCGTATTCCAAAGCTTTCATCGCTTAAAGTTGCCTAGTCCTAAACTGTAACTTTCACGAATTCGAGCGCATTTATTTACAAGATCGACGACGCGACAACTTATCAGCCTACTTATTATTTTGGTTCCTATCATCTGAAACTCGATTGCCTCAACCTTCCGTTCTCAATATTCTCTTATCGTCATGGCATCACAAACAATGAATTCATCAATGCAGCCCACTGACGTTTATGGAGGAGGTAAATACTTTTTTGCCAGCCACCTCAAAGGTCCATGAGTATCTTACTAACATAACCAATTAGATGAAGTATCAGCCATTGTCATTGACCCGGGATACTCAAGTATACGCGCCGGCTTTGCAGGAGAAGATACCCCCAAATCATTCATCAACTCACATTATGGTGTTCGCGATGGAGAACCATTTTATGGCGACAATGCGATTCACAACCCCAGCGCGAACCTCGAAATCCGCAATCCAATGAACAAGGATGGAATTGTTGAAGACTGGGATACTGCGGAACAGTTATGGAAATATGCTATTACTTCGCGACTTACGAGCTTCAAGCAGGCGGATCCTAGAACCAACGGACTAAATGATCGACCAGAGGAGATGGAGGTTGATATGGATGTGGATGCGCACGAAAAACCCTTGGAAGAACACCCACTGTTAATGACGGAGACTGCATGGAATACAGCCAAATCTCGAGAGAAGGCTATTGAAGTAGCTATGGAATCTTGGGGAAGCCCTGCCTTTTGGCTCGCGCGAAACAGCGTTCTCGCAGCGTTTGGAGGCGGCAAGGCTACAGCGTTGGTGGTCGATGTTGGAGCATCAAATGCATCAGTTATAGCCGTACACGATGGACTTGTACTCAAGAAATCAGTGCAGAGATCCCCTCTCGCTGGCAACTGGGTATCCTCCCAAATCCGCGCCATGTTCAACACCGTAGAACCCAAAGTCGAGCTCACTCCGCATTTCATGATCTCATCCAAAACCCCCGTTGACGCAGGTGCCCCAGCCCAGGCTACCTACCGCAACTTCAAAATTCCGCCTACGCCCAGTTTCCGCGCTTTAGAAGAAGAACGTGTTTTAACAGAATTCAAAGAATCGGTTGTGCAAGTTTGGAGCGGACCAAATCGTCTAAATGCTCCTACCGGACCCGGAACTTTAACCACAAACGTGGATTATGCGAAACAGCAACCGGGCCGGGTATTCGAGATGCCAGATGGTTCGAATCAGATGTGGGGTGTAGAGCGATTCAATGTTACGGAAGGCATGTGGGATGAAAAGGCTGCGCTACCTGTAGACAACGAATCTGCTCCCACAAAAGCCCAAACCCTCCCCGAGATGATCAAAGCTTCTATTGCAGCGGTTGATATGGATCTACGGTCGCATTTGTTGCAGAACATTATCGTCACAGGTGGGAGCACACTACTTAACGGATTCACAGATCGTTTGAATAACGAATTATCACTTTTATACCCGGGTGCTAGAATCAAGTTACAAGCTGCAGGTCTTACACAAGAGAGAAGATTTGGTTCGTGGATTGGAGGTAGTATCTTGGGAAGTTTGGGAACCTTCCATCAAATGTGGATCTCAAGAAAGGAATACGAGGAATTTGGTGCCAGTATTGTGGAGAAAAGGTGCAAATGAACTTACTTCTTATTCCCACAGTTATTGCAGAAAGCCAAAAGTTATGCTTTAGATCTATGGTGGTATGAAATGAAAGTGGAAGGTGGGAATTGGGCTGGCGTTGGAGGAGTTTCCAGTGCGTGCTGAGATTAAGATATAATACCTTCGATTCTAGAATATGTGCACAATGAGATTCATGACAAAGCTAAATCTCCTCTTCTAAGACTGCGCTTCAGAATTTCGCTCTACCATCCTCGCCATCTTACCCAAACATCAATAATCTCTTCTTCTTTTCCCGTTCGACTCTCGTCTACAATTAGATACCATCCATATCCTGCCCCAGCAATACATGCGTGATTAGGCCAGATGCGAACTTTTTGGCCAATGGAGAGTTCCGAGTCGTTTTTTCCTGGGTTAGTAAGTATTCCGTGTTCTTGCGAGATTCGCGAAACTTGCCACTATGATCATTTTAGTTGTCGGCTGCTTTGCTGTTTAGTGAAAAGGGTATACTTACACCAGAATAACCTTCAGGACCCGTGTTTGGCAAGGCAAAAGAAGTGCGGTTCCACGGCGAGAGAATGCCCCAGCCAGGATATGCCTTGCAAGGTTCACGACCAATAGCAAGGGAGCCAGCCGTGATAAGGGCTTCGGGGGAATCAGATGTGCCCCGTGGGGGGTAGAGTGAAGCGATTTCTGCGAGGATTGTGATGGCTACGGAAGACCACTTTGTGTGTGTCAGTACATGGTAACAACATATCTGAGAGTGGAATGGTCTTACACTAAGTACATCTTCTGGCAATGCATGGGTAGCTAACTGTTGCATGTCGAGCATTGGGTACACTCCAGCATGTATTTCAATCTCACAGCCCACATCACGAATGGCTTCCATGGTAGCCTTCAGAGCAGAGATCTCGTTTAATTCCTCGGAAGAAGCTGATGATAAGAGAAGATTACGAATAGCACTAGAAGTTGGAGTAGCCCCTACAGAAAGCACGAGAGGAATTTTGGTAGCAGCTACCGAATGAACATCTTCAGATGTAATGAGGAGGGCTTCAAATTCTTGGCGAAGATAGTCAAGAGCTGCAGTTTGCGAGTTCGAGGAATAGGAGTGTCCAGCATGAGAATATAGTCCGTGAAAAATGCATATATTACGCTTGGCGAGATTCATGACAGAGGAAATTAATTGAGAGCACGTTTCTGTGCCGGGGATTACACCAGCTCGGTGGCCTCCCATGTCTATTTTAATGAACACGAGAGGCGGTATGTTCGTTTTCTCATGGATGGCAGCGACAGAGCGAAGTTGCGATGGGTGGTCGATCATGAGAGATATACCATTGGGACCAAGAGCTGTAGAAACTTTTGATAATCGGTCGACTACGCCTGAAGTAAGGGGAAAGCTATAAAGTATCTAGTCTTTGTAAATATAGAATCCGATTATAGATAAAACAATGACCAACTCACATTGACATGCCTTCCCTCACTTTTGTACTCGAGGAGTAGAGGGACGATATTCTCCGCCTCTACAACCGTTGAAACGACGATGTTGGCTGGTCCAGGTCCATCTCCAACTTGCAATCTTGTCAATTCCGTTGTCTTGCATATTGGTTAGTATGAATATTGACAAAGCATTATAACAGTTCCAGTTCATGTATTGCTTCGTATTCGAAACAGTGGGAAGATATGTCAACCAGACACCACCCTCAAGGTAAGCTCAGTACTACTGATATGAAATAAGATAAGATGGACAAGAAGACGGGGGTTTATGAGGGGCAAGAACTCCCGAAAGAACTTGTACCTTATGGGTTTTGATATGGGCTCTCCAACCGCACTTTAAGGAGTCTACAGTCTCAAGCATATCGGTACAGTTCTTCCTCAATTTCGATATATCAAGTACAACTGCAGGACAAGGTACATCATGTAGTGATTTGCCCACATATTCCTTCACAAGTTCTTCTTTCGAAGCAGACGGGATGCGAGATGTAGAGTCCATGATTGAATAGAATAGAAATGAAAGATGTGAATAGAAGGTAGAACTATGGCGAGTCCTATAATGGCTTGTCAAGACATCTATCAAAGAATTATGATTCAGACATTTCTTTAGATGTCACTTGGTTTGTAGTGGGGCATATGAGCGGATAGAGAGTTTGTGTGGTGATAGGATATGATGCCATGCATCATGCATAACGATAAAGAATGTATTTCGTCGAGTTCCTGGGTCGGAGATATCAATCTATTCATCAGTACTATTATTAATCCCTTCTTCTCTTCATACGATATTTCATAACACAATCAGAATGTTCTAGCATCGTGAAGTATTGTTTGGATGATATCTATGTTATATTGTAACTCCAAATTCCTTCAACCGTTGTTTCATCAATAATAAATCTACCCCTACCTGCCTAGTACCTATAGCCTCGTTTCCCCGCAGAGTGAATATGGTCTCGTGATTGGCTGCTTATCTATAGGTACTGTATTATAGATAACCTTACACGCCAACTGTGCAATTCCGAGATATCATTCGAAATCCATTTCCATCTTAACTACTGTATAATTAGTGACTTTGGTGAGCTTCGACAACTTTTTTACAACAACCTTTCTCACAGAACTCTCACGCTACCTAAGGAATAACCTTTTCAACATCGATTCCTTTTGCGCAAACAATACTTGTATGATCACGACCATTCCAGCACAACATCACTCTTGGGAGTGATCAGCCAAATCGCAAAGATGGCCGAATCCGAATCCGAACCCAAGGAGTTTACTCAGTTTACTGAGATAGATTGGAAGCGCCAGGACGAACAAGACGCAAAGGCTCTAGAAAGTGTGTTGAGGGCGAGTGGTGAGAATGGCGAGATTAATTTTGGCGATGAACCTTTGGACCTGGGCGAGAAGGCAGATGATGCGCAGGATTTCGAGGATATCAGCGATGACGATCTACCAGAGGAGGAGGAAGCTTCTCTACGAAGCGCTGTCGATTTACCCGCCTTGACCGACGATGCTGGCACGAGCCATGATACCGACGATCTATTTGGAGAAGGAAGAGATTCTTCGCCCTTCGGGTTTGACGAAAATATTGAAATGCAAGATGGAGAATCACAAGCTGCAGAGACTACAGTTGAGGAATTGCCTGATGCGCCTGCTGAAGAAGAAGATTTACTGGAGCTCAATTTTCCAGGTTACAATCAAGCTAGGTTGAACAACCAAGATCTATCGATTCCGGCTCCTGCAGAATCCGAATCAGATTTGGCCAAGCAGTTATTTCCAAGTCTCGAACCTGGCGTAATATTGAACTTCAATGAACTTTTACCTCCAAAGCTCGCACATTTTGTCCCAAAAGTACCGCTGAAGCAACCTAAACCCTTGAATCCTACAAAAGTTAGCCTAGATCTCGCTCCCGACCAAGAAAAATCTTTCCGCAGCAATATAGGAACAGCGACAGGCGATAAGCGCAAACGCGTGGCCGAAGCGGAAGCTAAAGGGCTTGTTGCTATCATTGAAGAATCTGCTGATGAGGCAGAGAATGAGGAAACTTTCGATTTCGAAGAACCGGCGGAGGACGAGAAACTTGGCGGGGTGACTTGGGCGGATCTTCAGATGATTTGTGATGACTGGGATTCTAAGATAAATGCGATATCTATAGAGGCTCAACCGAAATCCCCAGTTGCCCAGGGAGACGATGATGCTTGGCTTGAATTCATGTATTCAGGCAAGAACAAGCCAAAGGCAGAAGAGAAGAACTATTTTAATATCCCTCAATTTGCTGTCCCGTCTTTCGACAATCTGCAGAAGGCTGTTGCGATATCGGCCAAGCGCCCTTTCTTAGATCTTAACGATCCGAACCTCCTTATAGAAGAGCTCAAATTCACCTCGGTGGCTAATAAACGTCAACGTCTAGGTGGAAACTTCAGGGGAGGAAACAACTTCATTTCTACGAAACTAAGGGAGCGCTTTAATATTTCAAACGACGAAGCTTACGATGCTCTCAAGGAGAATCATCAAAGCAAGGTCAGAGCAGCTATTGGAAACCTTACCGTTGAGCACAGTCTGCCTGCATTACGTCTTCAATGGCCATATTACAAGGTCAAACTATACACCAAGGAGGCCAGAGCCTTACATCGACCGACCCTCAGATTCAACAAATGGCTCAATCAGCCCGTCACATTCGACAAACCAGGCATGCGAAAGAAGAAGGAAGCTAGAACGATGTCTATTGCAGAAGTCTTCAAAGAATCAAAAGACCTTACACTAGGTGACTTCTACTCCACTGCTACTTTGATTGAATATTCCGAAGAACAGCCTATAGTTCTTTCAAATTTCGGCATGGGTAACAAAATCATCAACTATTACCGACGTAAGGATGCCGAAGACCAGGATAGACCCTCTCCAGAGGACAAGATTGGCGACACTACTATTCTCCTGTCAGAGGATAAGTCTCCGTTCGCAAATTTCGGTTTCGTGGATCCGGGCGAAACCGTTCGAGCTCTGCACAATGAAATGTATCGCGCTCCAATATTCAAGCACCAACCTAAAAACACCGACTTCCTCTGTGTGCGCAGTACTACGGGAGTTCATGGTACAACATGGCACCTTCGCAATATAGATAATCTATTTGTTGCAGGCCAACAATTTCCGTCCATCAAAGTACCAACCCCGCACTCGAGGACTGTTACAAATGCCACCAAGAATCGGGTTAAGATGATTGCATTCAGAAAAATCAGACGTAGTAACACCAAGTCTCTGAAAATAGCCGAGCTTACTGCTCACATTCCCGATACAAATGACATGCAGAACAGAGCAAAATTGAAGGAGATTCTGGTCTATGATAAGAATGAAAAAGTTTGGCGTCCTGAGGAAGGTACTATCATTCCCGATGAAGCTGCTTTGCGATCCTTGGTCAAACCAGAGGACTGCTGCATGATTGATGCGATGCACGTTGGATGTAGAAATCTCGCAGATGCTGGTCTTTCAGAATTGACAGAAAAAGAGGAAGGCGATGAAGCATTCGTCGACCGACCTATCGATTTCAAGCTTACCCCTTGGAACACTAGTAAAGCTTTCTTGGACGCAACTTCAGGCAAGGCAATGCTTGAACTTCATGGTGATGGTGACCCGTCTGGATGTGGGCTTGCAATCAGTATGATACAAACCTCCATGAAGGGAGGTTACATTGGCGCCGTTCAAGGTCCAAATGCGACATCCGCAGCTGCTATAGCCGCAGAGAGAAAGGCAAACGGCGGGCATACCTATAATGTCAAGAAGCAAGAAGAGCTCTACAACAACGCTATTCGTGATATTTGGGAGAAGCAAAAGTCGACTTTGTCAGATACCAACGAACACATCTCGAACGAATTGGAAGAAGTTGACGAAGACGAACGATTTCGCGTGGCACCCACTCCACATTCCATGGCCACCCCTGCAGCTGGCGATGATAATTTTAGCCAAGTCAGCAGAGTCAGTAACACGGACAATCCCTCGGGGAAATTCATGCGTATTACTCGCAAGGTCAAAGTGGGCAATTATGGACAAACCGAAGAGCGGGTCGAAACGGTCAAAGATATGCGCGTTTGGAAGGAATATATCAAGCGCAAAAAGGTCATGGAGGCTGCCAATTCAGAGTAATGCCCACTAACCTGTTCTATTTCTTTTGCGCTTCTTTTTGAAGACGATAGCTAACGGCGTGCTTTCAGTGTTTATGCCATCACTCCTTCGGGTGATGCAGATCTTGACAGAGCTACACAGATGCAGTAGGTACTCCCTTGCCCATATGAAACTTCCATCAATACCAATAGGCCATAATTAACATTTATTTACAGAGTCCAAAAGGAACTCGACCGTCTCGAGCGCAACAAGGATCGTCGCCACGCCCGCGAAAAGCAGAAGTCCAAACAATCTATGGCTAGCCAACAGCTTCTTAACCCTGGTTCTCCTGGCCCATCCGGAACTCCCGTTTCCAGCATTGAAAAGCCAACTGGTACTACGAGGAAGTGTGCAAATTGTGGTCAGACGGGTCACATCAAGACGAACAAAAAGTACTGCCCCCAATGCCAATCAATCAGCCCCTTTCTCTTTCCAACATAGGTTCTATCACAGGCTCCAGTTAGGAAGTGCTCACACTGAGGCCGCTCTGTTTTCTTGCTCAAGGAGCCGACTGAGACGAACCGTTTCCCGCTCTGTTTCCCAGATGAGTGGAAGTATCCAAGGACCCCTTTACATCTCCTTTTCCTATTTTGCTCAATTTTGTGCCCTTTTCACCGAAATATCATCATTTGCTGACATATTATTTTTCCTAACCCTCAGACTCTGTCCCCTTTTGAATGGTACTATGAAACCCGAAGACGGTGCACCCAATCATGGTGGATTTGGTGCTATTCAAGCACCACCAGCTTTTGGTTAGCTCGTGGAACAAAATTGCGTTGGTGAGCAGAAGATCGATGTTCTCAACGCCTCCGCTTTCTATTTACGCATCGTACCACCTTAGGCCCTCAATATACGGAAAATTCTCACGAGGAGCATCGCGCAAGCTTTCCTATTTGCCGCATCTACATTGGTTTACTCTGATTATTCCCTTTGACGACTTATTGCAAGGGTTGGGGTTGATTTTGAAATTTTGAAGGAACCCGAAGAGATCCTCTTGACAAATTGAAACAATTACATGGACGATTACAGATCAAATGAAAATGGGTCTCTACCTCAACATACCCACTCGAAAACCTTGAACGGAAAACATGGTGGAGGATCCGACAGAAAGATCTAGCCTTGTTGCTAAGTCTGGGCTGATTCTGGAATTTCTTGGCGAGAGAAGAGAATGCGAGGCATAGAGTCTCTTGTTGATATTTTTCGTACGATATTGGTCCGAAGACCGTTCACACCATTGCCGTTGCCACTGCCACTCAACTAGCAGAACTTACTCCGTCCAACAAGGGACATCCAAGTTTACTTGATAGGACTATTGGAACCGTTGGGTGGATCGAGGGCGGTTAATTGTACAAATCCGGATGGCATACGATCCACAATACGATGTGCATTAGAGGCCGAGGGTGGTTTTATATTTCTTTCTTTCTTTCTTTCCTAACTGAATTTCTCTTTCTTGTAACCGCAGGAGGAACATCGGTTGGGTTCTTTTAACATATCGGTGGTTTACTCTCACGAACAGGTAATGGTTGGCGTCTACTCAGGCTAGGTTATGGCAGGGAGTATGGAGTTTCCAAAATGGTGGTTAAATGGATCGGGCCTGCATAGCGCGGTACAACATGGGAGGTAACATTTGACGAGGATTTGGTTTATACGATTAATAGGGATGGAGGGACAAAATTTTATGCTTTTCTCGAGACTTGCCCTACGCATCTTGATTCTGCGAATGATACTGTTTGTGCCAGTATTCTGGTCGTAGTTCACGCGGCATGAGGGCATAATGGTATGTTAGGCAGGGGAGAGCTGCACATATTAAAATAGGAAGATGGTTACGCTACTTTATCTTAGATAGATACCACCAGAATTCAAAAAATTGATGGTGACTTTATAGTTTCCACGTGCGATTTGGTACATTCTTGAACTACCTACCTATGCAATATTGTAATTTGTGTCAGGTCATGGATAGTCAGTGTAAACTTTCGTAACAAAATCGTGGTATTCACATGTAGTTGGTTGGAAGAGAAAAATGCTCGGAATGATTACAGATTTGTATATATTTTTTTATTCATAATTTTTGAGATGGCAACACTTCTACTTTATACACGTATCCAAGCCCGTTCCGCTCATTACACGACTGCCCGGCCCGGCACTCTTCACTCTTCTGCGTTGAGCCTCGCTTGCAGTCTACAGAATCTAAAGGTAGTGCTGCGCTCTAATGTTGTAGATATCTACCTACGCTTGCACGCCGCAGGTGCAGTATCCCGAGGATATGTGTGGATCGTTAGGAAGAGAAAGAGGAAGAGGAAGAGGAAGAAAAAATCTGTGTGTGTGTGTGTTTTGTATCTTTTATGAGATAAGATAAGCTGTTTGATACTTTTGTAGGTAGGAGGAGAGGAAATTTTGAGTGGATGGGCGGGGAAGGGTTTGGTTGTGTTGTGTTGTGTTGTGGTGTGGTGGTGTGGTGAGATGGTATGATGTGTAATGTGAGGGAAGAGGAGTGCTAGACTTAGTTGTGTGTTGATTGCACGGGTAGGTAATAGATGGTTGCTTATAGTATGTGAAGATTGGTTGGGTGGGAGTCTAGATGTTGGGGTCGGGAGCGTGGTTGTGGTTGTGGTCAAAGGGGGATTGGGTGTAGGTTAGTTGGAACACGGAACGATTATTAGGAAGATGATGTTGAAGGAATGCGGGTTGGCTCTGGGCATTTTGTAGCGACGGATGGTGTGTTGGATGATAGGGTTGGGGGAGAGAAGGATTAATCTGCGTACAAAATATTTGGAGGCG
This sequence comes from Botrytis byssoidea, assembly GCF_014898295.1. Classification (NCBI taxonomy): domain Eukaryota; kingdom Fungi; phylum Ascomycota; class Leotiomycetes; order Helotiales; family Sclerotiniaceae; genus Botrytis; species Botrytis byssoidea. The sequence goes on from NW_024065843.1 coordinate 841,686, forward strand.
ATTTGTAAGAATAGAGTAAGTCTTTGAAGACATGAAATGATGAGACTGCAGTGACATACACTGGTCTAGCGGCAAGAAGAGCAAACGAGACCAGATGACACCCATCAAAACAAATGCAATTTACATGTTGGTAGAACTACAGAAACCGAGTGACGCGGTATGTGGCGTGGAAAAGTTGATTCTGACGACGTCAAACGGACATTATCCTAGAGCAAAGTCAATAACGAAAAGGCAAAGTTAAAGTCAAGTTCTTAGCTCAGACGATAGAAGGTAAAGAATGTATGGACTAGACCAATATCAATACACGGTTTCGAGAAGATGCCATAAAAAGTGTGGATGATGCTTTGCTCTTGAGATAAGGGCTTCCTCACTGAAAAGGTAGGCAGTGAGGTTGTCACATCTTCTCGTATCATCTAGGGTATAACTTGAAGGCTCCAGTAATTTGAGCGCAACAAGACGATCCACAAATGCTACTCCACATCTTCGCGTGGGCTGATCAGTCTCATAATCAAACAACTCAGGAGTAAGATTGAGTTCGTTCGCAAAAACGTTAATACTCAAAGGACATGACACGAAACGAAGTAGGAGATGATCGAATGAGAAAACAGAGAAGTGCAAATTGCGAAAAACAAAAACATGAAACAAAAGAGGAAAATAGAGATGGTCGGGCCCTTACATCAGATTTTAGTTCCCGTAAGAAAGTATGGAAGGGGCCATAAATTGATGCCGGATGGGAGAAGAAGTAGTCTGCATGAGAGGCGTATCAAATTGGTTTGAGGGGGGAGATATCTACCACCTTGCAGTGGGCAAGGAAGGAACAAGAGTTTCAAAATCGCAAATAGTAACTCCTTTTGCCGAGATTGATACAAAGGAATCAAAGGGAAGTATAACAGTACTTCATATGGAGTGATGGCTGGATAAAGGTTTCGCGACCCTTGATCATGAGAAGCTAAGCGCAATAAAAGAAACGGAAAATAGGAAATATACAATGTTATTCACCGGTTTTGTGGTACTCTCCGCCAGTATTGATGTAAATACCCAGTCGATAATTGGAAGCCAAAGGGATGCATGGAGGCATCGACACACATTTTCTCGGCCACCGGGCAAGCGCAAGAAACAACATGCTATTCTAAAGTAGAGTTTCCTGGTTGCTGGCCAACTGAACAGATTGACCATGGATGTCTATTTGCGGGTGTCATCACCCTGGCTATAGATCCAGTTGCACCCTGAGGAACAGATGAGAGGTTTAGATAGTATATAGCAATATGTGATCTTGATCTAACAAGATAGGCAAAGCGATAACTTTGCAAGAGAATACGAGATCAAAATAGATGTATAGACGCATAGTAAGAACTCCACCTACCCATCAAACGGTACTTGATAAGGTTAGAAGCTTTTGAGTTCATACGATCTTTGTAGATGCCGAGACTGAAGCTCTTCAGACCCAGCAAATCTAATGAACGATCACGGTCTAGACTTTGCGCCGTGCGTATGTATGCAGCATGCGGCCACTCGATTGTGATAGCATCGACAGAAAAGAATAGACGACGAGGCGGCTCCGCAGATTCAAGGCTGTTGTCGGACATGTAAGTGATCCGTGTATGTTGGCGCGCGGAAGATCCAGATATGCGCGAGGTGCGACCCGTTTGGTTCTATTTTCTGACCCTTTCTGACCACGCTGGCTTCGTCGAGTGCAGTCTTCCGGAGTAGGATGTCGAAATAGAATAGCAGTCAGCATGTTTACTTACATTGTACTACATTACATGGCTGTGAGATATTGATGTCTGATTTGATCTTTGCACTGCCATTATATTGAACCAAAAACATGATATACTCAGCCATTTCTGAGTTGTGAGTCTTAGCTTTGATGGGAAGCAAGCAATGGTCCAGTCAGTGGGTAGAATAGGCGCGCATGTTTGTGTGTGGTTGGGGTCAGGTAATCATCGATTGTTTTGGCTTTTGGAAGTGGACATGGTTTGTGATATATTTAGAATATCTTGCATTAACCCTCGCTGACCGGATGGCTTGTTGTGTATTTCCCCAATTTGTACAACGAGCCGTCTGCCGTGCCGTGCAGTACAGTACAGTGCATCCATTCTCCATTGAAGATGAACAGAATTTCGATCTCCCGGTCGTCTCTCGTACTCAAGTGGTGAGATGATAAAAAATGAAACGACATAGTAAGAAAAAGGAAGCAAGTAGAAATTTAAAGAATATATGGAAATAGTCGTTTGAGGAATTTGTCCCAATATAATTAGGTAGGTGGGTGGTGTGTACTAGTTAGGTACGTAAGGTTGCGTTCATGTTCCATAAATTTGGAAAATCATATGATGCATATTAATGACTAGGTAGGTAAGAGGTAATATCATAATATGTAAGTTTATCTTCAACCTCATCTATATGTAATGTGGTGATATCAGTGATCAATCAATCCTGTCTAATCATTATCGTTGGATCCTTAGCTGTTCGAACTAGATGAGACGGAAATTGTCCGTTCCTATATGGATTACATCTAAAGGTCGCCATTTTAATCCTCCTACAGAGATGGAATGTCATCGTTATCCGGGATTCTCGGTCAGGAAATGTATAATGGAGACCTTTCTGGGGGAGTTCCATGATCCATTCCACCGATGTAATGTGACATGACAGGATTTTCCAAAGTTGTGTTGATATGTTATGATGGATCATGGAGGTAATAGCTTGGACGTAACAGGATCTGCAGTACTACGAGATGGGTATGTTCCGACCCCGAGAAAGATTAATATACGGATTAATATATTCCTCTAATATATTCCTATGTTGGATCTGGCCATGGCGTTCGCTGTCTTCTGATGATTAAACTTTCCTTTGAAGTTGCTTGTCAGGTGGGTAGGTATGATCGTCCCCCATTTTTGAATTGTAGTTCCCGTTGATGATTGTCATTGATTACAACAGGTTGTCTCCATAATCATCTACCGACTCTGACGAACGAGAGAAGGAAGTTATGATATGAGATGAGGTACCTTGCAGAGATGATCTCTCACTGGCAAATGCACGTAAGACTTCATCCTACGGCAAACATCGCTTGGAAGCTCTCGATAGGTAGCCTGAGGTGGTCATTTTGGTGTTAGAAAATGATAGGCATTGGAGATTGACCGATAAGCAAATCAAAGAAACTGGAAATTCGGTGGTTCGATTTATCGTCTCCATACAGATCCCACATTTCAATATTTTTAATGTACGGCGAGAGGGGGAGGAAGTGGACAAGGGTAATCGGTACAAATCCTCAATCTAGTAGGATGGCCGTGACAATTTACAATTTGTAGTTTACGAATAGGATCATTGAATTGGCCAACTGTTGAATGAAGTTCTGATGATCCAAAGCAATCTGAAGCTATGGTGAAGCGAAGATTGAACTGACTACTCACGCCTTGAAGATGTTACAAACGTTGCATTCATGCATCCATGTCGATGACAATAGAAGGATCAAATAGAATATTACACACGTGCAACTGACAATGCAAGCGAGTAGCGAGTAGCGAGTAGCAAGTAGTAGATAGTGAGCAGTGAGCAGTGAGCAGTGAGCAGTGAGCAGCAAGCAGCGCAAGCTTAAGCTGCAGTACCTGCGTTCCCGAGATGAATACAAGAATAGAAACCGCCCGATTAGGGTTCTCCGCACGAATGTATGTACGGAGTATCTACGATATGCACGGGACACGCAAATGCCAGGTGGATGGTTGATATGCCGGGACCTTCACATAATATTGGTTATTGTGGATGTTTCTCTCTTTTCGCTTTTCACCATGAAGGGGAATAGATGAAGTGGGAGCCAATTACCATAAACACAACCAGATTCACAAGGCACATGAAGGCACATCAATATTACTAGGTACTTAATGTTCCGTACCTAGTAGTCAGTTGAAATGCACCGACCTGATGCAACACCAAGCAAACAGATGCATGTATTCAAGTGATCACGCTGGTTTCCTCTCATTCTGGCTCCTGATTGGCTATCTTTGGGAAGAAAAAGGCCAGTAATATTCCCTCAAGCAAGTTAATTTGCCCAGATTCTTTATGAGATTAAATGAGCTGCATTAGGATCTATTTATGGACATTCTCCTCTGTGGTTGTACCTTCCCTTCATCTCTTGGCACCCTTTTTACATGGAAAAAGCTGATTGATCTTATGTTTCCAATGTGTCAGCATGTGAATCCTGGATACATCTTCAAGGTTCAAGACATCGTTTAGGGCTTGTTCAACCAGTCGGGATTTAAAGATGATGCAAAGCTGTGCTTGCTCGGCCACTCATGACCAGCCTGGAATTTGGGAAACATCGTATTTTACACATGCTTCTCGGGCGCTTAGGAAGGACTTGAGAGAGGAGTGATCATAGGAGAGCAACGTATGGAAAGGCGACCGAGAGCTCCCTGGTCATCTTCCTGCTGCACAGTGCACAATTCATATCGACAGGGTGAAAGGAGGCTTGAGCTTAGCTTGAAAGGACAAACGACTGCGAGGTTGAGTACCGTGCCTACAAAGGTAAGTAAGTATCCTTGCGGGTCAGTCGTTGGTATCATCATGGTTGCACATGGAAGCAGACGGTATCTCGGTTCGAAGTTGAATGAGGCTTTTCATATCTAAGGTCACCAAGTATACTGCAGTATGGATGGATGGATTTGTCTTTGAATGTGCTGGGTAAATAGGTAATATGAGTTTCAAGGATCGGATTGGAATTGAATTGTAAGATTATATTCACATACTCGGCTAGGAAATGCGTGATGAATTGCCTCTTCGGTCGTAGTGTGCTGCTGTCTCTGGATTGTGTGTTATAGATGTAGGTATAGATCTAGATATAGATGAATGGTACCTACTATCTCCGAATCTTGCATGAAAACGGTTTTGGGAAGTTCACAGAGGGTAGAAAAGGGTATAGAAGTTGAAGCTTATCGATCGCGAGTAGTGAGTGTATGGTACCTACGTGTACCGCATGCACATGTAGGTAATAACTATCAGTTTTCAAGCATCAAATATCATCAATACCCTCAATGATGTAGAGTAGATCGAACCCCTCCCCTCATTGACCGGGAAGGTCTTGAGCATTGATAACCAAATCTCGACATCCAAGTGTATCAACCCAACTCATTCGAATCCAACTACCGCGGGAGGTAATTTCCGCGCCCGCCCAAACATCGCACCCTGTAACTCGTTTGAGTGATGGTAAGTTGTGCGTGAGTACCGTAGTGCATCAGATGTATGGGGATTCATTAATTCATTACGAATTAGAACCAATTGGGAGCTCCCAAGAGACCTAGTATGAGTGAGCGGGCCATTGATGAATCAATTCTCACGCTTCTACGAGTAATACCTACCTAGTAATACCGTACAGAGAAGAGGTAGCAGGAAATGACAACGAAGATGTCTACTTTGGATAGGTACAGGATTATGTATGTGGGCAGGTTTTACTGAATGAGATATCAATACAATACAATGAATGCAATGCCATTCCTACATTGACATCTTAGACTCTAGTATGATTATCTCGAGTCCTCTTTTCTAACTTGTATCTGTAGCTATATCTATATACATCAGACATTAGACACTAGATATTAGACATCAATTCTTTCATTCAACCACTTGGTCAACTACTTATTCAATTATCTACTACCACTACCAGCTGATTAACCAACGCAAAGGGCAAGCAGGCATCATGATCAACACCTACCTGTCAGAGAATCTACTCTACCAAGCCCGCCTTATCTATCCAGAATCTACTCGACTACAGATATATCGTACCTACCTAATAGGTCAAAGGACGAATCAATCTTTACCAAGATGAGCAAAATCAAAAGCAACACAAGAAAGGAAAGAAAAGAATACTAACAATGACTTCAACCAAGCCCCTTGTCTATCTCCTGTTCTACGTCTGCGGATACGTATTAAGAAAATACGATCACTTATGTAGACGGATGGATTATATGGATTATATGAATTATATTCTTCCTATTGCAGTTTAGTCAATAAATCTCAATATTTTCAATAGAATGAAAAGAATCATCCATTATCCATTATCCATTATCCATTAATCCATTAATCCCAAAAATTAAAAGACAAGGTTTAAGAAGAAAATTCCCTTTTTCCCTTTTCTCTCTCCTTTCAGATTTTGATCTTTTTGGTACCTACCACCTGCACCCTTCATACATTTTTCCCTTTCCCCCCTTCCCCCCCTCCCCCCTTCCATCATTTATTATATCACGATCCAAAAATATCTATATTTAGTATCTCATCGCGATATACTTTATCAGTCCTATCTATCAGTTGTACTTCAAAAGGATTCTCGAGAAAAAAATTAAAGAGTAACCTCATCTCCTACTTTGACTTGGGCATTTCTTTGAAGACGCTTGACCCAGACCTATATCATTGATCCAACTCCTCCTCTCTTCAAGAAGATATCTTTCTCTCAAATCAAGCTTGTCCAGTTTTTTGGTTCAAAGAGGTGTCTTTTCTTCACGGGCTGTATCACTATTTGCGTGCGGGTGTTTCGAGTTTTCTTCGCGCTTCTTCAATTGCCTGGAGCAAAAGCAAGAAAAGTTACCATCAAATCAGATCAAATCATATCAAATCACATCAACTTGTTAACGCATCTTTTTTCTCGTCACATACATACATACGTCTGTCTGTCTTGTCAAAGGGAACAACTCGGTCGCAACCTTATTGACGAGCCCCTTCATCAGCTCGACATCTACTTTTTTGTCACAGTTTTATATATCGACATTTAACGACCACGACCAAAGTACATCTAAAGACGCATCCCACGTCAGACATATTACTCCGCCGCTATTCACACAATCGATTACTGTATTCATTTGTGCCGCTCAATTTGCTGCTATTGTATTCAAAAATTCACATTAAATTTCGCTTCCTTTATCCCCTCAATATCATTCATTGATGACCACGATCCTACGCGACTTTTACAATCTGCGAGTTTTACTTCGAATAGGTCGTCTCAACTACACGTCTTAAGCTGGACCAATTCACGCAATCGAATTTCGTACCACAAGAACGGCGCGCCTCTGCCGCAATGGGGAGAAGAAAGATTGAGATCAAGGCTATCAAGGATGATAGGAATCGTTCAGTGTATGTTCTCTTTGTGCGAATATGATCCGCGGCGCAAAATGCTAACACCCTTCTTCCAGGACCTTTTTGAAGCGCAAAGGGGGTTTGTTCAAGAAGGCGCATGAGCTTTCCGTTCTCTGTAACGTCGATGTCGCGGTTATAATATTTGGCAGCAATAAGAAATTATACGAATATTCTAGTGGTGATATTGGAGAGTTTATGACAAGATATCAATACGTACGTGTTCTACCGCGTCTGGCGCAAGGGTTACAAACTGACATTAAATGTAGTATGGAGGAGCCAACGAACACAAAGGGCCTGCCGACTATTCGGGCAAAGGAAAGGGGATGGATGATGACGACGATGACGATGATGGATCTCCGCCTTCCCATCACGGATCAGTTGAACCAATGATGCCTCCTCAATTTCAACACCAACCATATCAACACATCCGCCATCATACTCCATCTGCCTCGCCTCCAATTCCAAATGGTGTCTTTCCACATCTTCAACAGCAACAACGGCAACATACGCCACAACCTGGAATGGGATCCCGTCCATCATCTAGAAATGCTCCACGAAGACAAAGCTCCCTTGTACCGCAGCATCCTCATGGCCCTCCTACCAACGGACAGTTCGTGTATGCGCCAAATCCATCACCTTACAACCCCCAAATGACACCTGGTCTGCCACCACACGCGCATGGGCTTCCGCAGCACATACAAGGCCCCCCGCAAGGGATTCCTCATCCACATCAAAGTCCGGGATCACAATACACACACTTTGCACCGCAGCAGCACCCGCAACACCTCTCTCAACACCCTCAACAGCATATGCAACAGCATCCACAACATCCTCAGCAACATCCCCATCAACATCCCCAGCAGCATCCTCAACAGCATCCTCAACAGCTACATCCACAACAGCATCCACAGCAACTGCCTCAACATCCTCACCCACAGCAGGTACAGCAGCTATACGTGGAGGAGCAAAGAAGGTCTTCGGGACCGCCACCATTCCCACCACAGGAAAGGCCTGCATCCTCACGCGCAACTACTTCTCCTCCACAACCGCCGCAACAACAAATGCCGCAACCTCCACCGCAACCGCAGCCGCCTCAACCATCACCAGAACAGCAGCAAACACAATCACAATCGCAGATGCCAGACCCGGTCAAGCGTTTAGCTGGAAAATCTAGAAGTATTTTCACGCCAATTGATGAGAGCCGATCGATCCTGTCCCAGCACTGGGCAAGCTCAACTTCCAATACTGATACCGTAAAGGAAGAACCCACTGATCGATCCCAATCCGTAGATGTTACAGTAAATCGTATAAAGCCACCCTCGCCACCTCAGAGATCACAAACGCATAACAAAAATCGGAAAATATCCATGTCATCCTTACCAGATGGGTTCACGCCACCATCTCGTACGAACAGTGCTCAGTTGAGTGTTGGTGGTGGTAAGAGGCCTGTATTGAAAGTGCAGATTCCGGAAGAGGCATCGGACAACGGTGGATCTGCCACTGCGGAAGATCTCTCTTCCCCAAGATCTGCGAGTGCCGCCAATCCTCAGGCGCGTCGCAATGGCGGTGATCATGGCGGAATGGTACTACCACCACCTTCGCCTTCCGCCTCGGCTCTATTGTCAGCCGGCGCATCGGGGCCACCTAATCCTTTTGCAAGACCGCATCCTGTTACACAACCTTCTCAAGGATCCAATGCAAGCGGGAATAACAGCAACTCGAACAACAGTATAATAGAAAACGTGACACCGGTCTCAGCTCTTCCATCGCGATTCATGAACAACGAATTCCTCCCTAGTCCTTCGTCATTCTTTGGGAATCCCAGTTGGGATTACGGTAGAGGTGGTGACTCGAACACATTACCTAGTCCGCTAAACTTTGCAACTCCTGTTGTGGGCACAGGTCCAAGTTTTCTAAGAGACGATAATGGTGAAAGGGGCGGTAAACGAAAGACCCCTGATCAAGATGAACACCTAGAAAGTGGAGATCAAAAAAGAGCGAAGCATGAAGGATAACTTTGGCCCCCTTCATGGGAAGGGTTTGGAGCATGAATTGCTATGGATATGAACTTCACGAACACGGGTATTTGGTTGTGGGAAATCTATAAAAAAAGATAATGTCTTTCTTGTGGGCGGAACAGAACTCGTCTCAAATTTCTTGAAAATGGCCTATTGCATTATATTTTGGGAACGGCGTTTCTTCTTTTTTTCTTCTGTGATACACTTTTTTTTGTTTTTTTTTGTTTTTTGGGGGCCGTTTTTACTTATTTACCCATGAGAAGATTTTATCATTTTCTATTCATGCATTCTTACTGCAACCGCCATCCATTGTTTCATTCCAAAGGCTTTCAGAAATTGCTTATATCTATGATGCGAGGTTTGACTTCTGACTTCGATCATGTGAGATGGCACTGGATGGCAGAGTTAGCATTCTATTCCTTTGTAAATACCCTTCGAATTTGTGGAGGGGGCATTCTTTGCGTGGTGGATTGTCTTTTTTGTTTGTTTGTCGGTTTTAGGTAGGGGTTGTGCTTAGAGAACAAAGGGTGGCTTGTGATGAAGTAGTTAAATTGGAGCTTCCGTAGTTGGGTGAGGGACGGGAATGTAAGAATTGGTTGTAGAAAAGTAAGATAGTCGAGATTACGATATAGGTAGGGAGATAAATGAGAAGACAATTGATTAAAAAAAAATAGTGATGAGATGCTGTACTTCTTTTCTTTTTATACTACATTGATTGATATTCTTGTTGATTCTGATGGGATGCAGTATCTCCCTCATTAGGCTACGATGTCAAACAATCTTTCATTGATTGTGCGAAATTGTCCCATGTCGACATTCATATTGTCCTCCTTTAGCGGCCTAAATACCAAGAAAATCTATTTTCATCAATCCGAGCCTTCCAACCCAGCTGTACATGCAGACGCCCTCCTCCAAATGGACACTCGAGCACACAACTCTCATCTATCAATCCAAACACCTAGCCACTAAAACAAACGCACCGTCAAGCCCGACCCCGCATCGATAATCAACGTTGCGCCCGTGATATATGTCGCAGCGGGACTGCACAGAAAATGAATGGCGTCGGCTACCTCGTCGGGCTGCGCCACGCGCTTCAGCGGCACGACGGCTTGCACCATGTGCTCGAAGTGCGGGTTGCGAGCTGCTTCGTGCGTGTTCATGGGGCCGGCTACCCAGGTCGGACAGATGGCGTTGATGCGGATGCCGCGGGGGGCGTAGTCGACTGCTGTTTGGGGGTTAGTTTTGTTCGGTTGTGAAATGTATTGAGACTTATGTAAAGATAGGTTCACATACTTCCGGATTTCGTGATCCCAACCACGGCATGTTTCGCAGTGGTGTAGGCTGTTTTCCCGGGAAACGCGACGACGGAATTTGCGGACCCGAGATTCACGATGCACCCGCGGCCCAGCGAGCGCTCGGTGTAGCGGCCTTGGTGGGAGACCGGTTCTTGCAGGAGCATGGCGCGAGCGATGGCGCGGTTGCAGAGGAGCGTGCTGCGCGTGTTGGTGTTGAGGATGTGGTCGAATTCGGAGAGGGGGAGGGTGTGCTGGTGCCGATCTGGTGGGGGGAGGGGGGGTGTTAGTGTTAGTGTGGAGGGGGAGTGGGAGTGGGGTTCTATGGGGGTGAAGGGAATGGGAATGGAATCGAAAATGAGGATGAGACATACACCAGCGCTGTGCACGTAATAATCTATACGGCCGAATTCCTGGATAGCTGTATCAACCATCTTCTGCACGCTTTCCTCGTCTGTCACGTCAAGGTGTATAGAGAGGATGCGACAGGCTGGGTTGGACGCGTAGGATTTACATTTTTGCGCGGCGGTTTGAGCGGAGGAGAGAGAGAGGTCTGCGAGGAGGATACCGGAGGCGCCGGATTCGGCGAAAGAGATACAAGTGTTTTTGCCGATGCTGCCGCCGGCCTGGAGAGGGTGGGAGTGGAGGGCAGGAGGGGTTGGTGAGGGGAAGAAGGGGTGTTTGATGGGTTGGTAGGTACGTACTCCGGTGATGACGGCATAGCCGCTGGTAGTTTTGGATGTCATGCTGAGGTTATGTGTGGTGGAGAGGCGAGAGGGGAAAGGATGGGATATATAGGAGAATGGTTGAAAGGGATGAAGAAAAATGTGGCAAGGAGAATCTACAGAGAGAAGATAATGTGCACGAGATTGAGAACAGTGCTTTTATATCGCAAGGGAACAGTTTGCGGCGCTCATGTCTCTATGTGTAATGAAGCAGTAGTGCGGTTGTTGGATTTTTGGCATCGAGTTGGTTTGATGTGGAGGGGGAACAACTGTTTGGAGAGAGACGGGGGGAATGGTTTGGGTTGGAGATGGGTTAGCTTATGTGGTTGATGCGATAGATGGGTAGGTTTGAATGGGTGTGGGAATGGAAATGGAGGCATCCAACATGAATATTTAGAGGGGAGACAGAGTGTATGTGTGATCGAAAGAGCTGAATGTTCTCCTATCCGCATCTATCTATCATGATGATATCATATCATCACATTACGTCTTGAGTACTACATAGACACCTCACCAAAAGATACCAGAAATACATTTTGATTCTCAGACGTGATCCAACTCGATCTCTATGCATCCTAATCTCATCATGAACTTTACACGAACGAAATACACGTTAACTAGGTAGGTAGCCATCAGATCATACGACTCCACATATTTCTCTGCATAGCTATCCAACAAACAATACAAGTAGCAGCGTGCGCGGCACGTACATATCGATAATACAATAGTGCGTTTTCAGAGTACCAGACTAAAATATTACGGTGGAGGTTGCAACAGTTGGTCTGCGGATCCATTTTGTTTTTGTTTTTGTTTGTGAGTTTGTTGGGTGGGTTGATCTGACGATAGGGTATCTGAGAATTTTGGGTTTGCTGCGGGAATGATGGATTGGAGAGTGGATGGGAGGAGGGAAAGATTTCGGGATGGTGTTTTTTTTGGGGGGGGGGGGGGGGGTGGAAGATAGAAAGTGTTGTTGAGGCGTATGGTGGTGGATTTTGAGATCGTGTTTGTGTAGGAAGACTCTTCCGGATAATATCACATTTGCTAGCAAAGTAATTCCAACATTTACTTCCACAACAACAAGGTCGTTCTGGAATGCCCAGACATTACAAATGCATCAAGGTTATGCCGTTTCCCTTTGGATATCGATAATCGATAACCTCGAGATATTCATAGATGGAGAATCTAATTTCTCATCCTGCCTACCCACAACTAGCGTTCATGAAGTCGAATCAATACATAGTATACTTGACTCATACTCACATTCGCTATTGTCTCCGCAACAATTCTCAATAGCTTTGGTAGCGAGGAATGTGCAGTCAAGTATCCTCGAGGACTTATTTCATGTCAGAGATCCAAAGTTTCCGATGTGGTTGTATCCAATGCACTAGGAAACTTAGCAATCATTCTCCCTTGGTCTGTGGAAGCTTGCTAGCGTAAATATTAAATTGTTTGCACTTACATTCTGAGATGCAAAATCTACGGTATGTTTGACATCAAGAGGATTCATATAGTACATGACATTGTCTTTGAGGTGGGTAGTGTCTTCTATGGCACTGCTCCTACCTAACATGATTAGGGATTGGGATAGAAATATCTAGTGAGTACTATAGTTTCCAGTGCAGACTGACTGGTGATTCTTTGCAGGAGAATTGCTGTATATGTGCTTTTACGGAAGCTGAAGCGCAAGAAAATTCCTTTCTCCCCCTCCCCTCTTTCCATCCTATGGCCTAGGCGAAAAGACTAAATTCTCTCAACTTTCAAAGAATCTTCAAACTTTCTATGTAGCCTTTAGAAACCATTATTCTGCTTCTCCTTTGTTTGGGAGAGAAGGGGAGGGGAAACTCAAGCGCTGGTACGCTTTCCATACAGGTCGCTTGACACATATGTCAACGAGGGAAATGATACGAGCATTGATATGACTCATATGTGACATCTGAGCCTTTTGCATAGGCGTAGACTCCTGATGATGTCTGGGGCGTAGTGAGGCACTGTCCTTCAGCCTATGGTATGATTACCTTTCATCCTATTTTTTGTATCCCAAGTTTACCATCCTTTCATTGAAGAGAGATCAAATTCATAACCCCTTGGCTCATCCCAAAACCGGTGCATTCCACTTTTCAAGTCCTCAGCTTCTGCGAATTCGTCTGTCTCTCTAAGACAATCGCTTGTTTAATCATAGATGTCGCAGACATCAACGATGATAGGTACCCACATACTAAAATACATCGCAATTTCAATTCACAATAGTGAGTAACGTCCATATAATCTGATATTGTGGCAGATGATTGACTCTCAATAGTGTGATCCGCCTTTGGAAGCTGGAGGTAGACTACCGCCCTTCACTATCCTCGAGTGACAGCCACTTTTCTCAACGGGGCTCTTCTATCAATGCTAGGCTACTGTATAGCTTGGTATTTTTACATGTAGATTCGTAAAACGGCATGATTCTCGAGTAGGTTTCGCAAATAATGACACTGTGTTCGACCCAGTGGCGGAGCTTTGGTAATCTTTGGTTCTGTTTTGATGTATCAGTCTTACGAATAGAATGGACTACAGTAACTCATGACTAACACCATATCAGAGGTTCAGCATCGTTCAAGATATTGGTAGTAAGAATTTATAGGCATGCTATCCTTATTGATTTTGAATTTGGTGCATTTCCTCGGAAAATCTTTGCTGTATCACAAGCTCTTGTTTCGCACAGGAAATTTCAAATGTTGTGAAGAAGACAGACAGTTTCATCCACCAGTGAAAAGTCTCCGGTTTTGACTGACTGGACATGGAACAATCCACAGCCATCAACCTATCTCTGGCAAAAGATGCAACAATTTCCGGAAATGAAGCGATCAAGAAACTTTCCAATCTTCTGCCTACTTTGAGAAAATCTATAGTTCGAGATATGGTAACCGACACTGATAGCGCTTATACTACGAATCACTAGATTCTATAAAAAGAAAGAGAGCAGCGGCAATGATAGTTGATGCAATTAATTAAGCCTGCATCGACGTTATTGCTGTCGGAGATTTGACATTACTCTTTCTTTTTCTTCCTGTAAGTCATATTCGAACCCAATTAAACATATAGAAAATGATTTTTTTTGGTACGAGCAAATGACTCGTGGATTGGCTACGAGTGAAAATATAGTGGTCAATAGGATCGTCCATCAAAAGCAATGAATGTCTGACAAAAGCAAGCTAGCCATTCCAAGACCAAATCACTAAATGCATTGTCCATGCCACGGTGTAGAGCAACAGCTTTCGGAGGCTTGACAATCAACACATGCAACAAGGGGAAACATTTAACTTTAATGTGCCTAGGTGTTGAAGCCAGATTGGAATATCGTTAGCCTCAAATGTAATGTCCACGGTGTGGCTCAAGTGTAGCATTCTGACCTTTGATCAATGCATCGCTTGGGTTTGAAACAATGTGAATAAATCTATACTCGATTTATCTTCAAGTGTGAATTCATCTCCACTCACGCCAATATTTGAAAGTCCTTTTTGAAGCTTGAAGAATTCCGTCGGAGAGAGAACGGAACCCAAAACCAATGCACCAGTACGAATGAAGATTCCCTTGGACTCTCTCATTACCTTGCAACCCAATTTTCAGATCATGTGACCAAAAAGAAGATGGCTCCAGGAGAAACCTTATAAGGAAGTCAATTGTTCCTTACTTTAGCGTAGTACGGTGTGAATTGGTGCCAAGTCGGATCTCCCCAAATAAGCTTCTTTAGCTGCTCTAGTCATGCTTATCACATTTGACTAGTCGGGACGAGCCGACTCACAGGCCTTTAGACTCAGGTACAGGCGAAATGCCGATGCACCAAGTGCTGATGTGAGTTCAAAGCGAAGGCGGGAGCTGCAAAGTCGAATGCTCAGGGAAAAGCATGCTGAACGAAAAGCAATAGTCACGATGAAACAAAATTCATCTAACGTTAGTTGGCGCAGGAAGGTTCTCGAGTCTATTTTAGATAGTGGCTTGTAGCTGAATGGCCAACGAGCTCGATTGTCCCGGGAAGGTGCAGGAGTTGCACATCCATCTGTGCTACAGTTCACGAGAATTCGATACTTGGGAAACTTTCCGGAAATTATGGATTCAGCATTTGTATCTCGTGGGTACTTAATCCTTCGTCCTCACCTCCATCTCAATTCTTCACTTCATCAACATTCATTCCATCAACACTCACTTCATTAACATCCTCTCAATTTTCAATTAATATCAAAAACCATCACCATGCAGATTCCAGCAGTTCTTCTCACCCTCGCTCTCCTCCCAGGAGCCTTGTCCTGGTCTCCATTCGCTTCCTCGTACAACCCTAAATCAGCACAATACGTTTACTCGCCCATTGAGCAAATCCGTTACACACTCGCTTTCGAGACCTTTATCCTCGATTCGAAGAACTGGACTGCCTTAGAATTTGTATACACGGAAGATGCTATTGCGAACTTCACTGGTTTAGGAGCCGAACTTTGTATGTTATTTTCTTGTTTTCACGCAGAGCTTTCAAATCCCCTCGAAAGCAAAATTTGGGGCTTCTTTCTTCTCATCGAATATTGTTCATGGTGGACAAGATAAGATTATAGAAAGAGATAGCCATGATTTTTGGGGGGCATAGAAGCATATGAACAGAGGAAGAATTGACAAAAGAGCTAACAATTATTCAAAGGGATCGGAAGAGAAGACATTATCACCAACGAGAAAAAGGGCTTAGACCACGTTGCAAATGGTGTTCATCAGTTGACAAGTAGTGCTATCTTGATCAACCAGGCAAACTGTAGCGAGGCTCACGTTACAACCTAGTATGTATTGCCCTTCTTTCTGATGTATCTTGCCACTGACAAATTCAACAGCATCACATTCAACCACTTCGACACCAACACGGAAGGGACACAAACACATGTTTTCTCCGCATGGTTCAAATTCGAAGATGATTTCGTTGACACCAAATCCTTCGATGAAACTCCAAGTTCATGGAGAGTACAGAATAGACAGATGGTCTTGGTTGGCGGAGGAGTTGGAGATGATCTTGCCGTTGAGAGACCTTAGATGACGCATGGATATGAGACTAGAGGAAGCAGCAATGTGTGCGTAAAGGGCAACGAAGCTGGTGTTGTGAGATAGAATAGGAGGGATGACGGGATGCAACTAAATTCATGGTGGCAAACGATATCAGCCGATTCGTAATTTTAATATAATACTTTTACATGCATTGGAATGCATCATGCTTTCTCTCACGTGCTTTGGATCCAAGAGCGAATCGTCAAGTCAAGCTTCCGAGGTCAGTCAGAATTAAGAATCAGCAACTTTTACCTGATCTCGTCCGGGCTCGATAGAAGCGAATCGAGTAATTCCCCATATGTATTCCCAGCAACGACGATACAATATCACCAAATCCTAGCATAATCTCGTCAGATATAGTAGGTCGAATGATGCATAGACGAGATTGACGACCCCAAGGCATGGCAACGAGGTTTATACAACAGCGATATTAGACGACACAGTATGGGAAACTTTTCAGCGAGTAGGAAAGATTTCATCCTCCCGCGAAATTCCTCTAAATCCTTGCTCCTATTTCCCAGTTGAATGGAAATAAAAAAATCACGATTCATATGGTCAAACTTCGAGAGCCTTAGACTAAGTGGGTTTATATTGTTTGAAATTCTATCTTGACGACAAATACTCTCTAAATTCTACTCCATCATTATTTCGTATCCAAAGGCTCTTTCTTCTAATATTTCCTTCAATCCTGGTATATGACTTCCTTCCTTTCAAACTCCGATATACTCCTCATCCAGTCTTTACCACATCCGCTTGCCGAAAATTTCGATTCAAAGTTACTAGCATTTGGCAAACACTTGTGGCATAGGTCACAGCACTGTTTTCTCAGATGTTAGCAATAATCCTACAAGCTTCATTTCGCATTCAAATCCCTCCCTCTCCCTATTGACCAAAAGATAACTTACAGCTCATCGTTCAACGCCGCACTATCACATTAACATTGCATCTGCTGCAATCCCAAATTGCCTGGGCATAAGTTTCCTTGGCGTAAGTCCTGTAGTTGATATTCCATCCCTCTTAACTTTCTTTCCCTCTTCATGAACTACAGGTGTCACCTTTTTCGGCGTGAGTCCTATAGCTTGTACCGGTATTGGTGGAGCTTCTTCCCTTTTCACTCCCTTATCCCTATTGTGATCAAACTTTGGGCCCTTATTATGCGTCGCGTAATGTGTCCGCGGATATGGAGATCGCTCTCCTCCCTTCAAAAGATCTAGACGTACGCCGCCTAGCGCCCCGATAATTGATACCAAGGAAAGAAGGCAGACGAGACCAAGTAGTATTTTGGATCTGGAAGGTAACTTTTTGATTCTCGTCAGAAGACTTCGGAAAGAGGTGCTAGTCTTGATGTGCGAAGATTGAACGGAATTTAGAAAGGAGTTCTTCCAGTGCGTAGTCTTGTAGTATATAGGCTTGTGTGGGTCTTCTGAATCGGAGATGATAATTTGAGGTGGGATTTGAGGTTGGTTGTGCGTAGGGAGCGTACTGCCAAGCTGGCGGGAAAAAGTGCGTGCGTGAACCATTGGAAAGGTAGGGAGGGAAAAGAATCAGGTCAGGTAAGTTGTGGTTGTATCAATAGAGAAGAAAATGAAGATAGGATGAACAGCACACAAACCCAACCAAACAAGCTTCAGTTGAAATCAAGCAAAGAAAGGGATGGAAAGGTCTTTTTCATCCGATCTTCAGTCCTAAACATTTGAAAGTCCAGAACCAATCGAACCAATTCATGATGATCCACTAAGATCCAATTTCATTGCAATTCATCATCATATGGAGATCCAAGCTTAAGCTTCTTCCAAATTTATATCCCTTTCAACGATTAGCTCCACAGCCTCCACTTCATCTAACCATTCCGAGCCACTCTGATATTCGTTATCAAGGCGAGCACGGCTATCAGCTTTTTTTCTGAGCCAGGAACATGAAATGATATCCACTTTGATCGATTGCCAAGATTCCTTAAAGGGAGATGGTATGGATTGGGTGTAATTTGAAGCCAGCGTTTCATCAGTTTCTTTACCGCTAAAACGGTTGAAGTACCGGTACCGAGTGATGGATTTGGTTGTGAACGTCTCAGTTTGTATATTAGATAAACCCTGACGAGGCGTAATAGATATGGACAAAAATAGAGCTGGCGATCTTGTGAGATGTCATTGTAGTTTGCGTCGAGTATTGACTGTTGATAGGTTTCCACAGTTCCAAATGAGTTGAAAAACGTTTGGGGGTGCAGCAACATATAGGATAGGAAAGTTCGGTAGTCAAATAGTGACCATGGCCTAATTTAAAGGTAATCTCCACAGGCTTACGACCCCCGTGGCAAACTTAAATTCGAACAAACGCACATGAAATGTTGTCAAATTCAACTTGGGATATATTTGATACTAAAAACAATTGATCGATATCTTCATCAATGCATAGAGAAACTTATTGAGAACATACAGCCATCTTGCGATTGTCCAAATGTAAAAGATTGGAATAGCAAAAATTTTGAGAAACAAAGTACTGGAGGTAGCGGCTATACTACAAATTCAACTTGTTATAATGGGGATATAAGTCCATATAGGTACTAGGTAGTTAGCGAAAGCTTCATTACCATTTGTTGTCATCCAGCAACATCGAAGGAACGAGATGTGACGGAATGGATAGTATCTTTTATTGTCATTATCCACGAGAGCGAAGATTGTACCAACTATTGTTCGAATGCAATCATGTATGTTAGCTTTAGTGAGCATAACATTAACAGTTGGTAGTCGCATTTATCGCATTTATCGCTGTTACATGGTCATGGAATTCCAGAAAAGAGTTAATTCTTACAGCGTTTTCACGCACCCAATTCCAGGCGTACATGAAATTCCAAAATAAGAGAAGTATTGGACTTGCGTGGCTTTTGTGTCCTATTCTGTTCTAGAATCTCAATATGCATCTTACTCGTATTTTGATTCTAAATCACCATCAATACTCGTTCTTGTGTGAAGTGGCCGCTTTGTGGCAATTGAAGTAGGCTTACAAACCGATCTTGACTACCTACTAATCGGGATACATTCTTCAGTCTTCTTTCATCTCATGGAGTTTCCGGATCACAAGAAGCGTTCGAGCTCATCTTCGGTATAATCGAGACAATGTGAGGCTGGACTGAGACCCTTCGTTTACTAATCTCACGAGGAACAATGGAACGTTGCTCACCTCACTGCAACGAATTAGATGAACAGTAACAATTGCACACTGATATTGATAGACTAAAAATTACATAGATGGAAAAGATAATTCTAAGTTCTTTTGCCCTCTATAACCATCAAAAGGTCCAAACCCACTAGCTTTAGAGCGAATATCTACTCGCCAAAAATTCCATTACGTTTGGGCATAAGCGGGCTAGTTATCTTCCCCTGGACAGCTGCCCTCGTATACTGTAGACTGTCCAGTGTCTCACCATACAATAAACCACATAATGCAGACCCCTAAATGAAACCGAGTCCAACCCGCCCAATCGCATCACAACGAATCTATTCATGATGCATTATACCTGGCCATCCTTACATATCCAATCCAGAACTGAAATGAAATAAATTGAACACTGGCCTCATTGTTAGACCGACTTCGTAACGGTAATATAAACAGTGGTCGTCGGTCCACAACCTATGCCACAGGATATAGATGAAGATGAAACTCGAGAGGAAGAAAGCGAAGAAGGTCTGGTGGATGTCGTGGACGAAGTCGTAGAGCCAATCAGAGCAGGTATCCGCGACGATGAAGAAGATTTAGTAGTCGATGTAGAAGTCGAAGGGGTCGAAGATTTCGTTATTACTAATGCGAGGGAAGAGCTCGTCGAAGTGCTTATCAATAACAGGGCGGTGGAAGTTCTAGCTGTTGACGTAGAAGACGAAGAAGAGGATAAAAGGGTAGAGGATCTCGTTGTAAATATTGTGGGGGAAGAGTTGACTGAAGTGGTTCTCGATGAAGAGGAAATTGGAAGGGTAGAAACTCTACCTGTTGATGTAGAGAATAAAGAGGGGGATGGGGAGGTAGATAATCTAACCGTCGACGTAGATGATGAAGTTGTAGAAGTTCTAGTTGTTGAAGTGGCGAGAGGGGACGTCGTTGAAGTAATTATCAATGCAGGAAGGGAGGCAGACGAGGTTGTGGAACCTGAAAAGTTCGAGTTAGTGTTAGCTCATAAAGGTGGAGGAAATGCTGTATTGTAAACTGTCTGCCATCCTGATTGAGAGCGCAAAGTCAAATTGATTACTTACTTCTTGAAGAAAGAGTTGATGAAGAAGATCTGGGTGAAGAAGACAAGATTCCCACTGAAGGAGTTGGATAGACCTTTTTTCATATTAGCATTTTTATTCAAAGCTTTGATATCAATATATTATTGTGAAAGATTGAGACAGCAACCGACCGTGTAAGATGATGTTCCATAAGAAAATGCTGGACTCGGGCAACCTCCTGTCATTGAAGGAACTCCATCGGTACCCGAAGTAATTGGAATAACATTTGATCCGCAACTCGCAGCCTGCGCAATATGAACATTTGCGTTGTCCTGATCAAACACCACATAAGCACCTCTCATGAAGGTATCTCCTAAAATCACATCCGTCTTTTCGGCAGCATTGGCAATGGGCCCATAGCATGTAGCACCATTAAACCATATGAACTGAGCTAATTGGATCCGAATAATTTGCCCTGCGAATCCAAAATCCATCGTCCCTGCGATATTTTTGAAGCTACAAGGAATAGTGTAGAGGCCACCTCCTTTACTGACCCATCCTGGAAAATAAGGGAGCATGGCGTTGACAAGTGAAGGTGGTAAATAACTCAATGTACTTCCGGAGTCAATAATGACGGGTTTCGCATAACCGGGAGATGTCAAATTCGTTGGTAGTTGGCCTGGAAATGTAATACCAAAGTACGTCATATTGATCCAATATCTAATTTCAATACTGTTCAGTAAGACCATTCAATATGCAGGACAAAAGTTAAAAAAAAAGGCAATTACCTTGGATACCCATCAGGACTTTGATAAAATGGTATAATTGGATTTTTTATCAGTGAGCCATAGTACTTTTTTGTATCGAGACCGCCAAAGATAATGGAGCCTATAGAATGAGTCAGCTAGTATACTCATGGAAAACTGGAGGTCATACCTGAAGCTGTATCGACATTGCCCAAGTCTATAGCAAATGCACGAGTTTTTGTCAGACCTTGCAAGGCAAGTTGATCAATAATATTGTAATAACCAGTTCCAAGACCAAGCCCCCAGGATACACCCATTATACCCGTAAACATTCGATTACTGCCTGATGCAACACCAAATTGGAGTTTTTTAAGGGTCGGACCTGATCCCATCCTAAATTTTGTCAATAAGCACCTAGGCAACCGGAATATTTACCAACATAAAATTGTCTGTGGCATAAGCTCCAGTGACTGCACCGATACCATATGCTATATTCAAAGCTTGACTCAACGGTACGAAAGAGGTAGATTTCGTAGGATCGTACTGAGGGTAACTGGAGCAAAATGACGCCCACCCCGAGGTAGCGCACTGTGGATTCACCCAAACATCACTGCTCCCTGTATCGATACTGAGGGTTATAGACTGCGGAGGATATCCAATCTGTACTACTTATGATTAGACAGCATCATTGAGGCTACACTTGAAATGGCATACCGGTGATCATATAAATATCTCCAATGTAAGGGTTGGCCAAATTTGACTTGGATTGTCGTTTTCGAACATTTGGAACTCCCGCAACTTTAGTCACTCCTAGCTGGAAAACTCCATCATCAACCATCCGGTTTGGTAAGACTTTGGCAGTTGCATTGTTTTCGAAATCATCTTCAACATCAAGGAAGGCCGCTACCGCCACTGCCAAAAGAAGCAACCATGTAATCATGGCGAACATTGTTAAACCTACAACTCAAAGAGAGCCTTATCGCCAAAAAGTGGCGATGTCCTCGGCTATATGTATTTTCTTAAAAGTGTTCCACGCTCTTGACATTCCCCGCATTGAAAAGCCTCATACCTGAGTTCAACACCAGGATCTGAAAGCCAACTCAAGACATTGATCTTCGGAATTAAGATATCGCAGTGATTTAAAAAAGCCCTTCGTACCATGTGTGCAGTAATGGCACATACGAAATATACGCAGAAGAATGCATAAGACCAGAATCCCTTTCCAGTAGTGAGGAATGATCACTTTTGAATGTGGCGTAGAAGTAGGAAGGATTTAAGAAGCATCTGAACACCCCAGAAGCATCCTCGCTCACTAGGTAGCTCACTCCAAGTGAAGTCTTTATATATCCTTCCCATCGGCAATGATCCAAATTGAGAGCCGCAACTCTCTAAATACAGGAAAATGAACAAATTTTCCACCAAAAATTCACACCTTATTTCGATATCCTTTATTGCGAGGTGGAATGATAATCACCAATTCATGCTCATAGCAACCATTTCACGGAAAAACATCTTCCCAAACGCTTAGCATGACAATCATAATCACAGATGTTATGGTCGAGGAATTCTTTAAAGGGTCTACCGACTTGCTGGGATGCACAAGTGCTCAACACTGGTTGAGATGAGGTCTGAGCAAGTAAGGTGTGAAATGGAATTTGTACTTCCTCCGCTCACAAAAGACCACATTAAAGAGATTCCTGCTCATGGCGCACTGAAACAAAGATCGGAATGCAAAGAGAAAATCTTGATATGTTACGTAGCCGCCCATCCGTGGAATGAAATCTGGATCAATCTGTTGGAATAATCGCGTCGTCACGTGCTGTGTCTTCTCACTTTCCTCAAATGGGCTTAGACTAGAAAGCTAACTCTGCTTTTCGCTTAGTAATTAGCGCAGATCACCATTGCGGCTACAAATATTCGAATTTTGCGCAACAATTTTCTTTTCTTCTTCATCAAAAAGTATCAGAGCCAGCCACGACCTCCACCTTGACTTCAAAACA
Organism: Botrytis byssoidea; assembly: GCF_014898295.1. Lineage (NCBI taxonomy): Eukaryota > Fungi > Ascomycota > Leotiomycetes > Helotiales > Sclerotiniaceae > Botrytis > Botrytis byssoidea. Next base: position 864,840 of record NW_024065843.1, read on the forward strand.
GTGGTGTGTTGCCAGCATTCTTAACTGAGTGTGAGGCTCTGTAGAGGAAGCAAATCCTTAATAGGAAGTTCGTTTTCCGTGTGTCTTCTTAATTGAGGGCGAGGGGATTCGAATGTCGAAAGAGAGGAAACAAACCAGCATGAATGATATTTACCCTTTTTAGATGGAATGCAATTTGAAATATGTTGAAAGGTTCGAATTAGATCCCCTGTTGGATCACGTCGCAACTGTATCAACATATCTCGAAGGAAATAATTACGTGCATTGGTGCATTCCACAATGTAGATACATTCCATGATTTGCGATACAGCCATTGCCATTCAGTAGTACATAATTTTTCTCATCATTCTTGACGGTTTTGATACCTAGATCCTAGATGTGCTTGTGCATGTATGAAAATACCTGGATACTCGTGGTAACGGATTCGTACTTATACCTGATTGCACCTTCCCGCATTTTTGTTCCTATATCCAAGACCATTTGGTTCCAAAAAGAAATTGAGCTCCAGGCGAAATTCTCAGATATGCGTCCACTGAATTGAATCGGATAGACGAGTTTCCACTGGTGTCTGCGAGTATACTTGACGGATAGAGTAGTACCCACCTTCAATATTTGACTCAGATTCATGAATAGCAGGTAAGGACTATGTCAGGAAGATAGACCTTTGTCGTTGCACCTATTAGCCATGACCAGCAGTAGTTGTATTGGAAAGCTGCACATATGTGTGTGCCTGCAGAGCCACGGATCCATCACCTCTCTTTTCTCTGTTTCAGCTTAAATGGTTATCTTTGACGACGCCGCACCGGCTCCCTCTTCAAGCACGAAGCGCGCACTTATTTCACCTCATAGACTACTAACTCACAGACGATCCAGTGTAGGAAACATATCTCTTGCGATTGCTGAAATACTTAAATGTCAATGCAAACAAATTGGCGGGGATTCCTCCCTGAGGAATTAGATATCCACTGTGTAGCTCCATGTAACCAACCAAAATCATGATGGAACCTCAAAACCCCATACCATTTTGCGCCATACTACCTCCCTTCCTCTGCCGAAAACGCCTCAATCCCTGATTCCAGATAGTGATCCATTTATGTAATGAATTATTTGTCGGCAGCTGCGACGTCACCGCTGACCATCTTTCGTAACTCAAACTCCTTTGTAAATTCGCGGCTGAAAACCTCAAGTTCGGATACCAAGTTACGGCAACAGGCGACAAGAGCCTCCTTGGGAGTTATCTCACCATCAGTTTGGATTCGGAGTTCGAATTTGGAAAAGAGGGGATGAGGAACTATGCGCCTCCAATTAGTACAGAATCTCCAAAAAGCCTGGCCAGCCATTGGTATAATGGAACTGGGCTAGTAGTGTGGTAGGCATACTCTTATAACCAGAAAATATAATATGCGGATCTTTCAATAAATGAGCACGCAACATGTTGGCGAGAGTGTGGTCTTCTTTATTGAAGGTAAAAATCGAGGAGTTGGGGGTGCCTGGATAATAGTTCATTAGCATAATCTGCTGTAGAAGAGCCCATTTGCGCAATTAATCTACAACTTACGCGTATCAGCTTCCTCAGTACACTTCTTCTCGCCATCTCCAAGAATGAATAACTCGAATCTATTGTGTATGATTAGCTTCCATCCTTCATCGTCGCGCGGGGCGCATATAGCTATGAAAGCTGTGAGATAAGATATACCTCTCAGGCGCGTTAGACATGTTTCCTAAGGCGGCCATAATTGCTTTAGTAATTGTTCTTTTTGATCATTTCCTCTTTGTGCCTCTTTTGACATTGTGGATTTTGCTACAAATAGGAAGGAACTTACAATGTATTTCAAGTATAATGTGCTCGTCTGAAGATTAAAGCTGATATTTCAATTGGTGTAAGGTATGATACGTTATCCAAGAAAGAATGGAAGGAGCTATGACAGGACCAGTAAGAAGCAGCGTTGTTGTAAGTTTGGCAGTGTCAGTGAAGATATAGACTTGTGAAGCTGGTGACAAAGATAATGCCAAGACTGCCGAAAGGCTAACACAAATTGGGTATAGCGGGACATCATAGAAGCGGCCGAGGCTCACACCAGCCTCTTTCAGCCTCCTCTTCATTTGTGAAGTCAACAATCTAGCCCATCGACCGACCGCATCATTTTTCTTTTCTTTTGCAAAATAAAGTATTTATGAGTGTTTTTTATCACTTCATATTTGTTTTAAAATTATACAACACGTTTCAAAGGATACCTTCAGCATAGTCCTTATTTTGTTATCGCGCTGTACATGGAATCCAAATAGATATCCCCTGTTTTCCATCTTCAAGGCTCTCCAGCTTCTTCGTATCATCCTCAGACATCGAAAATTGCATTGATTCCAGTTACTTCGCATCTACGAGCTACAGGAATCTGGATCATATCGAATCATGTCACATTCTAACCACAAACAAACGCTCCGTAAGGACTACCCATGGACAACTTATCCGCTTATATCATCTGCTCCTATGCGCTTAATATCAAAGCCTGCTTTGGCTTTAGCTGTATCTAGAGCTGGTGGTCTCGGTTTCCTTGCTGCTGGTCACGAGTGAGCTAGTTCCTTTTTCTTTATATTCGCTTCTCAGCGCAAATCACTGCTTTTTCCAGAGAAGATCTCATAATAAGTATAGACGAGATGGGCTCACTAGAGGAGAGCTATCTGGATCATGTACTGTGTCTATCATACTCCACTTTTATGCCACTGATAGACAGTTGAGACACTTGACCATCGAGCGTTGGGAGAGTACACTATCCAGTGATTGTTCATCGCAATATGTTCTTATTCATTACAACTCGGACTCTTTTCTATCTCGCTTTGAGTTACGTTATGCACAAATTCAAGTATGCCCAAACTAATACCAGAAACCATCCAGTCTCACCACCCTTTCGGACGAAATCAGAGAGATACAAGATTCTCTCTCAGATAATCCTATTCCCGGAAGCTATCGAGATACTCTTCCTATTGGAATCGGGTTTATAGTCTGGGGTTGTGATCTCGAGCACGTCCTGTCAATTCTCGCTCCCCTTCCATACCCCCCTGCAGCGGTATGGTTGTTCGCGCCGCACACTAGCTCGGATTTGCAGGAGTGGACAGATTCAATCCGGAAGCTCACAGGCAATCTTACTAAGATTTGGATCCAAGTCGGCACCGTCTCTTCCGCCCTGACAGCTGCTCACTCTTGTGACCCTGATGTACTCGTTATTCAAGGTTCTGATGCTGGTGGTCACGGTCTCGCTCATTCTTCCTCGATCGTTTCCCTACTTCCTGAATGCACATCTGCATTACGTTCAAACGCATATTCACACATACCTCTCATTGCTGCTGGTGGCATAGTCGAGTCACGTGGAGCAGCAGCTTCATTTATGTTGGGTGCTAGTGGGATATGCATGGGTACACGATTTTTGGCTTCTTCTGAGGCAGTGATACCGACGGGTTACCGAAATGCAGTATTGGCAGCAGAAGATGGTGGTGTATCAACCACGAGAACAACCCTTTATGATAGATTGAGGGGAACAGCAGGCTGGCCTGAAGAATATAATGGAAGAGGAGTAGTTAACAAAAGCTACTGGGATGAAGCGAACGGTATGAGTATGGAGCAGAATAAAGAGCTTTATGAAGACGAGGCGAAAAGAGGAGATGAAGGCTATGGGAACAAGGGACGATTGTGCACATACGCTGGCAGTGGCGTTGGGTTGGTTCGAGAGACCATGGATGCTCGTGATATTGTAATCGAAGTGAGGGAGGGGATGAGGAAATTGATTCGAGAGGGATCAAGTCGTTTGTGAGGCACTTTGGATATCATAAGTTTGGGATGCCCTATGATCTTCTAAATCAAAGCTTCAAATTTTAATCGGAGATTGGGTATGTGGTCTCATCTCATGCAGTTTTACGAATTTCTTTTCAGTGTATAGTTCTCGAAGGGTGGTGCTTTGTATTTATCAGTTCTCATGATGCAGATATCTGATGTTTTTTCTGGATATAATAATACTGCCTTATATAACCAAAAACTTTTACCTGCAATAAAAAAATTACTTTCCAATAATTCCATGAACTGAGAAAGAACAGTGCGACAAAAGATTCTGGGGTAAGCAGCTTAGGATAGGGTGTGAAGAGAAAGATCGAGGAAAGTGGAAGTGTATGAAAAAGCAGAATGAGACGGTAGAAAGATGGAACTTGATATCGTCATTCTTAACGGTTCGTACTCCAAGTTAACAACGCCAAATCCTCTCTTGTTTAAACCTCAGTCGTTGAACCCTTAAATATTTTACTCTTTCATTTCTTAATCTTCTTTCCATGCTTCGGTTTCTTGGCTGGCGGCGCGGCGACTTCTTCTTCTTCATCGTCATCTTCATCTTCATTCTCTTCTTCCTCCCCTTCCTCCTCCTCCTCCTCCTCCTCTTCATCTTCATCTTCATCTTCATCATCTTCCTCCTCCTCTTCCTCGTGTTCATTCCCCAACGCCTCCCTATTAATTTGCTCTCTCCTAACAGCATCCAACTCAGCCGAAGCTCTCGCCAACTCATCCCTCAACCTAATCCTATGCGCCTCCAACTCCGCATCACTTAACCCTCTAGCAGCACGCGTTCTAGAAGCGTTAGTCCCCCCAAATACGCCAGCGCCTTGCGGGGCCACTATAAGCGCCGCAGCCCCCGCAGCCGCACCAGCCAACCCAATACCCACCGGTCCCACCAACAACGGCGCAATACGTTTCGGGCCACCGGTTCCTCCCCCACTGGGAACATTCGCGGCAGGAGGCACTCCTTGCGCGGGTATAATAATAGCACCAATACCCTGCTGAGCAATACCGATAGCCACTCCAGCTAAATCACCCAGCTGGCCACCGAAATTATTCGCGGGCGCCATGCCCGGAATATCAGGAGCATCTTCGGCTTCTGCTTGCAGATGAGCTACTGCGTTTTGATGCTCTAATTACTCCCAAATTAGCTTCAACTTCGAGTCTTCCTCTCCAATTTGCGTGGCTATTTAAAAGAGAGAGAGAAGAATGGAAACATACCATGTCTCAACGAACACCTACTCCCCTGCCCCCCATAATAGCAATTCGTACACGCCTCTTTGAAATGGCCATCAGCCACCACACAATCGGTAAACGGACCATTTCCCTTTCTGCAATTAGTGCAGGGACGTGCTTGGAGAGTGCCGACTTGGGTTGCGAGCCATGCTTCTTCGTTTATAATGCGACGGGGTCCGACGAGCAGGTTGCGGTTGGGACGCAGAGTTGTGTTGCGGAGGATGGAGAGTAGCGCGAGGGTGTTCATGGAGGCGGTGATTCGACTGGCTGGAGCGCCGTTGATTACTGTATTGGATGGTAAGTTTTGGGGGTTCAAGGGGGGGATTGTGGGGAAGGTGGAATCAAAAGACTAGTCAGTGAGGATGATGTGGGAGATGAAACGTAAAGTTGGATTTTGGCAATAATTTTGGCAATAGGGCCGAGCGATATGCAGTCAAAAGAACAAGTATACTTACGCGTTCCCGCCGGGGGGCCTGGGAGTGGTATAGGAGGTATAGGAGGAGGAGATGCACCAGCCATGACTATTTATGTATGTTCAAGATAAAAGCTCAAACTAGTTTGGAAATACGTATAACTTTGACAGCAATAGGTAAGAGCTAGAAAGACATAGACATCTCTTGGATACGCAAGAGACATACAATCTGAACATAGCACAATCGTTCCTTTGTTTAGCACCTAAGACGCTACCTTTAATATTCTTCGCTACCCTTTGTGAGAAGGGATTTGAGAACTAGGACATTGTGAAGTCATCTCTTTGTGTAAAGGCCGCAACTGGATAGTATGCCATAGGCGCAGTCTGAGAATCTGCTAATCAGAATGAAGGTTAATTAATTGATTGCGAGTCATTTGCTAACTGTTTATGCGAACCAAACGAGCTCACTTGTGGGGATTTATGGTGAATGATACATCCATAACCGAGGAGCACACTCCATCATCAAATGCTACGAAAGCCTTGAGGCCAATTTGAATATTATAACAATCTGATCCTGACATTTATAACTGTGAAGCAAAAACAAAAGAGAACGAAAAGAAAAACTAAGAGATATCAATTTCCAGTGCAATGCTACGCTATGCACCCAATCCAGCCATACCATCCGAAAAAACTCAAAAGATCTAGTACCATAAACAATGACAAAAGAATGCCCCATCCATATGTATGTATATATTCAGTTTATACATGCATACAAGCACAGCCCTTTGTCTTCCCACCACTTGTGTGATCGAGCCGTGTGTGCGATTTAGAACAATGGCAATTCTCCTCCTGCCCTGTCTTTTCTATCACAATATCCAACGTTTGGAACTTTATCACCACCACTTGTCCAGCTGATGATGGTCAAGGCCGTAGTATATACCATGACAATCAGGCCAAAGATACAAAGCATGATATCTGCCCCTTTGCGGAAACGCGTTTTAGCTACACCTCGATAATGTAGCATTGGCTAATGAAAGGTTAGTCTCTTGATTCTGGGGCTAAACGTATGTGATTTAAATTTGAATTTGTCAATGAATTCAGAGGACATACCGGATATATGAATACTAGTGGAATACAAGCAAAACTTCCCACAATTGAAACAAATTTGTCTAAATCGTTAGAGCCAACGTATGCAATGGATGCGCACAGGGCAACGACGAAGAAGCGGAAAACATTCTTTTGCCACTTAATATAAGGGTTGTATTTTCCACTTTTGGTAAAGAGCTCATTCTCCGTGATTCTGATGGCCGGGAAGATCTGTAGAGGGGTTGACAAAAGAATGGCGCACGAATAGAGGAATTGAACACCATTGACCATCTTGTCGTTCTGTGGAAGATTCAGAAGAACAACTGTCTCTATGTGGGATCCAAATGCAGCGTAAGAAAGAGCACCCATAGAGATAAATACTACGCTGATGATGATCATAACTATACCGAGAACAGGAGGAAACTTCTTTGGATTCTTCATTGATTCTTGAATAGGAATGATCAAGCCAATTCCTTCGAATGTGAAAATGGCGGTGCCAATGAACAACGTCCAATCTTGTTGGTTGAAATTGACGATATCAGAAATACCACCTTGTTTCACGATTGTGAAGATGTCGTAATAGTAGAGATATACCAAGCCAACAAGAATAAAGGCATCTGCTATGAGTGCGGTAAACCCAAGCTTGCTGATGTCGCGCAAAAGAGAGAATGGCAAGAAAATAGCCATTTGTAGCAAGATCAACCATGAAACCTCCCAGTGAACTCTGCAATTAGTCACGGCTGCTATGAAAGCTTGCAAGTTCTCTGACGTGAACACTATATATGCAGCCACAAATCCCATCTGACTAATGACAATCGATGCAAGAATGACAGTTCGCATCCATCTCCCATAGAGAACACCTCCCATATCTCCGAAAGACGCCTCAACCTTTAGTCGCGTGTTGACGAGCAACACGAAGCAGTAATAACTCAAAGCTGCGACGAGAAGAAGGATGATGTTACTGAAGAGCATTCCGCCGTTGAGATACGCCTTAGGTAGGAACAACACGCCAGTACCCACAAAAGATTTAAGCAACAGCAACGAAGCTTGAAAAGGTGTGGTATTTCCTTGTGGTGCGCGCTCCTTGCGCTTTCTTTTTCGGCGACCGGGGGTAAGCAGAGCACTATTCTCCATAGGCTCTCTATCCTCATCACTACCTTCACCATAATCATCAGAGATAGCATCCGATCCAAAGTATTCGTCAGGTCCGAGTACCTCATCGTCTTCTTCCAATTCTTCACCAGCAAAATGGCCGTAGATGGTTAGAAACTCGAGGAAATTGTTTGTAAATATTTTTGGCTGTCGTTGCGCGAGTCCCCCGCCTTCTTCTACATCTCTGCCATCAGGAGTTGGGCTGCCTGCTGCTCGACGTAGATAATTTCGTCTGAATCCACCTGGCAATTTGATTGTGCCAATGTCAAGTACTTCGTTCTCTGCTTCTGGTCGCGAGATGTGAAAGCTCTTGCTTCTTTGAGATCGGCTTGCTCTGTGAGCATCTTCGGTCCATCTGTATATGGGCCTGGTAACATCACCACCTTGTAATCGCAGACTCGAGAATTCATCATCATCTAGCCCAGGCGCTATAGTTTCAATTGCCTGTTTTGATGTACTGGCCGGAGAGCCCACACGGAATGATGGCGACTGTCCGCTTGGACCAAAGATCCCATCAGCGGCACCGTCACCCCCTAGCTGCGAAGGTCCTTGTTGTACTAAATGTCTTTTTATAATTTCTGGGTCCTCGTAGGCTGTCGGGCCAGCCCATCCTTGCCCTCCTTGTACCGATCGCGGAAGAGAGCCATAATTACTATGCGCTCCTGTACTTTGTATTTGTTTACCGGCAGCGGCTGGTGATAATGAACGGATGGGAGGTGTTCCAAAGGTAGGAGGAGTCTGCCCGATAGAATTCGACAGCGCAGCAGCCAACGCGCTGATACCTGGACCAGGCGCATAAGATGCTGGACCACCTGCGCCAGCCAGAGGGAGAGGTGTAACACTCTCAGATGGATCTGCGGCGGCCTGATTCGGAATAGGTATCTGTCGAACCTGTGGAGTGCCGTGATGGGAAGGTACTGGTGAAGCTAATCGGGCTGTTGATTTATCTCTCGAAGACGGACTTCCCGACCGCCCTCTAAATGAGCCTGCTGATGGTGACGAACTCATCGGAACTGGCAGAGGTCGTGAAGAGGAAGGAGTCGACATGATGATATGAGATGAGGTCGGTGAAGAAGGTTGTAGATATATTATGATTGAAGAGCAGCAATTCGCTGGGTCTTATCTCATGATAATGGCCGTATTGTATTAATCCTGGTATAAGACAACCTATGAAGGATGGGGAAGATGGAAATCTTCTTCGGCGAATTTCGTTAGCCTCGATATACAGTATATGCCAACAGAGCCGGTGAATATTTCATGTGCTGTCGTAGGAACACTTACCAAGAATGAATGTCAAAACAAATTTCTGATAGAGTACGATGTTATTATGTTGTCACCTGCCTATCTCATGCTCATACTCAGCTCACACCAAGGTCTCCGGCTATCTTGCAAGATACAAAAAATGGCCCTTGTCTTGTCTGAGAATCTCAAACATCCAACATCAACATCCAACGAATCGGGAGAGGTGCAGCGAGTAAGAAGACCTCGAAAAGAACGAACCAATTGAAATTCAAGAATGAAATGCTTTTTGTATGATATTTCGATTGGTCTATTGAATAGATAAAACAGTACGAGTAATGGAACAGTATTATACCAAGATATCTCTCTATCTGGGTAATGATCTCTCATTCCTATGGGCTGAGGAAAAGTAAATAATATCTAATGACAAAGTATGGACGGGTGAATTTCACATGAGCCATTTTATAACCTTATAACCTTATAACCTTACACAACAAGTACAAATGGTAACATTAATAAGTATTCAGCTCTTTCCTTCCTCTCTGTTCCTCTTCTTCCTCCCTCTCTCGAATCTCCTTTGTTCGAAACTCGTCCTGAACAATCATCTCACTGTTGTCACCTGTGTTCCTTGTCCTGCCACATGACGTCGAACGGCAATATCCTTGTTCTTGGCTTCACCATCTCTTAGATCTCGTATCTGTTAATGAGTGTATGAAAATACATACTTATGTACCTGACATTATTTCTTCACTTAAATTAATAAGACATTGATTTGGAGGGGGGTATTGATATTGCCATTGGTTTTACTATCAATCATTGAGAATGCCCAATGCGGGCCAGGGAATTGACAGCGTCGGCGAATCTAGCACCAGCAAGCATGGAACCCAGTGTGAGGGTGAAGCTCCTGCTAGTAAATTCAACATTGGCAATGGAAATTCCTTAACGCATCGAGTGTTACACACATTTTCTAGCGATGCAAATGACAACAACCAAACGCCGGACCCTCAAGAGGAACAGCGTCAGGATCCATACTCTGCTGGTACTATGGGAGAAAATTCATTGCCTGTCCAAATGCATAATGAGGCAGAGCGGAAGAAGAATGGTACAGCGATTCCTAGATCAGGGCTGGGACCTCGACCAATTGGTGGACAAGAGAAGTTGGGGATGTTTTCCGGTGTGTACGTGCCAACATGTCTCAATGTTTTGAGCATTTTGATGTTCCTGCGATTTGGATTTATTCTAGGACAAAGTGGGTTATTGGGCATGTTAGGTAAGTCTCTGACTGCACAAGACCATGGCAAACATTGACAGGACCCCAAGGTATGCTTGTCGCGTCGTACGTGATCAATTTTATCACTACCTTCTCTCTTTCTGCGATTGCCTCGAATGGGACAGTGCGCGGAGGTGGTGCATATTACTTGATATCTCGTTCATTGGGTCCAGAATTTGGAGGCTCAATTGGACTCGTCTTTTATCTGGGCTTCGTTTTCAATACTGGAATGAACGCCGTGGGTCTTATCGACTGCATCACGCTAAATTTCGGTGCCGACACTGGTAATTGGGCTCATATCTTGCCTGAAACAAACTGGTATTGCTACCTTTGGTCTACCGTAGTACTCGTTCTGTGTACACTGTTATGCTTGGCTGGATCTGGAATCTTTGCGAGAGCCAGTAATGGGCTACTGGTTATTCTATTCATCGCCACATTGAGTATCCCACTTTCTGCATTGGTCGTTAGCCCTTTCGAAAGTCGGAATTTAGGTATTGAATATACGGGCATTAGCCTGCAAACACTATCTGGGAATCTTCTACCTCAGCTTACTAGAGGTGCCGCTGGCAGCCAGATCAATGGCCGAGAGACTTTTCAGGACCTTTTTGGGATCTTATTTCCTGCAACCGGTGGCATATTCGCCGGGGCAAGCATGAGTGGTGACTTGAAGTCTCCGAGCAAAGCCATCCCAAAAGGAACTGTGTATGGCCTTATCACAACATTCTGCTTGTACACTCTAGTCATAGTAGCCATGGCCGCCACAGTGACTCGCTCATCTTTTCTCAGAAACACGAATGTGCTTCAAGAGACAAACATGTCAGGGTTATTAATCCTGGCAGGAGAAGTGTCCACTAGCTTATTCTCTGTGCTGATGGGAATTATTGGCAGTGCAAAGCTCCTTCAAGCAATATCAAGAGATAGCTTGCTACCTGGGTTTTCTATATTTAGTCAGGGAACCAAGAAAGCTGATGAACCTACTTTTGCCATCATTTTCACATTCATTGTCACCCAATTAACAATGCTTGGCGACCTCAATCAAATCGCCAGTTTTGTAACAATGACTTATCTTGTAAGTACGATTTTGCGAAATTATGCGAAACTACAAAACCCCCTTCTCTACACTCAGTCTCCGATTTCAGTTGCATTTTGCATCGACAATCGCGCTCGCCTGATGTGTGATGTTGTATTTTGATGTATACACCTGTCATTTATGCCCACTTTCTCAAGTTGTTTAATGTTCGTTTGTATATTTTGAGTCCAACGGTAGCCATGCTCTCATTTTTATACTAAATAATTGTTTTATGAGTAGCATTAGCTGACATTGTTAGATGACCTTTCTGGTCATGAACCTAGCCTGTTTCCTCCTTTCGATCGGTTCTGCACCTAATTGGCGTCCCAGTTTCCATTTCTTCAACTGGCAGACTGCTTTTGCAGGAGCAATATTGTCAGGAGTCGCAATGTTTTTTGTGGACGGACTTTATGCAACAGGATGTGTGGGCATGCTCCTTCTATTATTCCTCCTTATACATTATTCCGTAGAGCCAAAGAGCTGGGGAGACGTCTCTCAAAGTTTGATCTATCATCAAATTCGAAAATACCTCCTTAAGCTTAAACAAGAGCATGTTAAGTTTTGGCGCCCTCAGGTTATCTTACTTGTCAATGACCCACGCCGACAATACAAGCTTATACAATTTTGCAACTCCATGAAGAAAGGTGGTCTGTATATCCTTGGTCATATTATTGTGACGGATGATTTCAGCCAATCCGTGCCAGAAGCTGTAAGTAGAGCTTCAATGCTTCATATACCATAAGAACAAGTTATACTATTTAAGCAACATTCACTGATAAGTGAGAGTAGCGTCGCCAGCAAGCAGCGTGGAACAAGTATATTGATTTCTCAAAGATCAAAGCATTCGTTAATATTGCCATATCTCCGGCTCTTGAATGGGGTGCTCGCAATATTATTCTCAACGCAGGACTAGGAGGAATGCGGCCGAATATTGCAGTTATGGGATTCTACAATTTAGATGACCTTAGAAATGCTCAGCCATTGATAGACATTTCGGAGCCATCCGAGCCTTCATCTGGCAATGTCAAGAAATTCAAGACACCACCTCGTTATAGGCGTCAGAACAGTAGGGAGAAGAAGATGCAAGGAGTGCTCCCAACTGATTTATGCCGGACCGAAGGCATGATGAGCGTAACAAGCTATGTCACTATCTTAGAAGATCTACTCTTCAAATTGCAAATCAACGTTGCAGTGGCCAAAGGTTTTCGAGATCTGGAATTGCCAGATACTGAGAACACCAAGAAGTATATTGATCTTTGGCCCATCCAAATGTCTGCTGAAATCGCAGCTGAAGGAGATGTAAAGCAAAATGTTTTGACCACCAATTTTGATACTTGTAGGATACACAATTTCTTAGTTCCCTTCTTTCGAAATCTTTGAGGTAGCTAACCATAGCAATAGACACTTTGATACTCCAACTTGGTGTCATCCTAAACACTGTACCTGCTTGGAAAAAAGCATACAAACTTCGCGTAGCTGTATTTGTCGAATATGAAAACGACGTGGAAGAGGAAAGAGGCAGGGTAAAATCTCTACTCGAAAATCTGCGCATTGAAGCTGAGATTCTTGTATTTTGGTTGGCGTCAGGAGATATTCCATCTTATGAGATCATCATCAATGGTGCAGCTCCTGGCTCCAATCAAGTTGACGAGGTCGAACAATGTCTTAAAGGACAAGACTGGTGGGATGACATACAGAAGCTTCGTGGGAATCATGGAGCTACCACCTCTGCCGTGGTAGATCTGGCTCAGATAACGAACATATTTCATGCTGCCCCAACTTGGCCGGACGCATCATTTCAACAGGGTGCACGGTTTAGACATGTAAGCACTCGTTCGATCCACCTCTTGTCTCTTGTTCTTTTAATCGTTCACAAGTTTTTCTATCCTTGTATATTCATTTTTTTGATGACGACTGACCTGATCTTGAAATTTTTCTTAGGCCAAGCGATTTCTTGGACTCCGGCGGCTGCTAAGAAAATCAAAGAAGCGACAGAATATGAGCAATCTGAAAGGCTTAGGTGTTAGTATGGGTATGCGATCTCAGAGATTAGAGCCCGATGTTATGAGCAGACATGCTAGTCAGGGGAGTGCTAGCGAAGATTCCGATAGTGATTCCGAACTTCAGACTGAGGAGCCGGAATCTGATGACGAAAGTGCAGCGAGTGAAGGAGATCTTGATGATTTCGAATCAGACAGCGATACCCACGCTGGAGAGATCAAACCAATTGCACGAAGAAGAAGCCATGGCGATAGCTTACGTGGTCCCCCCATATCCAAGCGTGCAGCGGGAGCAGAGGATCCAATTCCTCCTACGATTTCGCAATCTACGAGACAATCGATAATTGATACTTTCAATAAATCATCAGATGTATCGATGCCAACAGCTTCAGCGCCCGTGTCAACACCACGTTCACCTCAACCATTCGGTCTTCAGCCATCACCAGTTTTAGACTTTCCTGGCTCTGTGCAATCATTGAAAGACTCCCAAAAGCCACCCGCCGCTCCTGATTTATCAGCATCATCATCTCTCCTACAACCTCACAACCTAGGAAAGAGACCACCGATATCTAGACATGCATCTACCCCGAAATTTTCTTCAAAACCAGTTCCCATGACCCGCGTGGCCACAGAAGACGGCCCCGGCCCTAGCATAATGTTCGCCGAAACACCCTCGCCACCAACCGCTCGAAAATCCGCTTCTCGTATGCCATCCGCATATCGTTCTTCTCCCTCTTTCGATCGGATTTCCGAAGCATCCAATTCTTCTAATCCTACCCGCAATCCTCCTTCTCCCACTCGGTCTTCATACTCTTTGCAATCTATTCCGCTTAGTTTCAATGATTTACCGTGTAGAGCACAACATCTGATTCTGAATCAATTGATTAAGAGTCAGAGTGAGGAGACGGCGGTTATCTTTACTACTTTACCGAGTCCGGTTGAAGGAACGGGTGGAAGTAGGGAGGCGAGTGAGGGGTATCTTGGGGATTTGGAGGTGTTGTGCGGGGGCCTACCGCCAGTGTTGTTGGTGCATAGCAACAGTATGACGGTTACTGTTAGTTTGTAGGGAGTGGGAAATGGGATACTGAAGGGCAATACAAAAGGCATTAGGGGTTGGGCAAGGTGTATTGAATTGGGTATATGTGCATGCGGAATCGGAGTTAGGTGGGCATTATTTCGGGTTAAAGGATAGGCGATAGACATACATATAACAAGGAATACATACAGGTTAAAGATTACTTCAGACTCTTGCGATTTTGATGAAAACTGTAGTATTAGTTACTATGCACGGGAAAACAATTCAATCTCGTTGGATCATAACTAGAACCTACAGCTTGATCATTGCAATCCCAAACGACCTCGGCGCAACAAGAGTACCCTTAATCACTCCAAATTATTCCACCAAGAGTATCACGATCTCGTGGGAATCATTTGCAAATATAGAATCGCCGAAAAGATGAGATTGTAATTTATCATTTATTATTATAATCTGGGAAGTCATATCCCATATCCCATATCCCATATCCCATATACCGTATCATCTATTCTATATTCTATATCCCATGATCATTAATCTCTTTGTATAATACATGCCCCGCTTGGTACTTCAAAGATCCCCCGCGCTTTGCTTTCTGCAGGAAGCAAATTCTGTGAAAAGGGCCTTATATATATATGTGATTCCTAGCCCTTTTAAGCCCTGCTCTTGAACTTTGATACATAAATGGCAGCTTCGTTATACAGAAGTCAAGTAAAGAATGAGTTGTGTGCAACTTGTGGTCCGCATGTTTCCTCTTCTGTGACAAGCTCGGTTGTCGTGTCGTTTAATGGATTGCTATAATTTGGGGTTTGAGGTAGAGGGGCGTCCGAAGCGTTGAGTAAAGATGTTGTTGGAGTAGTGAATTGTGACTTAGATTCATTTTCTGTATCGTTGGAGAAGTGGTATAAATCTTGGGTGAGGGATGGTGTAGTATTTATACCCAAGTCTTCGACTAATCCTAGTAGCGATATGCATTCCTCTCCCATCACTGTGGTTGGTATTGATGATAAGATAGGAGATCTATCTAAGGCGAAGAGAAGCTCCAAAAACATGTCCTTGTCTTCCCAAAAATCTGGAGCCCCTTCTTCTTCTTCTTCTTCTTCTTCTTCTTCGTCGTCCTCCTCACTTGAGAGGTAATATTCGTCGGAAGAGTCATCTTTAGAGTATGAAGAGCTTGAAACAACAATAGACTCTTTGGCAAACTCATATGCATCATGGAGGGCGCGTACAATACTTGAGCGGTTACCAGACAACCATTGCTCGTTAGCTAAATCCTGTAAAAGTCTCATTTCAAATTTAGGCAAAATAATTTGAGAATAAAATTCCCAGGAAATATCGAAGAGTGATTTTTCGAGGAAGTGAAGCTGTATGGCCAAAGAATAATAACAATCCGTCTCAACAAAATCCGCAGCAAAATCTTCATCAAAACCGTAATCCACCAAAGCATGGAAGATTACATTCAAGTAAACCTTTTCGTTATATTGAGTCTTGTGAAGGTGGCCTGGTAGAATGGAAGTGAAAAATGATGATGGGTTGTCGAAATCTACTCCTGAATCCTCAAAGTATTCAAGGAACCCCGCCCAGATAGCTCTATGGAACTGGGTATTCATATCTGAGCTTTCGATCGAGGCAACTAAGTCTTGGAATAACAAGATGTTTTCGTAGAGATTCAGTTGGTTCATTATCTGTTTCAAATGAACATTGTCGTGGAGGTAATTAAATATACCTGGGCATGATCGAGATATATTACAATCACGGTCGGCCGCTTTTTTTATGCAACGGGCGAGATGAGTGCGGTACGAACTCCAAACTTCATCCGCACTTGGCCATACTAGAGGCCACAATTCCTGGGTCTTTAAGAGGTCATAAACGGGACGTTTAGATCCATCAATTTGCACTTGCCAATCCAAGTTCTCCAAGCCATGTTCTTGAAGTGGAGCGCGGGTACTATTCTTGATTATGATTCGCGCTAAATGCAGCAGCGATTCAGTATCTGACTCTGAAGTTGGTGACAAAGTAGCTATGGTCATGAGCGGCGATTGATCAGCTCTATCCTCTTTTATCCTTGGCACTCCTGGATCCAGACCATGGTACACCAATTCCTCAAAGACGGACAGCAGTCCTTCGATACCGCGCTGCGGGGGAATAGATCGATGCTTGAAAATTTCGATAATTTGGCGCAGTATTAGGTCCAGAAGAGATCTCTCGGCCCACAGACGATCATATGGTGAGGCATGTCCATTTATAAAGAGCTCTCCAACCTCTGCCAGGTTACCAGAGATGCAAGCGTTGACAATTGGAGCGTTGCTGTCGATTCTATTGTATACTCGTAACGCAGGTTCGGGGGTGAATGCCGAAATAGCGAATCCTTGCTCAACAATAGAGCAATATATACCTAATTGAAGTAACTCCGGATTTTGGGAACAGGTACACATTTGTCTGAGTGACAGTGAGGGATCCTATGTTGGAGGCACCAGTGTCTGATTCATTGAAGGTTGTAATGATAGACTGCATAGTCACTATACCAATAGCACGGGAATATTTCTTTTCTAGGATACGCTGTTGGACAACTTCTCGTCGAGGTCCAGTTCCCAGAATAGGTTTAAACCTTTGTATAGACTCAACCCCCCCAAAATCTCGATTGTGTTTAGTCTCAAGATGGAACCCCAACAAGACTTCGCGGAATATGCTTTTCACGAATGTTGGCATGCCCATTGGCAATAATCTCAAACCTTCTGAAGTGGCTTTTAACGTTTCGATGGATTCGTTTGCTGCACTGGCATTTTGAACCGCCTCATGGACATAACCGGCTGTTTCGGACACTATTGTAGCAGAAGCAGTAAATTTCGATGTTGAAATTGCGTTGACCACGTTACAGAGGTCATAGATTTTTGTAAAAAGATCACTCTTCAAAACAGAAACAGCTTCCTTTGTATTGCATGCAGCTACGTGCACTTCATCCAACCATGCTGGATCGTACTGACAATCTTCGAAGAATCGCCGAGATTTGAGGCTAGAGAGTTAAGATCCCGCTCGATGACTTGGTCGTGTGAAAGCCTTTGATTTTCCAGGTGTCTTGCCGATCAGTAAGTTGGACTTCTTGTAGATTAATTGGAACTTACAATATCATATTAGCCTGCGTTATAGCTATGTCGTGCTTGACTCTATTGATTCTGGATACGTGCTTCGCGCAGGTTTCTCTTAAAAACACGAATTTGAGTTTATCCCTCTTTCTCCCGGAAAACTTGTTGGTCGCAATGAACTTTAGTAGGTTTTGTACAGCTTCGTGCGCTGTATTCAAAACCGATCGAACTGCATGCATTCGACCACTTGCTGTCAACTGAACACCAGAAGTTTCCATATCTTGGAGAACGTTGCGAAAGCTGTCAAGGATGAGCTCAAAAGAGCTCACTTCGCTTCGGAGTTCTCGGACATCGCCATCTGCTTCCTTGATTGCATCGATTGTTCGACGGACATATTCGCAGCCTTGCACGAGCTGGCCAGCAAGACCGATAAAAGCAATCACTGACGCGCCTAATCCGATGGCGTCCGCCATGGCACGAAAAAATAACAAAGATTGGAAGATTGGAAGAATTTGTAGGAATTCAAGAATCTGCGGATGGATTTGAAGACTTCTTTTGAGGGGCTTTGGCCTTATGTCTTTGCATCAAGATTGTTTTCGCATTTTGGTAATGCTCAATGAGGCTCGGTTGTCATTGTTCGTACAACCAGAATTTCATAAGGGCGTGATATTCTGCAGAATCAATTGGGGTGTTAAAATTTCTCAATTCCATCGTCAATTGGTAGAAATGGGAGCCATTCAGTCTCGAAACACTAATCCTGGCCCAACCTTTTTACAGTCCATCTCGAGTGCAGCAAACTTTTACTTCATTGCCATGCTTTTTGAGATTTGTTCGAAGCTGAGATGTCGAAGAATTTTGGAAGTGTACAACTTCTTCATGTCGTAAGACCAAGCTTTCTTTTCAAGATAAGAAACTTTAGTTATTTGTTCTTAGATTTTATAAGCCATCGTTGATGAATCTGAGTAGGTAAAGCATATTTACTTGTCAGTCGCTGCGCCATTGGGTGGTACATCATCACAGTGTAACACTTCGATCATCAAATCCCGCAACCGAGTTCAACTATTGAACTCGTCGCCCAAGATAGTCTCATCGCATTCTTTGATGGCTATGCTATGGATGAACACTGTATCTTGAAGTTATTACGCGTAATCCTTACCTCCCAAATATAACATGAAAAGAAGTCCCTTGAATAATAAACCTGCCTGTCTACCCTGTAAGTCAATATAATTTATGATCACGTGCATGTAATTTACACGAGAATTCGCGGATCGCGTCCCTGCGCGTTTCCCAACTTCGTAGTTAAACAAAAGTTCCATTGGTAGCAGTATCGAGAACAACAAAATGGCGGTACCTGTAGAAGATGGCAGTTTACTGCATGGCCCTACGTAAGTAATTGTTCAACCAAATCAGTTGATGTAAAGTTCTAAATCAATTTTTCTTCAATACAGCACTTCTCAGTCCTCACCACCGACTCGAGTACCTTCGTCCTACAAGCCTCTCTCTACATTTGCACTCTCCAAAGCAAAACAATATCAACAGCAATATGGCGATATGTACTTCTTGAGATTAACTTCTTTAAAGAAACCAGTTGAAGAAATTGCGAGCGCCGCTTGGGATGGGTTCCAGATTTCTGGGGAGGAAGTGCGGAAAGTAGAGAGAGTGCTGGATGTTAGACAAGGGCAATTATGCTGGGTGGCAGGTACAATTTATATGAATATGCCATTGAAACCAAATATTTTGGAAGATATAAGTAAAGATGTAGGGAATTCCCTTCCTCATTTGAGCAATTGGAGAAGAAGGGAAGTATGAAATCATGATCTTGGAGTGCTAACTATTTTCTGTGAATAGCATTGGATATCTGCACCCCCACCTCGAAAGAAATATCTCTCCAGTGACGGCGAAGACGATATAATGCTCGAGGATGAATCTGGACGACTGCGATTAATTGGAGGACAACTAAATAGAGAGCTGCTGGTGACAGGCTGTATAGTAGCGGTAATGGGGACAGAAAACGCCAATGGAGATTTCGAAGTAGTGGATATCAAAGTACCAGATTTACCACCGCAGGAACCAAGATGGGAAATATCCGGGGAGAAAGAAGAAGAGGATATAGATATAGGTACAGAAAAAGCAGGGCGCAAAAAGATCGCCCTCGTCTCCGGCCTCTCATTCTCTGGAACTAGCGCCGAAAACTCTCTCGAGAAGGCCCTTCTGACCGAATATCTCCTAGGCGAAAGTCTAGATCCCTCTTCCCAAGCCGACGTCTCTAAAATAAGTCGTCTAGTAATAGCTGGTAACAGTATTGCCTCGGATCTCGATAGCATAGCACACGACACCGTGGGCAATACACGCAAAGCACAAAAGAAATACGGCTACGATGCCAGCGCCTATAATCCCGCTCCCACCGCACATTTTGATAACTTCCTAGCTGAGCTATTGCCAAGTTTGCCCATTACATTATTACCTGGACCTAGCGATCCGGCAAATGCAAGTCTACCGCAACAGCCTATCCATCCGGCTATGTTTCCTCAGGCTAGAGCGTACTGTGGTAGTGCGCCGAGTGTTATCGGAGAAGAGAGGGAGGCTGGATGGTTCGACACAGTGACGAATCCATGGGAGGGAGAAATAGAAGGATGGAGAGTTTTGGGCACGGGTGGACAAAATGTCGATGATGTATTCAAATACGTAGAGGGTGAAGATCGCTTGAGAATGATGGAGGCTATGTGCAGATGGAGGTGTTGTGCTCCCACTGCACCAGATACTCTTTGTATGTTACACCCTAAACCCCCTTCTTTCGCTTTGCGCTAACAATCCCAAGGGTCCTACCCATTCCAAGACGCCGACCCCTTCATAATCAGCACGTGTCCACACATCTTCTTCGCCGGCAACCAACCCTCTTTCGACACAGCCAGTATCGAGGGCCCCGACGGCCAAATCGTCAGACTAATATCCATACCGAGTTTCGAAGAGACAGGCGAAATCGTACTCCTAGATGCTGAGACGCTGGAGGCGGAAGTAGTGAGGATCACGGTTGAGTAGGTAGCTATGGTATGGTATGGTATCTACCTAGATAGATAGAACATAACATATGCATGCATATGTAGAAAAGAGGGAGAGCATTTTACGAGCTGGGAATCAATTACCTACCCACATACCCTACTTACTAGATACTCACCTCGTCTCATCTTATCTTATCCACTATCAACCAAATATCTAGCCGTGGGGAGAGAGACCACGATAAATCATTTGCTAGATGAGATAAAAGCTAGATATAATAATATTCCAATCGCTCCTGAACTCTACATAGGTACTGCGAAATATGCACTCACTCTCGATTCCATAAAACAGGTAAGCAATTGGATTATCTCAAGACTCCCCCCTCTCAAAAAATTACATAGATGGGGGGGTATGTACATCCATTTCAAACCCGCATGTATATCTATATATATATATATATACACACACATCCATCCATCCCAACTCATTCTCAGAAAAGGAGGGTCATAATATCTCGCTTCTCGCGGACTACATAGATACTTGAAATGAAAATTTAAATTTTCGGAGAACCCCAGCACCACCATCGACCCATATCCCCCTAGGTACCTATCTCCAGCGATTTTCCAAAATTCAAACCCAGCAACCAATATGAAAGAAAGATCATCTAGATTACTAGATATCATACATAGCACTCAAATAGCAAGATACGGATTGTGATTTCGAGTCCTAAAATGTATATCCATATTTTATTTTATTTTTCATCTTAAAAAAGAAATAAAAGAAAAGAGGAGCCATTCATCTAATTCTACTACCTACTACCTACTACCTACTACCTGATACCTAATCCTCACTACTCACTGTTCCAACCAATACAGCCAAACAACACAGTGAGTGCATCATTCCGCTCACAGCATAATAGTAATTGTAACCACCTGGAACTAACGCTATCGAAAAAAATGCTAATGCACGCATGCCCACCCAACCCATCCTCATCCTCTTCATTTTCCCATCCGCCTGTGCATCCGCTTTTAACAATACAATGCATGCCCTTGAAATCTCCTCTAAAAATGTCATCATCAATATTAATTTCAAAATCCGTATACCGAAGCCAACTCATCCATCCATTTTCGCTGTCTACACCCTGCTCTGACGTGCTGAATCCATGATGCTTTTCCTCGCCCAGTCTCCAATCGATCAAGAGCCCAAGGCATAATCGTCAAACCCCAAAACCTCTAGCGATAATCAAGTCACACTTTGACTCAAGCGCGATCTACCCGGACCCTGCGCCTTTTTGATTGCTCTCAATTCTTCCTCAATTCTTCTTCTTTCCGTTTGTTCAGCCTACCATGAATTCATTAGCACGATCCCAGTAATCACAATAAATAATGCAAAAGCCAAAAACTCACCCTCAAAGCCCTCAGCCCCTCCGCCCTCGAATCCCTCATCATCTTCTTGAACTCATTCTTCAGCACCGTCGTGCTCGTGTTATTCATAGTCGGCGTCACGCTTCCATCACCAGGACTCCTCATCCCCAAATTCCTAACCTTCTCATCACTCAACTGACTTTCAAGGTTCTCCCTCTCATCCCTCAATTTATCAATATCCGCTTCTAACTTCTCTCTCTCCTTTTCCCATTCAATCGACGCTTTGGTCATGATTTCATACTCTTCTATCGTCTCTTCAAGCTCTTTTTTGAGTTCTTTAAGCTTCGCCTCTGCCTCCGCGCTATTCGCTGTTGGGCCCGGAGACCTGGCTGCCTGGAGCTCCGCAATCTCGCCTTGAAGCATGAAATTTTTATTATGAAGTGCATCCATTTGTTCTTGCAACGCCTTATTCTTGCTTGTCATAGCATCGATTTCCTTCTGAATGACTGGATTCGAAGCAACTTCTGCAGCACGCTGAGCTCGTGAACCGTATGCACCATCGAGCTCTGCTCTCGCAATAACAACTTCCGTTTGCAATTCTGCAACCTTCATACTGATATCTTCCACCTCCTTCTCTTTCTCTGCCAGTAACCTATCCTTTTCCCTAAGAGAATTCTCATGAGCAACTCTAGTCGTGGCAGCAGCAGCTACAGCAGTTGACAACTCCGCAATTCTAGCTTCGTGCCCACTTAACTTGCTTGTCACATCGGCACTATTAATACCGTTATCATCCTTAAGTTCCTGGAGTTCACTTTCCAATTCATCAATCTTTTTGTTGGCAGCAGTGAGCTGATCCTCGAGATTTCGATTAGTAGTTGCCAGGCCAGCAATTCGTTCCTGCGAATCACGAGCCGCGATTGCAAGTTGTTCTTGTGAATCACGATGCGCATCAGTAAGACTAGCAATTCGCTCCGAAGCTTCACGATGAGAATTGGTAAGCTCATCCTCATGTAGACGACGGGATTCGGCAAGCCGTTCTTGTAATTCTCGAAGGGCAGCGGAATCCTTAGCCTGCGCCTCGGTATCCATCTTATCTGCTTGCCTAGCTTTCATCAATTCAGTCATGACGTTACTGAGTTGTTCTTGAAGATCAGCAGCATTACGTTCTGTCCTCTCGAGAAGGCCTGCAGTTTTGTCAAGCTCTTCTTGCTTGCTTACAAGCTCGGCATCCTTCTGAGCATCGGACTTGTTATTTAGCTCTCGCTGTTGTTTGATTTGTCTCTGAAGAACCTTCTTATGCTCCTTTAATTTAGTGGCCGAAGAATACAGCCACTGCACCTTGGCAGAGAATGATTGAAGTGTAAATGGCTCATTTGGATCACCCATCTCAGAACCAGTATCAGAATCATCCTGAGGAACACGACCATTTGCTACACGATTTTGTCTCCGCTCCTGCTTCTGTTTTCGAATCTCTTCCTCTCCAGATTGTATGATGTCCCACAAACCCATGAGCACGGCTTCCATTTGATCACTATCTCCAGATTTACTCTTGTTGACCAGAGGATTGGCAACTATTTCAGCAGCTTTCGTGAGCTCCTCCTCTACTGAAGCAATAATGTCCTGGAAAAAATACAATTGCTCCCTCAAGCCAGTCTGTTGTCCGGTAATTGCTGGTGGCTCCTGTAACTCTGGGTGCGTAGGAGAAAGAAGACCCCTAACCTCGCGATTCAGCTCTTCCAAAGTATCTTCCATAGAAGCATTTAATTCATCCGCTTGTCGTTTGGAAGCAGTATACTCTAGATCAAGAGTAGCGATACCCTTCTCCAAGTAATCAAGGTGACTTTGTAAAGTTTCTCCGGGCTGGGTTGGTTTTCCTTGGGCGTTGGTTCTGGCAAGTGGTACTGGATTATGGCTTGCATCATGGTCAGGATTAGCCTTAATAATTACTTCTCTCAAAGCAGAATTGAGGTCCTCCAATTTCTGCTCAGTGGTTGTAATTAGTTGCATATGCTCTTTCGACCTTTCTGTAGACGGCGTTTCCAATGTCTGATTCATGCCAAAAGCACCGAAAGAAATATCCAAAGGATCCAATTGTCGGTACAAGCTCCTTTCATCAAATTCGTCCTCGATCACTTCAAGACTGTTCCTAGCATTATGATATGTGTACATACTTTCCGGACTTCCAGGGGGTATGCCACCTTGACGAGAAACATCTTCCCCTGCATCTCTCTTGGGGCCTTTATGCGTCATCTGAAGAATACCCGCCGTGTGCTTCAGTAATCGATGCTCCGGCTCAATCAACCTCTTTTCAAGAGACCATAACTCGGCTGCCAAGTCCTCACATTTCTTTTCACTGGCCGCACGCTCTATATCAGCCTCCCGAACCTGATCGCTATTGCTTCTATTCCTATTTCCAAATATACCACGTTTTTGTTTGTTGGCATCATTCAAATCCACACTCTTCTTCTTGTCCGGATATAATTTTGTCATAGAACGAGCCGCATCGCGATATTTCGAGTGGACCACCAAATTCTGTCGCGCGGTTTGGATTCGTTGGTTCAGAGACTGGCATTGTTTCTTCAGGTCGTCGACTTCCTCTGGAGACAGAATTTCATACTCCCTCGCATCCCATAACGCTGTCTCCACTAACAAATGTACTTGTATAGGATCGTTGATATTGAGTAACATAGAGCTTTGCGGATGCGCCGTATTTACCTATACCATGACAAAATATTAGTCTCTGATTCCCCCTCGAAAATAATTCGCACAACAACAATATGCAACTCACTGGATTGTACCGCGCTTGTGGCTCCTCAAAGCCATTCAAAATATCCGCTCTGTAACCTTCCAAAACAATCGAAGCATCAGGGGCCTGGACATCATATCTCCTTCCAGCCGCAGCGCTCTTCTCCTTCACGAGCCCATCATCATAGCCCCTCGATCTTCTATTCTCCTTCCTATCCTTATCCCTCGTCCTCTCCTGCCCATAATCATTTCCATATCCCCCCTGATAATCATCTCCCTGTTGTCCATCATACCCTCCATAACCCAAATCCTGACTCGTCCTACTCCTATGCTTCCGCGGTTCTCTCTCCCCTCTACTAGGCATCCTCCCCTCTCTTATCTTCGGACCCTCTAACAATTAAACCTCCCTTCCCAATATCTCCCCAAAATCTTCGTGGTCGCGAACTCTCCGTCTGCGAAACCCTCTGAGAAAGGTATATCGAGCTGTATCGTCCAATCTTCTTTATCGCATTATCACCTCTCGAGTTCCCGATTCCTCTCTCTCTCTCTCTCTCTCTCTCTCTCTATTCTTCACAACCAAACTTTGCGAAATGCGACAACCCAAAAGTAGTTATCTCTCCTCCAAAACCAATAATCAAAAGGGTATAAAGGGAAAGAAAAGAAAAAAATCAAAAACTAATCGTCTCTTCAAAAAAAAAAATCGTAGCTCGTTGCATACCTCAAAAAATAACAACAACGGGAGAGCAAAGGAAAGTGTCAAGATAGGGTAGGAAGCAAGAATCCAACGTCCCCTTTTCGGTTCCTGACTAAACTCAAAATGTCTTATCCACCCTGTCACTGTCCTAATGCGTTCAGCGATCAGCCAAGTATCCGGGCACTATCCTCTGTAAAGCTTAATGTTATTTAGATAATCCTTCTTCCTTGCGAAAGACCCTTGTTTCTCAATTGGAGATGAAGATCGATCCTTACTTGAGATCAGAAATTGATAATGTAAAAGTTCTCGAGAAAAAGATTCTCCCATGCAGAAGCAGGATGTTGAAGAATCATGAGTAATTTGTTGGTACTGGGTACCCCCTCGATTATGGTGTACAAAAATCAAATCTCATCCCTCACATCTACAATTATCAGGCCATGCCATGCTGTACCTACCAAGTGACCCAACCTGATCTTATAGCAAACCACTGATAGGTATGCAGGACTGATTGATCATATCATATTAGGTACCTACCTAGCATCTTCCCACTTCCCAAGTACAAAAATAGGCAATTCCAGATCGTGGCGAAGCGGTTCCAAAACGCGGTCTACCAACCAAATGATTTGTGGCTTACCTAGTACCTACTAGGTAGATACGCGATTTAGGGGTCTCGATGGTAAACCAAATCTGGCAATGGGAATCGACTTGACTTGACGTCCATGCCATTTTCCGACAAGTTGATTCAGACCCAGATGGGAGATGATCAGAAAGATTTCCGTAGTACAGACAAGTGTCTACGCCATATAGTATGGAGATCGTATTACTGTATCACTCAATCGACATGCCTAGATCTCTCTCCCCATCCTTAAAAAGGGGGAAGGAATCGCGAAGGATCGTATAATTTACATCTGACCATCCGACCATCTCCTTCCAATTCATACTCATATCTTCATCACATCCGAAGCAAGATAGGACAGGATGTAGTATTTAAGTCTTCTTGTGCAAGTAAGTACTCTGAATTCGGTCACTTGTCGAGGGAGGCCAAAGGCCTGGCTAGCCAAATGAAAACATTTTCAACCGAATTGTTGGTAGTAATACCGTTTGTTGGTACTACCTGCTTATGTCTAGTCTGACATTTCAAGACCATCGATTTCTATGTCTTGGTTTTAGGCATTTTCACCATTTCCGTTATAGCTAGTATCTACATGGTATGCGAAGTTGTCGTAAAAGGTCTGATGAGCTCCCTACAAGACTTTTCTACACGTCTATTAGACTCCAAAACGGGGTCAAGTCACACATCATCACACAAGAATACAAGATCCAATCTAATCACCCAAAACCTTTCATCGCCCGAAGACAGCCCCGCGATATCATTGTAATTATATTCATGATTTTTTTGCTCCCGAAAATAACGCTATGCTATCCCACGCAATGCTACTTTTGGCCCTTTTCTGCTGTCGTACGTTATAGGTATATCCAATCCATCCTGTTCCGTAATACTCCTAAAACGCGCATATTCCGAAAAGCGAACCATCCGAAGCCAAACCAAAATAAAGAGTAGAGTAGATAAACCCCAAACCATCGCTCAACCGCCAGCCCGTCACCTAAACAAAAACTCCCCTAAAATGATTCACAAAAGACGTCGCCCCAAGAAGCTCCCTCCAAAAAAGCATGGTATCCTGAACCGCCCAAAGAAATCACATGAAACCATGAGACCAATAAGATAAGATCCAACAAGAAACCATTCTTCCTTGACGACATCTATCTCTTGAACATATAATGTCCATACATGCCACCCACTTCTGCTCTAGCAACTGGCACTTTTCTCATTCCCCAATAATTAGCTCCCCACTTCCACTGTCTTCCTCCACAGTCCTTTTCACCATCCCCAGTCTTATCGTCTCGAACCAACCAGTATCTTCGACCTGCCTCTTTCAAGCACCAACCCGCTCGCTTCACCAGAGAACTAGTATTCATGACTTTGAAACATTCTAGACCAATCTCGAGGACTTCAAGTGGTAGAGTATCATTTCTGAGTATTGGACAACTGGAACCGAACAAAGTGCCTAGATCGAGTTGAGACTTTGAAAGATCTGAAACATCAATGTAGTGTAGCGTGTGTGGAATCCAGGAAATTTGCTCTTCAATGCTGGCATCTTGGTCTGGTACGAATAGTCGACGAATATCAGACAATACCAAGCCATGACCCAAACCGAGCTCCTCCAGATGCTTTGTGAGTGGCAGAAAGAGTGGAATGTGCGATTCATGCATCTCGCTGCCCTTGAGACTCAAAGATCGAAGAGTCTTGGGGAGGATTGGAAGTAAAGCTGTGACCTCCGAACGTTTAAACATTTCGTGGGATTTGATATCCGAGCCTAGGTTAAGGTAGACTAGCGATTGAACAGCTGGATGTGTGCTGAGGAATTCGACTACCTTATCTCCTGAGAGGTAAGAACACTTGCTAATATTCAAATGCGTAAGCTTCGCTGTCTTCGGAATGGAGAAGAGGATGTCGTCTGTGATGCGAGTATGCGCGACATCAAGGTGAGTCAATTGCGGAAGCCGTGGGATGAGTGTCTCGAAGACTGAAGATGGCAAATTTGTGCATTCGTGGAAACTCAATCTGGTGATGGGCAGAACTCCAGGAATCTCACAAGTGTTGATGACCGTAGTAAAGGAGTCACGGAAGGAAGCTGAAGAGCAAGCGCAGAAATCCAATGCTTGAATGTTTGGCAACTCGCACAGGAGTTTTTGAATGACCTTTGCATCCATGTCGTCATCGATATGCTCTTGGCTCAAAAATTCCCGTAAATTTGGAGTTAGGGACAGGCATTCGAGAAGTGTTGCAGGAATCAAGTTCAATGTCTCGGCACGCTGTCTAGCAGTGAGACCAATGCCTGTTGGGTTGAAGTGGGAGAAGTCCAATCGTCGAACGATCGTGCCTAGAGCCGGGTACTCTCTGATATGAGCCAGGAATTTGCGGAAGACTCGAGAGTGTGGGATGGTAATCTTTGTATAGAGAGAAGCTAGAGTCGCCGAATGCATCGCGTGCGATGTAAGGAGGAGAGACATCAAGTCAACATTGCGTGGTGTGATTCCGCCTGGAGGAATATCGGTAACAAGCTGATCAATGATAGCGCCTGTTGACGTTAGCACTATACCCAAAGTCATCATAGGCATACGTTGAACCTCAAGCTCCTGACAATCCACAGGATTATGATGGAGTTGTAGATAAAGCTGTTCCCAGATGTCCCCGAGGAACTAGAGTCATGTGACTACATCATCACCCGTACCCTGAGGGCCGATTCCTTGGAGTCGATTTGGGCGAGCACGCGCATTCGTATTGTAAATAGATATCCAGTAATTCGGTTGGTGGAATTTATCACAAAGGGAAGTAGCTTACCAAGTAGTTCCGCAGGTAGCATCTCTATTGGAGACTTTCCAGAAATAGCGACTCCGACTTCTTCCACAACCAGCGGTGCCTCTGGCTTCAATTCCGGCTCAAGATTGGCCTTTGGCTCATAGTCACTGTCCCATCCCCAACCCATTTTCATGTTCCGTAAATCACTGTAGCTCTTACTTGCAATCTTACCACGTACTGCAATTTGCTTCCAGCCTCGGAAGCCATCGCACGGGCAAACGAGTCCATGAAGAGTGCTGTGAGGGTTTGTGGACCACAACGTTTGCATTTCGGGCTCAACAGCTTCTGGGGGAGTTCTAGAGCCGCCGCTGCTTGTATCGTCAATGGCGATTTCGTTCTCGTTTTCGTTCTCGTTACTGTCGACTTCGTATTTCAGGTAAGAGCTAACCTTGGAATCCGTGAAAGATTGAGGAACTCCCGAAGTATTTTCTTTTACACTTGAAAAGCTGGTCCTGTCTCCACGATCAGACGTTGGAGGTGTTATTGAATGCTTGCGAGATATTAAACTAGGAGCTGATTTCATCGGCCTGGTTGGCAGTGGTACGTTTGAATTTGCCACGGCCATATTGGATGGGATGTATGCTGCACGCGACCTGGAGGTGAGGGGAATCTTTTACAAGAATATGTGATTTTGAATCCAGGTGGTTGGGATTAGATCAATGAGGGAGACAAATAGACGGTGAATAATAGACAAGCCAGCAAGTCCTATGATTCTTTCTTTTTTTCCTATTTCTTTTTTTTCTTTTCTTAATAAATATTAAAGAAAAATGTGGTTGCACTCGCACTGTACAGAGGTTGATCAAAGGAAGAAAAAAAAGTGAGAGGAAGAAAATCTCTTAGTCACGGATTGTCTATCTCGTAAGAGAATTCCCAAGCACAATTTTAATAATATGCGGGGGAAAATAGAGGGGTTCTTTATGACACACGTTGAAAGATTTTTCAAGTGTGACTACCAGTAGGTGAAAGGGATTGTTCAATCAATCAATGACAAGAAAATGGATGATGATTTTGTAAGGAATATCAAAAAAATAAATGTTGCCTTGACTTTTTTGAGTTGTGTTTTTATATGGATGGATGGTGTTGGATTGGTGTATGGTTGGTGGTGTGTTGCATATGTGCAGGTGCAGGTGCAGGTGCAGGTGCTTAAGTGCTTATTAGGTGCTTAGATGCTTAGGTGCTTAGATGCTTAGATGCTTATTAGGTGCTTAGATGCTTAGATGCTTATTAGATGCTAAGGTTACCTAGGTGCTTAGGTCGGTGCGTGCTTTGAGTGGCGTTGTTAAAGCCTTTTATCAGGCTCGTCAGGGTAGAAGAGAATGGAGATGGAGATGGAGATACGGTATCAGCGAAACGATACCGGTAGAGTAGTCTCATGTTGGTGATTGAATGGTTGGAAATTTATGCTTTGGTAAGGCGAAGATGAAGGAGGGATGATCCGTACGGTAGCTGTCTATGTCTGTGTACCTGGGTAGGCACGGTTATTGCTTTGCATTGATTTGATTGATGTGATTTGGAAGGGAAAACTTTACTTAAAAGGATGGTCTAGTCACTAGTGAGGGTAGATGGAAGAAGAAGAAGATGAAGAAGAAGAAGAAGAAGAAGAAGAAGTGGAACAATCAATGTGTTGGTTGGTGATGATTGAATTATTAATTCTTTCAATGCCAGGTATTCCTACGATATATCAAATATCGACATTATCAGATATTATCAGATAACTATCGATCCAACAAACAGTGACATGACAGCCTGAGGCACATATAGTTGAATGAATCATTCCCATCATAATATCTGTTTAGAATCCAAACCTTATGAGCAATAGATAGATCTAGGTAGAGAGTGGTGTAGAATGGATAGCATGGTATAACATCTACAGACCAATATCGTATCTATCATCTATCCCGTAGATCCGCAACAAGATCAAGGGAATGCAAATCTACTGGTAGCTAAGTTGCCGCCCAATGCCACTTCTCAATGCTCAGGTGATTCTCCAATCCATGAATCGCTTGAGTAATGCAAACAAAAAGAATCCTAAGAGGCTGGATACCTACATCATCACCACTTTATTAGGTTTGTGACTCGTGAGTATGAGGGTCTTTTTCGCCAGCTCTCGGAGGAAAATGGAGAGGGGGAGAGAGAGAGAGAGGAGACGAAACGTGTTGATAATCCTTGCTTGATATTTCATTCATTGTTCACACCTACAGGCTACCCGTAGTAACTAACTCGCAAGTGGCATGGGATATGGCATAATAATCCATGAAAGATCCCAATCTGAGACGCTAAGAATAATATTTCTTTGTCAAGGAATGCGTAACGCACCGAGCACGCAGCTTATCTTGTAATTTGTAAAGTAGTAGACCTACTAGGTAGGCAGGTATGATTATCTGCTGGTGTGCTCGTTTTGGTTCCGAATTGAAAACCATGAATGGGACATGTGATGTATTATTTTCCCAATAGTCTGGTATCCGAGCAGAAGAACCGCTCCATTCTACGAAACAAAAGCATGAAAGAGGTCTGGCAGCGGAGAAGGTGAGATGATGAGGCTTGGCAAGGATGCAACTATTACGTCTTCAGAATTCAATTCTCCCATGAAGAATTCAAAGATATCTGGTGAAGGGGTTCTTATAATGTAATGGAATGATGGTATTCGATGAGAGTAAACGACATGTATCATGTACGGAGCATCCTGTATGAAACTAGGAAGATGGCAGCAGGAGTGCAGCATAACGTATTTCCTATGTCATTTTGCGTGGGATGTGCAGACAGATTTGATTCACATTACCCATCATGAATAGAGCAGTGGAATCTTGACAACAGCTACATACCAATGATTTGGATGGATCGCTTAGAAACGCCCGAATTCGGTTACATAAGGATAATCCGACAATCAGTCAATTAGTCAAGCCATCAAACCATCAATCAAATCAAAGCAAGTCAAATCAAATGGATCAATGCCAAATCCAATGAATGATCTGGGGGTGAAAAAATTAATACACAAACCAAACTCCGGGTCTAGATTTCGTTACGAGTTCATCTACTACCTAGGCAGGTACTTACATTACAATTGATGATTACGTTGCGTCAGATTCTGTTACTTATTAGCTACCTATCTACAGAGTACCTCCATCTCCTCAGTACGGCTAGCTGCAGTACAGTGACGGAGTACAACACCCATGGATATTGGTCCTCTAACCTTTTACGAGTGGAGTCACCCCAGTTTCTTGGCCACGTTACTCGCACCACGGTATATCGAAAGAAAGGGGTCCAACCTTTGAGGTTTAGACCCGAATATACTATGGATAGAAAAGACAATCGGTGAAGATCCCATTGGCGCACGAGCAAGTCTAAACTTACTCTATAGTCGGGTGGTACAAGCACAGGGGGGAGAAGTACGGGGTAAGTCTACTTGCGGCAGGCAGCTCTTACCATGTACAGAAATCCTTACCACTTTTTCCCCCCTAATGCACTCCACATTGACCCCAAAAAAGTCGACCGCACCCAGATAACTTTCGATCCGAACTTTCCATGCGAAGCCATGTTTCAATACTTTTCTCCATCACGTGGACCAATCAATATCCTTTTCGCTAAACTACCTGGTACAGTGAGAGATCGAGTCGCCGTCCGTCAGGCGGCGCTTGCACATTTCATTCGCCTCGCCAATACCTCGATATCTGGAGCCTCACAACTTGAATCGATGAACACACTTCCATTTGCTCAAATTAAACAAGAGTAGTGGGCTTTCATTGCATCTATGGCAGTGTTTCCCATCATATACATTATAAACAAACGTCGTTTCTATGTAATAGCCCCCAGACCAAGGTTAATTCCCATATATCCATACTCCAAGGGGCCTTTATGCGCCATAACGTTACAATGAATGAGCCATCCAGGTATCAAAAACGTACTAAAAACTCCGTTGTCCTGCTATAATATGACCGGCGTTACTTATCGTCCGTTGTTGAATCGCTTGTTCTTCATTTTTTCTTTACAATCATCACAGTACCATTTTGCTATACCATGTTAGTGACTGGTTCCTCTGGGCTATCAAGTGTGGAGGAAAGAACGTACCATTGCCCCTAGGTGCAATTTTGAGGCCCACACATTCGAGATGGAACCACTCCTTCTGGCAACTACCATTATCACAGGCTACCATCTCCCCGTAACTAACACCATTGCAGTAACAGTAGGTAGGCTCATCTGCGTCTATTTCAATGTCTTCGTCGTCGCCTTGCGCACTGCTTGTCGTATCGTCAGGCTCCAGATTTTGTTGGGCAATAAGTTGAGCGGCTGCACCTGCACCTTTCTTATGACTTCTTTTGGCTGTAGATGTGGTGTCTGGAATGCTGCGCGATGATCTTGAACGAGGCGGTTCGACGAAAGAAGGCATTGCCGGCGTTGAAGGTTTACTTGCTCTGCCACTCTTTGTTGTTACTGTTGTTGATTGGATTCCCTGCATAGAATCTCCATTTGATTCTACAGTCTCCTCACGTTTCATACTCTCTCTGCTGTTCCCTACTACTATGCCACCTAAGACTTCTGGATTTTGTGGTTGAGCATCCTCAAGGAGATGCTCTCCCTTGCCATTTGTACCGGCCTCTTTCATTGTTGCCTTTACTTCTGGGACAGTTTTCCCGGTTACACTTGCTGCTGCTGCCAGGTCAGGCGTGCCAGGCGTATTTCCGTTTAGCTTGTTCGAAGCTGAAGATTGAGTTTGTCGTGTTGTATCCGCAAGTGATTGTACTGAATTCTGTCGAGCCCTTGCTGAAGCCGGTCTTCCACCATTTACAGGAGCAGGGGATGCTCGTCCCGGAGGTCTAATATCAGGAAATGTAGTTCGAATTGGGGAGGATGCTAATGAGGGCGACATTGCAGAAGTTGTCGTATTGTTCCTAATTAATCATTGGTTAGCGGAATTCTTTGCTCTCCGATTGGGAGCAAGCGACATACCTCTTCCTTGCTTGTCCATTCGGTGCCACTCTAGCTCTGGCCGGCTTTTTAGTTCCATCTGGTGCTGGAGTTGCTCTGGGACTCGCTGCCTTGCCCTTTGAAGCAGATCCATTGATACCAAAAACGCCATTCAAAGCACGTTCCGTTGATGGACCGGCATTAGCAGTTTTCTCAACCTTTCGCCTTTTCGGAGGATTCCCATTTGTACCATTTCCATTCGTTATCCCAAGTCCCACATTCGTTGGTGTCTCGGCAGTAGCAGTAGCAGCTTTCCGAGCTTTGCTATTCCCGTGTGGTCTTTTGTTCGAATCTGCTTTTCTTCCCTCGTGAGTATCGTCAAAATCTGAGTCTGCATGCTGAGTTTTGGCTCCTTTTCTTGCAAGCAATGCTTGCTTCCTAGAATCACTCCTCGCAGCGTGTTCTTCTGCCACTTGTTGGGCCGCAGCACTCGTATTATTGACGGGAGGGGCATCCCTTCTGGAATTACCAACAGGATTCACCTTAGATGTTCTGTTCTCGGGATATGCCCAATGTGTAGTACTGCCGTGTCGTGCTTCTTCGCTCACTTCGTTCTCGATGTGTGGGAAGCATTGATCCAGACGCGCGAGTTGTTTATTAAGTGCTTCGCCAGCCGTCGAGATGACATGGTTTTTCTCATCAAGAGAAACCAACATATTCTGCATATAACTAGCACATGCTTGGAATTGCCGTCTTCTAGGCATATTAGGAGCATGATAAATAGCATACGCTGGATTGACGGGAACGAACGATTCCCCTTGCATCTCCGTCAACGTGTTCGCGGGGCCGCCGTTGCCATTTGTTAACGAACCATTTAAATTGGATGAACCACGAAGCCCATTTGTAGATGCTGATCTTGAGTTGGAAGGATAATTGAGTGTTGTCGGTGGTGGGGTGTTGAGCGCAATGTCGACGAGTCTTGCAAGCTCTTCTTCTGGCCCAAATACTTTCGCATCAACTTCTTTCAGTAATGTAAAGTGTCGCACGAGTTCCTTTGGCAATGCAGATATAGCGTCTGCGAACTGGGTTATTGCAGGGAATATTTCGACTGTCTGATCCGCATTTGGTACTCCATCACCGCCGCCAATCGAACATCTTGATCCCAAAGGACGAGAGCCAGAGATAGAGGATCTAGGTGGATTATTTCGTGTTTGCCGTAGAGGCTGAGCTCTGCGGCTCGAAGAGGGGTCCGAAGGAGGTGCTTTTGTGGATTTCATCGTGTGTATCGACGTAATTTTCTATGGCCAAGATGAGGAAATCGAGGAGGAAGTTGTGCGACACGCGCAAATTGGATTCAAAGAGATTCCGAGTGTAATTTTTAACTTTCGAAGCCCATTGGGAACTGACATTAGATTCGAGCAAGTCGTCTCAGCATTTGAGATTGTTAAGACGTATGCTAACTTTGTAGAGTAGCAGAAGATCTGGGTGGGTGATCACTCCGGTCTTGCTAGGGTAAATGTGTGGGCAGAATTAATTCACCGCCCAGATTGAGCTAATTACGGTGGCCTGCAGGCTTTCAAGCTTAAACTGCCGAGCTCAAGTGAATTTATTTTTTGATATCATTGTAATGTGAATAATACGAAAAGACAATTGAATACCCTTATTAATCTGTAGAACCTCTAGATATATCCCACTACTTTCGAAAGGATATGCTCGACAATCATCTTGCTACCAACATTGAAAATGATGAATGTCATGGTAAAATAATCGCTATAAAATATCATCCCAACTCCCGAATCCCTTCTATAATGCCATTGCCCGCCCCAAAATTCCATGGATATCTAACGATTTTTGATATGTGATGCCTTGATTCCTTTACTTTGCGCCTTTTCTTCAACATGCTTCTGTTTCCATTGCCATTCTACCAAGACAGGTAGAAACTGCCACAAATCAAATTCAGGCCACAAACAGTCCAGGAAAACTATCTCTGTGTCCTCATGGCATTGCCATAACATGAAGTCGCTTAATCTATTAACTCCACTCGTTCGGATCAAGAGATCTAAAGGAGGATCCCCAGCAGTGAATAGATTTTCTTCAAGCGTGTCTATATATATTGATTCGGGATCGGGGAACACTCCAGCTTCGGGGCTGCTTATTGGTGACGGTTCAGGATTTAGGGTTGTGGAGGATGATACAGATTCGTCTGGTTCGGATATGTTTGACGGAGTAGGAGAGCTTGCTCTTAGAGCGGACTTTGAGGTAGAATCGACATTTCTTGACTTGAGCTTTTGGGTTATTCGAGTCTGCGAAAAAGGTCGCTGTTGCGTATGTGTTGGTTTTGAGTAGTTTTCTACAGTAGTCTTGATTGCGGTTGTGATTTCATCTCGAGATGTATATGGAAAGCAAATATTGAGTGCGCAACTAAATGGTATTAGTAAATTAGACTCAGCAGCGTTGACATAGCCCAACTTACTCTCCGTTGTTCTTTGTCATGTCCACAGCTCTATCGATGGCCTCCAAAACATCATCTTTGACCAAATTCCTCTGGCCAAGAACTCGAACGCTGGCTCCGTACCTGTCCAGAAGGTCTCCGTGTTGCGCCAATTGTACCAGCTTAACTTTTGCCATTTCCATGAGAGCATCTACCTCGTATTTCGAGCGTTTGAAGTTCTCTATACTGAAGGCGTAAACGGTTACCACTTTCACTCCGGACTTATAGCAGACTTCTAATATCTATAAATCGTATTAGCGGGAGCACAACAACACTTTTTGCTAGAAAACAAACCCTTGCTAGAGCCTCAAATCCCAGATTGTGCCCCTCAACTGTTTCTATCTTGTGACTTCGCGCAAATCGTCTGTTCCCATCCATCACAAATGCCACATGCTGAGGAATAGGACCTTGTCGCAATGCGCCAATGAGTAACTCTCTCAGCTTATCAATGCCCCATTCGATGGGCGGCGAGGCTAGCATCCATTTCCGGAGCTGCGAGACATGCCTCGAAGACATGCTTGATATATGAAGGGATGCAGCACAGTGGATGGAACCTAAAGCTGTATGACAAGGGATTGATGAGGATTTGAGCTAGATATTGAAGTATGGATTCAAGAGAAAAAATGCCCTTTTCTTAAATTTCGGTGGGAAGTCTGAATTCGCTATGTTGAAGTAAATGAATCTTTAAACGCTGACGTATCCTTATAGTTTGCGGGGATACTGGGTGGTTACCGGTACAATGATTAATAGTTCGTAATTCTACTCGAAGTAGCGGCGATGTTTCTTTTCCGAGTCTCGAACGAGTCCTCTTACGCTCGGTACGGGCCCTCGGGCCAATTGGGTAAAATTAATAAATAGCAATATTGCTTCCTCACGAATACCTACCTAGCTAGGTAGGTATCCCAAAATTTGGTTTCCTTCACATATATATGATAAAGGTCACCGGTATCTCCAAAACAGAATCTGATTTCGCATTATCAGGTTTTATTATCGGAACTTGGGACGGCTAAAAGCTACCTACCTAGCTAGTACCTCCTGTTCGAGATTTCACTGCATACAATGCAACGCTAGGAGGCAAATCTACACATCATGGGAATAATGGCAAAAGCTAGTTGTAGTGCTTACCAGGCCGGCTTGATTGTGTCACTAGACTTTGGGCGAGAGATATATTGTTCTTCTTCGCTAGGCGTATCGATGACTGCAACGTATGAAGCAATACTCCTTTTCATATTCCAGAGCCAACTATCAACCATATGATCACTCTGTTTCTGACACACCAAGCTATCATGCTTTAGATCTGTTACATTGCTGTTGGTGAACAGTTGGTTTCTTCTCCACTTGCATTTTCTATATCTTCTTGCCTTTCCCACAGGTACCATGCGAAAGCTTCATTCACTCACTCAATAATATCCTGTTGTCACTCTTTGAAAACTTCACACGACTTCTTTCTCAGCATGCTCGAGACTAGTTCGCTCATTCTCACGGGACTCTTGTCCATACTGTTATATGTCGTTGTGATAAGGCGAGCCAATAAATTCAAGACATTGAACCATCAGCATGGTTGCGAGCATCCTGTCACCTACCCCCACATCGATCCGTTCTTTGGACTTGACCTAAAGCTACAAGAAATTGGACAGTCTTTAAAATATCAAGGCATTCCTTTTATGTCAAATCTTCATATAAAATACGGTAAAACAATCTGGTTGAACAACTTGGGTACTTCAGACATAAGGACTATTGATTCTGAGAATCTTCAAAATGCTTGGTCTACCAACAATTCTGACTGGGGTTACCAACCTTACAGGCTTCCTGTGATGGGACCTTTCTGTGGACGTGGATTTATCACCACCGATGATGAGGAATGGCAAAAAGCTAGAGTTCTTCTTCGACCTACGTTCAGTAAAGCGAATATATCAGATTTAAGTCCGTTCATAGCGTTGACTAAGGCCTTCTTCCAAGCCATTCCACAAGATGGTCATACAACAATCGATTTACAAACTCCCCTGGCAAGTCTCGTAGGTACAAACGATGAAAACTTGTGTGGCAACGGCAAGATTCTGACTATGGCTTCAGTTCGTTGGCACTTCCATGAAGTTTATTCTAGGGGTGACTCCTAGACCCGGCGCCGATGGAAGATCGGACGAGTTGGCTGCTTTTCTGAAAGCTTTCCAAAAATCTTTCATTGGTATGGGACTTTCATTTATGCTGGGTCCCTTGCAGTTTCTCATCCCAAAGTCAATGAAATACGAGGCGTATAAGGAAGTTCAATCATATCTTGACTCGCTCATCGAAACGGAGATAAGTGCAGAAAATGAAGCTTCCGGCTCCCATTTCAATGGATCAAATCCAAGAAGCCTTCTTCAAGGTCTAATCAAAGAAACTGATGATCGCATTGAGATTCGCGACAATGCTTTACAGGGGATGATGGCTGTTCAGGACACAACTCCTGTTCTTCTCAGCAACACACTATTTCTTCTTTCACGTAACCCAAAAGTATATGATAGACTACGGTATGAAGTTCAGTCATTGGATCTAGAAGAATCTCAGCATCTGTACGATAAGTTACGCGGTTTGAGCTTTCTTCACAATGTCATTAACGAATGTAAGACAACCTAAGATTTCTTTACTACCGGCATACCATTGCGTGGCCAAACTAATCATTCGTAGCACTTCGCCTTTTTCCAATTTTCCCAGAACTTGCTCGTATCTCATTGACAGATACAACTCTACCAAAAGGGGGAGGTAAAGATGGCAACTCCCTGATCTACGTACCTAAAGGCACGAAGCTTTGGGCAAATTTCTACGGTCTACATCGTATTGAGTCCGTGTTTGGTCCTAACATTGAATCGTTCGATCCAGATAGATGGTACTCTATCAAACCTAGTCCTTGGGAATACATGCCCTTTGGAGGAGGGCCTCGTGCTTGTGTGGGCCAGAACAAGGCATTGGTAGAGGCGTCATATATGCTAGCAAAATTTGCACAGCTGTACAAGAGAATAGAAAGTCGAGATTCAAGAGATTGGGCGGGTCAGCGGAAGTTGACAGCAAGTAATGCGAATGGGTGTAAAGTTGTGTGTGTACCAGCATGACAGTATATTTTCTTTCAAATTGGGTGGATTTTGTTGAAGATTCTTCAGACGTTTCATCCTGGGGTTTGGCGCGGAGTGTTTTGATTGGAATGTAAAACTACCCTCAAAATACATTAAGATATCTTGCCGCATATTTGAGTGATAACGTTGCACTTTATTGATGCTCTAGAAATAGGAATGTTTATAAAGCTCCTAGAATGGAATTTTGGCAGGTAGTCTGGGGTGATCTGACGTTTATAATTCACGTATATAATAAGTGAACTAGAATTTGCGAGTGATTTTTTTCGACAAAGTAAACCCATCTTACAGTCTAATCTACCCACGCCTGATTTCATTAAACAAATCAAACATCACCTTGAAGATGCATCGGACCAACCAATCACTCCTCTCACTCGCTACCCTCGCTATCCTCCTTATATTGTCCCTTCAAGTCCAAGCACAAGCTCCCTCCGGCCGTCCAATGACCAGCGCCCGTACCAACGGGACGTTGTAATTTTTCCACTTTCTTCCCACCCCTTTCACACCTCATATTTCCTCCCAAATGTCTTCAACATCAAACTAATGATCAAAACAGTCACAATAGTACCAGCACACGCAGAGCACCAACAAGCACCAGAATGGTACCCACAATCACAGACTCCGGGGGATTCGCTACGGGAACCAGTTTCGTTAACGCGGGTGAAAATATGTCGCCCATTGCGATGGGGGGTCTTGTCGTATTCTTAGGAGGACTTTTGGCGTTTTGAGGGAGAGCTTGGGAGTGTGATGAGTGAGTTGAGTGTTTGAAATCTTGGGGGAGATTGGGCAATTGGGCAATTGGGAAGAAACGAGGGATGATTGAGTTGGAAGTGTTTGAAGCAGACGATTCTGAGCGTATTCAATTCTACATGGATTGAAAAAAGAGACAATTTCAATGTAGAAGATCAACAAATTTTGGGTATGGATTTGTTAATTTAGAGCAGGAAGAGCGAGAAAATTTGCCACTATTTAGGTAGATTGATATGCAATAATGTTTGGACACATCATCACTTGACAACATCCTTCGATTTCACGCAAGCACACAAGGTTTTCATGTAGCGTTGAACTTCTGTTCGTCTCAGTGCCAGCACGTAATACCTCAAGGAAGGTCGACAAGAAAATGTACAACTAGCGAAAACCCTGAATGTCTATTGGATACCTATTCTATATAATGATGCAAATAACGCCAGCGACTCCTTTCAAACCCATTTTTTTGTTCTTTTTCTCTGATTATCCAGCTCTCTACCTATCTCCGGCTTTGACTCCGTCCTGTCCGTCGACCTTCTCGTCAGTGCAGCGCCTCCAGGAAATTGATTCCCTTCTGCTCGCCTTTCACTATCTTCAATTATTTCTTCGCCTTCGCCTTCCCCTTCTCCTTCTCTTTCTTATCAGAATCGGAGCCTGTTTGGCGTTAGTAAGTGTATAAGTAGGAATCAAGTGTAGGTCTTACTGCTTGGATAACGCCCTGTGAGGTCCTTGTAAGCACCCCTTCTGGCTTCCTCCCTCCTATCAGAATTAGATTCGGAGTCGTCTCTTATCTGAACCGCTGTTTGGCATTAGTAACCGTATAAGTAGGAATCAAGTATCTATCTTACAAGGTTTTGAAGAGCTGGCCTGAGAAGTTTTTGTAGAGCTGCCCGTCGTTTTTGGATGGCCTGCCACTAAATCGGCGGATCTACGTGAATGACTACCTTGTTTAAAGGTGATAGGTAAACCTTCCTTGGGGAAAGTGCCTTTGCCTTTGCCGTTGTTGTTGTTGGTGGAAGACATTTTTAGAATTGAATATTTCGATATTTCAGTATTCCAGTATTCGATGTTCTGTGCGAGTTTGGTAGAAGAAGATCAATAGAGTGATGGGGATGATGAAGATGTAAGTGAAGTTGATGAGATTGAGATTACAAGCTATGCACTCACCAAGCCATATTTATATGCAATTGAGCCAGACTCGTCGCTCGCATTGTTGGTATATCGTGAGCCATATTACCGAGTAGACATAGTAGAGGCAGGCCAGTGACACCTCGACCCAAATCCCACAGCAGGATTTTTCGAAGCCATACCAAAAGCGGATCCAATTTGGCAATATCGAGGTTGTAATGATATTAAGTCGGGGCTCATAAATTCAGGCTGACAGCAAAAAGCAATTGTGAATAATGTGAGGGGTCAACGGAAGACAGCCAAGTCGAATAGTCAACATGTCGAAGCTTCACAACTGAAATCTTAAACATTCGCCCAAGACATCTCAGTACAATAACTCAGAAAGAATCGGTAAAGAAGCTCAAATCTACGGGCGTATGATATTCTCAACTCAGTATCAACATACTGAGAATGGACAATTACCCAACATCTGGCATAACAGAGAAACTGCAGGTAACGCCCATAGTGAGCGAACCACGCTGACGCCCATGACCTCCCCGTACCGTACCATACATCAATACATTATTTTAAACAGGCAAACAGAGATGGTCGGCCGTCGGCTACTCGACCAGGCGCCATAGAAGCTCGTAAACTCCCGGCCTCAACCCAATTTAGGCAGGCACGCGCGAACAAGCTGGTGAAGCTCGGCTCCAGAAATATGTTTGGAAGCCAGACAGTCAATGTAAAAGGCTTTGTTGAATGTAGGCCACACTTGCAAACCCCAAAACAGCATATTGAAATGTGCAAAATATACCATCTGAATGTCAGTTGCGCAAAAGATCCCTTTTCTATGAGGTTTCATGTTTGTGGATTTCACCGCACCATTCGAATTATTGCCGTCTTTCGATTCGAACATCCCATACATTGCTTTACGAAGGAATCTTTCATAACTTGAGCCACCAGGTCCCCACGCCCAATTGGTAGGTAGCCTGATTTAAACATACATATCTTCAATATCTTACACTTGATGTAGGTGGGAATCCAGGGGCACAGCCGCCATAGTAGCATTAGCTCCATCAATTTGCCGCGATACGATCATACAAATCATCATTGCCCTCATCATCCTTAGCTTCCTAAACAGCTGCCTTAATATTGCCCCGCTTTCTCATTGTTGGCTATATTCCTTGGTATTCCAACCACCAACACCCTTATTCTAATGACTCAAAGTACTTCGTCTCTTCGACTTCCTCCTCTGCAGCGTCGCCCTCCCCTTCCTCGTCCTAATTCTACTCAAAAATCCATGTCTCCTCTTCCTAACAAAGTGACTCGGACTGAACGTGTTTCTTGGCCCACAGCGTAATTGTGTTGTACTCAAAGCGGGATGTGCTGAGATCTTAGGAAGGAGATCTAGAGGTGCTGCTTCTGAAGGAATAACTACAGACGTTGAAGGTTTGAATGCGGAGGGGGATAACGTAGGTCGGAGGGGCGTGATTGAAGTAAATGTTCTACAAAGTTGTTAGTGTAAGACACGGCTGTGTGAATTGACAAATATCTACCTCTTCGCAACGATAGCATTGGATTGTGAAAGCGCCCTTGTTATAATTGGAGTAGCCCTAAGACCATAAGAGCAGCGTAGACACAACATTTTGCTACAATTTGTGAATATCTTAACCCGGACCAGAATTCGAGGTTATCCCCATGCACTATCAAAATCAAAAAAACCACGCTAGCGGACATTTTTCCGCCTCAGTCGCAAAAAATCTCGGGGCTTCCATCAAACTTCTTGTTTGCATACTTCGAAAATCGATTTCTCTGGCATTTATCGTACATTTTTTTCATCTTTACAACTCCGACCATATCTAATTATATTCAAGACTCAATCAACATGTCTGCGTCGGCCTTTCCACCCCACAAGTCAATCCCTTCGATCCCTGTCAACCAAACAATGGCTCTCAAATACCTTCAAGATTATCTCTCACTCACATCCAGCACACCATACCTTCTCCCAAACGCCAAACTCGAGCCTACGGGTCCTACTATCGGGAGCAGTCACTCCAGCGTTACGATCCACAATCTTCAACGTGTTGAAGCTGGTCTGCGCGGAGAATGGCTTGCGCCAACATTAGAAATGGAGGATGAAAACCCAGTTGAGATTGCGCAGGGTTTGGAAGATGCAAGCGAGGGCGACAAGATGGATGTAGATGGGTGGCAGGATAAGGAAGAATTTGAGAGGGAGCAGAGTATCGAGGAGGGAGATGTTGGAGCTAGGGTCCAAAAGGTGAATAACGCGGAAGTTGATAGTGATCTTGAGATTGAGCCAAGTGCAAAGGCAATTCCAGGATTGAGTCAACCCAAAGCATGGATCAGGAAGGAAAAAGAAACACGAAAGGCCGAAAAGAAGGCAAGACACAAGGCAGAGCTGAAGGCGAAGGAAGCGAAGAAGCAATCCGCAGCATAATGAGCACGACGAACTACAAGTCACGAATTTTCGATGCGTTTTAGCGAGGTTAACGGAAATCTTTTTATTCAGTCTATACCGTACATCTATTCAGAGGTTTCCTCGTAATATAGAATGCTGTACATCTACAATTCTCTGCCACTAGCCTGTGCGGTCTTCTCATCCTTTGCAGCCGCTGGTGCAACTGGACCGCTCGACTTCCATCCCAAAGCACCTAATCTCTCCGACAATATTGGATGGGAGAAATGGTAGCTTGCATACATCCAGTCCGCATCCATAGTACTCAAGTTCTGGATCTGCAATTTTATCAACGAACGAGCTAGCTCAGCCTGGTATCCAAGTCCTTGTGCGAAGTCATCTGCTTCAAACTCGTACTTTCTGCTGAGGATATTCATCAACAGCTTGATGACTGTGTCCATAGGGGCAAGTGCATCAGAGAACAAGATGAACCCTATTATGATTGGGAACTCGTTATGGAAACCAAATGATTGGTACAAAGAGTGGTTGTTAATGAAGACGGAGAACAGGGAGAAGATGTAGAAAAAATGGGCCTGTAAATAATTAATGAAAATCCCGTAATAACCAACAGAAATCAGCTTACCTGAGAGATTCCAAAGAGCTTTGTAGTGTGTCCCCGGCTCCAGTGACCAAGTTCATGGGCAAGTACAGCTACAATCTCTTGTGTATCGCTCTTCTCGATCAGAGTATCATAAATGACGATATGCTTCTTCCATGGTAGACCGAAGAAATAAGCATTACTATGAGCACTGCGCTTGCTGCCGTCGATAACATGCAATTCGTGAAGAGGGAAGTTCAAGCGTTTGGCCAAAGCCTCGACGCCATCTTTCAATTCTCCAGGTTCGAGGGGCGAGAGCTTGTTGAACAAGGGCAAGATCGTGATCGGGTAGACTGTAATCATGAAAACCTGGAGTCCAGCACCAAACAACCACAAGTAGTAGAAGAATTGATGACCAGTTTTTTGTATGATCGTGAGAAAGCCAGCGAGGATCGGTGGAGTCAATGTAAATGCCAACATCTGTCCCTTTAACATGTCCGTAACGAAGAGTTTAGGCGTCTGCTTATTGAAACCAAACTTCTCCTCCAACACAAAGGTCTGGTAGATTGAAGTTGGGAGAGAAATAAACTGTTGAATTACAATAAAAGTAAGGACGAAAACGATTGAGTGAGAAATCTCGCCGGTGAACCGAGCGGGTGCAAGTCGTAGAAGCCAGGATCCAGTGAAGTCCCAAAGTTTGGGAAGAATGTCGAAATAGATGAATGCCGTGTTTTGAATTTGTCCATAGAGTCCTGCAACGAAACCGAATTGTGCTTTTGCGCGTCCATATGCCTTTTTGGAAGTCAGCGAGTGGTAGTGGGGAGACGGTAAGGCTGAAAATAACATACCTGGCTTTTGTCGAAAACTTCTTGCGAGACTTCATTGGAGAGAACCTTGGGTGGACGTGTTTGCTTTAAGACTTGATATTGACGGAGAGAGAGAAACCCTTCGAATAGGTATTGTGCGAGAGAGAAGCCAACG
Source organism: Botrytis byssoidea (assembly GCF_014898295.1). Lineage (NCBI taxonomy): Eukaryota > Fungi > Ascomycota > Leotiomycetes > Helotiales > Sclerotiniaceae > Botrytis > Botrytis byssoidea. The sequence goes on from NW_024065843.1 coordinate 909,807, forward strand.
ATGAGCTTCTTCCATGGGAATAGTGGCCTATCGAGGGAACGCGCAAGGCGCTGGAATGACATAGTTAGTATTTTTGATCAAGATACTTTCAACTGAAAAACAATTTGGGAGAGTTCTACCTGAAGGAAATCCATGTTTAAACCAATATTGAATTGAATAGAATACGTGTCCAATATGGAAATGGATTGTAAGTTGATACCTCTAAGTGAAAATAAAAGAGTGGTCTTGTTGTTAAGAAGCTAGAATTGAAGGATTACTACCAACGCCTTCTAAGGCTCCCATCTCACACCTGACCTGCTGTTTGTTTTTGACAACGTTTCATTCGAAACGACCTACCTACTCTAAACATCTTACCAAGTCTTTTATCAATACATTCAATTCACTCAATGAATTTTTTCAAATATCAGAAGTCTGATTAATCATGGTTATGTGATGCTTTGAAATATTCCAGAAATTCTCGCCGTTATACAGCATTTATTCAACATCTTCATTGATCCGCAAATATGCTCTATTAGCAATCAATCTATACTTTCAAACACCTGCATGGAGAGCTCCAATGCAATTTCAGGTCATGTTTTTATTACACCGACCAAATACTCTTCAAGATATGATCTCATTCTTTCCCGTCATTACCCGAGGGAGACGTTCTCGAGCATAGTCATGAGAGCGTTTGGATGAAGTACACAACGTGCCATGCAAAGAACCAGAGTAAGGGGCCGATATATTCTCTTCTGTGTTCAATAGCCTTACTTTGAGTCGGAAAATAATTGACCGCTAAGCACCGATGTCAGGAACAATCATGAACTCGTGCTTCAAGGCAGCGGCAAAGGAGAAGATTTAGAAGCCGATGGATGGCAGCCACCCAAGTGTGTATTTGTGAGTCACGGCTTTTCCATTGGTCAATCTTCGCGGACATGCAGAAAACTATGTAATTGTACTACATAGTATGCATAATGTCTAAGCATTCGTGGTGTATTGAACGTTCCATTGCCATAGGATGGCAGTCGGATTATTTGAAGCTTTTGACAATTCCGTGGAAGCACAGGGAGAAAGACATATAAAAGGGTAGCGGGTCACTCAAATATGTGAATTTAGAGATCATGATAATCTTCCATAAGAACATCAAAAGCATAATACACATACTTATCAGAAGTCAAGAAAGGTTCACTTCGGCTCAAAAACTACTTGGCTAGTCAATCAGAGTCATTCAGATATCATCATGCCTCACGCAATTGAAACAAAAACCAATGGAGACCCACCCTACTTTGAGATGACGTTGAGAGAATCCCTCATTGCACGGCACTCAAGCCGTGCTTTTCTTCCGACTCCAGTCCCAAAATCCATCTTACAATCCACTCTCGACCTCGCTCGCTTCGCCCCCTCAAATTCAAACATCCAACCCCATCTCGTTTTCGTTCTCACGAGCGAATCGCTGGAGAATCTCAGAACTAAGTTATACACTGCTGCATCGGAATCCACTCCCAATATCCCACCACTTCCTGTCGGATATACCCACTACCGCTCTGAAGTTGGCCGCCAACTCTATGGCGAAGGGATGGGTATTCCACGATCCGACTCTAAAGCTCGCAATGCAGCTGTCCTCCGCAATTATCGATTCTTTGATGCACCAGTAGGGGCGATAGTATGTATCGATAAAACCCTGACGAATGCAGATAGAGTCAGTGTTGGTATGTGGTTACAGAGTTGGTTATTGGCGCTTACGGAGAGAGGAGTGGGCTCTTGTGTGCAGATTTGTCAGACAGGATATCCAGAGTTGGTGAGGAGGGAATGCGGGATTACTGATAATCTAGAGATCTTGGTAGCGGTATCGATCGGATACGAAGATCCGGATTTCAGGGCCAACGGGCTGAGGCCAACGAGGGATGAATCTACCAAACACGTTACCTTTATGGAATAGAACTTCAGAAGGAATCGGTCCTGGGTCATGTTTAGTGTTGAAGGAGTTTTAGTTGAGTATTGTCCGGGAAACGTTCACTTTTTGCACGACTATAGATTTTGAACTAGACTATAGTAATATTCATATCATCTATAAATGCCCCCAAATTCTTGTACTTATCGAGTACTGCGACAATGACCATATACTCTGCTTATCACAAGTAACCTTGAAATGTCTTCTCTATCTTTGACAGAACTCAGACGGCAGAAACAACATTTGCTATACTCTATTTTCTAAATTCACCATCCAAACTTCGACAGATGCTTGTCTACCTATCTAGGCAGTTCTTTCCCCCCTCAATCAAGTCTACCCCCAACATCTCGTAATGTCATCCAAGTTTACCATTCACCTTTATATCCACTTTGGTACCAACACATGATGCCCCTTAAGAGACATTCTTCTCTCCTCAAAACTGCTCTGACTTACAGTGATTAGCCTCCCAATAATCACAGCAAATATTAATTACTTTTACAAGAGTTCAAGTCTTCCCATCTGAAAATCCTGATCTACAGTCACACATGAATGGGCCTATTTACAAGAATCAACTATATCTTAGAAACAGATCGGTTTCTATATAAAATGGCATCAAGCAGCAATAACTTCATGGAAAGAGTATGTAGATCGATCCTCCATAATGCAGGGTAATCTCATCATTTACTAACCCTGCATCCCTAGCGCCCCAGATCATCTTCCAAGCAAACTCGCTCCAAAGATCTAATTCTAACCTCCCCCTTCGACGCTATCCCTAATCGCATCACTCCTAGCGCACTCCTCGCCATGCCCTTCATCTCCATTCTCATCGGTGTCCCCTCCCGTCACCCCACAAAACCTATCTACGCTATCTATTCCTCCAACATCGCCTCTCTCCAATACGTACACGGGGACGGTACTCTCGTCGAACCCCTCTACATCTGTCCGCTCCTCTCCTTCAATGACGGCGATAAGCTCTGTTCTCGTCAACGTCTCAACATAATCGAATGTATGAATCGCTCTGCACGCTATTATCAAATGATCCACTCCCCCTCCTGGAACAAAGACGGACCCGACGAAAAAACCTTCCGCGGTCCCTTCACCCACGAGAAAACCGTCAAAGAAGCCCTAACATACATATCCGATCTTCGATTCGGACCCGACAACATAGCAGCTCTGAGAACACTTCCTCTCGATCGACATCTCGTTTCCAATCTTCCGGATCCAAGCTCCCCCTGCGTTTCCCTCACCGCACCTCCGACTTGGGATTTTAGTATTCATCACACCGATTTTGCTGATCCATATCTCGATGCAATTCACGAAACGAAATTGTTAGATTATTTCCAGACATTTATCCAACGCTTCCGAAACCATGTTTCCTATCCGATGTTCAAAAAGGCGGCGTATGTTCTCGCGGGCATGGAACAAGTAGGTGCGATTTACTGGCAGAGCGGTCGTGAAGCGCTCAAAACACAGGGGGGATGGACGGTCGATGATTTTCTGGCGAGGTTTGCAAAGTATGAACAATTTACCGAGGAGTGGAAGTTTTTGTACGCGCCGAATCCGGTGACGTGGTTGGAAGCAGAGATGGTGGATGAGGCGAGGAGGGAGAGAATGGGTGGGAGGAGGAGAAAGGCGCCGTGGATGGGGTTGGTGGAGGGAGTGGAGGTGGGGGAAGTGGTGAGTTGGCAAGCGCTGGGTGAGTTTTATTGGGATGATGGAGAAGAGGGGACGGGATATCCGCGAGTGTTTCCGCGTGGAGATGATCAGTTTGAGGATGGTGGTGATCATGAAATTGTGATAAAGAATGAGGGTTCAGGAGAGACCGAGGCGCGAAGTGGTACTTCGTATGAGCAGAAGTGTTTTGGTGAGTTGACTAAGAAAGGGCATGGAAAGAACGGTAAGAGAAGTCGGGAGGTATACGACGACAGTCCGGCGATGAAAAGAGCAAAGTCCGCTGTGCTAAATATGATTTCAGGTTCTTAATAATTATTTTGAATTTTGCAGGATACTTGATCGTTGATTTGGCGGGTATCAGATCATTGATCATGAGAGAAGCAGATGAAGCTTCGATGAAGCTTTTACTCTACCATTTGAGATCGAGGTGTCAAGTTATTCAATGATTTAGTTTCCCGGTAGCCATAATGAATTATCATCATTGATGTTACTCTGCTAGTGGTATACAAACGACCTCTTCAAGATCGCCTACCTCTACCTCCATAGGTACTCTAAGCGATTCATTGACCTGTACATAGGTATTCGGGATTGACATTATCCATTGGGATCTTGATTTGACCAATCCTTGGTGTGTAAATGATCCAGATTAAATCGCATGTCATCTCACAGCATCTCTATGAAGATCCCTTAAGCTGCGATGTACAATATCTTATACTATTACAATCTCATCCAATGTCCTCAGAACATATATATCTCTCTTCAAATGGTAACTATAGAATTATATTCCCGGGATCCATATTATAAACCAAACAATAGTGACCCCTTCCATGCCATTTCACCCAGCCCGTAGCTACTCTTGCTGTAATGATACACTGGATATTGAACAAATGTATGATACAAGACTAAAAGTCCCACGAATAGCACACACAACTAAGGAAGTGCTATTGCAATCAAAGTAGTAAAATGCCAATGATATATGAGAACATGATCGAAAGGGAAGGGAAGTACAAGTAGCAAGTAGTCGTGATTCAATTTCAACATGAATATACAAAGATATTTCGTGGTCACCGATTGTGATTATCATTGAGATTCGAAGAATAAAAAAGATGAAAGATTCGAAGGACTGCTGTAATTATTATTCATTCCCTCAGTATAATAAGACAAAAATTCCCATTCCTATATACTCAACCCTCTCTTTTCCTTTCATTTCTTACTCAATAGAAAGGAAAAGAAGCGCAACGATTCCCAAAAGGAAGCCCATGTCAAATAAAAAAGATGCATGGGACTGAGCAATTGAAAACAATAATAGAATATTCAACTCGAAAAAAAGATTTCTTCCCTGCTGTAAAAAAGCAAAAATTCTTGTGGATTGGTGGGGATACAACTTTCCAATCAACACAGCAACACAGAATGCCCAGAAACAACCTTTCGGGGGCGAGGAGAGGAGAGCACTACGAATATCACTCGTGAGATTCACTTGAATACTCAAATGCCTACTGCAATCTATATCTCGAGTTTCAAGAATCATAAATCTCCCAATAAACAAACATGAAACTCAACTCCTACCAATTCTTTCGAGCGCGTTCCAAATACCAAATAAAAAATTCCAATTCCAACAATTGGTGATGTTCGATATAAGCCCTCCCTCTCTAGGATTAATTACCTGCAACCCAACTCACCACACCCCTAACCCACCCCCCGTCATCTGACAGGCTCCACCGGTACAATCCCTAACGATACTTTTGAAAGAAGAAAAAAGAAAGTTATCTGACAATGCGTCACGACGAGAATGGCAAAGGCAGTCAGCATTTAGAGGGAGAGAAACTCGCAAGATTATCTACTTGAGGAAGGCACCCACTTATGCGTATGATGCTGCGTGTGCCTGCAGATGCAGATGCCAATGCAGATGGAGATGCAGATGTAGAGATGAAAAAATAAAAAATGATAGCGATCTGACGGCCAGATTTCTTTTCCGGCCCCCCACGAATGTACCGCGAACGAGTTGCAAGAGTTGGTCCAGATGGTCGGAAATTTCAAAGACGACCCCAGTGGTTTGTTAGAATTGGCTTTGCCGTAAGCTTGTAGTGCAATACGCGGGGTTAATGCGCAGGCTTTTTTTCATGGCGATATGTGGTCATTATCACATAAATGGATCGAAACCCTGGTCGGAAGATGGATGATCTTGCGTCTTCTATTCTCATGTCACCGTTAAATGTACATTTCAGCCGTAGTAGACGAGGAACTTTTTGATTCATACATTTACGACTTCACACATTTGTCGGGACGTTAATCCCTAATTGAATTCTTCAATATTCATCATTAATGATAGACCGAATTGATTATCAAGCAGCTATGCATAGTTACGTATCAGAACTATGTTCTACTCGACGTTAGAAGTTTGATATCCAATCATCGTTCTAGTCTTCCTCTGATATGTCGTAAATTATTCTATGCAAATCACCACCACAACCAATTAAATTCCCAGCAGACCCCCCGAGATACAATGTTCCAGCCCATTTATTCGCGATACAGCAATACTTGAAATAATAAAGAAGCCACGGTGACGGTGGCTTTTCTCGGCTCACAAGGTAACATCCAGCTTTGCAGGGGTTTCGGAGAAACACGACGATGTTTTACTTTTTCAAACGGATTACACGGGTTACACGACTTGCGACAGCTTGGAATATGTACCGATGCTACCGATATTATAGGCATGTACCGTAACACCAAGACAATCTTGGCCGTGGTACCGGAGCCATATGTATTTTCTTTTCAAAGCAAATTTGGGATTGTTTAAATTTTCAAGATCCAATGAGTAGCTCCATATTGGATTACTGTGTGAGACTTCTCTGCCGAAGAGTGAATGTGATAAATTCAAAGAGACTCACCATCCAAGAGCCTTTCGAGACAGTTCGACATCTTGGAGTTACAATAGTCCAGCAAGTCGCAGCGTGGAACACCATGTAAGGGACAGGCAGCGGCTTGGTATAGCACTAACCATACTCCTACCATCTTCGTAAAGGAATACGCAAATGTGCAAGAAAAATACTGATCAGGGTGAAAAAGATAGTAACATGAGGATCAAGTAGTCCAACCACGGGAAAAAAGCATCAAGCTTTCGGAAAACTTTCGGAAAACTTTTGCTGGTAGTCTCTATAGCTCGTCGCTCGGTGACCTGGTGATAGCAGCTCCTAGCTACGTGGGTGAATTTCGTCCATTACTAACAGTATACATAAACTCTTGAAGTAGATTCCAAATAATATAGCGGATTTATGCTCGGAGTTTCGGTCTCCGAGACTTGTCAATAAGCCTCACGGAGTTATTGTGACTAGTTCTTTTTGCAGGTAAACTCCGGTGACAAGATACTTGGCCGGCAAATTGGTATGGTGTCAACGAGAGGAAATTCTTAGCGAGACATGATGATTTGAATGCCATGTGGATTGCAAACTCTGAAGGCAAAAACTCCGCACATACCGGAGATCCATAGAGAAATAACAACTGAAGATAGCTATCGATATGAAATTGCCGTGAACATATCCATCTCCCACACAGGAAACATCTCCGCGAAAAGGCACTCGAGCACTCACTCGAATGACCTCGTGGCCCATACAGTCTGTGTGTTTAAGGGTCCACTGTGGAAATCTCTGCCAAAAATTGCAAATCGGCCGAAAACTGTCTACGGATTTCTCACATAGTTCTCACAACGTATCGCCGGCTATAGGTGGAGTAGACCCGTCCCTTTAATTTGATATCTTTACAGACCTTGAATTCAAGACTTGATTTAAGGTATTCTGGTCACGGTTCAGCTTGTACCTTGGGCTTCGCCGCGCGCACAGAAGAAAATGGATACCCCAATGGCGAAAAAATGATGTGAACAACGAATGACAAAACTTGAAGTGCAAACATCGTATTGAGAGCAATGTCCGTACCGGGGTAGGTATCGAAGCAAGTATCAGGTCCTGGTATCTTTCTCCTCACTTCGCACAATGCCTCGGGAAGATGTGGCATTCAGTGGCTGGCTGTCGCACAAGATACACGACTCCCTGTACGAAGTCACTGATCCAATGGTTGAATCGCTATCTCCCAATCGGAAAGACAGAAGGAAGTGAGCCGTCTAGTTCCGCTATTCTAGACTCGTATCAAAGAAGGATATGGACTAGTATGTTCTATGGGTTTGCTTCATGGCATCGATTGACAGAAAACAGAAGTTTCGTCAACCGAAAAGAGTTTCGATGATGCCGATAAACTCTTGTGACTTACCTGTTTGTTGATACAATGATGTCGTTTTGACCAGTGAAGATTTGAGTTTCATGCTTCGTCGATAGTGCATGATTCTAGAAGTTACTTACTGTCGCTACTGTACGTACAGTACGGAGTGCATGCACATCTGTAGCTTGGAACTTGGAAAGCTATATGCCAGTGGGATATAATGTCCATCACTTAGAGCCTGCATATTTCGGGATCGCTCTAACCCAGTGACTGGAATGCGGCACGAATCGTAAGATTAACAGTAAAGTTACTTCTGAGAGTAAACAATCCGAGATCTTCCAGACAGTGCGTATACAGACTAGAGGCGAAAGTCTGACTACGTCCACTCTGGTTGAGAGTGAAAAATACCCACCTAGCAAGGAATTGGTATGGTGTGGATTGAATAACAGTTGATGCTGGTAAGGTATAGACGAGCCTGGAAAGATCATGGTTTTCTTAAGGATTAGGTATTGATCAGCGACAGGGATCGATATGGTGATCTTCTAGGGTTTACCGGGTAATGCCACACTAATGGAAACCTAGTAACAGTAGTGGATCGTGATCTCGGAGTGGGTATAAACAAGAATTGAATAGCTAGAGGTGTTTGTTGAAACTTTGGTGGTCATCACCATCGTCATTGGCACTGAGTAGCGAGAAGCTTGAAATGTTACACTGGAGTTAGATGAGAGTAAGATGAGGATTGGCGGACTTCATGATCGTGAGAAGAGATCTGGAACGACAGCCAGGAACGACCTCGTGTAGCGTTAAATTGAGTGTGGCAATCTTTCCATCTAATTGATACCAGTGCCGGATTGGTGATAGCCTGCAGTTTAGAAGGTGCTATGGAAAGAAGGCTGAAAGCAAACGGGGCAGTTTCCATCCGGCAAAGCCTCGGGCCACGAGGATAGCTGGCAATCAATGATCTAATGTCAGGTGTGTACTAATCATGTCTGTGTACAGATTGCGGAGTGCCAATCGTAGAATTTAAGGAAAGTTTAATTGCTTTTTACGGTTATGGTAACCTTACCTGGGGGATTGCCTCTTGGCTTTCGGAATATTTTACTTTATGCAGTATCGTTGTAAACCGGGAATAGTGGTTGGGTGGAAGCGGATTCGTACACCCGAGGATTTATACAAACTATTAGCGCTAATGACTCAATGATTTGCGTGGAAATTATATGATAAAACATAGGGCGTTGGTGAGTGTAATGTGGCTGTCACCAATACACACAAGGTAACTCAGGTGAGAAGGTGGAGGGGAAATTAGGCCTTGATGTTCGAGTCATTGACAGGACGGAATAAAAGTCTTTTTCAGCCTGCTCTAAATCCGATGTATGTCTAGTGAGGCACAATAGTAGCTTCAGGATATCTGTCCGACCCCTCCCGAGAAAAGCTTACCAGTATACGCGGAAAGCTTAAGAGCCAATGCTGTGTTGATAACTTGACAGAGGTGGCGGAGTACAAGCAAGTTAGCTTGCAAACGACTGAGAAACTGTCACAACTGAACCAATCAAACTCTGACAATCGGACCTTGAAGCGAAGAAACTTCACAGATGCTTTCAGAGCTCAAGATTGAACATGGATAGCTGGTAGAGGAGAGCATCGCATGAAATGCGCTTTCCACGTATCATGGTGGCGGAAGTTGGCCCTGGCTGGATCGCGGGGTGAGGATCATTGTTAAGGATTGATATTAACTTTTCCACGAACTTTCCCAGTTACTCGGGACAGGCCATGTAGCTCCTGTGGGGTTCGCATCTAAACAAGCAAATAATAAGCAGGATAGAATATAGGATACCTTGAGTGATTGTTATTGGAGTTTGACGATTTATATCAACTCCATGTTTCAAGGTATATTTCACTGTCCAACAATCTAACGATGTTTTCCCGTCGACGTTGGGATGTCTCCATGACCGCCACGCTTTCGGATCTTCGGAGGATATCTATGTATGATCGACGCAATGTAATATGTAATGCAATGCAGGGCAGTTGTTACAGGGTCTTCAAACTGCTATTGATAGACGTGGTTGCTGCAGTTCACGCCGTAAAGGGGAAGAAAAAAACGTGCGTACAGGTTCATCACAAATACAGCGTTGCGGAGACACCAGGGGCTTGGGAATCGAGGCGCGCCTGGATTCTGAAGTGGCTGATGATCGTATTTCGCAATTGAAGCCGATGATTATGCAGATATCTGGTATAGTCAGCGTGGTCAAAGACCTAAATTAGTGAGAGTATTGCTATTTTAGGCTTGTAATGTGTGAAAAGGTACATGTAGTGGAAATTAAAGGGACATGAAGGACGGCTCACTTCATCGTATGTCAGTGCAGTGGCACTAATATTGAGTCACTCACACTCTCCAGGACCTCTGTGAACTGTACATCCAGATGTTTGTAGAGTCTACAAGATCTTAAACGTCTGTGTGTTCAATGTAGGTTGCAGTCTTTTTGCAGTTAGACGATTGTGACAAAATGAATACCCAAGTGTGGTAGTCAGACTAGTCACAATCAAGGCAGAAGAGGCGATATCATGTTTAGAAGTGTGATTATACTGGGTCGGGTTTATGATTAGTTTAAGAAGCTAGAACCTTTTCTCAGTTGTGATCCATGATTGACAACAAAGATGGTTAGAGATGGAAAAGATATCGGAAGTGGATTCATAACGACCCGTATTATAAGCTGCTCATGTGAAGTGACAAAGCGCGTGTGTGTAGAAAATTGAAGAGAAAAACGGAAGCTTGAATTGCATTCTCTGTGACGTCTTAAGTGCATGAATTGTGTAAGATATTGGAAGACAATAATGGAGGATTACTGCAATCTGCCTGCATATGTATGAAGACTCAAATCTTGGCACAGACGATGTACAAGAATTGGAGAGATGCAAGGTACAGTTCACAGAGTTGACAAGTAAAGGCGATCATGTACGCTTGGACTTGCCTGTTGAAAAGACATGGCGATAACCAAAAGTGGATATCTTTATGAGACATTTGTGATATCGAAAAGATACTTCTAACAGATAATCATGTGATGAATATAATCACGTTGTGAGCGTCCAAGCACTTGCTTCCCGTTGTAGAAAGGGCTGATCAGCCAGCCATAGCCACCCAGGTAATCGTTGATCTTGATATGCAATTCAAGTTACGAGATTGTGAATCCACTTATATGAAATTGGAGGCATTGACAAGCGATCTGATAAAATGAACTTTGTTCATAATTCACCCCTTTTGCATGCGGGGTTACTTGCAGTTGCATCAGCACAATATGCGAGTGACAGGATGTCTCACTACCAGGTCTGTTGCAACGAGACAAATGGATAAAAGGAGAAGCGCATTAAGCGGAAAACGATTTATTCTTGACCCGTGCCGGGCCGTGTTGTACAAGATTCGCTACCGAGGGTTGGTTCTCAGGTACGGGAAGGATGCATGTGCTCCAATCCGTGTAATTGCGGCGTCAATGCATTAGGATGTGTACAGCATCAGACTTTTCGCCTGAAGAGACCTTGGGCGACCAACTAGAGAAGCTACAATCAGGCATCATTGAAAAATGCTCAATGGGAAATTGACTAGTGACAGGCATAATTCAGCGGTGTGAGACGCGATATCGAAATGCAGTAATTGGAGACACTATACTGTAACTCAAAGACGTTCCAAAAGCACTGCAGACTTGTGAAGGTGGGATGAAAGATGCAGAGATAAAACAGGGTTCGGGGATGGGATTAGATGTTGGTCGGCTAAATGCTCAGTCTAAGGGAGAGGAAGGGTTTGAAAGGGTTGAAAACCTGAAAGTGGATACAAAAGCTACAGTATTCGAGTTGAAGATTTTACAGCTATTAATGCTGATGATTACGCACCCCGCCAGTTTGTCTGGTTCCTATAATGAATCTATCTAATTGGCGAAAGAGCAAACGCATATGGGGAATTGGTGTATTGGCGATGCGAAAACGAAGGAATACTACAGCTGTTTGATAATGAAGCAAAAGCAAACATTATTTGATACTTCTTTTGTTCGGAATTTTCCCGCGTTTTGCCCTTATCTTTAAGGAAAAAGCAACGACAATGATACGTTGAATGACGAGTCGGTACCCCGCAGGTACTAACTTGGTAAGTGACCGTTCATTCTCTCTTGGTCACACACAATAAGCCTTCCCCGGATATGTCCCTCTCGACTCCCGGTTTGATAATATTGAGCTGTGAGTATAGGAAATTACACACATCATTGAGTCGAGATTACTCGATGCTTCAAAGCGTATCACAAGATGTGATGAGTGATTTGAGGAAATTTGATTGCCCCACCAGTCATTAGGCATTTGAGATCATGACTGTTTATTACTTTCAAGTCTAATCTCGTGGCGGGAAGGATTTGAAGGATTAGTTCGGGTCGTATTGTCCGGCATTTGATCTAAGTCACGGCACTTGGTGGTTGTTTCGCAATGCTAATCATATTAAGCATAAGCGAGAGAGTCACTCAGCATTGATTGACTCGAATCGCTCATGTAAGAATTGTCAAGGCCTATCTTACAGTATTTATAAGACATTACTATGATATTGAGATTCATGGAGATACATGCCCCGCCATGCTCTCAATTGCCAATTTCATTATTAGTCTCCTACTCCCCCTGGGTTTTGTTGACTGGACTCATGCTACGCACGTTCTTGATCAGCACACGGTAGCTATCATGTGCTTCTCCACTGTATTAATAATGATGCCAGCATATGGATGTACTTTGTAGTTGCACCACGGCAGTAATACTCTGCATAGCATTTCTCAGATTTCAATGGCCTATGGATCATTCACGCAGTGATATGATAAGTACGAGCTTCCTTTTGCCATGAAAGAACTGGGTTCTTGTGCATGTGCATAACGGGGATACTTGAAGATGATGCACTCTGTTTCCATGTATGCATAGAATGAAGAAGAATAACTCAGACTAAGCCGAAAATGTTAATAGTTGCATTAGAAATTGGCCGTAAAGCTAACAGAAACGAATTGAAATATTGAGGCTAAAACAAATATCGACTAGGTATCGGTGTGGTGTTTTGTGAAGATCCCCAAATCTCGTATGACCTACCGAAGTATTGTTTTGCAAATCCTTAATGTGATTAAGTGCATCGTTGTGTTAGTCTGAAAATGGAAATGGAGTTGCAATTTCTCTCCATTGAAAAAACAAAAGAGAGAGCAGATCCGGCAGTGGATTTACCGAATAAAGCTGGCAGCTTCGCGATCATTTATTGTGGCGTGATTAACAAGCGTATTATGCCTTTCAACATCCGGTGTGCCTGGCGAGTGGTAAATGCCGCGATTCTTCGAGAGGTTGCTCTACGAAATACAAACTAAATCATGCAATGAATTGGTGATACTTGCATTCTTCCAAGGCATTTAGAGCGTTGATGAAATGAGTCAGGAAAATAATGTTCATTTCCGCGGTACAATTCCATCACGTTATATAGGTATTGTAGGATTATAGCGTGATTTATTGATTTCAGGTAGCGCAATTGTTGCTACCACAGCTAGTTGTGGATGTAATTGTTGCCTCCTAAGTAGTTGATACTGCTAATGTGATTTTGTGACCGGCGTTTGACCTGTGTTTGAAGATTTCTCCGTATCAACCAAAAAGCCACGTTTGATTTCATGAACACTTGGCCTGTGGTTTTGCAGACTTGCAGCGACGGTGCGGACAGCCTCAAAGCTAGAACATTCAGATGACCGTTGCTTATCAACTGCCTAGGTAGACAAACATCCAGAGGCTTTCGGTTAAGACGACGTTGTATCGCTCGTTTCGAATGGGGGTACCAAGATTTTCTTAATCGAAAGCGTACATCAGTTTGTAAATCTTGTTAAATGATTGAAGTCAGGATAAATTCGTAAGACATCCAACAAGGGCTCACGAGTTTAGAAACATGAAAGGTATGCCTTCTGTCAAGTCTACATTTAATACCGCCGAGGAAACACAAGCCGTCTCCCAGGGAATGAAGCATTTCACGTCGCCTCATGGCGGAGCAGGAAGATTCGTCGCTTCCCGTGAATCTCATCGTCTCAGGTACTATCCAGAAGCATCATTACTACGACGTTTTTTAATGACAATTCCAAGATAGTTGGGGGCGCAGAGACTCAATTTGGAATACAAATTAGTACAGCGATGCCGCATTAGGATACATGCCGATGTGTAAGGTAGTCTGAGGGTTTCGAAAGTCGTTTCATGTATGCCCTGGCAGAATCCCTGTACTTAAACCCCTTATCCATTTCCAGTATCAGAACCGTTGTCTATAGATAGGATATAGAATGTTATGCTTGTGAAAATCCCATTCCAGCCGGTTGATTTAGTAAAGGTCGTAAATCTACGGAGTGTGCTTGCCCCGCATTTGCCTTGGAAAAAATGAATTCGCTCATATACGAACATATACACTGTACGGAGCATATATATATATAATGTATGTTTCAGAATTCTGTACATGGTATGACCAGGTAGTAGATACTATGAATTCTATTGTTAATCTACCGGTGAGGTATGGTGAAGTAAGTTATGAGTCGGAATTAACATCCCTTCGTTTGTACTCTCAAGAAGTAACAATCTTATGAAAGATGCTCAAGTACATCACAGAGTTAGCTCTATTAGGACCATAGACCAAAAGTTTCAAGAGATGACCTTTGAGATCATCAAGAAATAATAAGCAGTTGAGCACCTGGCATGTGATTTATGCTGGTGATTGATATTAAGGTCACAACTAGTGGTTATATTTGTTTCATTGTGGATAATGCAATCGTTCCTGCAGCGTCGCAGAGAGTTGGGCGAATAGGAGAATTTTCAAATGTTATTTATATGTGTGATCAATTCACTTGGTTTCAGTCAAGAGGTCGACATTGAAGTATAAATTTCAGTAATTGGAGAATTGTCTCCTCAAATACCTAGGTAGATGCAGCAACTTAGAAATTCACTTTGTCTAGATATCTTGTGGTAAACGAAATTTCATTCGCCTAATTGTATAATTGTGTCCACAGACTCTTATCTTTGATGTTTGTATTACTACTGGCTGCATCTCAGGAGTTCCAAGACTATATCTCCTCTATACTTCCTTCTGTAATTCGTACAATATCAGGCCTAAACGAATTGTTCATTAGCTACTCTTATATAAATTTTTGATTTTTTTTCCAAAACTAAAACGAAAACTAAACTGTTTTTTCTAAGCTTTTGGTGCTAACTCTACTCGTAGTCCATTATCCGGACACTATTTTTACTACCTCTCACATTATTCCCTGTAATCGCGAGGGAACAAGGTTTTATGAAGTCGTGTGGACGGCACGCATCAGTGAGACAAGGGAGATTGAACGATGCCGAATGGTTCAAAATGTCCTTCGAAAATCCCAATCAAGAATGAGTTCAACCAGGATATCTGCCACCGCAAATTTCCAATAACTCAAATCAGTCATGATTTCATTATCGAATGGATTTCTTCTCTTGAGAGCAACACTACAATCTTATCAACGATAAACTTTAGATGCCACTGAATGTAGTGCGTCTGTATATTTAAATTTTGGAGGTTAAAGAATTAGTCGGATTGTTCGAACGCTTCTACTCTATTTACATCGTTGTTCGTGGGTTAGGTCATCAATCACGATTCGCATTCGCTTCAAGGAAGGAATATCAAAAAGACAATACTCCGTACAGCTATGGTATGCTAGTAGAGTATCTCGTTGAAATTACAAGGTAGTGTCTGGGTTCTAGCTCATGTTAACTATCAACAACATTTGATTCTAGTACCTTTTCGTAGTATCAATTGATATTTCTGTCTGAATTTGGATATATAACAGTTCTCTTATACCTCTTCCACGGCCGAAAAGGGAACCCAATTTCATCATTATTATTGGAGATAGATAGTATGACAAAATTGTCCCGAGAAAGCTGGCATCCGAATTGAATTGTTCGGGGAATTAGGAGTTTGTGTCCTTAATCCTGTGACTTCCATCGACGTCTCATGGTTTCGAAGTAACGTGAATTTTAAAGACTCGAGTCAATAGAGTGAAGTTAATCCCCTCTAAGTCTAATGTCAATAGGCGTCATTAATCGATAAGTGCTAAATTGCCCGGTCAAACATCGGTCGGTATTCAAGTATTTGCAATCCTTTCAAGAATTCGACAATACAACGAGAGTCATTTCAACATCATCGGTGGAACGACATCTAGCCATGAAATTACCTTGGGGCTTAGCAGGACATATCGAGGCGCACTGGAATACCTCTTACTGGATAGTCTGGGCTGTTGCGAGATCCGGTATGATGGAGAATCATGGTTTCCCCTTGATAAATTTTGTTTTCACTGTAACGTGACGACTCCACCACACTTTATGCTAGTCAAACCCATGCATGCGGTTGATGAGCTATCTTGGGCGAAATATCCTTGCATGGGAAAGACTATGGGTGACTACAACCGACAAGGTCTCCTGCTTCCCCTTTCGGAGCTTCGTCCATAAACAATTTCCAAAAGACGAAGTACGAAATACTTATTTTTGTCTATCAGAGAAAGCTGTGGCTAGAACTATCTACATGGACGAGCTGACAAGCAAGCCTTCATAATAGCTACTGCTACTTCCAGTTGACACACAGCAAAATCTTTCTCTCTCATCGACTACAGCTACATTGAGATACATGCAAGACTCAGAAATCCATTTGTAATTCCTAAAGTTTCCATGATATAACCTAAATCTTCTTGTTATACATCCGATTTTCGATTGAGTTATGTCATATTTATGGAGTATTCGACAATGTCTCCGAGGTAGTATGGGTGTAGAAGGTAGGTACATATGAATCGTAAAGCGTAACTAATTGACTACTCAGGTCTCTCTTTTCTCATACCATTCCAGAAAATTTGTCCGACGCTAAAACCTTGATATAATGCTACCAGATATCCAGTTATCGTCAACTGAACTTCCTTTTAAGATATCAGGTATATGATAGGTACATATACAGTAAACTACTATATATAAATCTCTAACCTTGTATGTATAACAGAAGCGAATAAACCGAAGAATATAAATTGTATAACGCGACAGCTTCAGAGGCTAGTTATCACAGAGTAATATAAAAAGACTGATATAACTTTGTAGAGTACTAGCTACTTGGACACTTGTACTACTTAGGTACTAGTTGGCCTAGAAGAAAGTGCGGCAGAAAGCGAAAAGCGGAAAAGGGACCTGAAAATCCCACTATTTATCCTTGTCGAACAACCAACCTTGTTCTTTTCCCTATATCTCCAACTTCAAAAAGAAGCCTCCTGGTCCCAGCCAGTCCTTCATCAGTCCAATGATATGATACTACTCGAGAGCCACATGTATGGATTCTGATGCAGACCTGCTGCAGACTGCAGACTGCAGGACGGAATGGTTTACTAGTGAACGGCTAATATCTAAATCTTCGCCTCAAAGGAGAATAGTCTGCCTTTAATTCCTTTACAATTCGCTGTATCAGTAAGCCCAAAACAAACACCACGACTAGAATACGTAGGTACTTACGGAATGCAGGTTACTTCCACTTTTCTATCTGTTACTCAGAGAGATGGAGACGATTTGTATCGAACGAAGAGGAAAAACGAAAGAAAGGAAGAAGTTTACATACAACAAGCCATAAGGAATGGGAAGCAGAAAAAAAGCAACAAGAAAAGGAAAAAAGACGACAAAACCGTTCATTCTAGGATTTACTATCATATAAGAGAGAAAGCAAAAATGGCGATTGGACTCCACTTCCATCAACTTATTATTATAACTTAAATTCTCCAATTCCACATTAATCACCAACTCATTCGACTACCGATCGGATTATCATTAGACAAAAGAGGGAAGAGGGTCAACTATCATCTCAAGAGTCAAGGATAATTCATTCGGATGTGAAAATCTCACTTGTCTCTTGAGATCGATATTGCATCCACTGCTTTCCTTGCATACCTATTGATCCATTCATTCATATGTACTGTACCCATATTGCCATCCTCCTTGGATTGCTTCATTGACAATTGGAAATCGAGGGAGGCCCTGACTGCCCTACCTCATTGTTGGTTAATGTTGATTGCCTGCCTACCTGGTATACAATATCATCCTCGCATATCCTACTGGGGTCCCTCGTTACCTTGCACTTTCTTCTTCGTGGGGAAAAGGGTATTTACTCACGAGAATTCCATTCATTCACTGTCCACTGTATTGCAGATACAAGCCGTACGAGTCAGAAAAAAAGTCTAATATCTTGAACGGAATCTTGCCTTCGAGCTATAAAGCATCTCATATCTTATCAAGGCACCATGCTATCTCTAGATTCTCTATCTTAAAAGCTTTGAACCATCAAGCATCTTCCCACTACAAAAAGCTGGATATTCATATCTTGCATCTTTCTTCTGAATCCACATTCAAGACTCACTCTTACAACCATCATCCTTCTCAACTCCCCCAGAAAACTAAAGCTGTCGATCTCGGCCGCCTTTGATTTCCCGACGATTCTACTTCAAGAATGGTCCTTGTTTCGCAACTTTAACATATCCACACCACTTCAGAGACACTTTGACGTCGAAACAACCAGACCATATTTTCAACAGTTAGTCAAGTCTACCTGCCGAGAACCCTTATTTTTCACACCTTGTCCAGCCACTCGCATGACCCGACACAGCACAGGCTAGAGCTAGATCCAGGAACCTCAACCTTAGCCTCCTTACCACGTTCACAGTTTCCCTCTATTGCTCGTGCGCCCCACCATTCCGTGTTTGGGTGGATGATTAACAAGCTCCAGTCCATATCCCGCATCCAAAAAAAGTATGTATATGGACTCCTCCTGCTCACATTGATACTTCTTCAAACTCATCCAGTCTTCAATTCTCTGACTTCCTCAGATCTCCTTGAAAGTTTCGTGCTATTCTTGTACACAGTTCACGAGATCCATCGTATCTTTCCTTTTATAATACCTTCTTGCCAGGGCCTTCTCCAAGTCAGATCGCCAATTATCACCCTCGCTCAACGCTATTGCGCTGGACGCTCTGTATCTTATCAGATTCTCCCATTGGGTTCCTAATCGACATCACTTGCATATCAAGCAACCAAATCACAACACCCGCTTTTCTTGAATATCAAACTCTCAGTCCATTACCCGATCAGGCCTCCACAATATCGGACGCACAACCGAACAGCTTTCTCTCGAGACTTAATACTCCAGCTTCGACAGTTAGAATCTAGGGATACATAATGGACGTCATGGAGCTAGTCGAAAACGAGCAAAACGCACGCCCCTTTCAATGCGATTGGAAAACTTGCACCAAGGTACGACTTACCAATGCAATTCAAACAACATCAGCTGACAGTCAACGTAGAGCTTTAACAGAAAATCTGACCTTCAGCGTCACTATCGCATACATACAAATGAGAGACCTTACTCATGCGTAACTCCAGGATGCGGGAAAAGCTTCATTCAAAGAAGTGCCTTGACCGTACACATCCGTACACATACTGGTGAAAAGCCTCATCAATGTCAACACATTGGCTGTGGCAAACGATTTTCTGATGTAAGAGATGCAAAGAGAGGTTGATGAGACTATTACTAATGTTATTACATAGTCATCTAGTCTTGCCCGTCATAGACGTATTCACACAGGCAAGAGACCTTACAAATGCGCACACGATGGCTGCTTGAAGAGGTTTGTGCTACAGAGAAATTGTAGTTTGATCAGCACTAACATGCAATAGCTTTTGCAGAAAGACTACCATGGTCAAGCATCAAAGACGTTCGCATCAGCGTGGCATCCATTCATCAGAGCTTGATGACGGCGAGACATCTGATTCTGATAGCGGAGAATCGCCAACCACTCCTCAACATCACTCTAGTCAGATTCAGTGGCCTCAACACTTAACAGTCCCAGGTGTTCCACATGCACATCAGATGCATAGAGCGCACTCATTCGCGGATTTTGGACAACATCAACAGATTGATGGTTACCCCATGCCACAAGCGTATGCCCACAGACACAGCCTGTCGGGAGGTCCTCAGGCATACGGTCCTATTCCAGATCAGCACCATCACGTTATGCAAAGACAGCCTAGTCTTCAGCACGCTTCTTACTATGTTCCCGAGCAGAACAACCCAGGAGTCGCAACATTGAACACCAATCCTGCTCCAATCCAAACGTACCATATTCCTCGACATTCCATGGAGAGACACCCTCAGGAGATACTACAAAGCAGCCCCGGTAGTTACTCTTCTCACTCCCGCGCCAGCCCAGTCTCCCAAGAACCTTACTATACACACACTCAGCATTCGGTTCACGTTCCTACATACGCTATTCACGGCCAGTCGCCAACTGAACCACAGTCAATGATTCATTACCAGCAGCACGTACCAACACCTCAATCGATTCCATCACCAGTCGCACAAGTGCAGCATCAATTGCAACACCAATATCCACAACCTCCCGAGCATGGCCAGTGGTATGAGAGCACTCCTTACCAACAACCTGAAGTGATCAGCCACGTGCCAATGTATCCCCAGGTCACTGTCTTCAGCGATCCATGGCATAAGCTCGAGACATTTGATGATCCATCATTACAAATGCCCAGTGCTCGCATTGAGAATTTGTAACAACACTGTACAGTCAAATCACACGCTCGTTTCGAAACTCTCTTTAGCGATTGTATCATTATAAGACGTCGTATACCCAAGGACTGAGGCACACAGGACTGCAGTTTGTTCCGTTTCACCAACAAAAAAGTTTTCACTTCTCCGAGTCTATCCGCGATATACCTAGTACATTAACGACATTCACGAATGCATCCCATCCGTCAGCCAGACATTCCAGCCCTCCTTTTCGGAATAATTAGCTTGTCGCGGCATTTTCACATACTTTTTCTTTGTTTCATTACTTTTCTTGTTTTATAGTAGTTTCCGTCCGGTTTTGCGTACAGATGAAGCTGGATCTAATATTGGCCGGGAGGGGAGGAAGATGGAGAGAGGGTATATAATGAGGAGGTGATATTATGGCGCCACGAGTTCAACGAGGTCATTTCCTTTATGTTATATACTCGCGCATCTGGAAGCGTACCGTGCTTTTTAAGCCTAGAGGCTGGTGATCAAGGCCGGGTTTGCCATCTGTATCAATACTTATTTAAATGTTTATTGGGTTTGGACATAGGAATCGGATTGGATATGGTATTCAATTTGGAATGGAAAGCCTTATGTGTATTTATAGTAGTAGTGAATAGCTAAATGAATAGTATAATATCATCTACATCTGGACATCGTGACTCGGTTTACTTCTATCTTGCTGGTGATTAAAGACAAGGCTTGAATCGGGTGTATCCAAGACAAGGAACTCCACTAGCAACTATTTGAACCGGGCGAGAAATCTTTCAGGACTTTATTAGGTTCATGTAGGTTAATGTTCGGCGGGTTGTATGAGTCCTTGACTTCGAACTTCTTGTACTCTCACTTTCCTTGAACATTGTCCCTGATACATTTCCTGGAGCGAGGTCTAGATAGTAAGCGATAGGTATCCGTAACATATATTCTAGACCCCCCCCCTCTCCCCCTTAGTAAATTGTTACATACTACTAGGTAGGTAGTTTGAAGGTGCTATTTGGATAAACACGTGGTAGTAGTGGAACAAGATCTAGATTGGTGGGCAGCAGGTAGCGCTAATACAAAAGAAGCTTAGTGAATTAATAAGCGGCGGTATCAGCTTTCTTCCATGATGCACTACCGGAAGTGATTTACAAGTTTGCCTTCAGTGTTCCAGTTTGGCATCAACAATCAAGACGTCCTCGAGATCGAGGCTCAACAAAACTTCATTTCTTAGACTTCGCAGACGAAATATTGATACAGTCAACCAGTTTTGCAAGGAGAAATAGTTAAAAGGATTCACTTGGTGGTGGTTGATAGGAGGTGTTCATAATCTAATTCTATTTGGTTCTGCCAGTCATGGCAACACCAACTCATGGGTTTTCCACGATGGCTACATCTTTAAGGCTTCTGGTTCGGAAGGCACCGGAAACCCAATTTGCGAAGATGACACTTCCATCGGTGCGAATGGTTCGTAGGAATAAAAATCTTATCTCTTTCAAAAATGGCCTAACTAATGCTGTCGCAGCTTTCGACTAGATCGATTCCTGTACTACCTTCCAGCGCACGAATGGACCCAATGTCTCCAGGCCTTCGAAATGCATTTATCTCGGCTTCAAAACGTATCTCTACTGCGAATTCAACGATCCTATCTTCATCTATTCTTGCCATGGCTCATTGCCGTCAAATATCCACGTCTTCGTCTCCACGACCAGAGCAGTCCATGCCATTTACCAAACCCTTTGAATTCCAGCGAAGATCTCTCTTCGGTGGTAGCCCATCACACAATTTACTCTCTCACTTGGAAGAAACTGCAAACAAGAATCCTACTAGTGCCACGGCTCAGAACGCTCTCTACCAAGCGCTATTGAAGGCAAATATGCCAGCCATCATTGCCGACAGGTATCAAACTGGTCATTTCGCATCAAATTCTGCTTGTGAAGGTGCATATCATAGGGCTCTAGGTATGTTGGGACAAATGGACAGCGGCATGGCAAATCCTTCCGGACAAGCGGGAAATATCGGCAACGCGCAACTACAGGCTATTGGTCAAGCAGTCGCTGCTACTTCTCGAGGAGGTAATATTGCTATATCTCGCGGCCAAGCATCTGGTTCTGGCGACAAAAACTCTCCTATGCACGTTGTTGTTGATGAAACGATGGGAAACACTATTTTCAAATGGGTCAAATTCGCTCTCTACTTTGCACTTTTCACGTACATCAGTCTGGTCGTTGTTGCTATGATGATTGAAGGCTTCAATTCGATCGTTGCCAGAAGACCAGGAGGGGCGAAAACCGATAACGAGGCCAAGGCTGAACACCAAAACGTCAGGTTTACGGATGTACATGGTTGTGACGAAGCAAAGGATGAACTCCAAGAACTCGTAGATTTCTTGAAGAATCCGGAGAAGTTCTCCACGCTCGGTGGAAAACTTCCGAAGGGTGTTCTGCTCGTTGGCCCTCCTGGAACTGGTAAAACTTTATTGGCCCGTGCGGTTGCTGGCGAGGCCGGCGTTCCATTTTTCTTCATGTCTGGTAGTGAGTTCGACGAGATATATGTTGGCGTTGGTGCAAAGCGAGTTCGAGAACTTTTCACTGCTGCGAAAGGCAAATCACCAGCCATCATATTCATTGATGAACTGGATGCTATAGGAGGCAAACGAAATGCTCGGGATGCCGCGTACTCCAAGCAAACACTCAATCAGCTGCTTACTGAACTAGATGGATTTGCACAAAACAATGGCGTTATCATTTTGGCTGCTACTAATTTCCCCGAACTGCTAGATAAGGCTCTTACACGACCTGGAAGATTTGATCGAAATGTCGTCGTTGGGCTACCAGATGTGCGTGGTCGATTGGCGATCTTGAAGCATCACATGCAAAAGATCATTGCTTCTCCTGATGTCAACATTGAAACACTTGCTTCTGGTACCCCAGGCTTTTCTGGCGCGGAACTTGAGAACGTCATCAACCAAGCTGCTGTGCATGCCAGTAGAGCGAAAGCAAAAGCGGTATCTATGTTGGATTTCGAATGGGCAAAGGACAAAATAATGATGGGTGCAGAAAAAAGGAGCATGGTCATTTCTCAGAAGGAAAAGGAGATGACAGCCTATCATGAAGCAGGGCATGCCCTCGTTCTCATGTTTACCCCCGGAACAGATCCCTTGCACAAGGTTACGATTATGCCCCGAGGCAGTGCTCTTGGTATAACTTTCCATTTACCAGCAATGGATAAGTACTCAA
Organism: Botrytis byssoidea; assembly: GCF_014898295.1. Taxonomy (NCBI): domain Eukaryota; kingdom Fungi; phylum Ascomycota; class Leotiomycetes; order Helotiales; family Sclerotiniaceae; genus Botrytis; species Botrytis byssoidea. Next base: position 933,469 of record NW_024065843.1, read on the forward strand.
TGACTTTGGATGAGTATGAGAGCAGGCTTGACGTCTGCATGGGAGGTAAAGTGGCAGAAGAAATCAAATATGGCCCTACAAAGGTCACTAGTGGAGTTTCTAGCGTAGGTCTTCCCAACTAGTCACTAATATTAAAGGTTCTGAGGAAGCGGAAGAATACTAATTTTGTGAACAGGATCTCCAAACCGCCACAAGCCTCGCATATAATATGGTCACTAGATTTGGAATGTCACCCGAGCTCGGTAATGTAGACTTGATGACAAACTACGAGCATCTCTCCGCAGGAACCAAGCTGCTTGTCGAGTCTGAAGTTAGACGCGTCATTGAGGAGGCTCGTCTTCGTGCTGTCAAGCTCATCGAATCCAAGCGTAAAGAACTGGATCTCTTGGCAAAGGCTTTAGTGGACTACGAGACGTTAGATAGAGAAGAAGCCTTCAAAGTTGTTAAGGGAGAGAAATTGGTGGGCAGGGCAATTTCTCCTTCGGGAAGCATAAAAGTACCTGAAAGTATGGGTACTTCACTTGCACCAATTCCCGGAAGCCAAAGTCCCGAGGATAAGGGACCGAAGGGACCACCAGGTGGTGGTGCTCTTGCACATTAAAGGAATGATTCACTCAACTCATCGGGACGGCGTTTCGGTGGTGGTGGATACACATATTCATGTGTTGTAACGATTATTTGCACGATTAAGCATGGGAGGTGGTCTCATGGTCCGGAGGATCACAGCATTATTGCCTTGTTATTGGCAAAGAGAATGGGAATCATGTCTCTGCCTTACGATAGTGATCATTAGCGCTAGAAATTTCACCTTTTTTATATTTTGAGATGATTTGTATAACTATGTGGGCTTGGTAGCTCAAAGGGTGAACGGATGTTCCGAATACTATCTCTGAAGTATTTTCCCAGTCTGTAGTTTTGCATCCCCACGCATCCCCAGACCAAAATGCACACGAACAGAACACAATAGCACAGCAGCTAATTTGAAATTATGCCATTCCCTGGTCATTCCGCCTATAGTTATCGCTCGTCATTCGTATAAATAGTCATCCATGATATTCACATACAAATGTTCTCATTATAGCCGATCTATCTCACCAAATTTGTCATCATACTTTTTTCAGTCCTGGTCTAATACGTTTAAGACATAGACTAGATCAAAGATTGAAGGCTAGCTAGCTTAGATTAGCTTAGATTAAATTAGATTAGGTGACTACGAAAGCGCAGATGAATATATTTCTGCGTGGTTATAGTACTCAGGTAGCCAAGCAATGCAATGTTGGGATTGCGAAAGAATTGATTGGATTTGTAGAGAGAGATCTTTTAGATTTTCAATTGGGGTTTCTTATTAATTTTTGTTTTTGATCATTATCATACAAATTAAATTACTTCTTTGGATCACAACAATATTGCCTACCTACTCATAAGTTGGTGGGTAGACTTTTCTTCTTCGGAAGCTAGATAATAATCATTGTTATATGTGGATTTCTATATAGTCGTCTTCAAGTATTCTCATCTCATCGCCTAGAATCTATGATGATGTTATAGATTCTACTTTTTGTATTCGTATCTGTTCTGGTCTTGGTGTGACTGAGTATCCAGCTTTGTTCTCCTGTTGATTTCGTCCCAGTGTGCTTGGGCTCTCTCTCTCTCTCTCCACTTTGCAAGAACCAAATTGAGAGATGGAAGTATATACAAAATTCAGGTGGTTTAATATGAGAGATGTTGCGACGTTGAGGATTATTCTCAATCTGTTACGACGTGAATGCTTGTCACATATTAAACGAATTATTGACGCCCTCAGACTATATTACCGTCGCCAATCAAATATTGCTTTCCTGGAAGAACAATCGAGCTCTACAATTCAACATACACGCATTCTTATACCGGTAAAATTGATATGAATTCTGTACTAAAGGGAAAAATAATAAACAAACCCTCTTCCCCAGCAGGATCCTGGAAACCACCCCGAATCCTTCAGTTCTTCGGCTATTCCGAGATACTAGCAAAACTTTGCAAGTTCCGTTTACTAAGATACTTTGCGTGAAGATGAACAAATGCATGTGAGTTCGAGAAATAAACGATAGCTAATATCGCTCAACAAAAACTATCCTCTGGGAAGATTAATGCGGTAAATGTAGAAATATGAAATTAGGCGAGCTGCAAATGATAAACTGTTGATGGTGGATCAGCCATCTCTCCACGGAAGAGTTGCTGAATTTTTGATAGATAATCCAAAGACTTTCCTGCATGTATTAAACATCATATGATAAGATAGAGAGGAGAACGAGCAATGAAAGCAGGAAGAAGATAGCGCCTACCTGCATGAGAATGTCGAAGAAAAAGAACGATCTACCTTTCCTCGAGAAATATTGGGCACTGCCATCCTGCAGCATCTAGTAAGGAAGATCTCTCCAAGGATGTAGGGTAAGCGATCAGGATGTTTTTCATGAAGGAGAACCTTCGGAGTCAAATCGAGGTTGAGAGCGCCAGTCACCCACTGCTCCTTCAAATAGCCCACGCTAATTGTTGACTAATCTTTCGCCTGAATCCATCACCCTGCACCATCCCTTCTCGATAGCTTTCTCCTCGTCATGAAAAATCTGCTCAAACTTATCTTTCAATTCAGCCAGTTCTTTTCTCACACAATTTTGCAAAGAAAGTCTCGATAGCTGGTATACCTTATCTTCCTTAAACCAACCCTCCTGATCATTCACTGTCGCAAGTACTCCGCCATGAGTATCTACCTCTAGAGTAAGTCTCCTCCCATCACCTTTCTTCAGAACAATCCTTAATTTCTTGCAGCTCAGCTTCATGATAGCATTCATTACCTCCCCATCCTCCCATAGAAAATCCGCAAAAGTTATAGGAGCATGTTCAAATCCCAAAGCTGTCGAAGTGATGCCAACCTGCCGCGGTGTCAACACGATGGTGAAAGTTTTCAGTACTGGCTTCGCCATTACCAAGGTTTCAATGCTTTCAACTGCCTTGTAAAACCAGTGCATATTCCAGTTATCTTTCGGACATTCGAGAACAACATTTTTTACCAAATTTAGATATGTGGCTTTAATCCTTGGGATGCTCCAAGAAGGTAGTCGTGACAAGTTCTCTCGGAGCAGTGCATGGAAGGTATTGTTTTTACAGAGAAATGAGAGAGCCTCTGCACTGATCTGTTTGCATATGAACAATATCTTTTTGACTACAAAATCGGGACAACGTTCGACAGCTTCCCAATCATAATTGACGAGGATCGAGTTTGGGGAACGAAGAAAATACCCATAGATTCGCTCACGGACTTCCAAAGGATAGCGCAGGAATGGAGAGCGAGTTGGACTATTCATTTCCACTGGTTCGGGTGTAGTTTCACGACTGCACAGTTCTGGGTAGCGGTTGAAGAGACCTGCACCGCGTGCTGCATGATTACGGCCGAGTCCTGGTCGTTGCTTGGAAGTGGCAAATTTACGCTTGCGCTTGGGGGCTACAATCATCGCCGAGGAGGGGATACCCCAAGTATTACACGAATGAGAATTAGCGTCGAAACTGGGTGTGAACTGGCTCAGATCATCATTCTCATCGTCAATTTGGAGTGATGCCATGGTGATTCGGGCACAGCGACGTTTGCGCGATGCTTTAGAAGTCGTACTACCGATGATTTTACCATTCTCATCACGATCTTTGGGAGCTGGCCTTTTGCGTGAATTCGAGACCTTTTGCTTGGGTCCCTCACCTGAGGGGTTTGGCATGTTTGACAGTGGAATTCTGATAGTCGCTCGGTTCGTTAAGTTGCCCAATTGTAGCGGAAGTATAGAATTTAATTGGACGATAATTTAAAGAAGACACTGGGGTAACTTTTTGAGTGAATGATCTCGATGACTAGTGTTAAAAAAGTCACAGGATTGAACTGTGAGAAGTGAATCGCTCTCACAATTCGAATGTCAGTAAGGTGTCAAAAATAGACAGGTCGAAACGACTGCCTGAAACTGCCGACAATATCAAAAGGAGTAGATCAAAAGCAATGGTAGCCATAGACTGGCTTTGTTAAAAGCTGGAGTAGAATCTATCTGTCAGGCCTGTAAAGGATGAAAGGAGGATGATTCTGCCGACTCCAGGAAATGGAAAGACTTTGTAGAAGATGAACTCGAGACGCTTGGAGTAATAGTGAAAGTGAAAATTGGACCAGCCCATTGAGTGTGTTTATTTAGAAATAGGCCAAGGAGGAAAACGAACAAGATGGTTGCAAATATTTCTGGTAATTCCGCAAATAATCGGACTGAAAAAGAAAGAACCATGGCTTACTAGTAAAGTAGGTAGGGACGGTGGTTACCTGATATTGTATCGTCTTATGGGGAAGGCGCGATGAAACCATCACATTTCCATTTCATCTAATCAACGAAGTGGTATGGCCCTACCATTCAGGTAAGGACTACGAAGTAATCAAGACATAGAAGAATCACAGTATCTCTGATTTCATGTCCCAGACTTATTCCAGATGTAGATTCCCGTATATAAACACGCTTTTATTGATGGACGAGAAGTATAAAGGGGCAAATTCAGATTGTGGTTACCGATATAGACGAGATAGCATAGTGAATATATGTACTTTTGAACATGTGCTAGAGAGCTATGCAATGATCATCTTGATCTCATGTAGCAATTTAAGTGTACACCATAATCAACTATCTACGAGTGCTAATGAAATATTGACCAATTCATAGAAAAACGAACGAATATATATACAAATGTAGATGTTCATGTCTAACTCTCTAGATGAAACATAGATGACGCTCCGCTTGACCACTGCCGTGGAGGCTTCTTCGCTTCGCTCTGGAACATATAGTAGCTGAGCAATACGGTCCTCTACTAGATGTTTGAAGGAGGTTCTTGAAACGATATTGGAATATAGGAGACATATACAGTTATATATTTCGCGTACAACAGGTGGGTAGATATGACAAATAGATAGGTCGATAGATATCAGGGCTTGTTTTCATTGAATGTCAGATTTGTATACAAAGCACTTTTCTATACCAAAACTTATTTATTTTCAAAATTCAATATTAAATTAATTAATAGTATTATATACATAAAATTCTGTATATTGATAGATTTTAATATAAATTTTTATAACTATAACTTTATATTTCTTCTAAATTCTTCTAATCAAACTAAAATCTCTATTGAATATTTAACACTTATTAAATTATAATTATTTTTGAAGTAAAAATCCTTTCTCTAATATATTAGTAAACATATTTCAAATTTTAATTTCTTTTATATAAAAAGAATCATTAATCAAAATTTTATGTTTTCTTTAGATTTAAATTTTTTATAATGAATAACGTGGTTTAACACCGAGTGCACCATATCACCGAATGCACCACTTTTACCTCAATTTGCGCTTTCTAATTTATATTATTCAATAATAATTAAATCAATTAATTGAAATTATTAAAAATCTAATAATCTAGGATCTATTATATTATTTTAACAAATTCTTGAATTATAACCTAGTTTTTTATATTTATTATAGTATTAATTAAAAAATACTTTTTTATTAGAATTTCCCTTATTTTAATATTTATTGTATTGAATCTGAATATTAATCTTTTATTAAAATAATACATTAAAAGTTTTTTGTTTAATAAATATTTCTTTTTAATGTAATTAAGTTTTTTTTGTACATCAATATTTAGTTAATATCTCATTTGTTTTTCAAAGTATACAAATTTCTATATTCAAAAGTATATTCTTATAAACTAATCTTTTTGTATTTTTAACTAAAACTAATATAATCTCGAATATAGGTATAAAAGAACTTGATTAATAATAAATTATTCGAGATTTAACTAATATTAATTGAAAAAGAATTTTTATAGGATTCTGAGATATTTGAAAAATCCAGAAATCTAAATCAAAAAAAGAGAAAATAAATATATGAATTCAAATATTCAATTTAAAAAATACAATTTTAGGATTAAATAAAACTAATCCTATTCTTTAGAATTCAGTTCTTATATTCTAATTTGTAATTGATTGTTGATATATAGTTTTAAAATTATAAAGAATTTGATTTTTAAGATATAATAAATATATACTTTTATAAACCCCTTAATTTGAATATTATATTCTTGTTTTAAGATATTAAAATATTTAATATCAAAAGATTAAATTAAATAACTTAAATGTGATGGTAAATACATATATTTAATATTATTCTTCTTGTAATAATTCTGGAATGGTATTAATTTGTAATTTTTATACCTATTTAGTACTAATATTCTATATTTGCTTTTAATTCGATTTCTTATATATTTATTGAAGTATTTCAATTATTTTAATTTTATTTTATTATTTGTTTATTTATTAAATATAAATTTAATAACTCAATCCATAGGAAAATCAATTTCGATATATTAATTAGAAAAATATATTTATTCTTAAATTATCAGAAATAGAGGTATAATATTCCTTTTATTATTGTTATATATAATTATTATTGCTTATTCTCGATTGCCTGGTTATATTGCTTTTCTTTTGTTATTTCGTTTAGTATTAGTTACAATTATTTTAGGATATATTATGCCCATTATAAAACTAATTTTATCGAAATTATAGAAATTGTAATTGAAAATATTATATTTTGTCTACATATTTGAAATTATATGAAACCAGTTTTCAATAAACTTAGAATTTTTGCAAAGAGCTTTTTAAAAGTTATAAATATGATTAAAATGTGTCTTTAATCTTATATAATGCTTTACAAATCAATAAGCCCAGAACTTTCTAATCTTCTTTGCTCTTTACAATTGAAAAATATAATTCGCTATATTTTTTATATTATTTAATTTAAATAAAAATCCTTTATTATTTATATTAATTATATATTAAATAAATATCTTTTTTTTTAAATCAGTTATTTTATAACTATTTACTCGAATTTTTATATAAGGGGGTAAACTATTTATTTTATAAAGAAATGTTATATACATTATATTATATAATTTAATAGTTTTTCAAATACTGAGTTTTTTATTTTTTTGAATAGTTTTAATAGTTAAAAGTATTTGAGCTTCTTTTTTATTTGATTGTATAATAAATGATTAATAAATTGTGTATTAAAGTTGAAGAATGCAAATTGAGGTAAAAGTGGTGCATTCGGTGATATAGTGCACTCGGTGTTAAACCACGTTATTCTAATTATTATATATTTATAAGATTATAAAATAAAGTATTGTTTTGGTATAGAAATTCGCTTAAATTTCAGCCCGGCATTTAATAAAAACACACCATGATAGATAGATAGATAGATATTGATGAGTAATTGCTCAAATACTATGGGTCAAGGGAGCAAATGACTTAAATTGATATGCACAGCCACCAATTCCAGCTTTTCAGGGGAAATCATCTTATAATGGTCGAAGTTTGGATCTTATTGAATCCTATTGGTTGACAACGTTTTAGTACTGGTAATCTGTCGATAGTACAGTTTCTCGATGCTTGGATTCCGCAATGACACGAGCGACCCTTAAGTGAACCCATGTCTCCTTTGTCCCCTCCCCAGATCAGTTTCTCTCTTTTCTAGAATAATAAATTACCTCCCTGGCTTGGCTCATGGGTAGAAGAGTAACCTTGGCCTTAGATTTCAATCGATCCAGAAGTAGGTCCCGTTCAATAATGGACCTTTCGCTGACTGGCCCCCAACTTGGATCTTCATCTGCATCTTCATCTTCTCCTTCGTACTTTGCTGTACTATAGTATTATATTATATGTAGGTAAGTCTTACAATTGATTTGTCTCTTCCCTTGTTATTGTTGTACAAGTGAATCATTGTCGCGCCGCATTGCATCTTGATCTTGATCTTGATCTTGAATCAGTTCAAATAAAACATCATTACCTATTCAACACATATTTCCTCCGGGACCTGATTGTGTTTGTGTGTGGGACCTGATTTTCATGCAATGACAGGCACTACAAAGAAGTCCTCCGGTGAACCCGTCAAAACAAAGCAACATTCGCGATCAAGCTCGAGTACAACTACAAAATCACTTCTTATAATTACACCCTCGAGTTCTGAAAGCACTCAAAGTCCCTCGACCTCACCCACTTTTCATATACCTGCGCGCGACAGCACCTACACCGAGAACGACCGAGTTGCTACAATCAGCGAGAATATGGAGAAAGCGACTATCAATGGTTTGAGCAATGGCTCGAGTACTGCAAAAAGGAAGACTCCTTTGACTAGGAAACAGTCTTCTCCTATGATGCCACCGTTTATGGTATCGGCTCCAGGAAAGGTCATTGTGTTTGGAGAGCACGCCGTCGTGCACGGAAAGGTGGGTGCCATTGCTCTAGCTATGCGATCTGAAAACTAACATTAGAGATAGCCTGCGATTGCTGCTGCAATTTCACTTCGATCATATCTCCTAGTTACATCCCTCTCAAAATCGAAGCGCACAATTTCCCTCCGTTTTCCCGACATCAATCTCTCACACACATGGAATATCGATGACCTGCCGTGGGATACCTTTTCGCATCCGTCGAAGAAGAAGCACTATTATGATGAGGTCACATCTTTAGATCCAGAATTGGTTGCAGCGATGAAGCCACATCTAGAGAACATTTCCCCTGAGGAATCACCCGCCATACGAAAGATACACCAGAGCTCTGCCTCGTCATTTTTATACATATTCTTATCACTCGGTTCACAATCATTTCCGGGCTGTTTATATACACTTCGCTCAACAATTCCAATTGGTGCAGGTCTTGGTAGTAGTGCCTCGATATCTGTCTGTCTTTCGTCCGCACTTTTGTTGCAGATTCGCACATTATCTGGACCACATCCGGATCAACCATCCAATGAGGCAAGCTTACAACTTGAGAGAATCAACCGTTGGGCATTTGTGGGAGAAATGTGCATACATGGAAATCCATCTGGGGTCGATAATACAGTTTCAACGCAAGGAAAGGCTGTCATCTATCAAAAATTTCCCGATGGACCTACTGTAAAGCCGTTAAGGAATTTCCCAGAACTCCCTCTACTGCTTGTAGACACACAGCAAGCAAAATCTACAGCTCATGAGGTTGCTAAAGTGGGGTTGTTGAAGCAGAAGCACCCAGCTATCGTAGATTCGATATTGAATGCTATTGATATGGTCGGTCAATCAGCTGCGGCTATGATTTCAGATCCAGAATATGATAGCGAGAATCTCGAGTGCGTTGAGAGCCTGGGAAAATTGATGACAGTTAACCATGGACTTCTAGTTTCTTTGGGAGTATCTCACCCTCGCCTGGAACGCATCCGGGAACTTGTCGACCATGAAGGAATTGGCTGGACTAAGCTTACCGGTGCTGGAGGGGGAGGGTGCTCTATTACACTGCTAAAGCCGGATACTACACATGAGAGAATGGCACGCTTGGAGGAAACATTGAAGACTGAAGGTTACAAAAAATTTGAGACTACATTAGGTTGTGATGGAGTGGGTGTTTTGTGGCCCGCAGTGATCAAGAATGGAGAAGATGATGATTTTGGGGGGGATGAAATCGACCAAGAGAAATTTCTCAACGCTGAAGGTATAGAAGGAGTTGAGGAATTGGTTGGAGTTCATGGACAAAGTGGTGATAGGGAAGCATGGAAGTTTTGGAGGGTTGAAGATTAGAATGCCGGCAACAGCACGATTACTTCTTTTCGCTGTAAATTATGTTAACATGTTATTCTATAATGCGACGGACCGGTAGACAATAATGAAAAGAAAACACATATAATGATCAAAAGAATCAAAACATTGTTCCTCACATTGTTTAACGTTTCTTTCTTCAGCCTCACACCTTTCCCGCACAAGGCTGACGCTAGCCGAGCTCATCTTTTGGAAGCCTTTCAGATGGGCAATTGAGTCTTCGTTTTCGACCTCGTAACAAAGAGCATATTGTGAGAGCAAGGATTACTTGACCCAATTCTAGCCTCTAGCATTTCAAGTTTTTAGGTTCCGGGTCTGCACAGGTATTTAACTCACATTGGCCTTTTCAGGCCTCTCTTAATTTGACCCCCCAGTTCACACCTTTCACCGTGACCCTCACGAAAGCAGAGCTCTCGAAGACTCATAGGATACTCGTGTAATGAAATACGGAGGTATTTGAATTGCATTTGGTCAACGGCTTTGCAAAATTAAGTATTGCGAAGTTTGCGCAAGCGGGTTTTCAAAGTAGGAAGCACATTAGCACAAGTGCTTGAGGAAGAGAGATATTTCATTCGGATAGCCGTAAGACCACGACAGAATAACGACATACGACCGAGGGTATTGGCAATCGATTCGTGATACCAAAGCGGCAGAATGGGAATATACGAGAAGGATCCTATCTGGGCTGATGTGGTACCAATAGCACAAGATGATGGCGAGGGCGCTTTAGCACAAATTGCATACACGGATGAATACGCAGAGGGTAAGATTGCCATCCTTCATTCTTTCTACAAGACTCATGATCTGTCTAGCAATGGGATACCTTCGCGCTGTAATGGCAAGCAAAGAATACTCACCTCGCGTTCTCGAACTTACTGAACACATCATTACCCTTAACGCAGCTCATTATACAGTCTGGCTCTACCGCGCCACAACTCTCTTTGCACTGTCTTCCTCTGTCGCCGACGAACTCGCATTTGTAAACCAAATTGCGCTGGAAAATCAGAAAAATTATCAAATTTGGCACCATCGACAACTTCTCATCGATCACCTCTACCCCTCAATTTCATCCTCTCCTTCGTCGCTCAACGTGCTTGCAGATTCGGAGCGAGATTTCTTAACACAAATGTTTGACGAAGATGCAAAAAATTATCATGTTTGGAGTTATAGACAATATTTGGTATTGAAACTGGATATGTTTAACGAGGTGGAACTAAAGAGTGTAGAGGATCTAATAAAGAGAGATGTACGCAATAATAGTGCTTGGTCATATCGATTTTTCCTAGTTTTCTCGGACCCCAAATACTCGACCAAGGGATTGAAAGCGAATGAGTTTGATGGCAAGATCCCAAAGGAGATAGTGGATAGAGAAATTGAATATGCGAAATCGGCGACATATGAAGCACCGCAGAATCAGAGTTCTTGGAACTATTTGAGGGGGGTTTTGAGAAAAGGGGGTGTGAAGAGTGAGAGCTTGGAGGAGTTTGCGGGGGATTTTGTTAAGCTTGGAGATGCAGACGGAAAGCGGGAAGATATAAGGAGTAGTCATGCATTGGACTTTCTGGCGGATGTCTGGGCAGAGAAGGGAGAATGGGAGAAGGCCGACAAAGCGCTCGAATTACTGGGTGATAAGTATGATAAGATTCGAAAGAATTATTGGGATTGGAGGAGAAATTCATTCAAGGAGATGAAGGGATAGACTGAGTATAGGACGAGACAAATGACTGGTTATGGAACGGCGTTGGGGCGGAGAGCGTGAGCGTATGTCTGCCTCGTTTTCGCTTGTGTTGTTGTTTGAGATGAGCATATACCAAGTTGCTCCCTTCTGTTGAATGAAGCTTGCATGAACGTACAATTGTCTTGTGGTGAATACATCACCTTCTGATGATCATTCCGAAATTCCATCACACGACGTGAGCGATTCATTCACCGTGCCACATGCCAATAGTGACATTTCTGTGACCCCTCCAAACAAAATCATCGTGTTCCTTTCCACATTCCTGACTCGTCCGTAACATCACCGCAGGCGATAAAAAGATAAAGTCAAATTTCCAAACCCATGGATAGTCGGTTCCACTACCTAGAAAACCTCACTCCCAATCACCCAAACATGTCAAAACCCTTCGTTCGTCACATACATCATCAATATAAAATATCAGATCACCAAACCAAAAGGGACAATAGCTCGAAAATAGCTCACCCCGCATTTGCGACACCTGCGCTCTGCATAAAACCATTACCCTATAAGTATCTCCACATTACCCTATAACTTTAAGTCGCATACCGTCCCGAGCTTCCCTTATCATTCCAATTACCCTATAACTTCGTGCGCGTATCATGATTACCCTATAGCTTCCCCTGGATTACCCTATAAGTATCCACGTGTATCTTTCTGAGCAAAGGCCATTACCCTATAACTTGTCTTAGCGAGATAGCGCATCCCCGCTTATCGTCGGATTCCCCTTTCGTCGGCTGGATCGTCTGCAGTGCCGAATCGAAGGCATGCGTAAGGAGCCAGAGGGATCCTGGGTTGTTTCAGTAAGGAGGAGGGAGGGTGTTATCAAGTGCTGGGGTTATCATGCATGCATGCACACACGCACGCCTTTGGCTCGACATGTATGTTGTTGCTGGAAGCGAAAGTTCCCGATATTGATACGAAACTTCCTACATAGGAAATCTGTTCCATCTTTTGCGATCTCCGTGCTTCTGCGGATGCTTCGAGATGGATGGGTTGAGTAGATTTGCGTGGAAATGGATTGGTTTGCGTTGGATGCGAGAGGAATGAGCTAGCATGGATATGATTTCTTGATGTGAGTACTTAGGGTTGGCGATGCACACTCCCTTCAAACAAACATTTGGTTGGAACATTTGAGATTTGAGATTTGAGGTGATAAGATAGTTCTTCTACCAACATATTCGTTCAAAAAGAGATTCCAAATACAATTCGAATACGGAAATAAATATCATACTATACAAAATGGGTTCAACAACTCCAATCACAAATGGAATGGGAGAGGGACATATATCGAAACCTTGGATTAAGACACCATTGGTTAGATCGGCTGCCTTGTCAAGACATGCTGGATGGTGAGTTTCCAGAATGTTTTCGGCTTTTGTTGGAAGCGTAAACTGATACGGAGATAGTAATGTGTGGCTTAAACTTGAGAATTTACGTATGTATACATACTTTCGTTTCCCTTGTCGAATGTTGCGCAGCTCATCTTTCGCCTTTGCGACATGTTCCGATCCTTTTCTTTCTCCTTTGTTACCATGTTTCTCCTTTCACAGTTCACCATTTCTGTGCTATTCCATCACATCTCAATCTTATCTATCAAAATAACTAACACAGTCCAGAACCATCTGGCTCCTTCAAATCCCGCGGCATAGGGAATCTTCTCATGCGTTCCCTCCCCCCCAATCCCCACAGCCCCGTCCACTTCTACTGTTCCTCAGGCGGCAATGCCGGTCTCGCCTGCGCCCACGCAGCATTCTCTCTCAACCGTCCCTGTACCATCGTCGTTCCCATAACCACATCCTCACACATGATCTCCAAGATAAAACTACTCAAAGCCGAAGTTATCCAGACCGGAAACCACTGGAGCGAAGCCGATAGATATCTACGCGAAGAACTACTAGCCAACGATGCTAATGGTGTATACGTGCCACCGTTTGACCACCCCGATATCTGGGATGGACACAGTACTGTGATTACTGAGATTGAAGAGGAGGTTCGGGGACTAGGCATCCACAGTTTGGACGCGGTGATCTGCAGCATTGGGGGAGGAGGATTATTTAATGGCATCATGAAAGGATTGGAGGATAGAGGAAGATTGGAATCTCCTAGTGAAACGAAAGTTATAGGTGTGGAGACGACGGGAACGGCGAGTTTCCACGCGGCGATGAAGAGGGAAGAATTGGTCAGGTTAGACGGTATCGATAGTATTGCTACGTCGCTGGGTGCGACGCAAGTAGCGGCGAAGTCTCTGGAGTGGGGACTAAAGTATAGAAAGAACGTGAGGAGTGTAGTTTTGGGAGATGCGGAGAGTGTGAGTGGTATGGTGTGGATGGCGGATGAGGAAAGAATTGTGAGTTTTATTAATTCATGGGTTTCTGAGTTCCTTTTACTGATTGTGACGCAGTTGGTTGAGAGTGCGTGTGGTGTCAGTGTAGCAGTGGCTATCAATGGCGTACTGAAAAAAATATTGGAGGAAGATGGAGAGACCATGGAGGGAAAGAATGTGGTGATTGTGGTTTGTGGAGGAAGTAATATTTCACTGAAGATTTTGGGGGAATATAGAGAGAGATTTGGTGTATGAAAGCTTGGGGAACACTTTCATTATAGATCGAGGAGCGGAGTCATAATGCAGCGTTTGGTTTAGAGGGATCTTTGCTACTCTATCATGGGTAGCGAATTTTTGCATTTCCAGTATTATTTGACGCTCTGAAAATAGGGAGTGTCTTAATTTCTCATGGTATAAGTGACATATTTCTTGTGATAGAGCAAGTAACATGACTTGCAACAAAACATTCTTAGAATTGTTGGACTGTCTAATTTCAATCTTTCAAGCTTCTTTGACCCTTGGTATCGATAGATTAAGTGATTATTTGTTACAGTACTAGTCAACTACCATCAGCCGAAATTCATTTTCATATCAAAAATCGACATTTTGCTATTTTTCAAATTCAAAAATCTTTATAAATAATAATTTAAATTTATTGAAATTCTGTTTTTATAAAATTTATATAATAAAAATTGATATTTTTAATATTTCAAAAATCTAAAAGATTTCTAACATCAAAATTTATAAGATTGAATTAAAATATTAAAAAAGTTATTTGATTTTCATTTATTTTATTAATAAATTTAATCATTTCAAAAATACTTGAACTTTCTATTTATATAACTTTATCAATAAAAATCTTAAAAATAATTCGTTTTATTTTTATTATATCTTTATAAAAAATAAATTAATCGATATAAAGAAATTTTTATATTATACTATAAATTATAAAAAAAGCTGTAATTTTAAATGATGAGTTTTGGTGTTAAAGGCGGTTTAGCTGATAGTAGTTGGCACTAACTGTATACTCCTTTACTAGTGACTCGATGACCGAGAATCATGCAAGCTATTTATAGCTATTTCCTTGTAATGAGTTTTGTGGCTAAATAAAAATAAAAACATGTGTTATAGCTCAAAGCATATCCCTAGACTTGGTCTTAATCATCCATCTCTAATTCATGTCAAGAATTTTCCACCATGGTGTATACCGTACTATACTGAATATTCCTTCTTTCTAGCTATGCATCATTCGCTATCGGACAATTTATCGTACTAGCCCCATTCAATTTTTCTATACTCACCAAAACATCAGTAGGAACACCACTAATAAGATCTACTGTTCTACGCTTTGTTCTCCCGCCAAATAAGCAGGTCCAAATATCGTTTTCCGAAATGGCTTCACCATCATGCCCCTTAAAAAGAAGATTCCTGGGCGCTGATTGCTGCATCTCTAGACTATTGGCCTCTTCCAGAGCCTGTGCTACTAATTCCTCATCAGTAACCGCTCTCCCTTTGCCCTTTTTTGATATGGTTGCATGGCCTAAGTGCTCCAATCTTCTCTTGACAGATAGCTCGTAGATTGACTGATCAACAGTGTTACCCATGACCATTACCCAAATATTGGTCTCAAACTTTTGTCCTATTCTATGAACTCTAGACTCTCCTTGGAGTGCGATTGCCGTGTTTAATAACGGTTCGCAAAAGAATATATTATTGGCATTGACTAAAGTCAATCCAGCGCTATGTGCTCGAGAATGTAAGAGGAAAACTTCTATGCCAGGATCGTTTTTGAATTTTTCAACCCCATTGGGTCTATCAATAGATGAATGACCAATGCGAAATGCATCAAATGCGCTAGCCAAAACCGGTAGGAATTCGGTAAACTGAGAAAAGACGATTGACTTCGAGCCAGGGTCTGATTCTCTAAGGTAAAGAATGTGTCGGGCTTTTGGAAGATTGTTAGTGGCATTCGTTCAGTGAGATCAAAATTCACATACCAAGAGTATCGATTTTGGTGCCAAATGAGTTGTTATCTTGTAAATTAATGCTTTTGATGGCGGAGAGAGTAGCTTTGCTGACTTCTGAATAGATCGCAGATTTTTGAGGGGAATTCGAGTTGACTGATCGTTCCTTCAACGGTTCTCGAATGCCATCAGTTTCTGCGGTCAGTGTTGGCTCATGTGGCTTGTAGCTAATATGGTGAAGCTCTTCATAAATTAGCATCTCTTTACAGATGGGGCATCTATGAGATACTTCAATAGGTCAGTAATATGTATGCGGCACTTGGAGATTATTGCGTTCTTACATTTCCACCATTCTTTGGCGCAATCAGAACAGTATTGATGACCGCAGACGGTCAAAACTCCAAGCTCAAATCCCTCTCTGCAAACGACACACGTTCGCTTATCTTTGGGATTTTCGACCTCCTCTTTCAAATGAACCAGATACCTTCTCTTGGCTCTCAGCGAAGCTATAGTTTGAGTGAGTGCATGCTCCTTTCGTAGAAAAGATTGGTTGACACCATCATTATTGGGGCCTGTATATGGGGCCACCTGATTTGAAATTGCTTGTAGTTGTTTGTAGTACTCAACTCGAAGATTCATGCATTTTGTGAACAGCCCGATCTCCTTCTCTAGATTTGCGGCCGCTTTTGTTTGATCTATGAGATAGTTGTGAGCCAATTTCAGTTGAGCTTCAACGATCGAAAGTTCATTTTGGGAATTATTTGTCTTGAGCTTAGATATAAGCGCCCGGAGCTCAGATAAAATCCCCCTCACACTAATGCCCTTGTGCAGAAATAGGTCCCTTATGTTAACGAGCTCAAGTAGCTTTTCTGGGAAAGGACCTTTGCCATGTTTTGCCTCCCGGAAAGCCGTTTTAGCTTCTTCGTTGATTAGAAAATTTTGGACGCCGGACAACGATGCCTGTCTATCGGCAATCATTGTCCGCAATGCTTGAACATATACCACGACTTCTTCCTGTACTTTTATAGAATTTTCATACTCGTCCCCACTGATGGCAATGCCTTCATCATCGTTGTCGACTAATGGACTCAACAAGATCTGGATGAGGTGGTTTCGCCATTCGTTAATTTGTTGTGCTTGTCTATCCAAATTAGTTCCAAGATTTTCGAATCTAGCCATTGATAGTTAGTTAATATGTAGGTATGAGGCGTAAAGATATGAGAAAGTGTATCCGAGAAGATAAATTGAATAGAGATACAAAAATCCACAACTTACCCTTCCATAATCTGGCGACTTTCGGGACCCCCTCTGAGAGTACTAGGCACAAACTGAGGCAACTGGACAGCTGTACTAGATTCTGTATCTTTCCTAATTGCGGTCATCATGTTATCTGTTCTCTTGAAGGCCTATGATGTGTTAGCCCAGATATCTTCACGCTGTAGGACAACAAGCATTTAATCTGAATTGTGCAATCCATTCTTCGCGATAGATTCAAGGAATCAAAAGTGTGAAATAGTTAGAGCTATATTTCATAGCAGTGAAAGTGTGTACTAGTGCAATACAGAACGTACATCTTGTAGTATCTCGCGTCGTAACTCCTTAGCCTCTTCGTAACCCTTCCTCTCAAGCGTATCGAGGTTCTCAAACTCGGCGGAATCAACTACTGTCATTTCCTCGTTTGATTTTATTTGATAGTAAGCATTCGATAGGAAGAATAAACCCATGTGATGAAGCTCCAAGGCGGCTCTCAGCCGTGCTCGACTCATCACTACGCTTGAAGCAGGATCTGATCTGTATGAGGGCGTGTTAGAGCGTGTCAAGGGCGATGAAAGAGATTCGCACCCATCTTGTCCCTCAAGATATCTCTCACCATTTCCTTCAATGCTCTGAACTTTGTTCGGAGTAGTGGTCTTTTGAGTTTCTGCTATTATCGCATCTGAACTACTGTCTGAATGAAATGCCAGTCTTGCCTTCTCCGACAATATCTCAGCGGATAGTTCATCCCGAGCTTGATCTACAAACGTGGAAGAGAGCGTGACGCATTCTTTCCAGATAGCCAGAGCTTCCTGAACACGAGGGGAGTCTTCGTATAATTGGCCCCTCTTTAATTGGGAAAGAAGAAGTGATCGTGAATTTGCTCGAATAGCAGCATCTGTTTGGGAAAACATAAGTTCAAGGGCCCTACCTGATCATGATATTAGTCTGTGCCATGGAGCACCTCGTAGTAGGAGATCCGACTTACTCGCAGTTTGAACCATTGGTTCATCTCCGATTTTCTTTCGCTTCGTGGCTCGTTTGGGAGGAAGTGCATTCGTAGCCTGCCTCAATCGTACAAGCCATCGTCTCATAATTTCAGCATAGTCTTTTGGGTCCCAGCCATCTATGAGAGGCTCGCCCTCGGTGTCCAGTCCAGATTCTTGACACATCTTGCCAAACATCTCTTTGTAAAACTGCTCTTCAATTGGGTCGAGAGAAATAGTAATTACGAAGCGGTGTTGTTTGGGTAATACAAGCTCTCCGCGAACATTTTGCTTTGAGTGACGCAAACTAATAGCCTCGAAAAGCTTGTGAAAATCTTGCTTGGAGTATATAAGCGATCGCCACACCGGGACCAAGAGCTCATATTTCAAGAAAATGAGTAATCCTAGTAAGTCATTGATGTTTTTCCTGACCTAAATTGGAGTCAATATATTTCAGCTCGGTCGATAAATAAGAAGTGCTCCAATCTCCACTACAACCCTTCATTATTTCTTCATGATCAAAGAGCTCTGTCATATGCAGAGCCAATGCGATACAATGAATCCACCGGAAAGGCAGTATATATACAGGTATCAAGCAAGTCACACATTGCTTACCAAACAGGATGCAATGAATGTTTCATAGCACTTGAAACTCCAAACTACTCTGAACAATAAACTGTGGACAGTAGTCCGGATAAGTTCCACATTTGAATAGACAAAAAGATATGAAAGGTTCAGAATACATACTGGAGTGCCTGTGATTGCCCAGGCATTGATTCGAGGTATCATCCTTGCGACGGTTGCGGCTTTACTAACACCACTTTCAACCATTTGCGCTTCATCGAGACATACACGCCACCACGAAAACTTCATTAAAGGTGACTTAGGCCTCTGATATTTTGACTTGCTGCGCAGCGTCGTCCTCTCCGGATTGAGACTGGTGAAGTGGATCTCTGATGCAAGTATAGAGTACGTGGTAATGACTATGTCAGAGGTGGCAAGATCTATCATTGTGGTTTCATATTCAAGTGCCCGGCTCTTGATACCTTCATAATACGTAACCTTGAGACTTGGCGCATGGGCCTTTATCTCACCGATCCATTGTTCTATACATAATCAATAAATAATATCATTGGCACTCGAAATTGATTCAAAACTTACTTGAAATCGAAGGCGGTGATATTATTAGAGTGGCATGTGTTGTGTGCAAAGTGTCTCCAGAAGAAGCATCGATAACAGACGGGTCTTGATCACGACGGGTGTGAAGTGTTATCAGGGCAATCATTTCTACAGTCTTACCCAGTCCCATCTCTTCTGCAAGAATGCCGCCTTTGATATCTTGATCCATCCAAAAGAATGGAGCAAGATCGAAGGTGACTATTGCAAATAAATGACTAACATAACAAGAACGCCCTTGTACATCTGTTGCGGCGAAGAACGAAGGCGGTATTTGGCCTATTGCCTTGGACTGAGTTCTTTCAATACATCCAGCCACGCGAGACCACTCAGAACCTTCCCTACGAAGCATCCATTGAACGGCCCGCTTCTGAAACGGATAGAGGGTTGATTCCAATCCCGGTGTTTCGATCGATGCAGCAATTTCATCATCTGGATCAGGTGAGTGTGCAGATTGATAAAAGTCTTGCGCAGAGAGCGGTTCCAAGCTTGGGCTATTTGGATTGGGAAAGTAAGTGTTTAATACCTTCAACAAAGCATCCGTCTTTCTAGGCTGGATCGATTTTCGATTAGTTGTAACCTCCCACTTGATAGTGAAATCAATCCGAATATAATCTGAGTCACCCATTTTGTACACACTTATTCCGGCCTCTGTCCACAGCTTACTTGATTGTTGAGAACGCTTTTTGGAGTCTCGATCAACCATCAGACAAATGAGTACGTCATCGAAGGAATTTTGAATGCTCATCGACGTGTTTTCAAGTGATAATGGTATGGTAAGCAGAGAGTTATGATTTTCATCTCGAAGGACGATACTAGATGGCTCGGGGTTGCTACCCGGGCGGCCCCAGTGGCTAGTAAAACGAATCTTCTGCCTATTCAAGGTGGTGAAGTCTAACGACAACTTTGATCGAAGACATCTGACTTCCAGCGAAGCTTGTTTGACTGTGATGTAATCCTGAAAAACATCATCGTTCGATGATTCTAATTTCGTTTCTGTTGTTAGTTTCTGACGTTTCCTTAGGGGTTCCTCTGACGTGTTCTATAGCATGGAGTTAGTACTTCTAAAAATCACGAGAAGCTTCAAAGTTCTGCTGCCAAGAAATTCGAATGTGATCCATGAAACACAAATAGTAAACCATAACAGTTACCTGATCTGTGGCAAGATAATTGATCAATGCATCCGCAATATCGGCAACAAAAACATACGGAGCCTTCTCAAAAGGAACGTTATCTTTTGCATCATTCGTTCTTTGTGATTCCTGTGCAATGATGGAGTCATCAGGAGTGATTGCGAAACCCTTTTTCCACTCAGGTTTGCTGGGGGCCATTATATCAAACTTCTGAATCAGGCTTTCACACTAAACGACCTGTACACTTCTAGGCCGCACATAGGCTTCCATGCACATATGAGAAAGTTTACTTTTACCGCGTTCAACAGGTATAAAGATAGGTGTGTTTGATAGATTGGCAATAATGGTTGTTTTGTTGTTCTGACAGAATGTTGGATGATGAAAGATGAAAGACAGATGGTTGAATTCTTTTATGTGACTGTAGTGGTTGACAGACTGGTGATTGACTGCCTTGCGCGAGAGAGACTGTCCGTCTGTACGAACGTAAGAGGTATGCACTTACAGTCGCGAGCATGCACTGTGATAACAGATAAGAGAAGATGTTCGAGCCACCCGCCCATCTACGACATCCATATTCTCGGTCTCCATACTACTATCGGGAGTACTTTAATCCGAGCACATCACATGATCTTTAATTTTTCGAATAAACGCCAAGGTTAAAATCGAATTGTGAGGTAGGCCATTTACAGAGGTACAGCCTTTTAACGGTTGACACAAGTTGACTTACATTGACGCCATAAGTTGACATCAAATCTATGCACCCTTCGGTATCTACACTTTGACCTGCGGGAATCCTTTTCGATATAGGTATATCATTCCTGCTGTACGTTCAATGAATCCTCAGTTCCACTTTCTGGACGATTAGTCCTGCTGTGCGAAACATAGCCGTATTGACTTCCTCTATAGAATCTGCCCATCATGATCCTTAAGCCTTACCAGCTACGACCAATTCCTTCCTTTCTTCTCCCTTTTGCGGATGCAACCACTTGCAATCAAGTACGAAGCCTACATTATCGCATGAAGGCACCGCCTGTACCCCGTCCCACACCATTTGTACCGGATGCTCAAACGTTTCTCACACTCATCGGACGAAATTTGAGCCAGCATGCATCGAAAATTCCTTCATGGAAAGCATTGTTTACATTGACCTCTGATCAACTACGAGAGCTGGGCGTTGAGCCTCCACGGAGTCGACGCTACCTCCTACGCTGGCGCGAGAAATTTAGAAAAGGGCAATATGGTATTGGTGGAGATCTACAACACATCGAAAATGGAATTGCACAGTTGCGTGTAGTTGAAGTGCCGTCATCAGACCCGAGACATAGTACAGCTACCGCAACATCCTCACCGGGACAACAAAAAATAGTGGTCAATATACCCACAGGAAGCAGTGCAGAGGATAGTCTCGCGGGGCAGATGGTGCCAGTTCAGGGTTTACGTATTAAAGGAGCACACACTATTATTGGACCTCATGTACAACCTTCCAAAGGAGGGCAAGCGGCGAAGATTGTCGTTAAAGAAGGATTGTGGGAAGATCGTAGAGGCCACAAGATTGATGGAGGCGAAAGGAGACAGGCCGAAGTTCGAGCAAAGAGGAGAGGAGAGGAGAAACGTGCAGCCAGATAAACATTGAGTAAATCACCAATCTTGTCGTTCATGTAAGATTATATTAGAGGCTGTGTATGGATTCACGAGGAGGAGGTGGCTCTGCTGTGATAGTTCTGGGATCTTCATCCACAGGTCATGGCCTTCTAGAAGATATCACTCGCAAGGCTGCAGATCAACCCAAACATATTGAAGTTATATTTCAACTCAAAATCCTTGAACTGCGATTGGTGGTGTACACGGATGAGGTCGGCACTAGGGCCACGTGAGATTACAGTTTCGCGGCGTAGACGTCAACTTAACGCCATTCCCGTCCGCGTTTAGCCGAAATACCTCAATTGCTACAGATTTCCCTCGACATTCTTTTGTATGCTAACCTTGATCAAGGTTTCTCGGAGATCTCGCGATTCTTTTACGGGATCGGCATACATGGTTTCTTATTTCATGATTCCCCGGACGCAGCCCTCGTAAGCTCGCTCGTGCTCCCTCCCTCGTACCCCTCCCATTGTAGCAATTGCGCTAAATATGCCCGGTGCCACATCGTCAGTGAAATTTGCCCTCCGACTTCAAGTATTCAGAATTCTTTCTCTTTTGTGTACGATAAATGGAGGTGTATTGGTTGATACAATGGTTGTGGATGACGCAAGGGCCCGGCTGTGCTGGGAAACTTCCTGCAAGGCCGGAGGATCTTTCCTCCAGATTACTATCTCGCTAGATAGTCTTACTTGTACAACCCACGCCGATAGTTGATCCCATAGATTATGTACGCACAACCCACTTGCAATCATTAGAAAGAACGTATTGGAGGTCAGCAATTGTTTAAACTCTAGATTGAACTAACCCAGCGGCCGGGACTCGCGTCAGAGATCTCGGGAATACCTGGAAACCATAAGAAGCAATGTTACTAAGCCAATACAAATCGATTCACTCAAGCTGGCCAATCCCATACTCATCTAGCAAATGGTCGTTCATTTCGCGCAGGAGCGAAGGCAAATGTATACCAATCTGTGCCTCTTTGGCACAGCAAGGCTCTTTGATATGTTCTCGTCTGATGTTTTTCTCGTTCTCCATACTGATTGAGCGAATAGTGGCACCTCAAATTGGATACTAACAAGCATTTGCACAACGACGTCGTTTAGTCGTTTATGGGTCCCGAGTCAAATAGTCGATGTGGTAATGGATGTGTGCGTCATCTCATCTCAGAACAAGTGATCAGAATTGTAAGTGTCCTTACGGCGCAATGCATTAAAGAACGTCTAGGAGTGTAGCTGAGGTCTGTATACGACGATGTCCTTTGAAAGTAGAAAAATTTGACGAGTTCGGTGAACTGATTCGTGATGTATCGCCGGCATTTTGACACTACTGACCTCAGGAAAGGATACCTAGATGGTACATTTACAAAATAGGTGTACTTGATATACTGACCGTACCTAGATGAGTCTATTCATTGATCACAAAGTTTTTTTTCTACATGGGACTTGTCTGCCTGATTTCCCATTAAATTGATCCCTTTTCCAGCCTAGCCAAGTGTAAACGAACCTATGCAGGAACCGAATCTCTACCTGAACATCTTCGAAAAACAATGGGTACTCGCTACCATTTCCACAAGTGGATTTTCAATCATCCTCTTGTCTTCGGCTTTCATGGCGAAAGCAAAAACCGCAAATTATTGTTTATTGAAGCTCAACCATAGGTTTTTTTTGATTTAGAATGGTCAGAAACGGTAATGCCGCGAAGAAGGATTCCTGGCAATTCCTCTCCATCTTCTCTGAGAACGGATGGCCCCCACCACACCGCAAGGCCATCATCTCATCGATTTGAAGCTCCACTATCAAGATAATCCTAGATTCATCATCCTCCCCTTTCTCGTTTCGTATTTCCCATCTCGTCCGATTTTTGGAGGAGTTCCTCTATACAATGTCACATGCACACTTAGTCCAATCACTGAATCAGGTTGTAGTCCAATTCAGGTGAGGCTGCCTTAGAGGAACGGGGACCTTCTCGATAGTTCGTTCAGTCATATGCTACTCTTATCCACCTATAGTCAGTCACGTTTTGGTGGTGGTCATATCTATGATCCGTCTGGAGGCAGTGCTTCTACTTGACGTTCCATCCACTCTTGGTCTGCTTTTTTTCTTGTAATATGCTTATGGAGATCTTTATATATCTGTTGATATCCAAAAGCGATCATCGAATCTGCCCTCCGCGCCACTGTATGGTTTCTATAAAGTAGAGAAGTTTCCTTTTACCCAAAAGCTATCAACTCATCATCATTATCATTCATCATTTTGTGATGTCAAGAAAGCTATAGCATTCTTATCTACATCGTCATTCATTGCTCTACGTTTCACGCGTCTTAAGCACTGCATACACCGTTCAAGCAAATTCAAACAGCGCCGTCGTCATTCTGATCATATCATCCTCGAAGTCTAGTAGTAGGATATCTCAACGAAAGCATCAAGTTCCGCTGTTGATGTCAGTATACATTTTTCTATCCACTCAGCCAGTTTCTGAACATTGAAAGGGCAGACTCCTATAAGTCAGAGCATATCGAAACTTCCATCGAACAGGAAGAAGCATCCGAAGCTCCTTGCACTATAATTGAGGATCCTGAATACAATCAAATCATCAAGTTAGAGTCAAATCTCGAGCCAATACCTGAGACACAACCCGAAATGTCTTCTTCCCATCGATCTTCATCTGGCAAGGGAAAAATCTCCTCTTCTGGGAAGTCAAAACCAAAGCAAGACGATTGGTCTGGTATCACAGATCCAGAAGAGCGAAGAAGGGTACAGAACAGGTTAGCGCAGAGGAAGTTCCGTAAGTTATCACCGTATCACTCAGGCTTCAGCAATTTACTAATGTTTTATAGGTGATAAGACCAAGGCGGACAAAGAGCGTCAAGACCGAGATGATGAGAATCGTGCTCACGCAGGCCATTCTTATCATACAGCTGACTCAAATGATGTATACTATGACACTGCAGATGCCGGCGGGTCTCCATGGGGTTCCGTCTCTATGAAACATGTTGTTTCGAAAGGTAGAGCTCATGAGGATGCATCTAGACACGGGTCTCGGCCAGACGACGAGGCAAGCTACTATGAAAACCCCGACGCAGCTTATGAAGGGGAAGGCTATTACAGAGGAGATGCGACTTCTTATGAGGATGATCAAGCCTATTACGATTATGGGAGTGCAGCTGGCAGCGGTAGCGGAACTTCAGGTTATTGATCAAATCAATATGACTCACCTGGTCATTGGGTAAAAGCAACGGCGGCGTGCGACCCGGAACGACCTAATCACATTTCACGACCTTGAGACAAATTTTCAGGCTGCTCTTATACCCTGGCTTACACGCTGTATGATACTTTTAGGCCATTTCCATTTATTCTCGACTTTCATTTTAGAATTCATTTTTATCGATACACACGGTGGACAAGCAACAAAAAGGAGGATAGATTTAACGACACCCTGCCCTGATATACTTACGCAATTTATTACTACTTTCATTTCATCTAAAGTTTCGTCTTTTTCTATCGGGCAGAAATCGATTGATGCCTGTTTTCATGTAATACTAGAGTTTCTATGTTCTATGGTGCTTACTTTTTTGTGGCTCAAATATCCAGAGTTGAATTTGTGAATTCAGCTCACTTTGTACTTTTACACTTCTATAGAGATTTCATCCAATGCAAAAACTTTAACGTAAGCCTTTGAAAAAACATGAAGTTTGCGAGATTATAGGCGCCTGGCAAGACTGCACTCGCTAACCCCTGACGAAGCCACCGCATGGTTGTCTCATGGATGCCAATCATGATTGTTAATGTAATCATTGGCAAAAACTACCAGCCTGCATAGCTTGCAAGTTCACACAATGACAAGGAAGTTCGCCATGAGTACGAGAGATAGAAAGGAGGGTGAGGTTGTTGAAATCTGTCAAGCCATTCTTCACCAGGATTGGTGGGGGAAAATAAACGTCCGAGGCTGTGCTTTTGTGAGGTTCTTATGTCGTGCGACCAGATATGACAGGTTCTGTTGCGCATCTCACTCAGCCTGAATTTTAAAGTAGATAAGCATTCCAGATAGGAAAACATACGAGATGAGAGCTTCACGGCAGTTCTCGTATAGTTCGTGTGGAGAACGGATATGCCTTGAATTCGATCCTTAGGAAGCGGATTGATGCGTTTTTGACGACGGAGACAGGGTATAGATGGTGGAAGGAAGATTCGGAGTGGCGAAATAGGAAACATTTCAACGTTTTGGGATTGGTAGTTCTTCTTTCCTGGGATACTGGCTCACGAGAGGATTCATTAACCTTATGTCCAGATTTGGGAAGCGGTTAGTGGATGATGAATGGTAAGGCGTGTAACGAGTACTCCAACGCCAGATTGTGGTAGGTGCAGTGCATGGGATGCTGGGGAGGTACTAGGTAGTTAGTTCGATCAAATGCCAGATCATCTGCAGATTCTAGACGTACAGCAGTCGTGACAGAGTTTCAGCTGATGCTGCATGCTCCCGCCGTAAAGGATCACTAGGTATGTAAGGTATGGGCGATGTGTCCTAGGCGGGGCCGGGTCTGTTATATTCCTTTCAGTGGGTAGCGAGGGGGACTACGTAGTAAGTAGCCCAAGACGAGACCGAGATATCAATAGTACGTTTGGTACGTAGGGATCAATGCAGACAAAGATATTTCTAGATTGAAATGGAATATGATGGAGCAAGTATTCAATCCTGTCTGTGATTGTGATAGATACACTTGACACCTTGGCTTTAATTGAAAAGATTCTACATATCCATGGATATTCATGTCCTGTTGCTCTGTATTAGTTGTCCATACCTAGGTACTTAGCCATGTATGTTTGATGTTCGCCTTTTTCTTCATTTGATAAGGGGAGCTGGACTGAGAAGCAAGCTAGCTCATCCGTATCGTAGCTCATACGGTGACCCACAAGCACTATAGATGCCTGAAACTACGTATTCTCGCACTCTCAATACTCTAGCACGTCTAGTACTGATAATTCACAGCTAATGACCTAATAAGAAAGCAAAGCTACCTACTATCTTAATAAGTCAAAATGTAGAATCCCGAGTAAGTATAGAAGTTCGAAGCTTCAATTTCCCATCAAACAACATCTGTCAATTCCAACTATCTTTTATCTTTTATCAATTTGCAATCAAGATCATTTTTTATCAATATTTCGTTTTAATTCACCAAATTTCAATTCGAAGATCAATCCCAATAATAATCGAATCTAAAGAGATTTCCATTCCAACATCCATTAATCTCATCGATACAATTGCTTTTGCTTTTGCTTTCACTTTGACTTTGATTGATTACTTCTCCTTTACTATTCGGTCCCATGCAGTAGCGACGGAAAATGGCAGATTCACAAGATCCAGTCGTCACTGTCGCTTCCGACAAGGAAGATGTATCACCAACTCCTTCAAAATCAAAAGCCTCGCCCTCAAAAAATGTTACTACTAATACCAACTCTCCCCAAAACCCTCCATCAACAACGACGAAACCAACACATGATATAACGACGGAAGACGAGGAACGCAGAACCCCCGTCCCAGATAATAATTTAACCACGCCTGCTGGCAATACATCGTCGCGCTCACGCAACAAATCGGCAAAAGATCAAGCATCTACTATGCAAGGAAATCTTGTACCTCAGAATAACAAGGTTCGTCATCTGAAAAAGGATGACGGAGAGCCTCTATGGAGAAAGGACATCCAATATGATTTTTTGAAGCTCATCTTTGAGGACGACAACGCCGTATTCACAAACGGTTACGATGATACCCTACCGAAACAGACTTTCGCAGACCTCTATATCGATACGATGGCTAGGAGTAGTAAGACGAGTAAGATCTTGAGGGACAAATTACTGAGCGAGCATGAGCCAGCGAAGAACATGGCAATGGTGTGCCTTTTGGTTAATCTTGGTCGCATGAATACCACTTTGAATTGTGAGTAATTATCTTCTTCGTTTTTTCGCATATATTAATAATGTTTTAGTCTTTCCAGAAATGCGAGCACAACTTCGTACCTATCATGCCATTCCATCTTTGCAAGCTCGACAAGATCCGAATTCTTACAAGCAGCTTCAAGATGCGCCTCGACTCAAATCTATACTGAAGGGTGCATCTGAGGATCGTCCTGAACCTGGTACATTGGAAAAGATCAAATCAACGCCGATTCCTCGAACAAACCCAGTCAACCTTATTTTCGTTCTTACTAACCATGCTACGAAGGTTACGGAATTGCATTTTCCTACAACCCGGGAATTTTATGATCTAATCATGAACACTCAAATCACCAGCAAGTCGAGAGCAAAGGCGTTTTTATGGTTGATGTGGTTCTATCTTGAGTCGGATTTCACGGAAGAAGGGGCAGATGAGAACCCATTTGGGTCTGGCGTAGATTATGATACCGACGTCAGAAATCAAGGTGTTCCACGACTACAAGATATGACAGAAGAAGAAGAATTATTGGAGAACGTTGATACAGAAGAGGAGCTAGAGTATGGCCATACTAAAATGCGCGAACGCAAACGTATCATTGAAGCAGACCAAATCGCTTTCCAAGCAGAGAATGGTCCTCCAAAACGTGGTCCTAAGCCAAAGCTCAACTTACCGCTCGATGAGGGTTCCAATTCATCTACTATTATGAGTCGTGTTCGGCCTCGTTATGATGATGTAGTTGGAACTCCTGCTGGTTTGATTAGTAAGATTCGCCCCAGACACGACTCCGATCTTGACAGCACACGCTCAACCCCGCCCCCTCGAGTCTTTAGTTCCAGCAACATGCGTATTAACAGTGTTCTTAATGCAGGCTCCAGGTATCGAAGCGGAAAGAATGGTGAAGGGTCATCTCCAGCGCCAGAGGTGCCAGCTACTCTTTCCAGGCGACATCGACCCCTAACTGCACATCAAATCGCAGTAGAGCGGAACAGGAACCAACGAGTCGATTATATTCTCAGTCGTGGTATTAGAAAGGCACACCACTCGGCGAGAAAGTTGCGTAAACAGCAAGGCGTTTTCGCTCGTGCATACCAGAGGGTGAACGCGATGTCAGATCCATTCAGCGACAGTGAAGATGACACCTATCACAGGAATCCTTACCCATTCAAAGAACGTGGGTTTGGTGGTCTAGTTCAACTCGAAGCTGAAGAGGATGATTTTGGAGAAGAAGTATCATCGTATGCAGCTGCTTTTCGACGTGCCGGAAGAAGACTCGATCGTTGGGATGGTCAGAAGGGCTTGAATCTTGGAGTTATTGGCACCAACCGCATCTTGACAAGCAATGGCGTCAACGGTCATCGCGCACGCGATAGTGATGAAACCGAAGATGAGCCAGACGAGCCAGTTATTCATAACCCAAAGCACCAGGCGAATGGGCATGTTACCGTACACGCAGGAGGGGATGACGATCTTGACGATATGGATAAGGAGCTTCTGGGTTTGGTATCTGATGATGACGAAGATGGTCTCGACCCGATGGAAAAATCTTTGTTGGGAATTGGTGGAGACGAAACCGAGATAGAAGCTAGCGACACGGGAATGGATGTGGATTAGCTCAACTTGTATTGATATGATAGGGTAGGGTATTGAAGGGTATGGAGATAGCTCGATAGGCTTGTCGAAAGAGGCGTTTTGGGGAGACAAATTATAGCTGGCGTCATTATTAAGGCATGAAGTGAAAACGACTTTATAACCTGCCGAAGGATATTTGATAGAGGGACGAAAGGGTTTGAGCAAGATGTGATAGCTATCTATGTATAACAAATTATTCTTAGGTACTTATCCTTAGCAGCCAAGGAAATCTATAGTTGCATGATTTTACTAAAGATTTTGAGACGTTTAAAGTGTTGATACATGTGTTGTACAAGTTTGGTAGAATACCTAGATACCTACCTACTAAACACCGTTTTCAAGAGGCTGTTAAGAAACCGTTTATTCGATTGTGACACCGGCATAAGTACTTCATTGAGAGAGTACCTACCCAGCACATTAGGCTATTTTTAGAGGAGGGATCCATTATTCCGTGGTGTAAATGCAAGTAATCGCAAATTAAGGATAATAAGTTACGCACAGAGTCGTTGAAACTTATCAAGAGCTTACATTTCTAAGGTTCTAAGGTTCTAAGGTTCTAAGGTTCTAAGGTTCTAAGGTTCTAAGGTTCTAAGGTTCTAAGGTTCTAAGGTTCTAAGGTTCTAAGGTTCTAAGGTTCTAAGGTTCTAAAAGGTTGTCATCAGAGATACCTCCTACCTAGGTACCTAGTAATAAGTACATAGATACCAGCTAAATGTACCTGAGCCTACGTAGTACCTACCTTCTTTTAGTATCTATTACTAGTACCTACCTAGTACCTAGATGTAGATATCTAGGTACATCGTTTTCTTTCATAAGCTCATTTTATTTCGGGCAAGCACATCACTCCCCTTTCTAGAGTTCTAGAGGTTCTAGAGCTTCTAGAGCTTTCTCGTATATAATTATCTCCCTATCTATGTATACATATAACTATAGGTAGGTATGTATGTATATCTATTGATTTATTTCTCTATCTGTTGGCTTACCCAGGTATCTATGTATCTATCTATCGGTCTACCTTTGTATCGGTCTATCTATCCATGATTGATCGATTATCTACATCCTGTGTGAGATTGCACAGCAGGTCTTTGAAACCTAAATTCAGGGTTAGTGGATGAACAAGCTTCCAAAAAATTGAACTTTGGAAAAAATACGTCACGAAGCCTACCATTTTATAATTTATCATGTATCATTTATAAATCACTTAACTAAATAATCACAATCCGAAACCTTGCCATTTATTCCAATCCAATCCTATTCAATCTAATAATCTTTCCCATTTTATAGTACCTGCCTTGCGCAGTGTATACTTAAAATTATAATCCATTTTATTCAAGGAACTCTATCTTCTGCGAC
Organism: Botrytis byssoidea; assembly: GCF_014898295.1. Classification (NCBI taxonomy): domain Eukaryota; kingdom Fungi; phylum Ascomycota; class Leotiomycetes; order Helotiales; family Sclerotiniaceae; genus Botrytis; species Botrytis byssoidea. Next base: position 964,268 of record NW_024065843.1, read on the forward strand.
CATCCAACAACTCGGCCTTGAATCATCTATGCGGACCAACGATGAACGTGAAAACGTTAATTAATTGAACCTAAAGGAGTTGTCGAGAATCTGCTGGAAAACTTCTCTCCGACCTTGCTTATTCTTGTATGAGCTCCCACGACAAGATGTTCTCTTATTTACGACCTCACCGGCGCATTCCCTCGACCCCTTCATCCCCGATTCCTGAAGTGCCTAGTTTTGAACCGCCAGCACGTCCAGACCATGGCCATCCTCCACGACCTCATGATGCTAGATTCGAAGATGAGTCGTCGCCTGTTTCCTCTCCTCCATTTTTACCTCCCGTCGCGCGGGTTTCGAGCGCGGGGTACGGAAATACATTTGAGAATTTGAGTTTCAATGGAAAGATCACTACACACAGCCATGATCCAAGAGGGCAGAACTGGGTGGATGCGAAACTCAATAATGGACAAAAGGGGGGTCCGGAGCCTGGAAGCAGCCAGAAATCGCCATTATATACGAGCAGTCAAAAGTCTGAATCTGCGGAACATGCAGGATCGGTGCCAACTAGAAATGCTGGACCAGAACATTCTAGATCACAATCCAATGCCATTTACGATTCGAATACGAAGAAGTTCTTTGGGCCGATAATTCCAGAGCTAGATATCAAATCGACTGGGAGACGACCTACGGGTGCTCGAATTCCTTCTCCAACCCTCGAGGCGCCTCCCACACAGTCATCCAAAGGAAGATTAAAGATGTTGAATCCCATGGCTCTTCTAGCCCGACGAAGAACTTCCCAGGCTATAACTCAACTCACACCGGAATCGCTTACGACAAACTTCAATTCGAATGATAATTTTGATCCTCGAATTAAAGGCACAGTTGTTCACGACTTTAGTGCGCCAAGGGGACCACGACGGAATGTCTCCCATAATGATGTCAGTACAGCGGATGGGACCAGGTCGTTCCAGAGGAGTCCTTATACGGATTCAGCGACAAGCGATAAAGCAGGAAATCACACACCAGTATTCACGGAGAATTTTGAAGAGGAACAATATCCCGCCGCTGGTCCTCATGTGCGGAAAGCTAACGACTTATCTGATCTCACTGCACCTAAGCCTTTGTATGCGCGAGAAACTCAAAGGCCAGTTGATCAAGGCACGGCGTCTAAAGGAAATGATGAGTTGCAAGCTGGAGATCTAAAGAGGTTGAGTGCACAAAGGTTATCCTCGGATGCTGGCCCTCCAGTAATACCAAAAGCCGAAACTCCTGGCCCAGTTGAAACGAAACATATATTAATTGACCCGGCATCAACTCCACCTAAAGCATGTCCGTCCTCGAAAAACGGTGGTCGAGCACGAAATGTATCCGATGTTTCGGCAAAGGATATTCCAAAACACATGAAGAGTACGTCTTCGAGGTTCAGTTTTGATATGATAGGAGCTGCGGAACAGGAACGCCTGCTTGAAGATAGACATCGTCAGAAGGCGTTGGAGAAGAAGAACAATTTGGACAGTAACGACGATCAACAAATGTATGATGAGGATGATGACTTTAATTATGATGACATGATGGATGATGATGGATTAGAGGAGAGAATACCGGGTGTCAACGCTGATTATGACGAAGAGGATGCATTTGCTGGATTCGATGGTGGATATGAGGAAGATATACCAGGCATCAACACTAGTACTTTGGAAGAGATTGAAGAAGCAGAAGAGCAGCAAGAAATGGAACAAACTGCTCCCGTTAAGAATGAACCGCAACTCGGTCTGCTAGATGGAAATGTGGCAGGCTTTACCTTTCAACCACACGTACCTAGTCCTATGAGTCCGTATACTCCTGGAGCTGCGACGACACCTCGTGACTCTAATGGGCAAGTGATTGGCTTCGCTATGACGAAGTACTCGCCTTGTCTTACGTCGGATCCTCCTAGTTCTGTCTTCACACCAATCTCTCCAGATGGCAATTTGCACCTCCTAGACAAGCAGCTACCTGGAGGGAAATCTATTACAGAATCAAAATTTCAGGGCCTGGGTATAGTCACCGAGGTTCCAGATGAATCACAGGATGATGTCACCCAACAGCAAAGCTCCAAGTCAACGTCATTCTCTTACATCCCAGGACTTGATGACGACGATGATCTGTATTTTGATGATGGTATGATTGGTTTGGAGGCGGGAGGCGATGAGAATAGAGATGCTGGCGGTTTTGATGAGTCTTTATTTGACAACAATGATACGGATGAATATGGACGCCCGATAAAAGATCAATTTATGGCTGCACAGATGCCGAACGTTGTTCCGACTGGTATTGCAGATACAATAGGGGAATCCAAAGAGGACACTCTATCACCGCTGTCTCCAATAGCTAATCGCCCAGTTGGAGGTTTAGCACCACAACCATCCTTCTCTGAAAATAGAACCTCAGATGCGGCCCCAATTCAATTGATAACTCAATCATTGACGCAAGATAAGCTTGCTGCATACCAAGCATCCCTCGCAGCGGCTGCTTTCAGTGCAGCTGCCAGTGGCAAATTTCGACGCGATAGTACCCAAAGTTTATTTCACATTGACTCGGATCGCGAAGAAAATCAACCTGGCTTGGTCACCGATTCTGGTCATACTTCTTCCCAATATGATCATCTATCCCCATCGTACGATGATGATTTTGATTATGATGATGCATTAGAGGACGATGAATTCATCGCTGCTGCTAATGCAGAAGCGCTTGCAAACGACCAGGATGGGTTTTATGGCCAAGAATTTGGGTTTTACTCACACCCTGCGGCTAGCTCTGCAGAGTATGTAAATGGTGGATATTTTGGTCCAAGGGGTATGGATGGGATAATGAGAAGTCAGAGCGGTAGAATTGCGTCCCGAGAACCTAACCTTACACCTATCACTGAGCGCTCGGAGTACTCCAATCGTAATTCTTTCATGTCGATTTCACATCTTCACGCGCCGTCCGGTAGCTCTCCTATGGTTAGTCCGGGCTTGGCACAGTTGATGATTGCGGAGAGTTATGAGAAGGGCTCGGATATGAGTATGGAAGCATTGTTGAAGCTGAGAAGTCGTGCGTGGGGTGGAAGCCAAGCCAGTGTGAAAAGTTCGGGTAGTAATGGAAATGGAAATGCTAGTCCAAAGAGTGTTGATGGGAGTGGCAGTCCTGTGGCTGCAGGACCGCTTGTACAATCACTTTGGAGTCGCAGAAAGAGTAGCGCATTTGGTCTTGTAAATGAGGAGATGGAGAGTGGGATTGGCGATGTGGGGAATTTGAATACGGATCAATCGTCCCCTGAGTTGGAAGGAGGGAATACTATAGCGAAAGATGTATCATCAGGGAATGAACATGAAGGGGATGTTGAAAAGGTTCGAAGGCCATCATTTATCAAACAACATAAATCTACAACAAGCGCGGAGTCGATTAGCTACATGAAAGAGGATGATCCTATCAAAGGCGAAAGATGGATCTTGGAAAGGAGGAGAACAGCGGATAGTGGAGAGGTGGAATTGTTAGGTAGGGAGGTTCTAAGTGGTGGTGCGATTTAAGCTCCTTGGTTTCGTGTCAGTATAAGCTCTGCTTCGCTCTTGCATATATTTGGCGGTTAGCGATTATGTTCTATTTTTATTTTTATTCTGGTGCGAGGGAGGGAAGCTTGATGGTTTAGAGAAATACTTTGTGGGAACGGGAACATACATGTAGGGATAGGAATAGATTGGTAGAGGGAGGAGAGGACGTCTTTGTCTTGGGGAGATGGGGTTGTCACTTGTGCAGGGCGTAATACTATTTACAATTAATTGTTATGATATCCAATGTTAATTTTTTTTATTCTTCAAGTTTTTTTTTTTTACATGATTGAAGTTGTAAGTAGGGTGGGGTTTGATATATTATTGTTTGTAGTTTGCTGTGTGATTGTGTTGTGCATGTATGGGCTGATGATGTAGGATAAAACTTAAGTGGTGTGTTACAGGAAGGATGGGAGTATAATGGATTTTTTTTGTCTTTTTCTTGCTGCGGTTGGACTGTTTTGGATTGGTGCGTCTTTGTAAGATTTCTGAAGTGTGTGGCCTCTCTCTCTCTCTCTCTCTCTCTCTCTTTTGATGTTTGTAGAAAGAGAGATTTAAGAGGGAGGGTCGATTTCGGTGGTGTTTAGAGAAGAAAGAGGAATTGAGGAAGTGGGAAGGCATATAGGGGTTTGGAGAAGGTTATTTTTGGTGGGGATGGGGGATGGGGGATGCGAGTTCAGATTAATTTGGGTGAGGGATTTCGGGCAGGCTGAAAGGAGTGGGGATTTGAAGAGATATTCGGGGATGGTGAAAAGAGATTGGTATTCGGGAAGGGTTTGGGGTGATTGAAGTATTTTGAATATTGGTGGTGGGGAGGTTGCGGGAGTAATGTCTTTAGAGGGGAGCTTGATTGATGGAGGGAATGGCTTTGACAGCCAGAAGGCTTGTCTTTTTTGGAAGAGTGTTGCTACTTTCTTGTTTTGCAATGGAATCTTCACAGAGCATAAGGGGCTTCTTGATACTTTGTAATGGTAGTATCTGATGCCGTTAATCTTGTTGCTTCTGGTCGGAAAAGATGTGTGCGAATCGATATTGTTCTATATAGGATTTTAATGGGCTGATATCTTTGCGCACGCAGATATATATCTATATGGTACTTCTATCGAATCTTTGCACTCTACTATTGTGTTCCTTGGAAACATGATTTGCTCTATTCTCTAAATCGATACCTCGTTCCTGTTGTGCCGGAAATGATCGTTGATGGTAGCAAGGACGACACGTTTCAATGAGAGAACAGCTCCAACTAAAATATATGAAATTCGGTACGACTTGTGTATATATTAAGTGAGGAAAAGTAAGGATGAGGATATCACGCTATCTGCTTCCATAAGTATCGTCTATTCATGCAACATTCTCACAGTTGACCAGCTTTTGACAGGAAATGAACCGCTTGTAAACTTTGGAATTGCCAAAGATGCACTTTTTGCAGTGCGTTCATTTCTAGAGTCGAAGACCCGTTGCTAAGTACCCAGGTGTCTCTAATCGACAGGTGCTGTCCAGGCATCACATTACTTCTGCACTTGCCGCCCTGGACCACTACCTCCAACGGTACAGCACAGTCGCTGTTCAGTGTTCTAGATCATCAAAATGTAGCAATCTAAGCCGGAGATTCTACAGCGAGAAGTTCTGCATGATCGCGCGAATACAGAATCCATGTAGATAGACGCCTTGTTGCTTAAATTTGATGGAGTTTCAATCATTTGAGATGAGTTCTACGGTCTTCTATGAATACGATCTTTGAATTATGGTGAGAAGCGCTACTTAGGTAGTTTTGGGGAAGTAACTTGGAAGGTGAATATAGTATCTGCCGAACAAGTAAAGATGAGAATATAAGTGAATAATAAAAAGTGAATTGATCCCTTTGAATTTTGAAATTATGAAGTATGGGATGTAAATCCTGGTGAGATTGAACGAAGCTACGGAGCTTCAAATTTATACCTATCTAGGCCTGAAATTACTATATCAAATGAGTTCGTTGTAAGTAGTAGTGAAAGAGTCTTAGGGCATACTTGGATAGTCTACAATCATCAATAATTTGGCTGATTTGGAATCACATAAAATGATCCAAACTCAAATGCTATGACAAATAATAATGGGTATAGGTTGTTTGACGATGGACAGGTGTCATTGGCTATAGTTATGTATATTCGGAAAGTATACATTCATAAGAAGAATCAAGAGAGAGAGAGTGTGTGTGTGTGCGCGAAATGCACCCTCTCTCCCTCGAGTTTCATTCCCATATCTATAACCTTGCCAAGGTTACCCCTTCGCTTCTCTAGGACGTTGGTCACGTGCTCTTAGAGAACGTCAATGTCTCTAGCGATGAGCCTACTAGACAAATAAGAGAGGGTTTGAAAGCTTATATTGACGAAAAGATTCTGTGAGGAATTCATAAAAATGATCTTCAAATTTGAATACGGAGATAGTGTGATGCGATGCGCTACGTTATGACAGAGGCCAGAGCAATCTTCAGGTCGCAAGAGAGAGAAATTAAAGAGACAGTATACCAAGTAATACATACATCGTATCCTACATGACTCCAAGATCATTGTATGATCCTTCATCGATCTCATGTGAGTTTGAAAGGGGGCTGGGAAGAAATGAAGATGAGATGTGTGGTGAATATCACCAAGTCCTTCACCATTGGTTAAACGAAGAACTTCACTCTATTTCACCTTCGAACAAACACCAGCGACGACATTTAATCTATGTGACTTCTTTACCAGCCTCCTTTTATCAAGGTAGTGCAGATTCAAGGCAATGAATGAAACTCATCTTTGTTGGCTTAATTTCTTCGCACAATTGAGAAACATCTAGAAATACCGATTTCCTTCCTCGATGTTCTTATTCCTACGAACACGAAAGCAAGACTGGTGGAAAGAAAAGCTAATTTCATTTGAGCGTACTTTTTTCCTTATTTCACGATCTGTTCAGAACTTCAGAACCACACTTCGACCTTTCAATTCCCCTCTTACCCCTATTACCTGTGTACCATCAGATAATCTGTTGAAGCTGTTTGTACCAGTTGCAACTTAGGGTGTTTTGAGTTGTCATTTGCCTGTATACTCTACTATTTCTCGCATCACCATCTTTCACCTACAGCTCGCCAATCTTCCTCTCGCCGTGTTTTTCCAATCAATTGTCGTCGTCCAGAGCGAATCTTGAGAATTTGTCTTCTACCGTATCAAGTTTTACGGTACCAGCCATACCAGCCATACTAATATACACACAGCTCATTCTCCTTTCACTAACAGTTCTGAGCACGTTCTGTTTTGCTTATAGGCCTTCATCTGCACCAACACAGGATTTCTCCTAATCTCCATCTTATTTGATAATTACTTAAGAACTTCAACATTATCAGTGCAAAGAATCTCCAGCAGAAAACTTTCAAATTACCTACTTTCACTATCTCAAGTAATAACTCAACTCAAACGAAGAACTTACCAATCCTATTTTCGACCTCGATTCTTGTCACCATCACATCAAATACGTGGAACTACTTCTGCAACTTGTATCGCAAATTTCATCAATCACGACGACTTTGTTCCGTATAATCGAAACACCTGTGATTTTTATGAATCTCCTCATATTCTTCTTGTTACTCATCAACTTACTTCGAAGCTACGCCAAGATGTTACCAACACAAGCAACATATAGCGCCCCGAATTCTACCCAAAAGAAGTCCGCCGATATCAAATGCGTCCAAACCACCAAAGGATGGGTCTGCGCTCTTTGCTTTCCTCTCGGACATCCTAGTCGTGCTCTTGAGCGTGTTATGAACCTTGCTGAGCTCAGAACTCATGCTGCTGGAAATCATTATGCTTCTCTCGGTCAAGATGAATGGGATAACTATGGTAAGTCAAATCATTTGCTAATATCACAACTCTTGATAACCAGCACTACAGTCAAGAATTCTGTTTACTTCGAGGCACAATTCAGAAACCAAAGCAGTCTTGGTTTTAACAATGGTGTCATGCATGGTCCCCCTACCATTGCTTCGCAAAAGACGCCTACCAACAAGGCCGGTGTTCTCAAGCGTACATATGTTCAGAAGGCTGAGTCTATCGCCCCCGAGTCTGCATTTGATCTTATGGAAACCATGATCAATTTCAATCCCATTGCCAACGATGATGCCGCTAACTTGTCATCGCCAACTACTCCAGTATCCAAAACTGGTCCTTCTGGCGATTCATACGCACATCTTCAATTCAATATGGCTCCACAAGATGAGTCTGAAATTATCACATCACCAGATACACCATCTCGCAAGAAGAGTGTCACCCCCAAGAACCCCCTTCGTCAAAGATTGAGTGAAAACCCTTCATTTGAATCTGCAGTCTCTGTTCACGGCCTCGCTAAAGTTCAAGCTGCTGGTAACATTGGCCTTCAACGATGTCTCGATCGACAAGCTCGTGGTCTTCCTCGCACATCCAATGTCCCTCTCCAATTCGCTGCGACTCCTCGCAACGGTACCATGGATCTTCCTCTTACTGCTGCAAACTATGCTGCTGCTGGTATGCCGAATATCCAGATTGAGAAGCCTACTAGACGTACCAAGAAGATTGATCGCCGTCGTCAACGATCAAGTTCTCTCAATATTGCTGATGCTGCTGGTATTGACACCTTTCAGTTGACTAACACTGCTACGACCAACACCTCGCTCAATATCTTTGGAGTTCCGGCTACTATCTATGGCCAAGCACCCGGAGCTGCTTACAAGTCTCACGCATATAAATCTATTTATGCAGACGCTCCTTCGCAGAACCAGCTCCCACATCCAGAGCTTTCTCTTCCCGGCCTCTCTTTTGCAGATCAATCAATCAGCAATATTGGTCTCGATAACATTTGCGAATCTTTTGACTTCAACTCATACATGGCAGACACCAATTGTACAGTGGGCAACGATTCAGCTGTTGAAGCTACAGCTCCACAACAAAATACCGATACCGTCGATGACTTCTTCACATGGGCTGGCATTACAAACCACAATATAGCCCCCTCGAACGATATTGAGAGATTTGATGCCGATTTCTTCAACATCGCTAACATTGCTAACACGGATAGCTCTGAAATCGATGCTATGTTGGGTTATGGTAATTCCTCTTCTCCTCAGAGCAGTAACCATAACTTTACGATCTTCAAGGCCACTTCTTTTGAATATGGTCCTGCCGGTGTTCAAGTCTTGAAGGATGCTGAAGCAATCATCTCTGCTCGTTCATCTTTATCTGGAACTAGCTCGACTGCTTTTGCTTCTTCGTTAAATGCTTTATCGCCTTCTCTAGCTGGTTCGAACGATTCTTCTGTCACCAAAGCTTCTGTACCGGTGGTCAAGACTCTTTCTGGTGCTGTTGCTCAAGAAATGGCTGCTGTCCCACTTTCCATACAAGAGCTGGAGTCTGCCTATAAAGCATTGACACAAGAGCTCGCATTACAAAAGGGATTGCACCAAGCAGATATTAGACGTCGCAAGCTTGAGGAAGAGAAGACTACCCAACGCCGCGAGAATGAAGCTCGGATCAAGAAGAAGACCGATGCTCGATATCAGAGATTGAAGGATCAGAGAAAGGCCAATGAAATTCTAACAAAGCAATTGGCGGACCAGAAGAAGACGAACGATGATTTGAGAAAGCTACTGGCACAGGAAAAGACTTCGCGCGAGGAAGATAAGGAACGCCACAGTGCTGAGTTCAAGGAACAGACTGAGCTTGTTACTAGAGCCAATGCCACTATTTCTCGACAAGTTTCGGAGATCGATATGCAGAAGAAACAACTTCGTCAGAAGACCAGAGTAGTGGCTGCTACGACTACTAGAGAGGCCGAAGCCATGCGAGCTCCCGTCATGCAGAAGCCTACTATCGACAGAAGAAAGCTTGTCACCGCCAAGAAACCAGTTGCTTCCATCCAGGCACCCGAAAGACTTGTCTCAGCCTACGATAAAGGTAGAAAGATAACTCAACCATCCAATGTCGCTACCGCGATCGATTCGACTCGGGCTTCGAGCTCTATAAAGCGAGCTGCTCCTGGTGCTTCGACTTCTTCTTCTACTAGGGAACAAGTCATCAAGAAGGCACGAATTACTGTTGCAGGCGATGCACCAAGAAAGTTAGTTCCAGATAGCAAAGGAGGATATCATTGGAGTAATAAGTTCGATACTTCGGATAAGTTGGTGGGCGAGGAAAAGAAGAAGGCAGATGCGGAGCACGATAAAGAGTGGTTGAAGATTATGAATGAGCATACGGATAACAAGTTTCCTGGTAATTCATTGGGTATTCGAGGTCATCTTCCTGATCCTAAGCGTTTCAATGATCACGGACGTTTCTAAGGGAATCGGGACTCGAAAGGGCTGGATGATTGGGAGATTGGGAGATTGATTAAGATTGATTAGTTTTCTTTGTACACTTTTGGGAGGGAAACGGGATATAGGATTCTCCAGATTTTGTATGAGCACGGGGTCGATAATTAGATAGATATACGCTCATCTATATCCGCGCAGTTTAGACTCGAGCGTGGTTTGAGTAGAGAGTTTTCATGTTATAATGTTTTTACTACAAAGTGAGTTCAGTATTCTTCTGGATTTGTTGGCGGATGAAAATGGATAAAGAGAAGTAGATAAATAGTGACGAAATAAAGGATTCATGGAAAACTATTTATTGGTTTCCAGTTCGATTTTATTCTTTTTTATCTATTTTGAATAATCATGTAGACTGCAACATATGAGTATCTTACCAATTACAAATAGAGTGATAGTGTGATGATCTTGGAGATAGTCTGAACGGACTCACATAATTTTAAAGTTGATGTAGTATCATGACTAGATGAGATAATCTAACTATCCAAAAGCAACACGATTTTATTTCTTCTGAAAGTGGAGATAGATTTGAGTCTGACACTAAGTGCAAGTTTTTACACTGACCAAACTTAGCCTACCTAGCAGTCGCGACTAGAGAATATATCGAGATGTTCTACTCCATAGTTGGAATATCCTTGAAAGGAATAACATCATTTGGGAGTCGTGTCCCATTTGACTTGATATCTGATCTCTTCCCTGTGAAAGATCTCTACCATAGCTTCGAAGCATATCAGAATTCTATACCTTAACCTGGAGAATCAATCATTCTGCTCTGCAAATTGGAGTAAAGTCAAGATATATACACCGTCGCTGGTTGCAAAGATCTACACTAAGTCATCCAAGATCAGATTCTGTCAAGGAATGATCTACTGTCTTTAAGAGTCCTAATATTCATCCCTCGACTGCATATTAGGAGTGCGTAGAAACATAACAATATTCTTCGTGACATGAATGTTCTCAAGTGATCATGAATGTGCTAGTGGGCGGACTGTTTAGCCTCGCTCAAAATCACAAAAGACTTCCCTCTCAAGATCTTAAGATAGTACATCAAATAACATTCTATCGTCTTCGGAAAATCTGGACACTGGGCACATCCAGAACCGGCTATTAAGTGACATCGGCTATATGATGATGGATGTCTTTCATGAGCCATTCATCGGGACTTGAATGTATTTACTCGTTGTTGAGGCTAGTCTAGATCTGAGATGAAAATACCTAGGCATGGGTGATTTACTATGACATAGCGCATGATAAATATATGCTATACAGGTCTTCGCATCACAAGCTAGCTATTGCCATAAGAGTCCAAGTAAGCCCATCCACTGAGAAAAGAAAGAACCACGGAGAAATTCTTCTCAAGCTCATCTTTCATATCGGGAAACTCTTTTATACTTCTTCTTCGGAATGTCTTACTTCATAGATGCAAACAAATATATAGGCTCTGGGAGATCCAGCCATGTACCTAGCGTAGGTAACCCTTGAATCATAGATTTAAGATATACCAAGCTGTATGCTTGGTCGACGGTACGCAACCCTATGATATTCATCACTTGATGGTTTTTGGATTTCCAAATGGTAGTGTACTATCTCAAACCGCCAGATACAATATAATCGCTCAACTGGAGACGATAATAATCAGCATTATTCTAATGTTCTTCAATTGCGCAAAAATACTCAACAATACAAGCTGACACTAGACCCTGCGATAAATTCAAGTTATACTTATGCCCCAATGCTCAACACACATAATTTCAGAGTAAAAGCTGATGGTCATCAAGAATAGATATGATATGTGCACATACACGTGACAAGCTCCTATTACCTGACTAGCTTTGTATGGGTCGTTCTCATATTATGAAACTACACATCTGTATTTTCCATCAACATTATTCAAAGTGGTGATATTCATGCTCACCTAACTATGTATCTTCTACCTACTCGGTATCGTATCTATAGATGTATAGAATGTCCATCTGCTCTTAATTACGGTCTTATCGCAAACAGTAAGCATGGAAACGACGTACATACAGGGAATCGATGGTCCGTTTTTCACCTCCAGGTGTTTACATCTGCAACCATATTTAATTTTGTTAAGTTCACTTGTCTCAATATTCCCAATCTCATGATGTGTTCCTGATTTCACAAATAAAATCTACACGGCCATGCGACCAGCTTTCCAAGTGAGAGATCAGTGTCTGATGTTTCTATCAGAAATTACCAAAGGGGCAAGAAACAATTTCATTCCGCTTTACTTACATGACCGGGACCGAAACACAAGTTTAAGTATGTAATAGAATCGAAATTACTAATTTCTAGCTCTTTCAGTTGTGCACTCATGGTATCTAGCGTTGTGTCTCACAGTGAAGCAATTATTCAAGCACCAATTATGAAGTCATTGTTTCGATCGCAGCATCTCATTGTTTTCTACTCTCTACCCCATATTCTCGACCATCCGACTCTGCCAAAACTACCAAATGGGGAGAGTTTTGAGACCCAATAGTGCGATTCGCATGGAATCCTTCCTCCAACCATCTTTCAGAACTCTCCGTCGGCCCCGAAACTCTTACTGCTTGTAACATGAGGTACGGTCCAAAGCTGTGAAGGCACTCGCGCACTTGTATTTTCCTCCAGCTGCGCATGCAGTTCCGGGTCCAGTTGAACTATCTGTACCATCTGCGCGATGAGCATTAGCGCAATAGGTGGGGCAATCGAGGTTGCCAATTTCAGCATCCTATTCAAGATGTCAGACACAAGGTGATTACACCTTCATGGATGTAGGCTTAAAGCCCTCTAGGACTTACCGAATAGACACAGCAGTGGTCACCATTTGAGAATTCGCACTGACAATATGTGCATGCTTGCACTGATAAAGCGCTCGCAAGGAAGAACATAACGATAGAGGAGATGCGGACCAGTTTGACGGTAGTGAAAAGGACTTTGGATAAGATTGGTGAAGTGTAGATTATGTTTTGGATGTTGTTGGGGAGGTAGCTGATGTAGAATGTATCTTCTAGCTGGGAGAAGTCGTCTTCTCATACAACTTTCTCACAGTTGACGATCTATTCGGGTTTCTCGCATGATCTCAATCTCACCATGGAGCCGGTATGAAGCCGGGATAGATACCTGCATCGACAACTTCTCACCTAAACCCGCCCACAATCCATCCTGGTATTCATACTCTTGTATATCACCCGTTGTTATACCGCACAAAGCCGCCGACTAGAATTCCTGCCTCTCCACCTTAGAACTCAATGACACCTTGACGGTATCCCTACCTGTCGACGTTTAATTCCCTTTAGCCATCCATTTTCATCATGCACAGATATGGACCGATGATCACCCAAGCCGAACCTCATGAGAGTTCAGATTCGGAGTTTGAGTTGAAGCAAAGGCAGGCAAGTTCTGAACAGTGGATTTAAACATTCAGCCTCACTGCCTTTTCTCCCCTTTGCGAGCACGACTTGACAACCTTAAATTGACGCCAAGGTATCGAAGCCAGGGTCTTAACCCTTCAACACATATAATTCTCGAGATTAGCCCACTTATCAACGGCGTGGACTTGTAGACGTGCCACGGAGGATGTGGTAGCATGAAAGTACCGGTAATCGGGCATAGATTGTCATATAATCATTCATCCGCATCCGAGAATGTGGGGGAATGTGACACCCTTTTGCAAATGTCGTCTTATCATAAGCTAGCCTAATCATAAGCTTTGATCTGCAAATATCCGAAGCTTCTGCGAAAGAGACCTGCCAATGAAATTTCTCAGTCACTACACGGCTGCCGGATTGAGTGCATGACTTTCTTTGCAAGACGACATTTTTAATGAGATTAAATTAAAGTTTGAATGCCAATGCTTTACCGTTTAATTGGCAATGCTCATATGGAGAGTCTCAATTATTCCGAACATCGGTGGTCTTATTATTTGATGCTTTATCAAGCTTCCATCGAAAACCTTATTTACTCATCTAGTCCTCCGTCAATTATCAGACTTGAGCACCTGACGCTTCCTTACTTGACGAGTATTATAAATTAATGAAATTACCAGTAATGGAATCATTAATCAGAAGGATGTTTACTAAAAAAATTATACAATCCACCTTCAACATGCGCTACTGATAGATAGATTGAATCGATCAAGAATTTACCACTACACCTTGCGCGGTTGTTTGACAATATAGTATAAACTTGCCTACATTGCTTCTATCGAGTATTATGATTTAAAAACACTTCAACCGCACGAATCATGATCATGCATATATTTATGGTATGGCATCATACGCTTGACCCTCCAATAGATTGATCCTGCTTACTGAGATCATCTCAGTTCTAGCAATCTCGTACAACTAAACTCGCGTGTTCAGATGACCAGGAGCTCGTGCTAAAAAAAACATTTGGATTTCATTGAACATATAGCAAAACTCGAAAATTCTATGTTTTTCTGTATATTTCTTTCGTTGATATGATGATTGTGTCATACGAGACCGACGTTGTATGTTAATCATCCTCAGATTTGCGCGAAGGAGCTCTTAAGCGAACCAATGTACATAGTACCCTAGTCTCGATCTTGAGTCCCCCATTTTAATTGATGAAATGCATTTATCATATGTATATGAAGAAGCGCCTCTGCCCCTAAGTTTTGCCAATGTTGTGGCCGGCACCCAAAGCCTTTTGAATTTTTTGAGCTCGGTAATGAGACGAAAGCGCCTTTGTTACGGGAAGTAGGACAGTATCTATCCAGATATGTAGATAAAGCCTCGCCTTTATGCGGATCATTTGTAATGCCAGGCTTTCATTACCCATGTTTTCAGGTTGCAATTTTTTGGTGAAGGTGAAAGTCATTGTGTTCGCACAGAACAATCTCTGCCTAGGAATTTGAAGGCGATAAAGAATAATCTGAATGCGGTTCGTTCAAAACACAAGACTTTCATTCCCTTTCTGATGTTGTGAAATAAAGAAGAGTAGGGACCTTTGTTGTCTAGAATGTGTCTTATGTCTTCATTTTTCTTATATACTCAAGTATCAATTATGAAGCATATGCTACTCTTCTCTCAAAAGTTCGATGCACTTGCCGTATATCAAGTCATCTAGAGCAACAAATTTCCATCTATATCCACAATGGAGGAGGAAAAGGTCCAAAAACTACCCCCTAGGGTTATTCAGCACATGACAGAATTTGATACAACCTGTAAGTAAATGTTACACACATGCAGTAGCTTAGTATTAATCGATTATTTTATAGATCACCCCGGAGTAGACCCCAAAGATCTAGTTCACCTCGTTCATGACACTGTAGTTAGTGAACGCAAAGAATTGAAATCCACACGACGTCGGCCAGGTGAGATATTCTGCTACAATTGTGGATTGGATGATGATCTCGCCCGAGATGGCTACACTTCACGCGTAAAGATCGCACATATTAGACAGAATAATGCCCTATGGGAACTTGGCGGACCAGAAGGGCCATGGATACTGAAAGATGAAATAAACGTTGCCAAAGATAGCAAGTCGGTGGACTATACAGTACAGAAATTTCTTCGGGATGCGAATGTAGGGATACCTCTTGTGGAAATGTACAGATTTGGGGGCGGCGATGAAAAGTTCAATTTTACAATGATGTCTAGAGCCAAAGGAAAAACGCTAGGGGAGTGGAGGGACAATCTTTGCGATGAACAGTATAAAGATGTTGAAATGGATCTCTTGAAACACATTAAGAGCATTCGCCAGTTTACTAGTCCTCACATGCGAAGAGTGGATGGCGGAGAACTTCATGATAACTATATTGGAAGTTGCTGTGGATTTCCATGTATGGAGACAGGGCGAAATGAAGAAGAATGGCTGGAGAATTTAACTCCTGCAATTCGTAAAGCTCTTTTAAATAAGCTTTGGATGCGAAATAAAGCTGGGCTTCAAGATCCAACGGAACGAGACGCGTGGGTAAAAAAGGCGGACGAACACATAGCTAGGATCAAAGCAGGCTTCCCAAAGGGTGGACCATATGTTCTAACCCATGGCGACTTGCATGATGGGAATGTCTATTGCTCGAATGACAATGCGGATCAAAAGTGGAAGGTCACCGCGATTATTGATTGGGAAACGGCTGGCTATTACCCTTGGTGGGTAGAGCTTGCTCGCAACCCTCAACTACTAAGGGGTAGCGGTACGATAGAAGAGCGGCTTTCGGGGTTTAGCCCCCCAACCTTCAATACGGAACATTGGAAGCCGATGATGAAGGCCTTAGATGGTATCTGTCAGCTATGGTCAGACGGAGCATATATCGATAGAAGCAGTCATGGAAAGGGTCGTGCAAATAAGTGGTTTAGCAAGGATTTTTGTGATTGCCATAAAGTGAAAAGAACATTTCTGGAGATAGATATGGGGTGGCCCCAAGAGCATCATGATGTGTTTGACCCTGAGCTTTCGGATCCAGAAGATAATCCAGAAGAAGAAGATCTCAGTACCAAGTACGCGTTTGAGAAAGATGAAAGAGAGTTCTTGCGATGGTTCAATACAATTAGCAATTAGTTCATTGAGCTCGCTGATGCCTTTTTCAATACTTGAGAGCCTCGCATTTTTCTTTACCATACAGTGTTTTGTGCACCTTCTATCACCATAATATTTTAAGATGTTTGCATTTCACATTTATGATACCGATGTACAAGGATCAAAGTGAACAAGTTTGTATACAAAAGCACGAACACCTACTAGAAAAGCCTAGCTTGAAGAAGAGTAATGAAAACTTGCGAGCTGAAAACTACGACTGCCTGTATAGACTAATGGCTACTATACGTCTAGGGTTCCGTATGCCCTACACATGTTGATCTGGCATATGGGGCCAGTCAAACAGCATCCTATTCAGTACATGGACCACCCACGTCAAAGCCCCTAACGTCTGTGTCTAGTTCATCAGGTGTTAGTAAACAAATATTCTCTGGTGTCGGGAAATTGGATGGTACTATTTATTAAGTCAGCTCTCGTACCTAGTAAATTGCAACTCATGAGAATACTTACATGAAGTCACTCCTAGAATATCCTTAAACATTGTCCAATCGGCAAATTTGATCTCCTCCCACTTCCTAGAACTGGCCGAGATATCGCCCGGACCCAGTTTCGTAAACGACAACCTCTTGTCTCCTCCAGGTATATGTAGGAACACCGCTACCTTCTCTGTGCCGTTCTGCGCGTACGGACTATCAGGGGATTCGGCGCAAAGGACTGCAGTGTACTGATCATTTTGAATAGCGACTGCCGCACTTCTCAGCTGTTCGCTCTTGACTTGACTCAAATCCGTTTTTGCGATGAGAAAAGTATTCCAGTCGATATACTTCGGCGGTTCCTCTGTTGTCCATCAAAAACATGTGGGTAACAGCCATCCATTGCAAATGTGGCAAAATTCTTGAGTGGAAGGATGTTTCTTACCACAATTCCAACATCTCAATGGAGTATAGCAAAGCTCAGATGGACTATGTCTCTTGCTACAGCTGCCGCATATTCGTGGAATCTGGGAATTTTGGGAGGCCATCTTGAGTGTCTGAATGTTGGCAGATTGATTGTTGGGAGATTGATTGCTACACTTCGATGTAATAGGCACAGAGCTGATTGTTGTACTATTGAAAGTATTTCAGGCACCAAGGTAATATCAAACTTTATGTAAACAATATATCAAATCGACAAATAACAAGAAAGATAAAGGGTAAGCTCAAACGTTCATTTACCAACCAGATGGTTCTACTATAAACTTCTCGAGACAAAGAGTCTTGCTCTCGATACTTCAGAGATAAGAGTCATTTTCCACATGCGTCGGGACAAAATTAATGAAGAAATGCAATTGATGAAGATCGAACTGGCTGAACACAAGACGCTGAAGTGATTGAACTCAAAGAAGAACGAGACTTGTGGGAATCTCTTTTCTGACAAAGGAAGAGACTCTTATCTCCAAGAAAAGATGTGTTTCAACAGATCAAGGGAGTCTTCTAATGTCCAATCAGTGGAACTGTGAATTTATGAGAACAGTAAGTTTTTGGATTTTGCTGTGTGAATTTTTTTGATCCCAAGAGAGCATATGCAAAATTGGTACTGGTAAACATTGTGTACTTAGTTCTGGCTAGTTTCGTTGGGATACTGTGACCAACGTCTTTTTCAAATCTGATTAATGAAGGAGTATGCGAGAGATACAGCTGTGCATGAGTGTATGAGTGTATGTATTGGTATCCCTCAGGTTAGGGTTATTCTGGTGTCCACTAAGACTTCTTGAAACATTGACAAAGTATATCAAATATAGCTGCTGAGAAAACTATTTACTCAGATTAGTGATATCACGGATTCTACGGAACCCTTGGAAACGAAAAGAAAATGCTTGATCCTCCGCCTTGCATTGTCCTATTCTTATCTTTAGCAGGTCAATAGAATAAAATGGAAATCGAATGTCCCACATTTCTGCTCACCATCCCACAACCTAGCTCCTTTCAATCGTGATTTTGTCATTCTTCCTGCTCGCTGGTAAGTTTAAAGACTTTGTCCATCCTTTCAATGGCCAGATTCAAAACTTCCTGTTCCATCGCAAATGAGATTCTTGCCCAACCGGGCTCTAGAACGTCATATCTCTTTCCTGGCCCTATCAAAACTCCATTCCTCTCAAGAAAATCTACCATTTCTGATTCCTTTGCCCAAGTTCCCTCTGGTACTATCCTTGCCAAGATAAAGAGTCCTGCGTTACAGGGAAAATATTTGATGTTATGCTTGTTGAAAAGAGCAACCATTTGAGTGTAACTGTTTGATAAGCGTTAGTAATTGAGCGAGAGAAGGCCAGGAAGCCTCAGGGACCGGAGAAGAGAAGTGGCGTATACAGTGGACATTGTTGATACGTGCATATGGGAGGCGAGAGCTAGAGCATCGCGGAGAGAAGAATTGTGCTGCGTTATCGTTACGCCCTGTATAATAACACCTGCATTAACATCCTGGTGCCAATCTATAAAATTGAACAGGTTGGTTTGGTGTTGGGCCGGTGGGTGGAAGAACATACGCATTTAATGCCACTAGCTCCCAATACCTTACTTAAACTCCATACGACATTAACTCGACTCGGGTTTATTCCCAGACTGACTAGATCCAATGACAATAAACTAGTAAAGCTGACTCGCTCTTGTGTCGTCATATCCTTAGTATAAAAAGCACAGAGTACAGAAACTTCATCAGAGATAAAATGAATATCATGTTTTTTTCAGAACTGAAGGAGGGAGGCGAGTATAGAAGGCGTATAACAGCGGCCAAGCGGATTGTGTGGATTAGCAATAAGTAAGGCTTTGACCGGGACGGAAGAGGTAGAACAAGCTGTATCTAGAGCATCAAGGAGCGCCGTGGTGAAAGAACCCGGGAATGTCGAGACGGTTGCAGGGATGAGAGTTGCTTGAGAACGAATTCACAAGAATATATCATTGCCATCTAGTGATTTCCTTTATCAGTATGAAGGCTATCTGTCGTTCAATTTCTGCTTCAATTATTCCAATAAGGATCGGAGATCAGGACACCTTCTGTAGCATCGCGAATGTAGTACAGAAGAACATCTAAGCAAGCTGCAGCTCCTGGGGCTATTACAAGATGCTTGGGCGAGACTGCAACATCTGGATCAAAGTATTGATTCAAAAAAATTTACATAGCTTCTAGTAGTTCGGGATCCCCCCAGAAACCAGTCGGCCATGAGAGATTCTGAATGGACAGACAGGGACATCAGCATCTCTTCTAGTTTATTCACATGTAAGGCAATTTTGAGTTTACTCACATGAGTTTGATATTTACTCTTGATGCATTCTTGCAATAGTCATACATTTCTTGTCTGACAAGCCAATTCTCGGCCATTGATAGATCGACTTCGACATCGGAAAGTTCCGTACTTTTTGTAGCTTCCAGTATTGTTCGAGGAATTCGAGACATAATTGAATCGAGGTGATTCCGTCCTCTGTCGGATAACTCGAGCATGATTGGTTGAACTATTTGGTTAAGTCCAAAGGGGATAATTTTCTCAAGGCCAGTTTTCATAAGAGCGGGCAAGTTTGTGGTGAGCTGGGGTGAAGGAGGAAAAGTTAAGTGAGTATGAGCAGGTTGTTGGGGGAGGGCTAGATATTTATGCTCAACGTAGAGTTACTAGACGCGTTACTACCATTATGGAGGTCATATTATTGATTCTTGCCATAAGTGTTATATAATTTTTTTTAATCTAATTAGATCAGTTCCAAGCGTGGCGCTGAGAATCAGTGCTTAGAGGAAGTACCGTATTGCCTATAGTTTCACTTTGTGTATCGTCGATCTTGGCGGAAATCTCAATACACAATATAGAAAAACACATGTGGTCACGATTTAGCCATCAAAATAGGACCAGTCCTGTAGAGTCGTGCTAATAAATAAATGCCCTAGATAAAAATATCATTGCTCCACAGAAAGCTTGTAGCCCCTTCCGCCCGCTATTGGCATCCAATATTGCTCCCGCAATTGGTTCTCCAACAAGCATAACAAGCCTAGAGATGCTGAGTGCCATCCCAAGTTGAATGCCGATAGTTTTTATATTTGGCTAGATGGTTATGACAATGATGCCCGGCAATGAAGCAAATGCGCCGGAAAAGAATCTATATAGAAGATAAAAAATCACTATTCTAGCCTCCGATGTTAACAATTCCCCTAGAATTAAATGTGAGAATCGTGCATGAAAACCATCAGCATAATAGGTTTGCCTCCCAAGTATCAAAGAAAAGGAAAACCGCGCCGATAACCTGCGTGCAAGCAACCAACCCACCGTTGGGTGGGGGTGGACCTTCATGGTGATGGCCATCACCTTTCGATTTCTCGGGGTTGAGATGGCATTCCTATTGACGGGTAGACTTTGTGTTTGGTCTGCCACTGCCTGTTGCTCGGAGCCATCATCGGAAGCCATTTTGCCCATTCACTTGACTGGGGGTGGCCGCTGCAGAAGTGAGGAAGTTGGAGGAAGAAATTTTTGGGTACAAGATGGAAAAGATAGAGAGGCACACAGACAGCAAAATAGGATGAACTCGAAACAAAGAAAGTGCGCAACGTAGGATCCGTATCAATATTGAGATGCCTATTACTACCTGCATAAAGCTTTGAGATTTGCATGTCAAGAGTGGTGATAAATCCCTTGCGAAGTCGTACGTTTGTTGGTTGAGGATAATCCACACAAACTCGCATATACGTATGTTATCGAGCGCGACCAACATTACCTGCAACGCCCTTCGTTAAGGGGATACCAGCTTCAGTAGCACTGTTTCTGGATTGATTCCGGTTTGCTGGACCGCAAAATGTGTGTTGCTTACTATGCCGCATACAAGCTCGATATTCCTGAACTGTGATGCATAATTTCTAGCGGGCCAGATGGTGCTACCCCTGCAGATCGAGCATCGTATCTTGGCCGCAGAGATCTACCATAGGCATCATGAGCCCTATAGATTGTTGACTTCTAAAACTAATGAAATTGACAAAGATTATTAGTTGGGGAGTATGAAATAGCTATTGGTTGAGATGACAGCTCTGGCATCTATGATCAAATCACCATTTTCATAGATGAATTAGACACCAACTTGACCTTCATTGATCCCGAGAATGGATAGCACGGCCTGCTTACACAGAATTGCTAGTTCTTTTCACCAGCTAACAGAAATATGATGTTTTAATCAATTAAAGTTCTTTCTGGATGGTCTAACATGTCTGAAGGCGGTTTGAAAGGTGATGCTCTTATGATATTGCACGAAGGTGTCGTAGTCGCTACCAAGTCGAATCATCACTTGGTCTAGTATGCCTGTCATGGATGATCTAGTAAGTCATCAGCCATTATTATTTGAAAGAAACTCCAACATGTTGGTGCTGATTGTGAGACGATAAGGCACAGGCCGGAGAACTTTCTTCGTCTCGCCCAGCTGGCATCTCCCGAGTTTATGATTCTGTATGAGGTACAGCAGAGACAAGGATAGAGGACGAGTAAGGCGGCACAAGTTGCAGCTGCAAAAACAATAGAATTTCTCCTTGTCCCTTTGGACTTGCATCAGATCAATGGCTGTCGTATTTTGCCTTGTACTATCCGTAATTCAGTTTCACACATCAAAAGTCCATCATGGAAAAAAGATCTATAATCCAACAGTATTGCCTTGAGCTTGCTTCCTTCGAAGAGATCTATCGCGATATTCATCGAAATCCAGAACTTTCCTTGCAGGAGATCCGTACAGCCGCCCTCATCGTCGAGTTTCTAGAGTCTCTTGGTAGCTACCGAGTCATCAAGGGAATCGGAGTACATGGCGTTGTTGAAATCCTAGAAAATGGATCGGGAGCTACAGTTCCTCTTCGCGCCGATATGGACGCTTTACGTCATTTAGAGAACACAAATTTAGAGTAGACAAGTATCAAGACTGTTGAGGGTAGTGACGGTAAAGAAACACCGGTGATGCACGCATGCGGTCACGATGTAAGTGTAATCAATTTCTCCGAAGCGTATCTACCTGTGGCTATTTTTCATCTGCATTCTCTTCATCTCCCAACGAAAGTAACTTCACAACCACATATCCAAGGGGTTCCATGAAAAACGTTGGCTGGCTCGTATTGTAGATACATACTGCTGTATTAATTGCTGATGCAAAGATGCTTCTCGACGCAAAATCCGAATGGTCTGGCACTTTAGTTGTCTTATTTCAAGCTGCGGAAGAGCTGGCAGTGGGTGCACGAGCTATGATCGAAGATGGTCTTTACGATCCATCAAAGTTCGCTGTCCCCAAGCCAGATATAATACTTGGACAACACACGCATGCTTTCAAAGCTGGCATGCTTGCTCTTGGAGGAGGTGCGATCTTAACAGCAGTGGGTTTATTCGATGTGAGGATTTTTGGGAAGAGTGGGCATATTTGTCGTGCAGACTTGTGTGTTGATCCCGTTGTGACTGCCAGTCACATCGTGGTGCGATTGCAAAGTATTGTCACAAAAGAAGTACGGCCAGAAGAATTTGCGGTGATTGGATGTGCCAGTATTCATGGTGGTAGTACCGCAAACATCATCCCGGATTTTGTGGATCTGAAAATTTCAATCCGCTCATACAATCCAAGTATTCACGAACGCTTAGTTGCAGCGGTCAAACGTGTTGTTTACTCAGAGTGCGAGATTTCTGGTTCTCTAGCCATAGGAGAACCGATTTTTACAACGACTATGCACGCGCCTCCCACCGTCAATGATTTTCCAGCGGTAGAAATCCTAAAGAAATCTTTCGGAGATTATTTTGGAAAGAACTTGATTCCGGCTGATCCTTTTGGTGCCAGTGAGGATTTCTCGTACTTGGCGTTGGAGTGTGATGCTCCTTATGTTTTCTATAACTTTGGTTGTGTCGATGAGGATATTTGGGAAGACGCAAAGACTAAGGGAACCATGGAGGACATTCCCCATAACCATTCTGCATTCTTTGCGCCAAAGATCCAGCCAACAATAACTACTGCTGTAGATGCCTTCGCACTTGCGGCTTTGACATTCTTTGATAGAGGCGGAGTCAAATGATTAAGTATTTAGGACATGTCTGTGAATGATGGGTGTGGAGAATGTGAGAAGAAATTTTGCACCCCTAAATTCCCCGATGAAAATGGAAATATAGATTTATATATTGCACTTTCCAAAGCACTTTACAGCGCAATTGTAGTTTATTTTTATTAGACACTATTCATTTGACCTCTCCGCCACCGAGGATATCTTTTATATTGATTTCCCCACTACCTCGGGGTAACGGTTGTGCCTGGTTAGGTCCTTCCTTCCAGCCAATCATGTATATCATCCTAAACGTTGCGGGTATTGTACCATCCTCGTTCCCATGCAACTCTCGATATATTCCCTCATTTGCAAGAAGCACATCCTTCTTGATTGCGCCTGCCTCCCTTCCTAATATGGCATTGCTTTCGCCCATCTGTTGTAAATCTTGCATTAGGGCAAACGTGTCGGGAAAATCAATGATAATGTCGTCGATATCTACTGTTAACATCTTGAACCCCGCTTTCTGCAACAAACCTCCAATGTCTCTTACATCCGCTAGCGGAGAAACGTGCGGAGAAACTCCACCTCTTCGCTCCATATCTGCGAGCTGCAATGACGTTCGTAATTCAAATAATGTATCGCCACCAAACATTGCTGCCATAAATGGTGCATCAGGCTTCAATACGTGATTGATTTGCGCAAGGAGTGATGGAAGGTCGTTGATCCAGTGCATGCTCAAAGAGCTCAGCACTGCATCAAATGTTCCAGATTCATAAGGTAATCTTTCCTCATCGTCGAGCACTTCGCGTGTGAGGTTTATTTCCTTATTGAATGGCAAATCTTCATCGCGGTATAACATATTCCGAGATGAATCTGCAGCTGTAAGACGGGCGATACGGGAGGAAAGTGGAGGAGATGTAGTCTTCGAAAGATCAATATCTGGATCTGGTAAAGTGAGAGCCCTTGCTATGTTACATGAATTTGCGCCAAGATCTAGGACATGATCAAAGTGCCTGTTGATATCCTATAACATTATAAGCTACTTGATCTCAATTGAACGGGATAATCTCACCAATAACCTTTCTGAAAGTCGCATGGCTACTTCATCCTTCAGATAATCCACTTGTCTACTTTTCTCCTTGTCTAAAGCTGCACGTTCTTTTTGTAAATATTTAGTATGTCTATCGAAGACCTGCAAAGTAGGTGATCCCGGGGATTGAACTGCATAATTTCGAGATATACATAGTCTTCTTGCTATCGAAGGCCTTGGAAGAAACGGTCGTAAAGCTAAAGACTTCATGATTGAGAGGGAAATGTATTATAGACAATTATATAAATGAAAAGAACATCATTGACTACACTCAAGTCAACAGGATCAGATATTAAAGTTTATAAATGGTGACGTTAAGGATAATCATTTGCAAAGCAAGGCTACTAGGTAAGCTGGAGACTAGAGAGCCTTACATTACCTAAGGAATTAATCCCTGTTATTCCCTAGCAACGATGTCCCTTATGTCGCGCGTACGGAGTGGAAACTTAGTACAATTGAACCCTCTCTAGATTCCAATCTCACCAGGGAATTCATCAACAACAAATATCTTTGCGTTTGATATCTCCAAGAAAAGGGGCGAATACGCCATAACATTTTGCGGATGGCGGATCACGAGCAAGGCTAAGTTTCCGCAGCCAACAGCACACTTCGAAAAGCCCCAGTGATTTGCCAACACGATCCGGAGTTCGTGGAAAGAGTTACGATCAGAGACCGACAAAGAACTTTAACAATTGGTTATAGGCGCACGCTGTATCATCGTCTCGATTTGTTCTTCGACCGCAAGAGCATACAACTCGATTCAGAAGGCCGATAGAAAGACGGCAACAATGGCGTCCTCTGCAGGAAGCTTTCTGGGCCGTGGGAGCTCCAGCAATAACTCGAATATGCGGGGTCTCGTGCAGTTCATTGCAGATCTTAGAAATGCTAGAGCTAGAGAGCTTGAAGAAAAGAGAATCAATAAAGAATTGGCGAACATAAGGTTGGTTATTACTCCTCTGCAGGTCCAAGGTTTCTTATGCAAGGCTGACTATTGTTCCTCGTTCAAGACAGAAATTCAAAGGTTCGAACTCTTGCCTAGAATAAAGGGGTGTAGCTAATTGTGACGAACAGATGGAAATCTCAGTGGCTATCATAAGAAAAAATATGTCTGCAAGGTAATTCGTTCGACCGCCTTTCACGGATATGCCTCTAATAAATATCATTCCAGCTCTTATACATATATATCCTAGGGTGGAATGTCGATTTTGGCCATCTCGAAGCGGTCAACCTTATATCTGCCAATAAATACTCGGAAAAGCAAATTGGATACCTGGCAATGACCTTGTTTCTCCACGAAGGGCACGAATTGATACATTTAGTCGTGAACAGTATCAGGAAAGATTTGACGGATCACAATGAATTATATAATTGCTTGGCATTGCATGCCATTGCTAATGTAGGTGGCAGGGAAATGGGAGAGGCGCTGAGTGGGGAGGTCCATAGGCTCCTGATATCACCGTGAGAAAGCTCGCTCCATCTTAGTTCTGTATTATCTCTAATATCACAGCAGGACATCCAAATCATTCGTCAAAAAGAAGGCAGCTTTGACTCTCCTCAGACTCTACCGAAAGCATCCTGACATAGTGCAACCGCAATGGGCGGAACGAATAATATCTCTAATGGACGATGTTGATATTGGTGTTGCTCTCTCGGTCACCTCCCTCGTGATGGCTCTTGCTCAAGACAATCTCGATCAATACAAAGGATGTTATGTTAAAGCTGCAGCAAGAGTCAAAAGAATAGTCGTAGATCAAGAGTTCACCCAGGACTATCTTTATTATAAGGTACCCTGCCCGTGGCTTCAAATGAAACTTCTAAGATTGTTACAATATTATCCCGCATCAGGTATGTTCCACTATCCGCAGCCACATATATACTAACAATGTTTAGAGGATACACATGTCAGAAACTTGATTCGGCAGTCCATACAAAAAATTCTGGATGATGCGTCTGATATGCCTAAGAACGTTCAGCAGAACAATGCGCAGAATGCTGTTTTGTTCGAGGCCATAAACCTTGTCATTCATCTTGATACCGAAGTAGATTTGATGAAACAAATCTCAACAAGACTCGGAAAATTTATCCAGTCACGGGAGACCAACGTTCGCTATCTCGGCTTAGAAGCCATGACACATTTGGCTGCAAGAGCTGATATATTAGATCCTATCAAGCAACACCAAGCAATTATTATTGGGTCCTTAAAAGATAGGGATATCAGTGTACGGAGGAAAGGTTTGGATTTGCTGTACAGCATGTGTGATCAAACTAACGCACAACCAATTGTTGGCGAGCTCTTGCAATATCTTCAGAATGCGGATTTTGCAATCCGAGAGGAAATGGTCTTGAAGATAGCCATTTTGACCGAGAAATACGCTACTGACATTCAGTGGTACGTTGACATTTCATTGCGACTCATCGCAATGGCGGGAGACCATGTCAGTGATGAGGTCTGGCACCGGGTCATTCAAATCGTTACCAATAACGAAGAGCTCCAAGTATATGCAGCACAGAACATTTTACAGTATGTAAAAGCGGACCACTGTCACGAGACACTTGTGAAAATCGGCGGATACATACTTGGCGAATTTGGCCACTTGATCGCAGAGGACAAAGGTTGTAGCCCAATCGAGCAATACCTTGCATTACAGGGAAAATTACAAGGCTGCTCATCCAGTACAAGAGCCATCATATTATCATCTTTTATCAAATTTGTCAATCTTTTCCCAGAGATTAAACCTCGACTTATGTATGTATTCCAAGCATACAGTCACACCTTGGACTCTGAGCTTCAGCAAAGAGCTTGCGAATACTTGGCATTGGCAAGCTTACCAACTGATGATCTTCTCCGAACGGTCTGCGACGAAATGCCACCCTTTCCGGAGCGTCAGTCAGCACTACTTTCACGGCTACATCAAAAGCATGCTGGAACTAGTGATAAGCGAACTTGGATTGTAGGAGGCAAGGACGCCAATGCTAATGAGAAAGATTTTGTGGTTGCCAAGAACCCAGGTCTCAAGCGTACTTTTAGCACTAATGGAGCAAAGCACACTGCCACCGGAGTCAACGGGGGGGACAATGGCACTAATGGACACAACAATGGCTCCAGCAACGACCTTGCTGGCTTGGATCTTATGGATCAAGGTCCGTCGGAACCAAAAACCCTTAAAGCGCCGAATTTGGCAAGCGCAGCCCATCTTTCACCGGATTGGGAGATTGGATTCAACAAGCTTCTTCTCAAAGCGGAGGGAGTTCTCTATGAAGATGGTCAAATTCAAATCGGAGTGCGATCTGAATATCGTGGCCAAATGGCATGCGTCATCCTATATTTCTCCAACAAAGCCCCATCTCCTGTTAGTTCCTTTACCACAACACTTGATCTCGAACCAAGCGAGAAGGAGAACCTGTCATGGGAGGTAAAAGGTCTGCCTGAAAGCACAATTCATCAAGGTGCACAAAGTCAACAAATGATAATGTTTGAGTCTAAAAAGGTGTTTGAAAAGAGCCCAACGATTAGAATCAGTTACCTGGCTGGAGCTCTCCAAGCTTTGACACTGAAGCTTCCAATTACCATACACAAATTTATGGATCCAGCAGAATTATCAGCGGATGATTTCTTCAAACGATGGAAGCAAATCGGAGGAGCGCCACGTGAAGCTCAACGCATCTTTGGTGTCAAGGGTGGTAAGGGTGGGAGTCGTGAATTCACTGATGGATTTGTTCGGAAGACCATAGATGGTTTTAGATGGGGTATCTTGGATGGCGTGGATCCCAATAGGAAGAATTTTGTTGGTGCCAGTGTGTTGCATACTGGTGAGGGAGGCAAATTTGGTTGTTTATTAAGACTGGAGCCGAATTATGGAACCCAAGTTCGTATTCCCCATTCCCTCAAGCTTCTAGTGCTAATTAAGACATTTAGATGGTTCGCCTCACCATCAGAGCAACAGATGAAAGTGTTCCGCCAGTTCTAATCAAGCTTATGGAGGAAAGACTGGCTATTGGTATTTCGACGCAGCCTGAAATGCAATTGCCACCTTCACGGAGAGAAATCTCTGATGCGTTTGGTAATATTCTTGTTGAGTAAGGACACAAAAACTCTTCAAAGTCAGGGAATAGGATTAAACGTAGGATGTAAGATGCGTAAGGGAGATATAAAATAATGTGGGAAAGGATTTTAAAGGGAAGAGATTTTGATATTGTAGCAGTATTGATAGTGATGGTGAGCCGTGTCAAGGAAATATTTTGAGCATGAGCTTCTTTTCTCTCCTGGTTATGGAATTTCTATGGGTAGAGTTTAGTAAATAAACACTACGTGGTAATTTGGTGGCTGCGAATTCAGTGAAGAATGCGCGCAACCTATAGATACCTAGTTATAGTCAAATTTTGTTATTCTGACTCCTTGCTACTGGTGGTTTTGTATGTGCTGCCATCGCTTTGGCTTCTAGTCCGAGATGCCTCGAACGGTCCATAATTGAGCCCCGGCCATTCCTTCCTTTTTTTGCTACTACTCATTCACATAGAAGTCTCGGTGATGATGAGACCTCGGCGTAGCTCTCTTGAGATATTCAACATGAATATGTTAGCTTTGCCTTGAGAGGGCCTGAACTACGTGAAGTACCTTTGCGTGGATACAAAATCTGGATGAATTATACAAGATAAAGGCTTCCACAGATAGGTGCTACCACCTGAATCAGTTCAATTCAAAGTTGGCAAGCATTACCTGAGCCCCTGAGTAAACACCTCGAGTCTTGCTACCGGCATTACCAGATATTTTTTCTGAGGCTATTGCAAAAGTTGAGCTTGCTGATCCGATATGAAAGTCGACGAAGTGTGGTAGACTTTCAAGTAATTTTGCTTCTGTTATATATTCTTCTAATAAGACCGCAGGCCTCCAATTGGGGCTCGTATGAGAAATCCATATGTTCGGCTGCTGTTATACTTGCATGCGCAAATTGGTCTTACATCTCTTATTACTATTACAAAGTCTATGTCCTAAATAGGGCAAACAGAAGTTTGATAATTGCAATCATAAAAACCATAATGTACATTTTTTTATGCCTGTATGGGATATGGCCCTAAAAATTGTGATTTACAGTCTTTATGATTCCTTGGGAGCAAAGTTTGGTTGCCGACTGTCACTTTTTAGTATGGACGAAACTACTTAGAATTTGACGACTGACGTCTACCCTAGCATCGAATACAGAGGGTTTATGTACCCAGGAAGTTGTTTATTTCTACACCCAGATGTTTGCTAACCTAACATAGATCGTTCAGCCTCCGATCCAGCCCCTGTAGACATGACTCAACCCCGCGGTCTCGATGCCGTTTTTGATTGTATCACACAACTGAAATCAAAAGACTAACTCATCTTCCTCGCGAATAGCCTCACAACACGAAACAAAGAGGAAGAGAATCTCAAACGCTGGGGAAACATGCCAGAAAATGTATGGCACACTGTCTTTTCTCAACTTCCATAGACACTGGTGCGCCTGGCTACAGAAAAGACGAACTTACAGCTGAAGCAAGTCTTTTAGTTGTTGTTGGAACAGATACAACTGTTGGTTACTAAAGTTGTTTTAATGTGCTCAGGTCTCCACGTGTATACGAATCTCTCTCGAAGGAGATTGAATCGGGTATCACGCACGAGGGCAGATGATATCGTGAGAGAACGAGTCTCAACGCATGTATTTATGAGGCTCTGCAAATTTAAACCACTGGATTTTCGCAGTTACCGAGATAAGTATCACCGGGTGGCATATGGGTGATTCACGCCAGCTGGCCTTGATGTAGCGGTGACTGGATGGTGGATGTTGCACAAACGAGAGATCTTTTGGCGTTCATGGGTATTTCGTCCTCCAAGACAAATGGAAGGTGCATTCAGTAGAGGAGTCGTTGTATTAGCGGAGGATGTGGCGCGTGCGAAGATGAGTTTTAATCCCTTTCAGAATGGGGCCGGAAATCGTGCAGGAATGAAAGTTGTGATGCCGGAATTGTTGATCAGGGTGACCAGAACGGCTTTGGGGGATGGTTCTTAGATTCTCAAAATGTGACGAGGCGGGAGGACAAAGAAGAGCCAGGAACTGCGATTGACACGAGGAATACATTCTTGGTGAGACATGCGTATGTTACTTTTAGGGACGGGCCCATGGTGCAGTTTAGAAGACATGTTTAATAACCCTCTTATGGCACATATAGAAAAACAACCCGCATCTCAAGCAAATACTCGCACTTGCAGTAAAACATCGCAGCACGTCGAAAGGCCAGAATCATTTAATGACTTTTATATGTAAAATTACATTATCTACCTATAACCACACTCCTGATACCCCTCCACCCCAAACTTTTCCATCAAGCCCTTCACCCTTTCCTCTCCACACCACCCTTCGAACACCAATTCCACCTCACCAAAATAATTTTCTCCCTCCCCAACCTTCACAAACCCCACACTTTCAAAAAGTCCAATACTCGCGACGTTCTTCCCTCCAATCTTGACCCTCAACTGCAGCAACTTCATTTTCCCCTCCTCCTTCTTCCCCTGTATACCCTTCCTATACTCTTCCAAAATCTTCTCCAGATTACTCCTTAAATATTCAAGAAAAGCAACCACTGCCGATCTTCCCAATCCCTTACCTCTTGCACTGCGTTCCGCAATCATAATTTCTATTTCTCCTATACATCCCTCTTCATCCTCATCCGCTTCCGTGATGAACAAATTAACATCCCCTACCATCTTCGCAGGTGCATCTGATACCCCTTTCCTAATTTCTGGCGATGCATTTCCTTCTTCGGGTAAACAGATAATAAAAGTCAATTTATCATGATCTGTCCTCCAACTCCTCTGCATATCATATTCTTCCTCGAGACTCAGGGGCTCAGAGGCGGTTGCCTGTTGGATTTCCTAGAATCGTATAAGTTCTCAAAATCGATTCATGTATTGCATATCCACGCATAACGCAAAAACCTACCTCATCTTTCATCCACTCATGATATGTAATCACGTGTGATTCTTCATATGGCACTAACAGTATTTTGTTCGTGGAAACGGCTGACGCATGTTAGTTTCTTGATGAGAGGATCCAAGATGGATCAGATATATCACCTGTATGTTCGTTGATCAACATCTTGATCTATGTGATATATATATGTATGGATATTATTTTCCTGAGCTTCACAAAATGTGGAGACACAAGTACCTCGACAGAAAATTCGGAAACAGGAAACGTCCACGTGATTTTAAAGAGTGGACGCCAACGGACTCGTAGTCGGAATTCATAGAATAGTTTTTCTGATTTTCCTATACAATGTTTCAGTACACTTCCGACACTTTCACTGCAGATTCGTAAAAGAGAAAGCTTTTGTAAATCTGAATTCTATACAGTCATTCTTTTAGTTGTAGTAAACTTGAGCATTTCAAGATCACGTGGCGCTGGAATCACTTCGGTAATCCTTCTCGAATTTGTAACTTTGGGACGGCTCGATTATTGACTAGATCTGAAATTGTTTTGAATGTTGAATTGAAGATATCCATACCGGCGTTCAAAATTAAATAAAGCGTTTCAGTCGTTCTTGTGGTTTAACTTTCAATGCTCGGGAGGAAGAGAAGTCCCCGTCGTTTCATTCATAAGGTATAAACAGAGGGTTATCTCAACATTGAACATAAATACCTACAATCGAGAGTGGTCATCATTCGAATAATTTCTGCCGCCCAGTCAAACCAAGTCGCTTTGCTCCCGAATCAAATATCATTCTCATCATTTCCATCATCATGCTCCCGAATCACAAACCCTCAATCAATCTCAAATGTCTAACCTCAAACCCCTCCACCCAATCCACAATCCCTCTCCACTCCTTAAAGCTCTCCTTCTTACTAAAAGCCATATGTTTTCCCACACTCTCCCACCCACAAAACATAACCCATTCCTCCTTATCCTCCGCCTCCTTTTCAATCCTCCACCCGCCCTCGATCTCATACTCCTTCGTCTCGTTTTCTAACGCATGTTTTACCTCGTTAAACTTCGCACTAAATCCTTCCCTGTTGTGGGATGATATGTAATGTCTATTACATGATATGATGGGCGCACTGAAGGGTGATTTTTTCTTGGCGTCCTCTTCTCCAATTCCTTCATCTACTCCTGTCCGGAGGGAACTGAGTGCATCGCCTTCCACTGCAACATTGTGAAATTAGTAATTACACCTAACCCTAACTCTGTGAAAAAATACTCTTGAGTCCAAATCCCAACCCCAACCCCAACCCTAAATCTCAAAACACAAAAACACAAGGTAGTAAAACAATGTAGAAAACCCCACACTCACAATGCCACATCCTAATCCCCCTCCCCTCCACCGTCTCTCCAATGCCCACCCCCAGCACCACCTCCCCCCTCAACAAATCAAAAAGTCCCAAATTCTCCACACTAGGCAAGAACCTCTCATGATGTGCCGGACTTTCCCACGTCCCGACGATATACATATACGAAGGATTTTCCACCTGTTGATAGAAATGACAAGGGTATCCCGACGCTCTCTCGAGCACATGTTTGCACGTGCGGAGTTTGGGGAGCAGCCGGGGAGAAAGCGGGGATGTGAGGGGAAGCAGCGCAAATTCCGTGCACGGCATGACTCCGAGGAGGTGGGAGGTGTGGAAGTTGGGAGCGTTGGTGTAGGCTGGCAAGACAGTTGAGGAATGGCAATAAATACAATGGGAGGGGCGTTTTAATCGTGATGTTATGGGGATAGTGGATACCCGAGATGAGCGAGAGAGCTTGTGAGTTTATGAAGTGGATATCGATGAAGAATTTTGACAGCGGGTCGGATGATGCGGAAATAATATAGGAGTAAGTGTATGAAGAGTATGAGATTTTTGTATATCCCAAACTATATGTATGGAAATCGACACAGGAAAAGATGCAAAAATCCAAAAACCGACAACAGGAATCCATAAAAAGGGGACGCCCCAGCTTCATAAACAATCAATTCCCATTAAAAGATAGTGTATCCACCCGCCAATCACAATCAGTTATGATTAAGCCGCATCTGATTTGTATTACATATACGCGCTCGCCTCGTTTAAAACCCTGTACAGCGACATATCCGGAAATTCCATGACTATCCGAACCGTCCGAACCAGGTTTTGTGAAGGATTAATGCTACGAATCCCAGTCATTTTTGGTACTCCACTTTCTTCCAGCCTCGAGTTGCTTTCCGTCTTTGAGGATTCGCAATCTATATGTGCTTATATGTGGTCGTGATTGCAACATTGAGCGGAGAGAAGACTTGGTCAGGATCAGACTTTACAACCTTCACCCACTCGGAGAATGTAATAAATGGCAGCACTTGGAGGAATGAAAACGCTCAAGAGATTGCAAATTGCCTGGAAGGATGGCATGATTTAAACGACGAATCACAGCTAATTACATATATAGTATTCTTGTTCTTAAACGTCCTTTGCTTTTTCATTAGATTTGTGTATCGTATCGTTCTCTACACTTTGCTATAGAACCCCGTCTAGCAATGACATTCTGACAATAGCATTCAAGCCAATTATCAAACGAAGACTTTCAAATGCTCGCTCATCTTATCTTTCCCCCAAACGCCCGAAAATGCACATAAAATGCATGTATACCATATAATATTACCGTTTTTCGGCATCACACATACACCATCTACGAATTCGTCAATATATTAATCCCCTACTCGATTTTCGTGATCCCCGTCGGAACTGCCGCCCTTGCAAAATCCTCTTTTCGGATGCCACTTCTATCACACATGGCCCTAAAGATACCTCCCTGCTCCCATAGCTTAACTGGCTCATCTAACTCTGCAATTGTGCCCTTGTCCATCACGCAAATACGATCATATCCGATAATGGTCTTAAGTCTATGAGCAATACATAAAAGCGTCTTGCCCCTGAACCCCTCTTGAATAGTTCTTTGAATCTTCTCATCCGTTTCCATATCAACAGAACTTGTAGCTTCGTCACAAACAATAATTTGCGAACCACGGACAAGAGCACGTGCAAGTGCCATTAATTGTCTCTGGCCTAGCGAATAGTTCAAGCCTTCATCCTCGACTACAGAATCGAGATGTATACGCCCTGTGACTTCGTCTTCGAGATTTGAGTCTGAGGCCACAAGGTCAGATTGTCGTAATGCGGACCAAAGTTCCAAATCACTGTGTTGGCCGAAAGGATCTAGGTTACTTCTGATGGTTCCTTTGAATAATGTAGGATCTTGTGGGATAATAGCAAGGCGAGATCGGAGGTCGTGGAGTCCGATCTTGCTAATATCTACACCATCAACGGTGATTGAACCACCGGAAATCTCAACGAGTCGGAAGAGAGTAGACATGATGCTTGATTTTCCAGCACCCGTACGACCAACTACCCCAATTCGTTCGCCGCCTTTTACGTGCATTGATAGGCCGGACAATACTAACGGAAGGTTCTCTCTATAGCGCATATCGACATTGTTGAAGACGATCTCACCACTCTCGGGCCATGTAGGGCGAACATCTATTGTGTGTAATGGTGCCTCTTCCTCCAACGAAGTACCGTAGTAATGGATACGTTCCGTGGCGTTCATTCCATTCTCGACTTCCGCTAGTTGGCGAACGGTAAACTGAATCATCTGAACGATAGAGAGGATATAAGACAAAACTAATCCTGCAGTAGATGGCCCCACGGAAAATCTAGAAGTGATGACTAGGATACCTGTTACAAAAACAAGCAAATTTCCGATAATGTCCAAACGAGTAGATAACCATCGCTGGTTCGAGAACGTAAGAAAATAGGCAGAGTCCATCTCGTCAATGGCCTTTCTCAAATCAGAAATGAATCGATCTTGTAGTCCATATGCTCGAATAGTAGCTGTTCCCGAAAGTCCTTCACTAAATTTGGCAAATACGCTTGATCGAAAGACTGATTCGAAACGCTTCATTTCTCGTGCCGATGCGCGATAATATCCCGCTGCAAATATGAAGAGAAGTGCAAGAGGTGCCAAAGCGATAGCAAAATAATGGAAGTAAGCAATGATTAAGGCGAAGACCGAGATAATCATAGCCATGGTTAAAAAGAACATGCGTATAGCGTCAGTAAGATTGTTGTCCATAACGTCAACATCTCTTGAGAAGCGATTAGTGATACGACCCAGAGGTGTGGTGTCAAAGAAGGACATGGGCGCTCGGAGTGCCTTTGTAATGGCTTTGCTAAGCATCACCTTACTCGCAATTGTTCCAAGGATTGTGAGGGCTCTGATTTGGGGTGGTTAGCGTGTACTCCATTTCATAAGGAAGAAAACTGATAAAAAAACTTACAAAGCAAAAAAGAACAACAGCAGAGCCTGACTAGCACCAAGCGCAGCATACACTCCAATATACACAGCAGTGGAGTATCCAAATTTGTCACTCGTCCACCATGATAACCACAAGCTAGTGGCGATATTTGCACCTTGCGAAAGGAGGAGTAGCAATACAACGATCGGTGCGTTTAAGAGACTACCGGAAGCCCGGACGTAATCGGCGTATACTGTCCATGAAACGCTCTTGACGGATCTCTCCTCTGCTTGCATCAAACCAGGCGCTTTATGCTTCTTTTTCTCAACCTTCTTCTCCACTTCGACAACTTCTTCCTCAGCCTCTGGCTCT
The DNA here is from genome assembly GCF_014898295.1 of Botrytis byssoidea. Lineage (NCBI taxonomy): Eukaryota > Fungi > Ascomycota > Leotiomycetes > Helotiales > Sclerotiniaceae > Botrytis > Botrytis byssoidea. The sequence continues at coordinate 1,000,401 of NW_024065843.1, forward strand.
TGTGATTCTTCTACTGCGGTTGTCTCCATGAGCTGTTGAAAGCCAGCATGGTTGTTCATGAGATTGCTGAACGTGTCAATTGCTTGAATTTTGCCTTCTTCCATCCATATGATCCTATCGCAACGATTCAGTACCCATAGTTGATGAGTGGCTAAAATTCTAGCTTTATCCTTCAATAAGCCCATGATTGCGTTGTCAAAAATATGACGACCAACGTGTGCATCGACCGCGCTTAACGGATCATCCATTAAAATCAAGTCAGCATCAAAATAGATGGCTCGTGCAATATTCATCCTTTGCTTCTGACCTCCTGATACAGTGATACCTCTCTCGCCGATTTCGGTCTGATCGCCGTTCGGGAGCATGTCCAAATCGGGTCTCAAGGCACAAGAATCAATGACTTTGTTGTACCACGATTTTTTCATTTCTTTTCCGAACAATATGTTGTCTCTGACGGTCGCATTCTGTATCCATGCATATTGTGGGCAGAAAGCTCGATCAGCTCCCATAGTCATTTCTCCTCTTGTTTTCCGCATGTCACCTGCGAGAGCAGCAAGCAGAGAACTTTTACCGCTTCCAACTCCACCTATTACAGCTACCAGCTCATTCCTGCCAATTGTGAAATTCATATTCTGTAAGCTGAATGGTTCTTCATCTCCATTGACAGTGCTTGCATCATCGAGAGGTGTGCCGTCGTTGCTTGGAATATCCTTGTCGATTGGAGAGGAATCTGACCGAGATTTATCAGCGACTTTTTCATCCTTGGATGCTTGTTTCTTGGCATTCTTTTCAAATTTAACCTCAGCCTTCGTCTGCTTCTTTCCAGGAGGCCCGGCCTTTTCCGAATCTTGAGTAGCTGTTCGTTCCCAAGTAAAATCGGCGCCTTTCAAGACTATTGCTCCTTCTAGTTCGTGGTCTGGCTTCGCATCATCCTCTTGCTCTTCACTGAGTAAGAATTCTTGAATACGATAGATTGACGACCAGGCATCAATAACCTGCCCGATGACCATAGGCAATAGATTTAGCGGCAATCGCAATGAGTTGAATAGAGCAAGCGACGAGAATACACGTGCTGGACTTAATCCGTGATCTGTCAAACTGTAGGTGATAAAAGCTATCATCGACGCAAAGATGGGCATAGTCATGGAGACAGCATTGATGGCGTTTCTGATCGCCAGCAAGATCTGAATGGAGCGAATCTCCTTGTTCCTGATTGCAGCAAGTCTATCAAGGAATGCTGTCTCCCAGCCGAAGTACTTCACAAATCGCACTGCCTGAAGAATTTCTTGTGTGAGACTTACTCTTTGATCAGTGATCTTGTTGATTGCCTTTCTTCTCGCAAACAGTCTCTTAACAGCCTTAGTCAATAAGGGGAGCCCAACGACTAGCAGTCCGAACCCTGCAAGGGCGCTGTAGGTCAAATTGATGAGGAGCAGTATGAGAGTGATAATGCAAGATATAGGTGCTGTCCAGATCAAGTGGAACATGCCGCTGGCTTGATCTACACGGTACGTATCTGTACTCATGAGATTTACAATTTTACTAAAATTCCAAAGATGTAAGTATCAAGTTAAGAGGGAAACGAAACACGAAGTCAGAAAAATTCTGTTATGCTCGATAGGTCGAGTGAAGGACTTGAACTTACCCATTTGCCCATCCAGTGCCATCACCTGCTACACCGCGTCCAGCATCTGGTACTCCACCTTTGGGACCAACTGGTTTGGAATTCTTCTTGCCTTTCTTGCCTTTGGCTTGTTCAACTAGATCTTGAGCTTTTTGTGCATCCTTCTCGTCTTCTTGGCTTTTGATGGAACGACCGCCAGCCTTGGCTCGTCCAGAGATCTTCATGGCCTTTTCGAAAATAGCTGAAATAAGGACGGCTCTCGATTGCCCCCCAACCATCATTCCGCGATATATAAAATGATTGGTGCCTAGGGATTGCAACATCTGCATTATAGTGATACCAAACACAAGTCCTAGTCCTCTTCCAATATTAGGCGCTGGAGATCCTTCTTTTGCTGCTATGTATGCGTCCGAAGCAAAAGTGATCAAGTATCGTAATGTGAATGGCGATATGACTTGGAGGATGTTGGATATAAATTGGCAAGCTCCTCCTACCCAAAACTCAAACTTAAAGGTTTCGTGCATTGCCCATAGCAGAGGGTGTTTTTCTCCATTCGCCACTCTTCTCTTGAAAGATGCTTGTAACTTGTCCGATAACAGGTCTACACTTCGACTGGGGTTCACCGTCCATATATCGTTATGCTCGAGTTGCCGTCGATAACCAGCCTAGAGAACATCAGCATCACAGGCGCTCAAATGAGTTCAGAATGAGGACTCACATCCATTATAGGTGCCATCCATTGAAAGTATAGTAAAGAGAAGAAGGAAGCTGTGTGTTCTTTGGACGGTGTCCGACTTTCTGGAACGGGAGGAGGGGCACTCCACCTCAATGGATTGTACCAGGTCTTCTTGACAATAGCATCATCTACATGCGATTCTGCCCTCGTCATAGCACTGTTAGATGTGGCATAGCTTTGAGCCTGTTTCATTTCTGGTCTTTTTTCATGGTCGATTTCGCCTTCGGATGAGTGGCTATCCACATTGTTTGGACTCGAGATTTCCATATATTCCTTCTCACGACTCCCGGCATCGAGTGAATTTTGATGAGTTGATAGTTCCCCATGCTTTTCCAGATACTCCCTATCAGATCCATCTTCATCTCGTGGTTCGGCATGATTGATATCTTCCAATGCAGCTGCAGGGTCCGACGGGGCGAATTCTTTCTCGTGACCAGGCGGATCTGCCATGTTGAAGCTTCTTGGTAACAGGTGCGTCAAGAAGATATATTGTATGGGAGATCACAAATCGCAAAACAAAATGGTATCGAGGGGAAACCGTGCATCTTATCAATAATTCGGTGGTCGCCTCCGAGTGCGATCAGAGGCTAGCATCTTTCCAATTGGACCTAGACAAGGATATGATAGGTAATCAGTGCAAATTTACATGGGCAAAAGATATATGGGAGCACCAGTGGCATGCTTTTTTCCCTTCCAGAGTATTAGCGTAATAGATCCATCCATCTTTACGCGGATTACCAATACTATACGTTACGCCCACCTCATTTCAAAGAAGGAACCGAAGGAACCTACTCCGGGACCGTAGGTGAGGAAAAGAATGTATGAGTGGAGGTGCGTGAACCAATCGGCGTTTATGAATACCGAGATAATACCCGAGTATGTAGACTCATTGGTCAATTCTTCAATATGTGATGTAGATGTGAGCAGTTAGTCATATACACGATGATGTATATGATATCTACCTAGTAAGTTATACATTATATATTTTCTTTTCATCTTGTTGAGGAGAGTCGGCCCCGAAAAGCTCAAGCGGGACGGTCGAAGACCCAAACACAATCTTTCTCTTCCGTAGGTCAGTCAATGGAGGATCATTATTGTATTCTGTCCGTTCATCTGTGTTGCCGAAAAGCATACGAAATAGGTGATAAGAGCGGCTCCACACAAAAGAAGCATTCCGGCTCCATCAAGATCCACCCGTCGCTTAACCTTAGAAAAAAGCTAATCTGATGCCGTTCCACTGTTACCTACGGAATTCATCTAATAGAGTTTTTTTCATGGAGTTTGTTACTGAACCTTCCATTACCTTCAAAGTCCAAGCTCATTCGATCTTGATTCTTAATCAATCATCAAATACGGAGTACCACCAGTACCGTGTAGTTAGTGAACGGGAGCAAACACGCCGGTCCAATCTCACCTATGCCGCATCGGTGATCTTCAATATAAGCATTTCTCTAGCATTTCTCTAGCATTTCCTCATTGCAAACTCTAACCTAAAGTGGCTGAATGCATCCGCTCTGTTTGATATACACCTTTGCCTACTCGACGCCTCTTCAAGCCGGACAACTGACAAGACCGTTCTTTCCCCAGATTATCAAGATCGGACATCGGGACCTCGAATCTCCATCTCAAGTGCCTAGATCAGCCAAGCATCTTCAATGCGTTGCAATACAATCCAACAACCACTTATTTCAAATATTGACTCATCAATCTTCTTCATTATGCTGTATGACCCGTTGATTTCCTTCATCTGACAATTTAAGATACACAATTTGTCGTATCCGTGTGAAACAAAAGAAGAAAGGAAGTCAAACACGAAACACATCATCACGTGATACATACGGCCCGGAGGTTATTTCTCTCCTCTTCACCTTCCCAACTCGTAGTAATTAATAATCTTCTTTCATACAAGAAGCGGTGAATGTCGTTGATTCGGATGGATTTAAGATATCTCCTTAGAACACCCCGCTTGTACATCTTCGTCTCTTCACCGTCCAATTAACAAGGAGCTTGTCTACTTTTCATACCAGATTGTACGTGTCAGATGTTTGATACATTGGGAGAGTAGTTTGTGGTCTCAAATATTCTTTCATGACAGATGTTGATGGCACCACGCCGTTAAAAAATGATCACCGCAGGGCCATTGTTTGTCATAACTAGCGGGCGGTCGCTGTATTCGTACCCAAAAGAGTAACCATCACGTTTCTTCAAGTGGAGTCCAATCATGTTTTAAGTAGGGTTGTCCCGGCGTCCAATTCAACATTACACGAGATAAGCTTTGCGGGATTCATCTTATCTAATGTGCTTGTTTATTGATCAATTTAGCTACCTGGTAATTTACTCAACGATCTTTTACCTACAAGTCTAAGCTGATAACCTAAAAGATCGTTCAAAACACTTCCCACTTCAAATCAATCTAATCATCATTCAATCCCAAAGCCTCCCTTCTAGACTTTGCTCCCTCTTCATAGTAAGGCTTTTCTGCCAAGCTAGTAACTCTCGTCCCATGTCTCTCTTCAGTTCCCTCATAATCCCAGCTCGCGTTATGAATCGTACTTCTGTTATCCTGTTCAAATCATTAGCATCTATTCGCTTATTTCCCCTTCATTGTCAATATCGATTTCAGTTGGGATAAGACTGAAAAGTCCTCTGAAAAAGCTTACCCAAATAGCACTCGTCCCAGCAGTCCATCTGACTCTGACCTGGATATCTACATTCTTTTCAAAAACATCGTACAAATATCCCAAAATCAAATCACTCTCCGCCTTGTCCAATCCGACAATCGATTTTGTCATTGCCCTGTTCACCCACAATGTTTTCCATCCTGTCACTGGATGTACACGCACAATAGGATGAACTCGTTCAATATGTTTTGGTCCAGCAGTCGGATCATCTCGATCGAGGTATGTATGCGCCGAAACATAAATGGCCTGTCTCCCATCAATGATTTTGCGGAATTCAGGAGAAAGTTTACTGTAAGCTGCATATCCCGATGCCCAAAGTGTGTCGCCTCCGACTTCTGGAACGGTATCATTGTGTATGTGGGTTATTCCTGCGGGATGAAGCTCGTGCACCAAATCTCTTTATTGTTTTTCATGTCAGTGACTTGTCTTCGCGATCGCCTCGAGTGAGTCAAGAGAAGAATGAAGAAACTTACGAATGCCATCGACTCGCACCTCCTGGATTTCTGAAATCAGGTTTTCTCGAGGTTTCACTGGCTTGCAAGGCAGGCGACATCACCGTCACACCAGGAAGTCCTGGCACATGAGGAACTTGCGGCTATACGTCGAATCGTCAGCACACATCCTATCTCGATTCTCACTTCACAAACAAAAATATAAAACAAGCATACATGAACCTCAACTTCACCCCACCAAGTTCCCAAATCTCTTTGTACTTTTGGACTCAGTCCTTCTTGACCCCTCAAAAAGACCACACTTCTCTCTGCAACCAACAATGCCAATTCATCTTTCTGCTCATCCGTCAACTCATCGAGACGAATACCACTTATTTCGGTTCCGATGTTTTTGGTCAAGTCAATTATCTTTCCGTTATTCTTGTGGATAGCATCAAACAAATTCTTCTTTGATTTATCAGCCCGGGATCCAGCATCGTGGTGCTCTCGTGGTGTGTTGCGGATAGCGAGGACGTCTTGGACTATTGCAGGAGGGATTATTAGTTGGGTTCATGGTTCTAAATGGTGGTTAAAGGTGAAGAATAAATACATACGATATAAGGGACGACCTGGACGAGTAGGATATCCGTCTGAGAGATCGATTCCGGCTTTTTCTAATCTTGCTCTTGCATTTGAGGGAAGAGGTAAGGTAGCTTTGGAAGGAGCAGCAAGATCTTTGGTCGCGCTTGAGGGGTGAATGGCAAGATCTTGGGTTGCTGATGGAGCCATGATTTATGTTGTCTAGTACTTTATTGCAGTATTCCGAGCTTTATAAGGAGAAGATTTATCAATCTATATACTAATCACAAGAACATCTGGTACACATGAGGAACTCCCGTATTATATATGCACAGCGGCTTCCGGCATCATCAACCCAGCACGATATAAATACATCTAACATCATCAATACCCGGATATTGTATCATCAACTCTTATCACTCATTCCGTTGTTTCAAAACGGTTATCAAAATCACTTCATATATCCCATGGCCATCTCACCAATCTCCATCGCATATTGTCTACCCCTCATGCAGCACGCGATTTACCCCGCATGTTTGTCTATATGCATTGTGTTTCGAAGACTTTTTATAGGTTGTGAGGTTTGTTTATCGTGGGTGTTGTGGAGTTTTCCTATGTGTGATTGGAAATGCATAGTGTGAGGATGCAATGGAAATGCGATTATTGGAAATCAGATTGGGAAGATTGAGATGGATGGGAGGGGAGGGGATGGGTTTACTTCGCAGATAGTCTTGGTGCTGCATCGACGCTTTTCTTTCAACACACAAATCAAAAGAATCCCGAAATCTTTAAATTGGTTTGTTGATGTTGAGTTTGGTATGGACTATAATTTTATTTTTTTGAACATCGTTACATCATTGGCGCTCAATAATATCGGACATGGAAAATATCACATTCAGTGTTGGTTTGATGGTCAGGATAAAGAAGACTTTCAAGCACATTTGAAACTTTCTCGTTGTTATGCGTTTATTGGAGATTTATATTATTTCAAGTGGACCTTCTGACTATTTTTATAGTCCAAGAATCTGTGATGCTGCCATGTGAGGGACCTAATAAACCAGACTCCAAAATCAAACATACCTAGCTCTGAGTGAGAGTTACTGTTCAGTGAACCAATCCAAGCAATGTTGTTCGAAAGATTTCGTTATGGGAAAACGATGGTAATCTAGAAACAAACTGTTAGACATTCTTCTAGTTATTTTCTTAAGAAACCAGTAATATATTTGAATGTCTCATTTCAAATTTGACAAACGGGCAGTCTTTCCAGCTTGTGTCTTGGTGTACACTTTATTTCTTATCATTCATCGATGTCTTTACTATCAAGACAACATCTATGGTTATATTCTCATAAGATTCGAGATAGGGAAAGTGCAACATGTGAAGCCAAATGGCAACCATGATGCATCGGTCTTCAACTCGGAAGGTGCAGGCAGTTACACTCTTCGCCACTTTTATATCTCTACAATTTACATATCTTTCACCCAAACACTGTCTTTTCACAATCTTTTTGATCATACTCTTATTCAAAAGTATCTTACATTCTTTAGACTAGCTTGAGAGAGTCAGAAACAGCATTCTTACATTCATAACATTTAGGAATATCTGAATTCAAACCACCTTCCTAGATTTTGATATGGCTGGCAACATTCAATCTTCCGTACAACAAGCAACACCACTGACTCCAATCGTAATGTCTCAAACACGTCGCCAAACAGTATCGAATAGCAATCTTCGGGTTACCAAGGTTGTAGCCGCTTTGCAAAAATGGGAAACGGATCATGAAGATGAAGACGACCCTTGTCCCATCTGTTTCGAGAGTTGTGCGGGGATTTCCATCTTTAGATACATTTATACAATCATGCTAACGAGCTTCTGCAGTCAAAAAAGTCAAAGTTGATGCAGATGAGAACGATTCTTGCTCTGATTCCTTGGATTTTGATGGCGGACATGGAGGTTCCATAGTCGTCACGCCTTGCAGTCATAAATTTGGGTATATCTGTTTGGCAAATTGGCTTGTCCAGGAGGATAGTTGTCCCATGTGCCGCAACAGGATTCTCCCCCTCGATCCACCGCAATCGATCCAACGTGCTCAACAAAGACAGCGTTCCCACTCCACCGAGTCGCAGAGTAGCCCCGCAAATATGCAGCTTATGGCACCTATTCCTATAGCTCGATCAGTATCTCTTAACAGTATTGAGATCACCTCTCCATTTGAACTACAAAGATGGAATGCTAGATTCGGTCATTTGAACAATATTTTGCCCGAGGCTGGGAACTTAGTGGCCCAGGAAATGAATCAGATTAGTGTTCGCCCACCTCCGGTTAGACCTAGTACTACTACACATGGTCACCCAGCTACACCTACCTCTACTGTAGTTGAGCCGGGATTTATACGCCGCACTTATGATGCCAATATCACGACTTACGACTTGACACACCGACCCAGGGATAATCAAACTTCTCACCTTACTCGACCATCAATTGATCCTTCATGGCGCAACTGGGATTATACTAGTCGGTATGATTTAAGAGTGTCTAGGAGACAGAGGAGAATTACTAGCTCTGTAGCTGCAGCGGTAGGAGTGTCCGCGGGTCTAGGATCTGTGATTGGAATGCCAAGAGCAGAAATGAGAGAGCCAACAAGTAGTGATAATAACGCTTCAGGTAGAACTGAGTCAGATGATGATTATACGATTGTGAGAGCAATGGGCCACGCCATGGGCTTGGGAACGGTAGTTGGAATGCCGAGAGCGGAGTGGAGAAGTACCATGAGACCACTGTCGCCATTGGATGATTCGAGCAGATCACGGGTGTTAAGTGAATCGGCAAATGAAAGTAGTACCGAGACTCTACCTACGACAAGAAGTAGAGAAACGAGTGTAGATGAGGATTTGCGAAGATTGCCGGGGCTGTCTAGTAGCATGTGGGCTCGTACTTGGGGATGAGTTTGGAATAATATGTTTTGTTTCATCGACTCATCAAGCGGGCGTGGAATGGTAGATGTTGGGGATACTTTGTTTGCAGCATGTAGGAGTAGGATCATTGGAATCTTTAGCGAGCGTTACTTTGGGTTGTATCCATAGATCAGAGTTTTAGATTAGACTCGATATTAAAGCGTTTTTATATATATACAAAGAATAAATGATATTGCGAGTTGTAACCAGTAAATGCTCCAGGCATTATGGTTTTGAACTTCCAGTATCATGATCAATCTCATATCCAAACTTTAAGATTGTTTGAATATCTTACATTCACCTCTTCATCCACCTCTACATCCATACGCTTAAACATAAGCCACAATAACGCTGTCCTCAGTAATCGACGAACTCGTCAAGATCTCCTTCGAAGTCGTCTCAATATCCATGATATTCGCACCGGTGGGGCCCACCTTCTTTCCCTCCTTGGTAGTGGCATACGCATTACTAAACGTCACGTTTCCATAGTTCGCCAATCCGATGGTCGATCCATCGATGCTCAAATCCTCCATAATCCACTCAGCAGCCTGTCCACACAATTGATCAGTCGAGGTCACGGTCTTGGTCTCGGATTTCCCGGTCGACTTATTCTCCATCGTGACGGTTCCCTCTGTAAACGACGAGTAGGTCAGATTCACCGCGATGGTATCCCCGGCCGTGACGGTGAGCGCAAAGCCGAGGGTGTTGGCGGGATACCATTCGTACCAGGCATCGTAGGACAGTTTTCCGGAACTGTCGATCGAGGCGTCGACGCCTGCTTGCCAGAGTCCCGCACACTCGCTGCTCTGCTTGTACCCGTCGATGCCGACCCAGGAGGAGACGGTCCAGATTTCGGCGGAGGTCTCGCCGCGCGTAGGCTTTTTGGGAATGGGCACCACGAATTCCGTGTACACGCCGGTATAGATTGTGGAGCCGCCGTCGTCGAGAACGGCGCCCGCCCAGGAGACGTTGTATTCGTCGTCGACGTGCGCGGTAGCGGCGGGGGTGGGAGCGGATGTTGTGGAGGAGCTTGCAATGTTGTTGACGGCAGATGAGGCAATTGAAGTTGCGGCGCTGGATGCAATAGGTGTTGCGACGATCGGAGATGCTATAGCACCAGTAGATTGTCTGGATCCGGCAGCACCGTAGCTACCGGTGGGTCTTGCTCGACCACCTTGTTGGCCTCCAAACCCTCCTGGGTAACCAACGCTGGGTTGGGCAAATCCTCCTGCTTTTTGACTCTTTTGGAGGGTGTGGCCGCGGTGACCGCGTGCTTGATTTGGACGGGAGGGAGCGGCGAGGGAGGAAGCGATGAGGCCGCTGAGGGCAATTGTGGTTGTGAATTTCATTTTGTTTGGTAATGCGTAAACTGTGTATGAATGGAAAGAAGGTGATCAAAACTCTGATAGACAAATGTGGAAAAGAGAGAGATTGTAGACGGATGTGAAAGCGAGCAAAAATGAACAAATGAATGAATGTAAAGACGAACTGTATTCAAAAACGAACGAATGCAAACCTGTGCAGATGCTTCCAAAACTATTCGGACAAGAAGATGGGAAGAACTCCTCCTCACATATAGATTCCTCCACATACAATCAATCCATCCCATCAACGTCCACCTGGTGGATTGCCTCCACAGCCCTGTTGACTCCAAACAAACGACGATCCCATCATTCCCGACATTTCCCTCCAAGCAGCATGCCTACCAAAGATTCGCAGAAATACATTAACATCGCGGGAAGAATCCTGGAATCCGTTTCCTGGGGTAAGGTAATACTTATTTCACATAACTTGTTTCCATGTTTCAGGATCCTGAAGGGGATATTATGGGGCCGGTACTACGTTATGAGTTTATGCCAATTCTCCATTCTCGGGCAAGGCTTGATTTGTTTTTGAGATGGCGTGCTAGTAGGGAGGTACGGGTACGTAGGGGTGATAATGATGGTGCCGAGGAATTAGGAGATTTACGACGAGTGATATAATGTGGAAGGATTGAGGGAGGAATCTGCTGGATATAGATTGTCTTGCGATTGATAGGTATTTATCGTTACTTTATGGATGCTTGGATCTGGGTTGTATTCTGAGTAATATATCCATCTGATCTTGAGACTTCTACAAAGAAAGAAGACTTGCCATTTTCCACAACGAAATCAATATCATCAGTACAACCTCAATTCCAATAGAAAAAGGTATAAAATCGAATCGAATCACATCGTGTCCATCAACAAACCCGCGAGTGACATACTGGCAGAGACAATTCATTCTGATTTGATTAATGATTTGAACACGAGCGTTTCGAATTATATAACGTGATTCATATGCGAGTGGATCATATCATCGAATGGATCACTTGAAAATGCACCAAAATTAGTCATTTTTAATATTCCTATTTTAATAACTATTCATTATTTTTGAAAAATAAAAGGATATAAAATAATAATAAAAATGAAATATTTCTAATTTCTAATTTCTTTATAGATATTTTGATTATAGCTTAAAATTGTCACACTTTATATTACAAAAACCTTCTTTTTCAATTAAATTTTATATTAATTGGAATTTTGAAATGAAAATTAGATTTTTATATTATTTATATAATTAGATATTATATATTTAATTTCTGAAAAATTATATTGATAAATAAAGAAAGTGTACGGTTACACACAGACGAATTTTGTATATAAAATGAAGTGATCCATTCGGTGATATGATCCATTCGTATATGAATCATATTAATAATAATGAGCTTTATTGTATTCATAACCATAGCTTAGTGTGGACGGAATTCTATATACATTTCAGAACCTAAAATTAAAGATTCTTTAACAACACTTTCTTTACAACATTATATAATAATAATAATAATAATAATAATAATAATAATAATAATAATAACGTGGTTTATCATCGAACGGGCTATATCATTGAGTGGGCCACTTCAAAATACATCAAAATTAAGACTTTTTGAATAACGTAATTTATCAGCATATAGGCCATATCAGTATGTGGGCCACTTGAAAACACACCAAAATCAATCCTTTTTCAATATTCTTATTTTAATAATTAATCATTATTTTGAAGAAAAAAAGAACAAAAGATAATAATAGAAAATAAGCTTTTTATAAATCTAGTATTTATATAAAAATTCCTATTATTTTATAAAGAAAATGGAAATTGTTATGATTTTTGTTACAAAAATATTATTTCTATAATAATTATTATAATTATTCCATTTTCCAATAAATGTTTCAAATTTTATAATATTTGTATAATTAAATTTTCAAATTTTCAAATCTTATAAAATTATATTATTAAATAAAGAAAGTGCATGGTTACACATAGACGAATTTTGTATGCAAAAAGGGGTGGCTTATATGATGATATAACCTACATGCTGATAAACTACGTTATTCGTATTTTAATAACTAATTATTATTTTAGAAAAAAAAAATATTGAATAATAATAATAAAAGATTAGTTTTCTAAAAATTTAGTTTTTATATAAATGTTTTTATTTTATATTAAAAAAAGTGAAAATTATTATGATTTTCGTTACAAAAAAATATTTCTAATAATAATTCTTATATTAATTCGAATTTCTAATAAATAATTAGATTTTTGTAATATTTATATAGTTAAATTTCATAGCTTTAATTTTGAAAAAATTCTATCAATAAATAAAGAAAGTGCATGATTACACACAGACGAATTTTGTATATAATTATGTACTTTCTTTATCTATTAATAGAATTTTCTAAAAATTAAAATTATAAATTTTAATTATATAAATAATATAAAAATCTAATTATTTATTGAAAATTCAAATTATTATAATAGTTATTATAGAAATATTTCTTTTATAATAAAAATCGTAACAAATTCCAAATTTTTTTTAAATATAAAAGAAATTCTTATATCAAAACTAGATTTATAAAGAGCTAAATTTTTATTATTATTTTATATTAATCTTTTTCTAAAAAATAATAATTGATTATTAAAATAAAAATATTAAAAAAGCATTAATTTTGATGTATTTTGAAGTGGCCTACTTGATGATATAGTCTATTCGATAATAAACCACGTTAAATAACGTGGTTTATTAGTATATAACTTATATCAGTATGTGATCCACTTCGAAAATACACTAAAATTGAGGTTTTTTTAATATCTATATTTTAATAACTAATTATTATTTTAAAAGAAAAAATCATAAAAGATCATAATAAAAATGAAACATTTATAATATTTAGATTTCTTTTTTAAATAATTTATTTTAGCTCGAAATTATCACACTTTATATTACAAAATCTCTTTTTCTTTAATAACTTTGATAAATATTAGAATTTTGAGAAAACAATTAGATTTTTGAAATATTTGAAAAATAAGGTTTTATATAATAAATTTTTGAAAAATTCTATTGACTAATAAAGAAAGTGTACGGTTATACAGAAACGAATTTTGTATACAAAATGAAATGGGCCACATGCTGATATGGGCCACATGCTGATAAACCACGTTAATAATTAACCTTGAAAAAGCTGCTGGAATTTGATATACACAGAATTCCGTCCACACTGAGCGTGGATGTGATTACGAGTACCGACCAGCTTATATTCCATGTACGGACATTACGGATGTTTTTTTCAACGGTCTCATTTGGATTTTGCATATCAAAATCTTTATTCTGGGTTGATGTACAAAGTTATTTAATTGATCTACTCGGTAACCTGCAACCTGCAGGTGGTCAAGTATATCAAGCACTACAAGACCCATTCTGCAATTTCGGATTCTGGAGTCTATAATTTTGATTTTGTACGTTGCGAATGCTTCGGGACATTCTTTAACGTTCAATCATACACAGCCCGTACAAAATGAAAATCGTATAAATGTTTTCTGCCTTTGGAATTAGTAGCATTAACTTTAGTGTACACTCACCCTCTTTGACATCCTCTATAGGTCCAATCCAAAAGTACATCCTTTTCTATCCGCATTTATGCTTTTAATTCCTTTGCGAGAGCCGTTCGTTCATCCTCCGTAAAACCAATCGTCGTCAAATAATCCCCAACACCACCATAAGTGTTCTCTAGATACTCATAGATCTTCTCGATGAAATCCACAGGACATCCTGCAAAATCATCACTTAGACCAATCTCATGGATTTCCTTCAATCGACTCTCTCTTTCAGGAAGTAATTTCTCTTCACTCATGAGATAATCATGTGATATTGCTTCTATGGGTATCTCGAGGATGAATAGGATCAAGGCGATGGTAAGCCCAGTACGATCTTTTCCTTGGGTACAATGGGCAAGAATTGGATAATTTTCCGGAGAAGAGTAAGTCCTGAGAACCTGGGATATGTTAGATGTGTTGTTTTATAAAAGGCTGATAATGATTTACTGCAGCTAGTTCTGGACCACAATGATGTATCGTATCGTATCCCAATCCTATAAGTCCTCTGGGTTGCAAGACTTGTCGCCCTAGAATACCGATGGCCTCCAAACGGTATCCCAAACCCATCAGACCGATCAATTTTCTATATGCCTTGGTCAGCTCCCAATGTTGGACAAGAGTAGTCAAAACATACATGATACTATAAGGTGATAATTGCCATACTAAACTTCTCTCAAACCCTTTCCCATTCACATTAATTTCAAGATACTTGATTCCTGGTATCTTCATCGATTCATTTAGTGCACTGTTTGATTCTATGAGAACCGGGTCTCTCATATCTGCTACCCGCTTCTTTGCTTGCTTATCATGTTCTGTTCTGTGATACTCATGATTAGATAGGATAGATAATTGATAGCTAGATGTCTTACACTGTTCGCAGGTCCAATATGGTTTTGATGCCATAATGATCTTTGATCCGCTGCCTGTCTGCCATCGTAGCATCATCTACCAGGTAAGTTCGTTAACATAATTCGTTTTTGCCAGCATTCATCACTTTGGATTCGCCGATGTCCTGGATATGGCAGTTATGACCCCATAGCCTGGTGAATATGTACACACCTGGCCTTGCAGAGCGATATATTCGTCCTTCTTTGATAAGTCTTGAAGGTAAAGATCAGTTCCAATCTGTTGATGGTTTTTATGGAGCTAGGTACATACTTTTGTCCCAAGAAATCATTGATAGTTTTCCCAACATCACGAAAATTCAAAATATTATTAAACTGTCCATCATACATATTTTTGGGCTGTGAGTCCATTGTTATTTTGGTGGAGCGTTGGAGTGTTGAGCACGACGTGGGATACAACAATTTTATGGTTGATGGTAAGTTCTGAATGATAACTCCAAAGAGAAAAGAAGGTATCGTATTTGGTGATGCAATATTGTAATTGAGCAGATCGTTACTTCCAATACCTCTGGGTGGAAGCAGAAAAAAGGGGTTTGATTGTGAAATAGAAACAATGCAAAAGGCTCGATTCCGTTGGAGAAGGTTCTTCAATTGACAGGTGAGGCTTTTGGAATGGATGTTGTAAGGTTATGATTGATGTAGTCGTGTGTGGAAAGATGCTAAAATCACCTTGGCATTGAGGAGATTGTTATTTCAAGCGACAACGATATCATTAAAACAAGGAAACGATGTGAAAGATTATGTGCGTCGGTGTGGTCGATACTAGTACTTGCAATTTAAATCCCTGCTGGAGATCATGATAGTCATGATAAGGTTAGAGATCCTCAATAAAAAAGAGGGAAAATACAATCATTCTGCATCATCTCTGGGGAAATACGACTTATCAAGAGCCATAACCCCAGTTGTACATCAATATAATACATGCACATATATCTCTTGGTTGAATTCTTCTAAACTTCGTGATGCTTTATCGAAAGTCTTTTCTTATCGGAGCAGCGACGGCAAGCTCAACCTTATTATCCTTCCCGTCACCAAGATTGCGATGAACAGTCTGGGCATTTAAATTGATTATGCCGACCTATCGGCATTCACCATTCACTCAACTCAACTCAACTCAACTCAACTCAACCACCTGCACTCACTTAAATTTTGGTGTGGCTGAACGGCAAAACTACGTCATCCATGGTCGTTCAATAATTCCCTTTTCTTGCGATTCGAGAAGAGCTTGATTTCTTGCTTAATTATTACTAGGTAGCTACCTACCTGCTTGATTGATCGATCCATGGATGATGAAGAGAACTCAGCTACCACTGTTATAAGAGATGATGAAAAAACTAGACGATACTCAGTTAGATACGATATTATAGTACACGGAATAAAGCGATCAGAGCAATACCGGTATTGTGCCAAACAATTCTACCTGCCGGTACACCAAGTGTCCAAGTTTATCGCATATGTCACTAGTAAGCTCTTTCTAGCTATCGTTGTCCAACTTCACGTCAAGAAACGATAGACACGATAGAAACGACGGTTACAAGATATACATCCGTCGACATTGATTAATTCCGTTTCGATCCATTTCATCCTTTATTCGGCCTTCGCAAAGACTTTGTTTGAGCTGAATGTCATAACGGCCAGCCAGTATCGTTTCTGTCAGCTTGCATTCCTAGTAACAAATCATACCTACCAGGAGAACAAAGAGGAAGGGAGAAAGATTGTGTAATCATGTCGACTAGTAATAACCATGGTGCGTCTAAGCAGTCTTTGAATTCTTATCTGCATGTATACTAATCTGTGCTACAGCTACAGGCATTGAAACCAATGGAACGTCAATAGAAGGCAAATCGCACCGAACTCGAACAAGCTCCAACAAGCTAGAAGACCAAGCTGCCACAGCAGCTCTTTACGTGACAAATCAGAATAATCAAACGCCTAAAACGGGCTATGAATTTCTGGACAGTGACAATAAATTGTCGTCTGCTGGTAATTATTCGATTCCACTTTGTACCATACGATAGGATCGCTAACAGTTTTCCCAAACAGGTGCAGCAGCATCTCTCAAATACGCAAAGCCCCGAGATTTACCAAGCTACCCCTCCGTCGGATTGAACAAGAGTCAGTCGGCAGCTGGAGCAGCAGCATCTTTAGGTTGGCAGAACCAAAAGACTTTCGAACATTGGAAATCAGATCCCTCCGCTGCGGCCTCGGCTGCTGCGATGATAGCCAAGGATTACAAAATGAAGCCCATGTGGCAGCCAGAATCAAGTGCGCATGGCGCAAAAGCGGCTTTGTTGGCTCATAAAGCCAATAAAGGTGTCGACTTGTGGCAGCCGGAGCCTACAGCATGGGGAAACACTGCCGCAACTCAAGCTATGAAGAAGGGAAACACATTATCACCGCAATTGGATTATGGGCACACTGCTGTTGGAAGACAGGGTTCCCTTTTGGCTGCGACTGGTGCTATGGCTAGCAGCAGGAAACGCGCAAACTCGACACCTGCGAAGACTCAAAAACTTGAAACCTATCCTGACGAAGCGAATGCTGCCAGTAATGCTTTAAAAGCCGCAAAGTCTGTTCATAAATCTCAGACTAATACTGTGAAACCTAACTATCCTGCCGAAACCTATCCGGATGAAGCCAATGCTGCAAGCAATGCTTTGAGAGCTGCAAAGTCTGTTCACAAATCTCAAGTCAGTGCTGGAAAAGCTGCCCATCCTGGTCAAGCAAATGCACCCAGTAACGCCATGAAAGCTGCAGTTGCCGTTCATAGATCCAACACTGTTCGAAAATCTAATGCCTTCGACAAGAGTGTTGGATCAGTACCATTCACAACAATGCCGCGAGAAATGTATACGTCTCAGCCGCCTGTCGATCAATTCGAACAGGAGGTGGCCAAAGACCAAAATCGTGAAGATGTCCTTAAAGCCTCAGCAATCGCTATGGCCAAAAAAATGTACAATCAACAGCAAAAGCAAAGTGCTGCTACTTCCAATGCGCAATCTGGTGCAGTTGCAGCACACGGCCAGCGAAGACTTTCTATAGATAGCGATGATGAACCTACCCCGATGCGTTTTGACAATCTCCAAGCAAGAGCACAGCAGCTCACTAATGAGTCGGTGGCGAGAATGACAACCGAGGATATTCGAAATCGTGAATATCGAGATTATTATGGGGCTACTCCAAGTATATCCTCAAAGTTATCTAAGCGAGGTCGGACAAGACGTCGGGCTTCCAGTTATGATGAGGATCGCCATCAGTCTGACAAAATCCGAGCCCAGATGAATGTATTCTCAAGCAATATCTCTAAAGTAGACGAGGAAAAGCGACAACGAGATCGCGATGCTTTACATGCTGCAGCTAAGCGCAATGTGAATAAAGATATTCACGAGATGGATAAACAAGTTTTTAAGAATACTGGCAAAGTTGCTCCATCTCTACTCAATGAATGGGAGTTGAAAGCACATGAAGCTGCTCAAGCCCAGAGTAAAGCCAGAATGGAGAATTTCGGCAAAGTCGATATTGGCGGTGGGAAATTCGTCGATCAAAGTGTGATTGATGCTGCTGCCGCTAAGATAATCCAGCCTCAATTGGAGGAGATCAACACAAAGGCAGAAGCTAAGAGGTTTCGAGAGGCTGAGTTGAAACTTGAGGAAGAGACTCGAAAGAGAAAATCGCAGGAGATTAAGATGAGAGAGAAAGAAGAAAAAGAAATTACCAAGAAATTGAAGCGTAAGTTGTTCCTATTTCAAAAAATCTGGGCATTCACATAAACTAACATATGATAGAACAAGAAAGAGACGAAGAGAAGGAGCGCAAAGCTGATGAGAAGGCCGCTCTAAAGGAGCGTCGTAAATCAACCACCAAATCCGAACCAGGTGCTCCAGTTTCAAAAACCTCACCTACCTCCGTACCTGGCGAATCTGAACGTCCCACTACGGCTCCAGCTCCTGTACCCATCCGTACTTCTATAGATGGAAACAGTGTTCATGTATCTGGAGCTACAGATGATGCACACACAGATCAACAAGTTTCATCTAATACCCCATCGCCAACCTCTGAGAGTGGTTCCAAGGTGAAGAACTGGCTTAAATCTAAAATGGGAAGAATATCCGGTCGTCACTCGAAATCCTTTTCAGAATCTAATGCTACTAAAGAGGAGAAAGGATTTATGGGTGGTCATACCTACACAGGTGCAAGTGTTAATAATAGTACGA
Source organism: Botrytis byssoidea (assembly GCF_014898295.1). Classification (NCBI taxonomy): domain Eukaryota; kingdom Fungi; phylum Ascomycota; class Leotiomycetes; order Helotiales; family Sclerotiniaceae; genus Botrytis; species Botrytis byssoidea. The sequence goes on from NW_024065843.1 coordinate 1,019,475, forward strand.
CATCTCTTAGTCGACAGAGTATAAAGGACGTTGCAAATGCCACCGCTCTTGTTCCAGGAACGAATCCCACTGTTGCTCCTACTCAACAACCAGAAGAATTTGAAAGAGTAGGCAGAAGTAAAGTAAGAGCAGGAGATGACGTGAGTAGCCTTAGCGAATTTAGTGACAAAGTAAAGGGCAGAGAAGACAATTTAAGTGGCGACGATGATGAGGACGACTTTCAAGAAGCAATGGATAACTTTAATGACGAGTTGGCGCCGCCTAGACCATTCTCATCTCATGGAGCAGCCAGCACAAGTCCGGGTAGAGCCCCCAGATTTCATGAGGAGATCTAAATAGATAGTTGTATCAATATTTACATAATTTAGGGTGGGCTCAGGGAAATAGGTTCGGAGCTTTTGATGATCGGGATATGGAATTATGCAACAGGGTTCTTTTTTCTTTTTTTGGTTTTTCTTCCCATATTTATACGCTATTTGAAAATTGGGATGATCTTGTGATATTTCGTCCGTCTACGCGAGATAATGGAGGGAGCGAAGATGGGCATAGGAACGCAAAGCAATATGGCTTACTTAATAACCGTTTTGTTCTTTGTTTGGGTTTTGGGTCAGGTTGCCTGGGTTTGTACAGTACATATGCGGACTAAATATGGAAACTGAAAGCAGTGATATGATTGGAATGGAGATAGGGATGAGAAAAGGGTGATCAAAGAGGGAGGCGGAGGAAAATCTGTAGTAAAGTAGCGGGATTTTATTATCAATGAAGTTTGTTAATGCGATGATTTCACTTCTCATGTACAGCCGATCAAGATATGAATTAACCACTTTCGACACAATGTGTGCGGAACAAGGATCCTCTGCATCAAGGAGCCGAAGCTCAATCTTCCAAGTGTCAGGGACGTGATACCGAAAGCTTGAGCCACGAAATTCAACTCCACAGTTCCAATCATTGGAGATGGAGTGAGATAGAAGATATTACAACAGCCTCCCTTGAAAGCATAAATTGTAGTGACGATTACAGCTCCGATGAAAATACGCTTTAGCTCCAAGAAATCCGTCTCAAACACCATCATTACATTTAGGATAATCGATATCTTGCGTACCATAAAGCCAACCATTAAAGAAATCGTCGATTCCTAGATTTTTCATCCTACTTCAGATCCAGATACGTAGGGCGAGAAATCATGGTACAAATTCGCGGCGTGTACATGATTGTTCACAAAATGGATGCTCGGTTATTATCACTTGATTGATATGGCAAGAAATATTTAGCTTTAAGTGTGTGGTATCTTCGTCTTTTGTGGATGGTATGCGCGTGCAATGATTTTGTTGATGATGGAGATCTGGATGATCTGGTGGGAGGATGCAGATAAGGTGCATAGTTAGTGGTAGGGTCTTAGTATGGGTGGTCTGCTTGTTTGGGACTTCTGTGGTTTGTCGGGGTGTTTTGGGTGTGAAGTTTTATTCTATGATGTGTGGATTAGGGTGTAGGTAGACTTTAACTGTTTGTTTGGGGGGATACAGATTTATTGAAAGGCGCATGGTATATATATATGCTTCCGTTTTTCCTGGACGTAAATTTCGGGTGGGGAGTGTGTGTGGGATTTGCGGCGATGGGTATGGATTTACTACATGTACAAGTATAACTTCGTTTCTCTGGTCAAGGATTCACAATGAAGTGTTTCTTTTCGGGGCTTTATTGCTCTTGCGATATTCTTATATTACACGATGTGGAAAACTATCATGTTCCTGCTAACTGCTTGTCCGTTTATAGCTTACAAGCCTTGAACTTTACCAGCGTCATTGAGGTAGCAGGTCTTTGATATGGTGGCTCGAAAGATCGAGCTTTTGGATGACCTTGGAGAAAAAGACATTGTTTCTATATCGATCCTAAAACATAAATAACGGCAGATATGGCTTTTTTACGTTTGTAATGAATACCGGAGTTTGATTGCCTCGATCTCCAGATTCGTATGTCGACTTGGTGATAAGTGTGCGCTTGATAAAGCAAACACTCATGTGCTCGATTCGAAAACTAGAGCATTCTCTTCGTTTTCGGCTGGATATTTTCTTAAGAGGTTAAGATGCTTTTTCATAACATCACAAGCAATACAAAAGACGCAGCTGGACAAAATGAAGAATGAGCTGACGCGGTAGAGGACATGAGAGGAATTTATAACGTATCTACGTACAAAGAATTTGGTGATTGTGCAACAATGATGTGATAGAATGATCTTGTATTCGGTAGAAGCGAGAAGTGCAAAGGGGTAGGGTAGAGAAAACGGGATGTTTGCTGGCGATACAATAGAAGAGGACCCTGGGGGGAAGCAGTTTGTCGGTTCTTCTAAAGCACACTGTGAAGATGGGACATGATCCATAGCATGCTAGGTTCGATCACTTGATAAAGGACTCTTCTTTATGATGAACAGTCTTTATACGGTAGGCTGATATTTTGAGTCGCCAGACGATGGGTAAGCCATTTGAATGGAGGGTCTTATTCTGTGTTTCATTCTGGTTTGTGTTGCTGCACACACTGTGTTCGAAGATGCCTGGAAGATGTCTCAGCTAAAACATAAAACACAAAACATAAATCGCTCTCTTTATTGTTCCTGCTCTTTCTCCTTCCTTTTCTCTTCTTCCCCGTTCAATCATTTTCTCCTTGATTTATTGTAGAAGAGGGCGAAAGCACACTTCCCGGGGCCCAAAAAGTCTGAATCAAATCATGTAGCAATGCACAGCCTACACGAACCTTCGAAAAGTATCGGCACAATGGTTTTCTCGCAGGTTCTGAAGCAAATAGCTGTTCATCTTCTAAAGCTGTTTCGTGCCGAATGAAACTAGCAAGAGGAGCAGTAGATTACAACCAACAGAAAAAACACCAGCTAAGTAGTTCTCAGTATTGTAACTAGACAAATTCAACAAACAGAAATTACGTATGCGCACCCTTTAGGAGATCATTCGACATAATTTTTAACTCTCACTCGCTACCTGACATTGATGGTATGTATTTCTATTTTATGTCTCAAAAAGCTGTGCTAATGCAGCGAAACGTCTTAGTTTCAGATCTTATGCCTCTGTACGTCCGCTATTCACGTAGCGAGGACAATTTCGCGGCGTCAAAAAGATTCAAAACTTTTCCTTCGCACCAGGAACAATGACCTAGGTTGGCAGTTCTGCATTGGACAGTAGATCATCAATATAATATTCCGGCTCTCTGGACTTCAGACCATCCCGCTGGCTCGAGCTCTCCACCGAAACTCCTGGTAGTGAGACTCTCCGTGAACCTCGCGGCACATTTTTTCCCTGGTCTGTGGGTTCGCGCTTCTGTCCTGACTTCAAAATGGCTCAGGGAGAGTTCGTGGGTGTTTTGTTCCCGATATTTTGTCATTAGAAACCAGAAATTAGAGATAGCGAAGCAAGAGGCCGAGACCGAACAAGATGCAAAAAATCGATTGGTTGCTATGGTTTTAGGTACTTTGCCCAAATTGGCTTTGCAAATTAACAGACCACAGGATGTGGAATTGAGATGAGCTGCGAGATGGATTAGCTATGGATATTAAGAACCCGGGCCTTTCTAGGTGCTCGCTGTGAAAGAAAACGTTGCAATCATCATTTCTGTAGCTCTCTCTCGTGTTTGGCATTTCATTGAAAAGGAGCGACTAACTTGGGGCCAGTAACTTAATCCATAACTCTATGAATAGATAGTCTCTTACTTGAGAATCATATATAACTCTTAGAATTCTTGCAATTTTCAGGTTGAACGATTGAAGCGGAAGGAGTAAAGTTGAGAGCTCCTCGAAAAGGGGCTGTCCACTGAACTGATACCCCTCATCTACTATCAACGACATTCCCTTCTACGCAATTGTAGATATTTCCATACCACTACAGCGCACCTTGGATATGAGACGAATCTGCTGGACATCTGTCCTCAGGAGAAATAGAAAAGAATTAAAAGGAAAGTAAATGATCAAAAATTCCGTATGCATCTTAATATGTGATGTCTACTGAGGTTCCCCGCGGGTGGAGGGATTGTTAGTGAAATAGTGAAGTTTATCGATCAAATACCTAGGTAGGTCCTGGTGGTTTTAAACTTGTAAGCACGGTATGAATTTATAAACAATAGTAATTTCTGTTTAGTCAAAGTAGAATGGGGCGTATAGCAATGGATGAATTTAGATATACACCTTAGTGGTGGGGGTAATATAGCCAAGCCACAACTCCCAGTCTAGCGACATCTCCAGATTCCATACAATGTGTCGGCCAGCTTTCAGCCACAACCTTGAGCAGCAACGGTGAAGTTGTCAAGATATCACCATGATTGGAAAATGCGAATACGTTCACTAACGCCCTTAATTCCTTGAACCATTGTCCCACGCTCGCGATAACACGCGAACTTAACCCACGATGTCGAATTTCCGGCGCGCCCCAGTTGGGGGTAACAATCGAAACAGCATCCTAAGTTCTTTGAGAGCTACCGAAATGGTTGGCAGCAATGGCAGCAAGGCTGTTCTGCCTGCTGAAATAATATCTACGATTCTTGACTACCTTCCGATTCCCGATCTCATGAGCTTTGCGCGCACATCGAAACGAATGCAAGAAATGGTATACGAGGATTCGCGATGGGTATCGAGACTGAAATCCATGGGTGTGTGGAACGAAGGAGAAGCGAGGAAAAGATTCGAAGAAATACTGAGGAAAAAGCGAGAGATGGTGAGAGTAAGGGCAGAAGAGGATTCTAAGAGAATTGGGATTGGTGTTGGTGTTGGTGGAGCTGGGGGAGGAAGTGGGAATGTTGCTGGAATGAGGAAAACTAGCACGACGTTATTCGATGCGGGAGAGGAAGAATTACGACAGCAGCGGAGATCGGCAGAATTTGCTTCGAAGAACATTAGAGGCCTTTCAGATGGATTTGAGACGTTGTCAATATCAGCGCAGGGTCATATGAGTCTACCACCCCCACCGCGAGCTCGAACGCCTATGCAAGATCCGGAAGCTTTGTTGAACGTATTTGCGGAAGCTAGATCCATACGTGGGTCTGCGAGGCACGAATATGGGAAAATATATGCAGCACTAGCACCTTTCTATTACGATTTGGCTAGATCTAGGAGTCATGTTGATCCGGTTTTATTTCGAGTTTACAGAACACCAGAACAACAGGCACAAATGCTGGCTCACCTACAAGTGTTCTCGCGGAGTGACTGGGCTCAAGGGTGGAGACAACGAGAGGAAAGGTTAATCACTATGACGGGCATATTTGAGACTGCAGTACTGCGAGAATTCGAGCAGGGCTATGAGGTGTGGGATATTGACGGTAGGATGCGGCGGTATGCTCATGTGTTGGGTGTACTAAATGGGGGGCATGCTGGTATAGAATTATTCGTCCAGAAACACCCAGTATTCTCCGACCGCGATATTCTTGGTAACTCGATGGATTGTATCAACCAAGCAGCTTCTGAAGGTATAGCGCTTGAGCCGTCAAGGGCATTTCTGGAAAAGCTGTCCAAGAAAGTGAATGAACAAGCAGATATAATCGACAGGGTCTTTCCTCCAGGGCAGGACGTTTTACAGATATTTTTGGATAAAATCGCAGAGGATATTCTTATGGAATACGTTACTCCTTTATTCGACGAATCCCATGAAAGAAGCATTGCATCTTATCTACAGGCGGTTTCTGGTATTTTTGAACAAAGTATGCAATTTGCATCTACACTCAGGTCCACCAGGAATTCAGGAAAAGACTTTTTCGATAAAGTTAAAGCTGTTATAGCGAGAGTATTTGAACCTCACGTAGATCTCTACCTGTCAGAAGAACTTGATCATTTTAAGAGACACGCCGAATCTGAAGTAGGAGAATGGGAGACGAAACTCTCGGCTCAAGATGCCTCAAAAGAATCATTCTTTATGGGCAATGTCAATCGCGTTGCAGATAAGAAGGATTTCATGAGTTCGTTCAAAAAAGTTGTTATGATGCCTGTCAATGTTTTACCTACAATGTCTCCGTTCGGTGCGACTAAGCCCGTAATAGCGCCTCAGGCAGGGAGCCGATCAAGCTTGCAGGTACTTAGTGCCAGCCAGTCACCAATACCTTCTCGATCACCCACTCCATCGTTACCACCAGGTGCAATATCAGTTCCACTACCGACCGAAGCACCAACAGATGAACTTGCAGCCAAAGCAGCTTTGATGGCCTCTAGGTTGGAAGGAATTCGATCACTCTTCAGTATTGAAGTGGCCCTGGACCTCACGCATTCTGCAAAAGCGAGTATTGAACGTGCAGCTCTTTTCGTCCGACTAGGAGGTCAAACGGGGGAAGAAGCTCGAGAACAGTGCGAGGCAATATTCGTAGTGTTATTGCAAATCCTTGGAACTAGACACGTCAAAACAGGGTTTGATAAAGCTGTGGATCATCTTTCCAAATACAATCCTCGTGAGATTAGCGAGCACCAACAGGGTGTTGTGGTGCCTCTAATGACATTCCTGGAGCTTGTCAATGTTGGAGACTTGATCTCTCAGATGATCGATGTCTTCTACGAACAGCAACTTGCAACGACTAAGCTTGCTGACCGGAATGATTTTCTTGATCCCGCCGTTAAAGCGAAGAAGAAATTCGAACAGATGCTGGATGAGAGAGTCGCAGCCGGCTTGAACAAAGGTATTGATGTCCTAATGGACGAAGTCGAATATATTTGCGGCACCACCCAGCTTCCCACTGACTACAATCCACCCGAATTCGATGCCACTGGTGCCAACTCAGACATTGATATCGGACCAACTTCCACCGCCGTGCAAGTCGTCGCTCTCGTGGAATCCCATACCAAAATGCTCACTGGAAGTACCGACAAAACAATGCTCGACGTCTTCAATCAAGAAGTAGGACTCCGTCTCTTCACCGCCGTCTGCAAACATCTCAAACGACAGCGCATCTCCACTTCCGGAGCCATCAAACTCATCTCCGATATGAATATCTACTTCGTATACATCAAGACTCTAAGGAATGCAGACCTGCTGCAGTATTTCAAGGCGTTGAGGGAGTTGAGTCAGATTTATTTAATCAGTCCAAATCACGCCAAGGAAATGGCGACAGTTATTGCTGATGGTGATAGATTCGGGGGTATCTTTAGAGCGGAGGAGGTCTATGAGTTTGCGGAGAGGAGGGCCGATTGGTATACGGTCAAGAAAGATGTTGAGAGGGCCATGTATGGAATTGGATGTGGAGTCATGTGAGATATAGAGTTGCGGGCAAACAAAATATTAGCACGGCGTACATAGAGACCTTATGAGATATGAATGACTGTGTCTCTCTGAGACTAATGAATATGATGGAATAAATTTCATTGTTATTATAATGACTATAAAGTTTCCACTCTTGTGCTTTTCCAGTAGATTCAGTACTTTTTGTAGCTGGTTCTGGGAGAAGAACAAATGCAGCATCAAATGCGACTTCTTTGTACTCAGATCCATTACCACCAGCGAGAGCAAGAGGTGCATGTCTGTTCTCTATTGAAGTCTAATCTTTCGATAGAAGCTTCACGACCAGGCTCTCTTGCCTTCTTGTCTGCAATTTCCTCTTTCCAATTATCCTTGACGCCTCCTCCTTGACGCCAGATGACAATATACGCCGCATAATGTTCGGTGACCCAAAATCTTTACCTCATAGAAGAAAAATCCAACTTCCTCGCTACCTTACTCGTCCGATCATCATCGACTAGTCCTAGTCTCCTCTTTAAATCCTCTCCCATCTTTTCCTCGCCACCTCTCTTCTTTGGAAGATCTTGATTTTTTGTAGGTTTAGGATCTGATGCCCACCAAGAATGTTCTAAAACCTGCCTCGCCGTGATTCTTTTACTGGGATCCAGTATCAACATGTTCATCAACAAATCTACTCCCTCCGGCCCAGCTGTTCCAAACATGCCCAAGTAGTTTTCTCGTGGAACTACTGGGTTTGGTGGGTCGGGTACTGTGTATTCTGGTAATTTGGTGACTCCCGGCCAATTATCTTCAGTTGGTGTGCCGATAGCTTGACAGATCAAAGAAACTTGATGAACCTCAGTTTCACCACCTAGAAATGGGATTCTTAAAAGCATTTCGGCAAATACAAGTCCCACAGACCAGATATCCACAGCGCCAGAATAATGCCTGGCGCCGAACAACAGCTCAGGTGGTCGATACCAACGTGTGATAACATTTGATGTCATGGTTCGCTGGGGGTCTGCGAAGTTTCTCGCCAAACCGAAATCTGCAAGTTTGACCTCTCCGTCTGCGGCAATTAACAGATTGTTTGGTTTGATATCGCGGTGGAGAACGAAGTTTTCGTGACAAAACCAGATGGCTCGACTGAGCATTCCCATCCAAGCTTTTATGTCGGCCGCACCGTAGCGTACGCCATCAACGTCTTTAATCAGCATTTCGAGATCTCCGAGAGGTAGAAATTCGAGTACGAGGTTCAGGTTTTGGTCTTTAGAAGAGAATACTGAGAGGAGAGATATTACGTTAGGGTGGGAGATTTCTTGAAGGTGCTTCAATTCGCGGATGGCATCGGGCGCCATTCCTTCTGTGTATTCTTTTTGTATTTTAATCTTCTTGATAGCGACAAGAACCTTGGGATCGGTCCTCAGGTGGCCCAGATAAACGTTGGCATATGTTCCCTCTCCGAGCTTCTTGCCTAAGACGATCAGTGGTTAGCTATGTTACGAGTCAACAATGTCATGCCATGAAATAGATACCTTTGACGTATTTAGATCTCTCATTTTCGTTCATCTGCTCTGCTAAATCATAAGTTGTGCCGGCACTTGCAGCTGGACCATCAGAAGGTGTCCCATTACCACTGGGAACGGCGCTTGAGAGCTTCGATCTGCTTGCACTTCTCTCGCCAGAGCCCGCTGATGGGACAATGAGAGGTGAAACTGCCATATTGAATCGCGGCGGAAATTGGCGATCCTAGCGCAGCATGTTCAGAGTCTTAGAATTGTGTTGTTTTGTTTTATAGACGGTTTATTGGGTATTAAGCTTAGATTGAAGCATAAGGCTTTGATGCACATTTCGGGGCTGACAAGGCTGAGATCTTGAAGTCCTAGCGCCAATTGATTAATCATCAGCTTTTCTCATAAAGATGGCATCCAGTGATCTTTTTGTCATTGTGATGCGAGCTGTTTATCTACCAATTGTAAAAAGCTTCATCTTGATTGTGCTTTTCCATATAAGTTTATGTGTGTTATGTAATTATCAGTTTCATTTTCTCACTCGCTGGTCTATTGGCCCGTGAAGGCAAGAGCCAATGGGCTACGATTTCGAGCCTTCTAAGATTGTCTCCCAAGTGGAATCTATTGCTCTTTCTATGTTGAACGTTCTTTCTCCTTCAAGGGACTATAAGTAAAATGTCTTCTCACTGAAAGAAGTCATCATTACGACTCATTATTGCTACCCAAACCCACATACACTCACTCTAGTTGGCGGTTGCGTGAAGTCGATTGGTTTGATTTCTTTCTTAGTTCATGAATACCTCTTGCACGTCTGCTCAAGGCATCGATAATTCTAAATATTATACTCATCTCGCCCATCATGTGGCAGGTATTTTCATATTGGGTTTGCTTTCATATCAGAACTTGCTCTTCGCTTGATGTCTGACAACAGCTAGATGATTCCAACGGCCTCAGCTATCATCTGGTTTACTACACTCAATGCCCTGCTCGGAGCCTTTATCGTCTTTCCCCCTCACGATCCTCTTAACTCTACTTTACCAGCCCGACCACCTTATCCATCAATGTCTTCCCAATTTCATTCAGTGCCATACGTATCAGACATCGGAGCTACCAAAGAAATGCAGCCAATATTTGTCATAGGTTGTGTCCTGACCACTTTCTTGCTCGCAGGATGTTTTGTTGCAGAACGCGCACTTCGTCATAAAGGTCGTCTTGCGAGGAATACAGATAATACAGAGAGAGTAGTGGCTTATCTGAGCATTGTGTCGGCTGTGGTTGGATCCATGGGCTTGACCTTTCTGAGCATATTCGATGTTTTCAGGTATAGGACTATACACAACACAATGGTGGGGTTATTCATTTCTGGATATGCTATTAGTGCGTTTTTCCAATTTTTGGAACATTATCGTATGGGATGTAGTATGTCTCTTCTTTCTCTATCTCAATCATACATAATCTGACATTAATCAGAATATCGAAACACGCATGCGAACCTGATGGTTTCAGCTTACACGAAACTCGTTTTTATAGCTCTGGAAGGTATTCTCGGTATAGCATACTGGTATGTCGTTATAGCAAAGAACTGGGATGCGGGTGCTGCTATCGAATGGGCCGTGTCCTACGTCTTCTGTTTTTACATCCTTTCGTATCTTTTTGATTTCCTCCCGGCATTGACTACGAAAGAGAAGGACTGTAGATTTGGGGTCTATACCGAAGAATGTATGGTTCAGGTTAATGGTCGCAGGAAGCAAGCTGTTGTACAGGAGTTCAGGGGAGTTGCACCAGGATGAGAAGAAGTTGAAGACTTGAATTGTACATATTATTCTAGCAATTAGAATCGACCATGACCCCGTCAAGGAAACAGACAAAGACTCAAAAAAAGTCAAGCTGGCCGTTACCAAATGCAAGTATTCAACCCATATATCCATTGACATCCGATACTACCACACATTCTCTCAGCCAAAAAGGCAACTCTCAAGCAAACATATTATCATCTTCTAAGCCCACATGTGTAACAATTATCTCGCCTTCTGGCTCTCCTTTATCGTCGCATTGTAGCTCGCTGGCTTGTTCTTCCTAACAGTCATCTTCGACGTCTGAAATCTCACAAAGCAACCTGCTACCACTTGCTCTTTAGTTTTATCTGTGTCCACCAAGCCTGTTTCGATCAACTCCCTTACGAACATTTCAACATCCTCAAATTCATTCCAATCATTCAGAAACCTGTCCGGCATTCCTGTGTTATTGAACAAAGCTATCAAGCCCGCGTTAACTGTATTAGCAGCCGCCAATATAGTTATCGCAAGTCCATGTTTTGCGGCAGAGGAAGATCCGAGAGCAGTCAATACAGCACCAAAAAGGAGTTGAAGGATTAATGCAAGACTGTAAAAAGTACTGGAGAGATAATACGCTAGTTGACTCTTCTGGCGTGTTTGCACAATATCTTTATAAAGGCCATTAGGCAAGTGCCGATGTGAGAAGAGAGGAGAACCAGAAGCTATTTCAACTGGCTGTGATGGGTTGTCTATGCGCGTCGCGCCGATGGATCGTAAGACGCCTATGTATTCGGCCTCGGAGAGGGTACAAAGGGGTGGGAGCACATATTGTGTTTCTATCTGGCCGAGAGCATCGACATCTTGTGGTGTAGGTGTTGGACTTCGCGAAGTTGTTGAGTCAAGGTTAAGTTTGTCCGCTGGGATAGTGGAAGTCATGGCTGAAGCCCTATGGATGGAGTGTATATTGATAGGAGTTTTGAGTGGATTGAAGCAAGAATCAATCAAAAGATTGCTAATATATGACACTGATTACGACTGACCAGGCTAGGTACGAGATCATGAGAAGACGTGGAAATTAGATCCAAACTATATCGCACGAGAATTGATACAGAACGAGACAAGGAACGAATCCTTCTGGGTATCTTTCTACCTTTATACTTCTCGGTGGGAGCTTTCTGCCCCAACTTACGCAAAACGTTCCATGTGCCATTCCCTCAGTACGTGAGTGCAACTCAACTTAGTCTTTCCTCGATACCAAAATTCTCGCAATCCAACACACCTTGTCAGCGATTCCTAAGTCGAGCCAGGCTGTGTGTAGGCGTTAAGTGAGTGAGGCTCCTTTTCTCGCCCAGTTTGTAAATGGATGAGTCAAGGATGGTATGACAAAAACGTAAAATACATGCGTGAACTTGACACGCCACCTTTGTGCACTGAATTTAGCCTTATAGACATCAAAGAACGTTTTGACAAGACTATTATCCCGGTATCATATCCTCGAAACTAAACATGGTACTTCTCTCTGGCTTTCAGGAGATTGTTCGAATACCGAAGAACATAGATTGACTCGAGCAACTTTTACTATTGAGCTAAATCGGGATGAGATGAGATCATCCAGTATACATGGATGTGTGTAATTGAGTGAGATATGTAGGTACATTGATCTCACCCTGACTGGCAGCCCTAGTAATCGAACAAGCATCCGCAGACTCAGAACTCCACGAGTTCGTAATAAGCCTTTGCTATAAACACTTTCTATAATCAGCCTATGATAACCGGTACAACAACTACTTGTCAAATCTTCGCAAATGATAGCATGAGTGGCTGTGTCTTACTGCTCTTTGTAGCACCAATCGGTGAGAGAATCGAATAATTACTTGCATCTGAAACAAAAGGGGAAGGCAGCCCTATCGCTTATTTCTTCAGAGAGGTGGGGACAACGGTCTTATTGGTTATGCTACGTATCGGTGGCTTATTGTCAGAAATCTTACTCTATCAATCCCTTGTGAACCCCTAAAATCATGTACTTTTTCTACGTCAAGTTTCATACACAATATGACTAAGGGGTAAGAAAAAAGTTGGGCTTATGGAAATTGGTCATCTGGAAAGCTTGAAGTGGAAAGGAGTAGTGGCGGGCCTTAGAAATTGTTCCTAATTCTATTCCGTACATTCGATCAAGGCGTAGGTGATACAAGACATGGGGTGACACGTTTTGGACTTTTTAGTTCAGCCTTGGTAACGGTTGCGGCGGAGTACGGGATATTGCTTGGGGGTACGAAATGGATTCCAACTACGGTTGACATGGTCTCTCCTTTCTACTTAATGAGTTGATGTTTTTTGACTTCGTGTTGGTCTTCTGGTGACAATTCAGAAATTATCTTTTTTGGGGGGGACATAAGCCGGGGCAAAATATATACAGCAATTACTTGTGCTCATGGCCACTCAGGTGACTCAACTCGACACTAATGTCGAAAGTGCTTGAATCTGGATCGAAGCAGTTGGAAGTTCAAGGTCATTTCAATCATCTTCCGTGCTTGATCATGAAATGATAACTTCGAGATGATAGCTCAAAAGAGGTGTGTGAAATACGAATACTGCCAGTGATTATGTCCCGTTTCAATGCTTTCGCTATTGCTCTGATGTTCAAATAGGGACTTCATATCGCTTTATCAATCGCGTTCATGAATTGGGTGCGAGCGCCACAGAAAAATTGCATAGAGTCACTAACCTCACTGTCTAGTTCGCACCGTCGTTCGCAAGAATGCATGGAAGTCAGAGACGAGAAAATTATCAAATGATAATATCCAACATACCGCGAAATAGTTCACAATCTGGGTACGAAGCTTAATATCTTTCTGTTAACTTAAGATACACGTTTCATATACTGTAGCTAGCAATGATTTCAAGACCAGAGACTCATCAAAATCCCTCACTTAGAGCCCATTTTTCTTCAGAAACTCTACAATAACCTGGTAGCCGCCCGTTGCATTATACTGTTATCAGGCAAAATGTCAGTTGAAATCAATCAAAACAAACCCAACACCTTAATAATGAGAAATTCCAGAGCCAATAAATCAACTACACAATGGATTTATAGGAGAGATGGGAACTTACAGCTAAATTCAAACTGTGAGCTGCACCTGGCTGAACATGACTCTGAAATCCTTTGGAGTTAGGAAATGCTTCTCTCGCTGATGGCCCCAAAATGCCTTGGCAGTTGCCACCGCAGTTTATATAATCGTATTCGCCGCTTTGTGTTGAAAAAAATTAGTCTATAGCCTTGAAGTATAAAAAGATTCGTTTAGGGGATGATAACATAATAAAATACATACGCCATAACCAACACCGGGCTCTTAAAAGCTTTCGCATTCAGATCGACCAGAGGCGCTGTCGCGCTTTCCATTATAGCCTGTGGATATCGATGCTCTGTGCTGTATGAATCCGTAAGATTTGTATCATAGTATCCTTTTCTATAGAGCCTGTATTAAATTCTCGTAAGCATTTTCTCGATCTTAGCCCTCTCAACTGTTTCTAACAGACGAAAATAACAACAGATTTATGAAAAATCGTCTTTCTTACAATTTCCAAATAACAAACTTATCATCCTGATCCAAATACCCCGAATGATATCCTAAATCCTCCCATTTCGGATCCACAGTACTGGCAATATTTCCATTCCAGCTCGACAAGAGAGAGCCAATGGAGCTGGTAACACTGGCTTTGTAGCCAACTCCAGTCAGGATTACCGCATCGACCAGAGAAGCATTCTTGGCTATCACTGCATTTGTAATGTGGGAACCTACATTGAATCCTATAGGGACAATTTTCTTGGGCACAGTGTGTTCGACCGATTTTGGAAAAAGCGAGTTTTCGCGGATTTTGGTGAGGATTTTCTCGAGCATGGCAACGTGCATGGGAAGTTGGAGAGTGTAGCCGCTTATTCTGTGATGCTGTTAGTATTATCAAGAAAGTTTAGTGTTTGATTGATTGCATGATCCTCGTGGGGGGGGATATCGCTTGAGGGAAGGAAAAGCGTGTACACGTACACTTGAGAACGACCTGCCCCTAGAAGATCATAGGACAGAAATGAATATCCCTTCCCTACTACGTAGTTTGCGAAATTGTATTTTTCGGGTTGGTATTGTATATCCCAATAGCTAATCAAGTCAATAAATACTCACAAATAATACTTCGTTGCTTCACACCCAATGAAGCAAGCTTACGTTCTATCAGAATCCAATCCATGCGTAGCAACTAATAGAGTAGTTGCATTCGCCGGCTCGCAATATGTTCCCGAGAGACGGAAAGTTCCATTTCCGGGAACACTGCCTGAGATGGGATGGAAAGTCTTGTCGGCGTCGCGCCGATTGATGTCCTGGATATATGTAGCTACGTCGTAATTGTCATTGAAAGGGGGATAGCCGAATTGGTATTGGATGTAGTCGATGTACACTAGGAATCTGAAATCGGTGCATATAGTTTCGGCGTGAGATATCTGGGTATGAATAATGAGGAGTACGATGGAGAAAAGTATCGAATGCATAATGGACTAAGGTGAGTAGTTTTGCGGGTGCTGTATGACGAGAAAGTGATTTTCTCGTGCCTTCTATGGAAGTAGAATGTTCTTGAGATTCCTCCCTTCAGGCAGACTCTGGTGTGTAGAAAACCAGAGAAAAAAGAAAGGACTGATATTGATGACAATTTAACTCTAGAGAAATTCAATTAATATATACATGTTCATGACTTTGAGCTTCATCCAAGAAAATGTCTGAATGTTTCCTCCACACAAAGACACAATTCGTGGCTCAGATGATCAATCAGCCCATAAGCAGAAGTGGATGAAATTCAGTACCTGCCGTCTCGGGAGCAGTAAGCAGCCATCAGAACTGTCATTCCAGCGGGGAAAACTTTCTGGAAATGGCTAAGGTTCATGAATTGCCTCGTATGGAAAAAGTCGATGTCACTGAAGAAACGGATGCCTGGCCTTGGAAATTATTATCCAGTATTGAAATTCTTCTTGGCATGCAACGGGATATCCTTCCAGAATAGCCACGTCAAAAACCGAGCTGAAAGTAATTGACAACGTTATATTTGACAAATCAATAGCATAAATACAATGCATAAGTATGTTTAATAGCGTTATAATTAAATTTCATTAACGACTTGAATAATCCATTTTACATTTCCCATTCCAAAATTATATCTTCTCATTTTTCATCAACATTAAGCACTATAACATAACGGGTATATCAGAAAGGGCGCAACCGTGCAAACCCCCAGTCTTTCTCAAATAAAGTCATCTTCTCTTATCACTAGAAAGGGAGAACTCTCTTTCTTTCAAGCAACAGTTCCCTTAACTTGCTTGATCTCATCGACCTTATAATCTCTCCACATACCAACAAATACGAAACAGGGTATCAAGAATACTACTCCGGCAACAGCCAACCATTTCATACTCTCTCCATATGCAAACCAGACTGCATCCCGCTCTACACTGCCGACAGGATACTGCAATTGGACAGTGAGACTTCCGTATAATTGAGCTGCCAACTCTGGGTCGCTGATCTTCTGTGCCAATGCCGCGGGGAATTTGTTGGTATAGATTGCTCCTGAGATTGCTACACCGATAGCACCTCCTACGGAACTGAAGAGTCCAATCAATGCTAACATAGATGCAACGCCTTTGTGTGGTGCAGCAGCCATGACAGCCATTTGTTCACAGATGGAAATAGTTCCGCCGGAGAAGGCGATAAAAATTTGACACATAATGACATATCCGATGGGTTGATCTGGTTGACGGAAATGAATCATAAGACCCACGCCCAAAGTTTGGAGTGGGACTGCGAAGTAGAGGGCGAGCCACCTGAAACGGCCGGTGACGCGGATGGCATAGGAGATGACCACAGCCCAGAAACAGGAACCGATGGAGTATATGTTGGTGACGTAGCCAGCGTGGGTGACGCTGAGGTTATGGACCGCTTGTAGGTAGTTGTAAAAGTAAGAGTCCCAGCAGTAGAAGGAGATGAAGAAGAAAGCAGCGCAGAGACAGGCGCCGACGACGGTGCGGTCAGTGAGAAGCTCGAAAGGAATGAAGGATTTACGGCCGGCGTAGCGTTCGAAGAAACCGAAAGCGATGAGACATAATATTCCAATGACGAGCATAGCAATGATCATGCCGGAGTGCCAGCCTTCCTTTTGGTAGGAGGCGAGGGAGAAAGGCAGAAGGAATAGGACAAACCCAGCGGAAACGAGGAGGAGACCAATGACTGCATAATTTTTAGACCAGAGTAAACATGCGTAAGATTGAAATAGGCTTACCATCGAATTCCCAGAAATAGTATTTGATACTCTCAGCCCATGTACGGCCACTATCAATCTTCTTGATCAAGCCTGCTTTCTTTGCTTTACCTTGATTCACCCATAGAAGTGAAAGAATCGGGATACAGATCACGGGAGTAATAATTGCGAAAGCACCGAAGGCCCATGGCCATCCACTTGTTTTGAGGAATGACGACGCCGCAGGAGGTCCAATCCATGTTGTTACAATATATGGAGTCGTCGAGAAAGCGAAAACCAAGGCTCGATTCTTCAGACTTGATGTATCGGCCATGAAGACATCGAGGACGTACATCATACCATCGAATCCCAGCCAATAAAATACCTATCTCTGTTATTAATCATGGATCGAGAGAGGACTAGACTCAGCACTTACTTGCGCAGCTGCATAAGTTTCTACATTTTTGCACGCAGCCATCATGATCAGACCTACACATGATTAGATACATCGTACATAGCCAAGAGTTACTGTGACACGGAAGGCGGGGGAATGATACCTATTGTAGCGAAACCGGTCATGATCGCAAATCCCTCGGCACGGCCAATCAAGTCGACAAACTTAGCAATTGGAAGTCTAAAGACACCACCAACAATGCTTGATACGATACTAGTGGTACCAGTCAAAGGCAAGAGGATGAAAGAGGAAGTAACGTAAACCGAAAGATTGTTCTGGATCTGTTGTTGCATAGAGATCACGAAGAAAACGAGGAAAATGCTATTTTATATTAGAGCCCTGCTCACATAGTATATAGAATTCATTGGAATAATCGATAACTCACAATGCGTATGCCAAATATAATTGGTTTTTGGTCCAGATCAAAGTGACAGCTTCTACTGCTTGAACACCATGCTGAGCATCTTCTACTGGTCGATCATCTACCGAACTTGCTGGATCGTTGACAGCTGTGTTGAGGCCATCGTTCTTATGATCGAGACCATCAGGATATGCTGTCATTTCAGGACCGACGGCAACCTCAGAGACCAAGCCGTCAGTCTTTGTTCTCCATGGTCTGAAACCCATGTTGCGTTGAATACTGGCGTCGATATCTCTCTGTCCAGGCAAACGAGGGTTGATATGAATTGATCTGCGAAGTTTATTGCTCGGATGAAAATTTGATGGTCGGATATCAATCGAGATATGAAGAGGAAGATGAAGATGAAGATGAAGATCTTTGAGCTACAAGTACAACATATATCATATGTACTAGTACTGTATGGCAAAAAAAAGAAAGCTAGCTTACGGTGTGCATATCTACTTATTATTTCTCCTAGCCATCTAGCGTAACTTGGTCTCCGTGCCATCCCTTCCAGTTCGGAAATCAGCAGTTGCATTATTGTTATTGTTGTACATACCACCCGTGTGACTATCGTATGGCAGTAAAATCGGAGCTTCCGTGATCCCATAACCAAAATTATGGGGAGGGGTACAACCCGGTAGCCATACAGATAGCAGTCTTTTTGGTGGAATTATAGGAAATGGCTCCATTCTGCTACACAAGAAGGTAAAGATCCGCTATCAATATAAATCTGTGACATCCAATCAAATGATAGAGCGAGGAGAAGATTTTTTACACAGATATCCAGGATTGAAGTTATGATTGGTTGATTAGATCCACGCCAATTGCTACCCTTGACGAACTTTGCTACTCGAGCAGTAAGTATAGTCCGGCCGGCCAGGATTGCATTCATTGACGGATCTGATAACTTTAAAATCTCCTCAGGCTCCATCTGATTAGATTGATTAATTAGATTGATTAGGGAAGTGGCGAACGAAGCTATTGATTCATTTATTCGCTCCAGCTACTCGGTATGTGTTCATGGCATTCATGTTCTTGCATCAATCAGTGCTACAATCTTGTTTCCTTTTCCTCGGTAATGTATTTCCGCTATGGCCGGTAAATGGCGAAAGGTACATTAGAAGTTGGAAGTCAGGAAGTCAAGAAGTCAGGAAGTCAGGAAGTCAGGAAGTCAGGAAGTCAGGAAGTCAGGAAGTCAGGAAGTCAGGAAGTCAGGAAGGTTATTCGACAGAACTTTACTCAGTTGCGACTTGGAGATCGCAATACACCTATTCATTGCCAATGTCACTCTTTTTATGATTACGTACATCGATGTAATGGAGCCTTTCCTCTTTCTGCTGTATACCTGGAGGGTAGGTAACGTAACGTTAACAAGAGATACCCGGAAAAATGCGAGTTGGGCTGCAGACGAAGTCGTATAGCAATTATTGAGGGGTGGTCTTATCAGTATGTGGCCGTATTCACATGACTCAGTCAGCCATTTAGGGTATATTTTATTAATAGTACGTCTATTATTGTATAATTCCACATCTAAGCATGGCAGTCATGGTTATCCAAGGTTATTCACTGTCGGGCAAGGTTTCCTTATAGAGACCACGAAAATGGGAAAAGTCGGAGAACATGTGACAGGGGTAAGATCTGATAAAACTTTTAGTGGGGGTTGTGGTTCTTCGCCTCCGAGACTTCTTCACTTGCAATTATTGGAATTGTTTCTCAGCTCTGAAAAAGGTTCAACGATATTATTGAGATCGAAAGTCATGATAGCGAGACTCATCACAGCCATCCGAAAAAGGTCTCCCAGAAAGAAGTAGACCTAGAATCATCAAGAATGTCGTGAAGTGAAAATGCCAGATGCTGGACAGAACACTTGCCATTCATCAATTTTTACTTTCTATTCAAATTGTTGAACGGGCCTTTATAGACCACAATAATTAACAAGTGAAGCATCTAAACGAGAAGTAAGAAAACCCCTTGGAACAGCCAACGCTTGTGAAAATTGAGTAAAAAGGGTGTCTTCAGTCATAACCGATATCTAATCAATAAATCTAATCAATCAGTCACGCGTTGGACAGGAAATTCCTCGTCAGATCTAATCAGGTCTTTTCGTCTCATCTCTACAACCAATTTCAGGCAACAGAGCTAATCTCCTCGTTCTTCTTGCCTAACAGAAATGTAATCTTTGACTGTTCAGTGGCCCAGTAAACGTCAGAAGTCCGAATGAAGTGGCATTTCTGTTACGTTTTCACAATTTGAAACCTCACGAAACCGAGGATCGTCGTGACCTTAAAAGGATGCATCGATCCTCGTCATACATGCTGTTGATGCAACTAAACGAAATTTACGAAGATCAGAAACTCGGAGCTGTGGATCTTATATACAACGCAGGAGAATACGGACCATCCATCAAACGGACGGCCAACTAATTCAGTCTACACGGGGAAAATAATTTTGCCTATACAGATCAGTTATCACAAGAGAAACTCTCTCAATAAAGTAGCTAAGTCAAAAGTGTCCTAAATTCCACTATATCCTTACAATGTGATCTGGAAGTACCGGCATCTTGACACTAATCACATTTTAGACCTGTCAAGATGTGATGAGTGATTGTTTTCGGACGACTAACCTTTTTAATCTCTTGGAATTTAAGGCTCCAGCCTCGCCCTCTTCTCCATCCGATACCGCTCTCTGTCAAGTTCAAATCACCCGATTATGCTTCTTTTGTCAAGATAGAACTTAGCCTAAGTCAAACCAAGAATCTGGATCATCTACGATGCTTTCGAACATCAAGAGACTGCTACAACTTCTGATCCGCGCCACTTTTGAGCTTGTATGTAAATTCAAATGCGTTCTCGGCGGATTGCCATCGTGTACACGGATTTTCGCGAAGCATGGCGATATCATCGATGATAGATTGTTTGAAATTGGATAGTTGTTAGCTTGAAAAGTGACTCCAAGAGAAGACTTCCAACTTATCAATTGCACCGAATGTCATATCGTTAATTTGATGATTATGCTTAGTTGGCATACAAGCATTGAGAGAATCACGAATATTCTTATTAGTTAAGTGGGTAGTTCCACTGTCTGGAATTTGTTCAATTGAACCGAGTTTCAAATCAGCGAGAAAGACGAACCTGCATGGTGTGCCACCATAACTTCATCAAAATATAGAAGAGCATCTGATGCAATGATATCTTTCCAGGCTGGGCTTGATATGACCTCCAACATTTCTTATAACCCGAATCCCATCTATAGAAGATTAGAGGAGCGTTTTGGATTGGATCGAATGATCATAACTATACTTTCAAGTTGGATATTCAATAACCTTTCTGGTACAACACGTGTTCAAGCAAGTTAATTATGTTTCTGTGAACGTATGAAAAGAAACAGAGGTCATTCAAATTATGATTTACCAACCATGACTTATGTTGGCTCTCTCCCTGTGGCTTCAAGTTCGGCTAAAAGTAGGGATATGCGATTTAACAATGTCTCCAAGACAGTGTCAAACGATGAGCGAGACAGCCGCAAGATTGGTGATACTCATGAATTGACCAAAGTTGCAATTTCCATCGCAAAAGTATATCCTTATTTGTTGTGTCATAAACACTGGGCTATTGTCCTGAAGTTGGTACTATGAGGAAGTGAGTGCTTGTGGTTATGATTTCTTTGACTGAGATCATATGCAATACTTACAGATTTTTAACGAAGATTGAATCGTAATATTTTACGGATTGTCTATCTATCTTTACAGCTTACAAGCTCAGAGGCACAGCTTTCATGAATTTTTCAATCCGACAAAAAGTGATGATCAATCTGTTTTCGAGCTTCTAATTTTCAATTTTGCTGAAATGAGATTACATCCGTAGATTCTCATACCATCAACCATTACCATGCATGTACGGAAATATCCCATCACTAGGCATACTCATATAATGTCTCTGGATCTAGTCTCAATAATTTATCTTAACAATCAATTGTTGAGGGATGGTCCTGCACTGGAGTCTGGCATAATGGTGAACATGTGTTAATTTTGTATGTTGTAATCACGACGACGTAATAACATCCGATCTTTGGAGTATCTTATGTATTTGCGCATTTTCATTTCGATCTGTAGCCTCTCTTTAAGATGCTAAAGAATCGACTCCAAGTAGGTACCTTCCTTGTCGTCGTTTACGTCAATCTCGTCGGTTATAGAGTAGTCCCCCTGATCATTTATTTATAGTGACAATTCTCATAACCCCGAGATATGCTACTTCGTTTGTATACGGGGCGCTATTTTCTTCATTTATCAAATGATCGCTCGTGAAGTCAATTTTGAATTTAGTTTTTTCTGCTCGAATTAAGGTCCTGGGCCATTGTCGTTTACCGCGGATCCCACGACCATATAGTAAGTTCCATTTACATACCTACACATATTATTGACGCACGCTCTTTACTTTAAGCCTCAATGATTGATTTCCTCATCTCCTTGAAATGCCAACTATCAGACGATGTTCATGACTGCAAATGAATATGCTTAAGGTTCTAGGTGCGATCCAAAAGCACGCATTCTGAAGCAAGCCAAGTATCATTCAATACGCCTTTTCTCCATAGCAATATAAGTATCAACATGGTACTCACCCAGCTAGATGGTATGAATCTACAGATATAACCACTATGGATAACCTGTATTGGTTTTTGAAAAAGACAAAAGCATTTGCAGCCTTTCTATATTCGATACGGTTATTTCAAAGCAAGGGAGCAGATTCCCAAAATGTAGTGAAATATCGAGATTTGGCGAGTCATTATAATGTATCTCTTGTAATCAGGAACTTGCAAAACCAAATTTTTGTCGTTACGCCAGTATTCTGTTCACAATCTTTAGGGAGACGAACTATCTATCTGCGATTCCCCAATGGCCTTGAAGGCTTCACTTCAATGATCAAGCGACGTCTGATCATCTAGATATTGAAAAATGCATTCCGCCGCCGATTTTTGACTACACCCTACTCATCGGACGTATAATTTACATACGCCCCAATTTTATATTTCGACTCCTCACTAACAAGTACGTAGGCTTCTCCTTTGCGCAAAAGCTGCATGTAAGTGCGCTTCCCTGTACCAAAATAGAGCTCTGAGAAAAGCATCCCGATCAATGTGTATCCACAGTTGAAATTGTGTAACGCAGAAAGTCGGGCGGAAACTGTCCCTTTCTTAATACCCCAATATCCGAGATTCCATGTTTTTGGATTAGAATGTCATAAGATGGGAAGGAGTTATATATGATGTGTCCTCGATATATCCATGCGAAGAGTCAAATAAACAGAGAGGAGATTGACAAAGGAACAACCATCCATACCGCTATCCACAATGTTACTGAAATTATTATTCTTCCCCTTCAGCATTTCGATAATGGGCTCGTAAAGATTCTGCCATGAATGCGAGGATATTGAATAAAGCCAGAGCTGAAGATAAGATTCTGGTAGGAGAATCAATTGATATTTCTCGGGGGTGTGAGAATCAAAGCGAGGGTAGAGTAATTCTACCGCTTACTTTCAATACCATTGCTACCCCTTCAATACTTTCGCCAAATGATCCCCTCTCCTCTCAAAATTCCTGCCTTCCAGAAATCCCTCCTGGCATCCCCACTACATTCCCACGCATCAACTTCCAACCCCCCCTCTCCCCATACCCATGCCCATTCTTTCCAAACCCGACATCCTCCGCACAAGCGACCAAGTCCAAAAGCCCTCCAGCGAAAAAGCATAGATCCACAAATCCACAACTCCACCAACGCTACTTCAATTATCACATTACAGAGACCGCGAGTTTCCACCACAGATTACGAACGCGCGCTGGCAATAGCTCATACCCCACGAGACCCGAATATCGCAGAACGTTCATTAACCCTAAAAGGGGCGAAATATTCTTCCTTGGAAGAGAGAGTTAGGTGATGAAATATGTTGGCGAATTTGTTTAACGTTCTGCGCCCGGATACTGGGGGGTAGATGTGAATATTAAGGGTCCCAAGGTGGATTTGGGGACCGGGATAGGGAGAAGTGACTTGGAGGTTGAGGGATGGAGTTTGAAGCGGGCGTGTGAGTTTCCGGATGAAAATGTGGATTCTTCCAGGTCGGACCGGAATTTCGATATGGGCAAGAAGGAATAAATATAAATAGTATTGATATATATCTCATACAGGTGACCCCCTCAATTTCCTCACCCTGGAACTGAAGTATTCCGAATCCATATATATCTGCCTACCATAATATATCCCTTTGCGAAGACGTTATCCAGCCTGCCATTCTTGAATATATGACCAGCGCAGATATCTCACAAACAGGAAACGGAAAGGGCGATAGATTTCGAAATGTGATGTTTATTTCCTGATGTATATGCGGATAGTTCAGATTCCATTTTCTCTTTACTATCCGAGCAAGATAATCACTGATCCAAGCTCCTTCCAACTATCTAATACACTATTCCATAGCAGAATCAAATCTATAAAAGCATAACTTTCATTCCCTTTCCTCTATCCAATATCGTTTGATACAATCCGCTAAAACTCCTAGGTATCTATCTAAATTTCAAAAGTCCTCCTCCAAGTTTCCGAATCCCAATGGTATCTGTCCTCCCAATTTCTTTCCAAAAGATGCCAGTTGGCCTACTATGATTGCTATAAAGCTTTTATACCAATCCATACCTCCCAA
Source organism: Botrytis byssoidea (assembly GCF_014898295.1). Lineage (NCBI taxonomy): Eukaryota > Fungi > Ascomycota > Leotiomycetes > Helotiales > Sclerotiniaceae > Botrytis > Botrytis byssoidea. Next base: position 1,043,764 of record NW_024065843.1, read on the forward strand.
TCCAAGACAATAGTCTACGTGAACATGTCTTATAACCAAACCAGAACCAAACCCAAAACCCAAAGATAAAAATAAAAATAAAAATAAAACACCACTTCTTCTACTCTGTTCACTTCCAAAATGAGCCCTTCCCCTTCCCCTCCCCCTGAGTCACTATCTCAATTCTTCTATCGCCAACCTAAACTTGTAGATTGGCATCTATTTAATTCGACGAGAAGCATGCAAAATCCAGGGCTTGTAGATTTTAATGTAGTTCAAAGAGACAAACTGGTACTGTCGACTCTGAGACACTGATTCCTGGCACTAGTCTAAAGCAAGGATCCTTGTGGCTGGCTCCCTGGCTCCTTAATTCTGGGGTATGTATGCATGACTGGCTCCATGACTTTCTATTCTGTCGAATTTAAATGTCCTGGGGTTTCCTGACGGGATTTTCTGAGCGGGCTGGGTCCGCTTTGTTGTTATCCTTGCGGGAAAAATATCATTGTGGAGACAACTTGGCGTGGGTAGCTAACGAAGAATGTTAGTTAAACTTTCCCATTAAAGTAGATAGGAATACAAAGGTTACTTACACTAATTCTCAATGTTTCAAAGTGAGTACTTCACTCAGCCCATGGATCCATGGCTGAAGGTACGGCTCATGGCTGGAGATGCCTGATTGATCTTTTGAAGAGTCTGCGCCATCATCTTGATGCAGTCACTGGCATTTCTCAAGTTGGTCATTCCATTTGCACTCTTGGGATCGTGCAATTGTTTCACAGCCTCCTGGAGTCGCTGCTCGCTTTGGTGGTAGATTTCAATCAAGGATGGTTGCTGGTTAACAACTGGAGACTTGACTCTCTTGACTGGTTCCTTATCCGAGATACTTGGTTCCGTGATGGCATCCTGCTTACGCTTCTTTGAGCCAGTGGCTGACTTCTCAGCAGGTGGTGGGGAACCACCGGCACTCCTGGATGTGCATGGGTCATTGTGTACGCGCTTCATGTGGTCATAAAGATTCCAGCGACGCGGGAAGCCATTGCCAGTGACGCCGCGCTCGCATCCATCATACTTGCAAAGGAAGGGCTTATCCCCATGTCCGTGCATGGCGTGGGCTTCTCTCTCGTGGCGGAGTAGGCATGCTGTGGAGGAGAATTTGTTGTCTGCACACGCAGCGATCTTGCAACGGTATGGCTTCAAGTGAGAGTCGACGAATTTGCTGTGGCGTAAAATGATTAGCTTGTTGTACGGGCTTGAAAGGAGTACAAAAATCCTACTCATAGTTACACTTAAGCTTCTCTGGCTTGTGCTGGCATGATGCGTTTCCTTCCCATGGGCAGTGGTATAATCCATCGGACTGAGTCGTCACATTATGGTACAAATGGTGATCACGTGCTGAGTTATCAGCATCGAGACTGGAACGTCCCATCAACTTGAAGGACTCCTCTGTCTCAGTTCCAAGGACACGTCTGGAGTTCGTGTCACTAGCTACTTTGGAAGCTCTGGGTCCCATTGGCTTCCTTATAGTCCTGTCGCCGATCTTGTAAGGAGGTGAATCCACGAAATCTGGAAGGCCTTGAACATACCTTGGTGATCGGCCTTCGGTTGGGGAGTAGTCCAATGGGCTGTTTGTTGAAGACATCATTTGTGGTGGCAGAGCCCATGAGTCCTCGGCAATAGGGGTGTGTGGTTTAGAAGATTCAAGTAAAGCAGTCTCCCACATATCTGGAGATCCCAAGACAGGGCTTTCGAAGAAAACTGAATCTTGTGCGCTGTGAACATAACTGGAAATAGAGCTTGGAGCTGCTGTCATACTTGTAGGTAATCCATGGTTATTGGAAAACATTTCAAATCCTCCTGTTGTCAACGACAAAGTTGGTGGCTGCTGGAATCCACTGGTGACTGGTACTTGGTAATCATTCCCGGCTGACTCATCTCCTCCTGGGTACTGGAAGCTGTCGAACGCAGATTGAAAATCAAATTGTGCTGTTGGAGTGTACAGAAGAGTGTTGGCTGGACTAGCTGATCTACCTGTAATATCTGATCTTGCAGATGTCATTTGATAATGTGCCTGAGAGCCATTGGGCAAGTATCCCATTGGCATAGACTCAGTTGTTGATGTTGACTGAGTTGTCCTTGATGAATCCTTGGATGGAAAGCGGGTCATTTCCTCAGACTCAAGACCTGAAGTCAAATCGGCGGGCCACCGTTGACTTGTCATATGAGCCACTGGGATATAAAGAGAAGAATCAGAAAATCCATTGGGTCCTTGGGAATTAGATTCACGAGGTGAGTACTGTAAACCCTCATTTTTTCCGTTCCAGGATAATCCACTGTATTGTCCCTTGGTAGGTTCTGTATGACGTAAAGAAAATCCAGTTGTTCCTTGGAATGGGGTTCTTGAATGAAAACCGCTACACAAGATCTAGGTTAGTATGATGTACATATACAGATGGAAAAGTTACAATTGCAGCAAAACAGAAACATAAAGAAAGATAAAGCAAAACAACAGCTTCCAGCGAAGTACCTGCAGCAAGACGTTAGTTGTGAAAACCTTATGCATAAAGGGGGGAATCTACAGACCAGGTGGAATTTGGCGTGATGGGTGTCGTCGATTCGGTGTTGATGTTGATAAGAAACCAGGGCGAGTGATTGAAATATCCAGGGCAATCAATATAAACAAATGAGAAAAGGTGGTTTGTCCTTGGAGTCCTTAGTCCTTGAGTTGGCCTTCCTTGGTACGTTGTTGTGTCCATGTGATGTTCTGGTGAATATGAATCCTTCTGCTCAACGAAAACAAGGTACTGTCAGTGGATACTCGATTTTGTTATAAAGGGGGTTTGTTGTAAGACTTGTGGTCAACATTGAGTAGGTTACGTACTCAGTGGCATAATTGATGCCTGATGCTTTCATAGAGCACGGTAACTGGCTGGAATAGCCAGTCACTTCCATTTGGGTTCCTTGGGCTGTCGTTTCAGGAATTGGTTCCATGTACGGCAGTTTAGAAAGGAAATTTAATCCACGGTGTCCATTGTGGTAAACATTGTTGAAACCGACATGTTTTGAAGTTGTTGTAGGAATCCCATGCATGGAAGCTGCATGTAGAGATCCCATTTCGCATGATAGATGGATGTTTGTCGCCAGGTTATCCTGTAGCACATATTTTGGCCTTGGAAGCTGAGTGCGGTTTCTCGTTGACAAATTGATGTGTTACGATGCGCTCGCAGGATATGCGAGCCCACATCTTGGAACTTCGGCGGATGGATCTCTGGCTTCGGGTATATAAGCGGCTAACAGGCTACCATGAAAGAAATCAAGTGTTTTAGATCCATTGGAAATTCGGCTCCTTCCGGTATATAAAAAGAGAAATTGCAGTCTGAAAGTCCATTTGAAGTCGATATACTCACTCAAGATCGGAGGTCTTTTGATTAATGTTCATATTTTTGATTCTCAGAGAGTGCTCTTCAAACCTCCGAAGAGGTAAAGCATACCCTCGTCGTGTGGATACACGGTAAGACCATCGAAAATCCTATGGGTTCCTGGGAAGCTCGGGAAAGCTGGATGTGCCTGGAAAAGTCCTTGGAAAGTCCGGTATCATTGGAGATGTTGTGTTGCGAAACAAAAAGTACATGATTTTTTCTGGGAACATAAAACATCCGGGATTCTAGCAGTAAAAGCAAACGCAAACTCAACGCAAAGCAAAGCAAAAACACGCAAAATAGAAAAAAACAATATACCTGGCGGATGCCTTCCTGGAATGTGATTGTGTATCGAAGCCTGCCATGGTTTCCGGGAGAAGGGTCAAGGTCTCCGTGCAAGTCATTTGGGATCCTTTTTGAAGCAACGGCAATGTGCTTTGTCGAATATGTTGAGGAACTATGTGTTGAAGATACTACTCTTATGGCCACGGCCTTGTGGTATGAGCAGGAAAAGATAACTGATGTTGGTGATAAGAACAGTCCGGCTGGATGATCTCTGTTGGGTATGTTTGCAATAGAAGAGAAAACAGAAACAAATTGGGCAGCTTTTCGGGGGAAGATCCGCAATATACACGAACTGGAGTAGGGGGGTGGTGAATGTATGGACCCGAGTGACAGAGAAAGAGGCTGACTTAGATGTGAGCAAGGTAAAGGATGAATGAGAATGGAAAGAAAGGAAGAATTCGTCCAAGGTGGGGAGGTTGGGCACTTATGCTTTTCAATGGTAACCAAAATGAGGAGACAAGGTCAGAAACGCACGAAGCGAACAAAAACCAAGGATATTTGACATTAATGAAATGTGCGAAAGAACCAGGGTGATTGATTTGTCGACGAGGATAGTCCTGCCATGTGAGACATTGATGCGTTGTCTCTTTTCAAAAATTGCTTGCCTCGTTTGAATTAGCCACCACTTGATATCACTGGTTGGGTGAGGGCAATGGGTCACCCTTTCACGACTCATAAGAGAATTATACCTTGTTATTTGGATATTCAAATAGAATTCTGCCCTGTAATCAATCCTGGCAATTATTCTATTTATCTCGAAATAAATATGGACCAGTTGTATGATTGACTTGACGACCCCTCTCTCGACCAGGTTTTGAGTGGGTGGAATGAACGAAGATTGCAGTCGAGTTACTATACGACACGCAATTAGCCTAAGGAATATATGAAGTCACGACCAAACTTCAAAGTAACTTTCCGTACTTGCTCAAGGATACCTAGAGAATGGGATGACGACGTCCAGCTATCTCCTGTTAAAGAAGTGTTGAAATGTGATGAATTCCAGGAAACGTGCATTGCATAATTACCGTCGTACCAAGAACTGTGGTATTCCAGTATCTTTTTTAACTTTTTACAAATGAAGTATAAGGAAACCAAGCCACATTCAGTAAAAATGAAGCTATTAGCAGGATTGCAATCCTTATCACGGAAGGGACAGGAATCCACTTCCCGTTCAATTCCTCTTAAGCTCTCCAACTTCCCGAGAAGATTATGCAGATTCAGGGTTATTCGCCCATTAACCCTCATTCATTCGACAAGAATTCAAGTTAAGAAAAAGTTGTGTATCATAATAATAGGTCCATGTCTCCTCTCCCCAGCCTTATCAAATGTTGGAAGCGATTATCAAGCATCAGAAATAAGAAGGTCACATTATTGATATTGATAACAATCTCGGCATTCCTTTCTGAGAGGGGAGGGGGGGGGGGAAAGAAGAAGAAAAGGAGAAATCGAGGTAATTCCGAAAAGCCGTGGGGATAAAGTCAATTGTTTGATATTTGGGTATCTGGGTATCATTATACCCTGAAACACATGGAAATCAATGGAATACGGAGTACATACGCGCACTTCACTTGTCTATCAATGTCTGAACGCCATGTGCTGAAGGGTTTTCATTTGATTAAATTGAAGATCTTTTACTCCAAAGAACCACTTCAACGCGAGATCATTCAGGGGTTCGAAACTCTAAATTCAAAGAGATTGAAAATCATGAATTCATCATGCATTCCGTAATTTCCATTATTCCTTTCTTCTTCGTACAGACTGTACAGTAAGTAGCTCACAGTAGCTTGGCTGCTTGAGAGTAGCTCGAGAGTAGTACATCACTTCGCATTCCGAAGAAGCATGAGTACAGTCCATCATACAGTACCTAGGTATGATAAGCATGAAGATGCGCAAAGTGTCAAGGTACCGGTAGCTTTCTCTCATGAGTCACATCAATGATCAATCAAATGCACCATTCACTCGAAGGAGAAATGGGGCAGGAGGGTAGCTTTCTCAGCAAGCAAGCTTCGTTCTTTGATGCGCTGGTTTCTGTGTGGTTGATTTCAAAATTGATTGGTATATAATTTATCAATTCCCCCCAGCTTCCTCCTGCAAGCTGTCGCTCCGTATCATCAATAGTTTCATTTACCCAACCAACCGAAAACTTCCTTCCAGCTGCACAAGTGCAAGCCTGCAAGCAATTCATTACTGCACATATGAACATGGGTCAAACATCAAGCTATCACGGTCACATCAATTTCTGGTATACGTATTCGCTGTTGGTCTGTAGCAATCGGATTTTATCACACCATAGAGAGTCCATACAAGAATGGTTTGCAACGCCTTCATTACTTACAGATCCAGCATCAAGGGGCCTCAATTTGCGAACACACGATGAGTCTTTTCCGTGCGGCCCTCTTTCGCGGTACCTACTTTGTATAACGTGATGTCATCAATTTCGTGGTGGAGGCGGTTAAGGCTAAATTATACAGGCCTTTTCAATTGAACAAGGGCGGGGTGCAAATTTTCAATTTTCTGTGCGCGATTTTTGGGCCTGCCGCTTGGAATAATCCACTTTCATGCTGGTCTATTGTACAATTTTCAAAAACTTTTATAAAATTCGACAGCAATTGGAAGACAGAGCGTTTTCGACTGTGTGATATGCATGGAGCTACAAGTTTAAACCGTCAGATTCCGGAAATTTTGGTTAATGTCATCCTATGTTCCACTACTTTGTACGTCTCTGGCAAAGCGATGCGAAATCACAGTAACACAAGCAAACATCGGCACAAATTTTTTCAAGGATGCTGCTTACTACGGTCCGAGGCTCGTTGCCGTGTGCATTTCACACCGATTCAGGCTAATCTTCCCCAAAAGCTTCCTGGTCTTTGCTGTGAAAGAACATATTCGATCTTCTATCTAGCGTTTCTGGGAAGCCCTTGCTGTGTGATCTGTGTGGACCATATCAAATAATGTTATATCCCGTGTAGGTTTTGAGACTCTCAAATGGCCGAGGGAAACTACAATTCCTACAGTCAAGTTAGTTTCCAAGGAACTTCGCATTCCAACATGAGTGTCACCAAAGTTCCCGCCCGAAAGGACTCCGGAGCCTTTGGAGAGAAGCCTTGAAGCCACGCACCAGTGCTAAATCTCACTTCGACCCCATTGCATGATGTGTGGTACTGACCGAGTAGTAGGTGCTCTAGACTCCACTCTCTCACATTTCATATATCGCAAGCGAGTAGATTGATTAGATCCAACTTATGTGCAGAATCCCGCACACGAAATATCACGCAATGAATGTACAGGCCCAGCTACTCCCTCATGGACATGATTCCAAATGCAGTGAGTCAGTGACTATGCTTTTCGCTGAAATTTTGTGCAATATTCAAGTAACGCTTCAACAAACCAGAGCTCCAGAAATACGCACGACGAGAACACACAAACAGTGAACTCTCACTTCAGCAGTCAACCTATAATTTCATTGGAAAATGCCATCGTGTTGGAACACGACCGAATGACCTGTGTTCCGTGTCAGCTATCATCAGCCTTTGAGTCTCGTCAAATCAAAACACAACTTTGAGTCCTCAGCTGCTACGATTTTAATCACATTGTACCGCCTCAAGCGAGTATTCGAACATGCGAGGATGGGGCGGTGAGCTGACACAAGGTAGACGCCAATATTAAGACACTAAGAGAACCAATTCAGATATTTTATATGCAGTTGAGCAATAGCAGACGTAGACTAAAAAGCAACGGGAATAATCAAGCGGGAGAACCTCATGCAAAAGATGCCACTTAAGTAGTGGGAAGCAATGGTAACCGCCTCGTTTCCTCGCGCGTTATGCCGAGTGCTTCGAGCAGACCATGAACGATTGATAGGAAGCAAAATTGAGAAAATAGGTTTAAGACAATTGGGTGTTTTGTGATGCCTTTGAGTGATATCCGTTCTCCAACAGGGCTTCGACTTCGGGATACATAATATTTTGAGAAATCAAATCTGTTGATCGCAAGTTGAGCTTGAACTTGAGCATTATGGCAAGTGTTATGCCCGCGCTACCTAGGTATTGTCAATGGAGGGGTAGTCTTATCGACACGTGACGATCTCTTATCTAGTCCACGTTCATGATGATACAGTGCCGGTACCGAGAATATTTTTCCACTCGCACAAAGCCAGCATTCCATCATCATACATCATTCACCATGCCAGTGAGTGAACCCTTTCAATGCTTTCCGATAATGATTTCCGACACCGCTGATACTATATCCTCGATGTAGCTCATAATACTGACCGGCTACCCTACCTCCGGTAAAACCTACCGGGCTACCCAACTTCGCGAATACTTCCTCGCAAAGATATCTTCGCTTCCTCCCAGCAGTCCCTCTTCCTCCCTCCGTGTTCACCTCATCTCTGACCACACTCTTGCCATTTCCCGCGAAGTTTACAACCTTGAATCTAAATCCGCTAATGAGCGATCCAATAATGCTAGTGAGAAAGATGCTCGAGCTACAATATACGGTGCGGTGAAGAGAGTGTTAAGTAATAAAGATGTGGTAATACTGGATGGAGGAAATTATATCAAAGGCTGGAGATATCAATTGTTCTGCGAAGCGAAAGCTATGAGAACTGGATGTTGTGTTATGCATGTTGGAGTTCCTGCTGATAAAGCTAAGGAGGTTAATGAAGCACGGTTGGAACGAAGAAATCTTTCACCTTCGGAACAATCTGCGCCGGAAGCGGAGATCAAGGAAGAGGATAAAGCATATGAAAAGGATAATTGGGAAAATTTAGTATTCAGATACGAGGAACCAAATGCGATGGTACGCTGGGACTCTCCGTTATTCACAGTCGTATGGGAAGACGAAAACGTACCAGGAGACGCCATTTGGGATGCTATAATTGGAGATGAATCGGAAGGAAAGAGGAAGATTGTCAGACCAAACGCAGCGACAGTAGCAAAGGTTCATAGTAGTGAGGGGTTCCTTTACGAATTAGATAAGACGACCCAAACGGTTCTCAATCGGATTTTGGAATGGAGTAAAGACCACCCAGGCGAAGGAGGAGGAGAAATCAGTGTTGGCGAGAATTCGAAAGGAGAGGAGCTGGTCGTGGAGTTACCTGGAGATCCTGTGGGACTGCCGGCGTTACAGCGGCTAAGGAGACAATTTATAAGTTTGCAGAGGACGAATCCAGTGACAGTGGAGAGGATTAAGGAGACCTTTGTGAGATATCTGAATGATAGTTTTGAAGCTTAGGGAGAGGGCGTTACTTTGGCGTTTGGCAGGCTGGAAACGGATACCCTAGAAATCAAATTATCTCGCAGAAGGTGTCATATATGCGAATATATCTTCGAAAAATGGTCCACTTATCTCCAACTAATACTTTTAGGACAGTTTTGCACACATGATTTTGGGGGCTTGGATAGCAATGTGAGACAAAGTAGGTGGGCGCTTCTCTATTGCCAAGAATCTAAGAATTTATTTTAATCCATGCTGCCGCCTTCTCGCCCCATTCCTCTCCTTCCCCAGTACTTAAAGCCATCGGTGGACTAATGTGATTATGACCTTCAATCTTGACGACCTCAATTTTCTCTTCCCAAATTTTCTCTCCAAGCTTTACAAAAGCATCATTAGGATTTAAAATCTCGTCCACAGGATCATACTCTGAATTCATAACCAACAATCTTGGAATGCCCAACTCCTCTCTTGATTTCTTGCTTTCTCCTACCGCTTTTAACAGTCCATAAGGACATCTCGCAAGAATATCCTTATCACTTCCATAATATTTCTCTAGCATATCATTACGACCAGCCAGCGCCTCTTCAAAACTAAACGGTACTCCCACCTCTACCGCCCCTTTCAACGACACATTGGCTTCTCCCTGCCATGATTTCCTCTCCTCGAGAAAGCGGGGCTCAAGGAGATATGTAGCTATGTGGAGTCCACCAGCTGAGTTCCCCATTAGATATACTTCTCTTTTATTTCCTTTGCCGTCTAACAGGTCGGTTTTGGAAAGCCAATGGAGAACGGCCGATACATCTTCACCTCCACTAGGGTAGATGGCCCCTTCACCACCTGTCTCGCTGTCCACGCGTCGATAATCAGGAATAATAGTTGTGATACCTTGTTTTGAGAAGAAAGAGCCCAAGTTGTGATAAACGAGTTTATCAAGGATTGGTACCTCGAGAATCTTATCACCACGAGTGAGTCCACCGCCGTAGAAGAAGATGAGAATGGGAGAAGTACTAGAGGCGGTGCTAGAGGGATAGAGATCGAGGGTTTGGCGGGGGTGAGAACCATATGTGTGCGTGCTGCGGGGAACAGAGAGGATGGCGTTGCGGTTCTTTTGAAGATGGGGGGCCAGAATCTTGATGGTGGGAAAGAGAATTTCCATAATGGAGGTGCCGGTTGTGAGGGAGAGGTTTTTGAGTGCTTCCATGGTTGCGGTTGTGGATTACATTAATGAGCAATTGGTGCTGTGAAAACAACTTTGTGTTCTTCGATACCAAATAACTTTCAAGCTTGGCAAATAATAAGAAAGATGCGTGTGTATGACCAGATGGTTTGAAGTACTCTTTACATACCAGTTATATCTTCACGAGCGGAGTTCCGCTCCATCATTGCTAGGTAGACGAGCACTAGCTTTGCCGTCCACATACGCAGCTTACCCAATAACACGTATGCATTTACGAGTCCATCGTACGTCCACTATCCACAGATGGGGATCCCACATAACATCGCTCGGTGGTCTCGGATTTAAATGGCGAAAGTGGAATCGGATAATTTCGGACAATTGAAATATCTCCTGAGACTCTGAGAGGCTTATACCCGTAAAAAATTGGGGAAGAATCCCTACGAAACTGAGATTGTGGGGGAGGAGCAGCGTCCACATGGAAATAGTGGACGGTGCGGACGCTCCCCTAGAATTTATAGTAGTTCTGCAAATGAAGCTTGTGGACGAGACAGTATATTTTCTTGCCATTTCCCGTCTTTTCTGTTCCAAATCATATCAATTCTTCAGAGAAAAGGTTTACTTTCTTCACCTCTCCACGTCTTCCCAGATTCCCAGAAAATCAATAAATATATACCTTTCAAAAATGGCCCCAGTTCCCCATCTCACTACTCCTCCTGGAGAAGCAACGCCCTACGTCCTTCCTTGTTTCACTGGTGAACTATGGACAATCCCAACCTCCAATTCCACGTTGCGATTACTTGTTACTGGAAATGAAACGAATAATGCTTTTGCGATAGTGGGAACAGGCGGAACTAAGGATAAGCCAATTGGGTTTCATTATCACAAGGAGGCTCATGATGTGTTCTTGTGCTTGCAGGGTACGCTGAATATATGGGCAAATGATGAAGCGAGAAGTATGGGTCCAGGTGATTTTGCCAGCGTGCCACCGGTAAGTAGATTTTGTGAATGAAGTTCGGGTTTGCCGTCTCTGTGATGGGGTTTCGGGATACAGTGAGCTAGTAGAGATTAGCTTTGTTGTATTTCTCTTCGAAATTTCAACTTACTATAAACACTCAAGCAAGTGCTAGAGTTCAAGATGAGATGAGACATCATTGAGACGGGATACACCATCCATATGTTACAGCTGCTGATGTTTTCTCTTTTTCAGGGAACTATCCATCAATATCAAATTGCTTCTTCCCACACCGAGTTCGTGGGCCTAATTATTCCAGGTGGTTGGGAAGAATTCTTCCGCTTCATTGGCGAGCCATATTCTGGCCCTCTATTCCCCACAAACGACAACCGCAATCCTCTCGAAGTTTTGGTTCCAAAACTTATGGCGGCAACTGAGAAGTTCGATATGATCCCAGTGCGTGAGAAGAAGCATTTTGATCCACAGCCATGGAATGGTACCGAAAATAAATTACCCGGAAAATGCGAGAACGGAGGATACTTCCTCAAGGAAGGAGAGGGAGAAAAGACAGTCATCGGTGGCACAGTAGTAAGAGCTATGTGTAGGAGAGAGGAAACAAACAACAGATTCTCCATCTATGACGTTTTAGGAAGCTCTATACATGCATCCAAAGCATTCAGCAAAGAAGTTCAATTTGAAGACACGCACCATGCTATATACACGGCAGATGGCGCGCTCAAGTTGACAATTGGCGGAGAGGAAGTCATAGCACCAGCAGGAGAAACCACATTTGTGCCCGCGGGAACAAAGTTCAAGCTTGGCTTTGAAACCGTCTATGCGAGAGCATATATTTTTGCTAATGGGGGTGGTATTGGAGAGCTATTGAATGGGCTAGGAAGTGTGTATGAGAGTGTGGCAGTACCAAATGAAGTGGAGGGAAGTTGGGACGCAGGAAAGTTGAAAGAATTGGAGGCAAAAATAGGAGATTTGAGTTTTTAAATGCATTTTATAATATGATAGAGACAAGGCAATTATAAGAAAAAAGGGGTATATTATATGCAAATAATAGAACTAGATCATATGTATGAATCGTTGATATATATTTGCAGTGGGGAGAGAAGTGATCTGAAGAAGGCAAAGATCACCAACAGCTGATTCATGATTCAAATTCTTTTCATTGCAGAATGATCACAAAGAACTTGAATTACTTTATAAAAATAAATTTTTGTTCTATTGAAACCTGATGTCGTGATGCTTCCCCTTCGTAAGACCGTATAGTAGAAACTAGTCCTGATGAAGGCTAGTGGCGCAATTGCATCGTCAATTGTATCATGAATTAAATCTGGAGCATTTCACCGTTGAGGATGCATCGACACCTGTTCGCAGATGTTATCACCGTATTTCCACTTACAAATAGCCAGGAGGACTTCTTAAATCTCAGTAATAACAGTCATTACCTCGAAATCATGTCTGACTCAAAACGTCCCTTGCTGATCAAAGGCCTACCGCGTCCACCCCGATCAAATCCATCGGCGTTATCCTATACCGAACCTCCCAGACTCAGGAACAAGATAATACGTACAAAGGCCGATAGCTTTAGAGGTGAATTCTCCTAAATCTCCACTATGATCTTATACTCATGACTTACTTATGTTTCACAGTTGTGGAATTCAACGGATCCGCAATTCCTCAGACATTTCTCGATCCATCCATTGTGCAGAAGAAAGCGCAGTTAGAGAGAGAACGGAAGTTGGAGCAGGAGAAAAGCACACGACAGCAGCTCGAGAGAAACCAGACACAGGGCTCTTCTACATCCTAATTGAAGGAGATGTGTTCAACGGCGTGCATTGGTATCACGTGAAGTTTATCTTCATGTTTGTTTGTTTTGGGATAATTTTTTGAGTACTACAATCCTCGATGACGGATTGATATCGGATGCTCAAACACATGTCGTGTACAAAGCTGTACTTTACAAACTTACATGACGTTTTACATGCGTAGGCCATCATGTGAATAGCAACAATAGGTATGAGTTACAATGCCTTTTTCGAGGTCCGAAGTCGGTCGAAGGATCGGATGATGGAGTCCGCGATTTCTTGAAGATATTCGGATACTTACATGTTTCGATAGATCTTATCTCTTGTCCCTTATGACCTCAAGATCTAGCCATGAGTTCGCTCTTCCTTAGGTCGATTCCTTGATTTTATGTAAGAGATGTAATACTATTCGGCGACGTCAGGACTCCTGTCACGGTTAATCACATACTTTGGATCTGGTGTGCATGAAGATGGATCATCAGAGCCGCCTCTTACTGCACCCCGCTTTTTTATATCTCATGAACTGATTGACCCTGAAAGCTTAAATTCCTCAGCATTGTGGCTGGCTGCCACAATACAAGGGAATTTATCCACGAACTCTGAAGCATGGCACATAACAAGCCTCGGCAAGAAGTTTCTGGAACTCGATATTGATGTTTTGGTTGGGCATCCTCAAAATAGGGCGTAATCGGCATTGGCTGCTTATAAGCACTAATTAATTCGCGTCGACGGGAAGACCAATAAGTGTACAATGCGATGTGTATCACCAGCTTATTATTCTCCGACGTGATCATATCTTTATGAAATTATCAAAATGAATCAAATAGGCCCGAGTCGTTCAGGTAAGAACTTCACACAAAAAAATTCAAATTTGTCCTCGTGGAACTATCTGCCTCTCGATTATGATACCTGTTATGTCGATTCACATACCACGACCTATTAAAAAGAGCCAATAAGTCGTATATCACACGTGAGTAAAGATAGCTGAAATCATGTATGTGTATGGAACAACACAGAGCAAAGTCTTCTCATCTCTATTGACAACCAGGAAACGCAAAGATTCCGAATATCTGCAATCTTCGTTCAACAGATATATTAGCTGCAGCATGTTGTGTCAACACAGGTGATTTACCGACATCATTCGGGACAAATATCCAAGGCTGCTTTTAGGAATCCTTATTTGCTCATCTAGCCCAGCATTCAAGAAGTACCTAGGTACTCTTCTTAATGGTGTTATTCCAGTTGTTCTGAAACTTCGAGCTTTAGAACCAAATCGAAATCAGCTCCTCTTGAATATCAGGATGAAGACATCGTTTTGATGCCTTTTGGCGAGATTCTAGAAGTTAAAATCTAGCTAAACCTAACTAAGTTTAAGAACGTCGAAATTTGTCTCCAAATTTCGCAGTTCCTTTGAACTATTCGATGACTAAAAGCGGCAGTCGCACAAATCCACCCTTACTTTGTATCTTGTACACTAATATTACTTATCTGGATTCACTTCCACTACAATCTTTGCAGACAGAGTCAACGTTGAAATTTGATATAAATTTCTTTCTCTACTGGTTGTGGGGCCCGAAAAAGACCATCTAGCTTGGGTCTGTCAAGCATGCATTTTCCGAAAAGCTGGCTTTGTGCGATCACCCGATACATGTCATGCAGCTTGGCTCATGAGATTTCTGTCCATTGCCATGTCTACATACACTATTCCCAATGAAATGCTCATGAAGACGGACGTGTCTGTTTACAGCCACAGTGCTTGTCCTGCCTTTTCATTTTGTCCAAGGTTTCAGATGGTACAGTCGTACTAACCATATTGTTTGCTCCTTCTTTGCGGGAAAATAAGTATTCGGAAGCACCTCCCAACATTGGATGGATGAATGCTTCTTTCAAACATTGAAGGATATTTGTGTCTTTTCATTTCCAAGTTCTCTTTTAGTGCCTTCTGGAATACATATACATTGACTTTCCCGCTGCATCAGCATACGTTCTAGATAATTTCCAGAAAACGTCTAGAAACTCAGCCAAAATGGTGTCATCTTTTAAAACTCTTGTCATTTTGGCATGTCTGCTAATGACTGAAGCTACGCCCTTGTGAGAACTATCTCAAATTAAACTTGATATCGGTGTTCACTAACACATATATAGACTTAAGAAGAAGGGGCTGAGCTTCGATTACAATGGCAGTAAGGTTCGGGGCGTCAATCTAGGAGGATGGTTCGTGCTGGAGCCCTGGATTACTCCGTCGTTGTTCTATGGGTCTTGGGCAGATGAGTGCGTTTCTCGTAACAAGAATCACCAATAGATTGAATAACATCGTACCCATGCTAGGTACACTCTGACTCAAATACTTGGGAAATCTGCTTCACAAAATCTATTAAACGCACATTGGGCAACCTGGATTACGCAGAATGATTTCAATGAGATTGCAAGTGTAGGCTTGAATCATGTCCGTATACCAATTGGATATTGGGCTTTGAATCCATTGCCTGGAGATCCTTATGTCCAAGGACAGTTGACTTACTTGGACAAAGCTATTGGCTGGGCGAGACAAGCAGGGTTGAAAGTGATTTTGGATGTTCACGGGGGTGAGGCACATTGAATGTTTGAATGAAGATCTTCGCTAACTTTTGCACAGCGCCAGGAAGTCAAAATGGGTTCGTTGATTGATATGACAGGAATAGTGGTGGCATCAAAAAGCTAATAGGATTCACAGGTTCGATAATTCGGGACGGAAAGGACCTGTCACTTGGACCCAAGGAAATAGTACCAAGCAAACGTTGGCTGCCATCCAAACGCTGGCCTACCGCTATGCCCCAGCCACAGATGTTGTGACTGGGATTGAGCTTCTCAATGAACCGGCGAATTGGGCTCTTGACATGGGAGCAGTTAAGCAATTCTACTATGATGGTTGGGGAAATGTGAGAAACGCGAATCCTGATACCGCGGTCGTCATTCATGACGCTTTTCTTGCTCCACCTTCATGGAATGGTTTCATGAACTACCAATCTGGAGTCAATGATATCATTCTCGATACCCATATCTATCAAATCTTTTCCTTTGCAGAGGTCGCCATGAAGCCTTGTCAACATATTCAGGTTGCTTGTAGCCAAGTCGGAAACCTGGCGAATACAGACAAATGGACAATCGTTGGCGAATTCAGTGGAGCACAAACAGACTGTGCAAAATGGTTGAATGGCTTCGGTGTTGGTTCTCGATACGATGGATCATATCCCGGGAGTCCCGCGTGGTATGGATCTTGCCAGACGAAAGATGTTGGGACAGTTGACGGGCTACTTGAAGTCGACAAAGTGAATCTGGCATATTTCATGGAAGCACAACTTGATGCATATGAAGCTCACTCAGGTTGGGTTTTCTGGACGTGGAAGACGGAATCTGCTCCTGAGTGGCACTTCCAAAACTTGACAAGAGCGGGATTGATCCCGCAGCCTTTGACGAGCAGAAAATACGGGAAGCAATGCGCAACTTCAGCTTGTTTGATTCCAGGCAACTGAAGATTTTCCGTACTGCTTCACAAGAAAACATGTAATTTCTTTTGGGGGTGATTCAAGAGAGCAAATACGGGCCCAATGATATTCATACATGCAATTTTTTGGAGGATGGCATTTTGGCGAGATTTACGATGCAATAACGATACCCCTTCATTCGCTCGGGGATTTGGGAGCAAGATAGATTCTAGTTATCGGGGAGCAGCGAAGAATTAGAGTGCAAGGCATGCCAAGAGAGGGGTAATTGATTGGTGTAACACCTAATGAATGAATGCCCCGAGCGTCCTTTTCCTGATCGTTAAGAATAGCACGTGAGGTACGAAGATAGATGAGAAAAAACAAATAGAAAAATGATGGGATGGATTGTATCGTGTGGTACGAATGCTTTCTTACCAGCAAGGTCAGCTCTGTGTGCATGGCTGAATCGTTAATGGAGTCGATAAAGTACCGGAGAAGTCTCTGGAAAGTGGATGGATGAGGTTTCTTAGGAGCCGGCAAGGTCACGATCCTCTACCAAAACTCGGTCTTAGTGTTTGCCTATTTCCCTTATGTCCTTCTGTCATTCTGCCAATTGTCCTTATTTCCTCTTTATTGTCATGGATTATACCCACCTACCTAGTCACATAAGGTGTTTGCTTCGATACTTCTAGTCTCTCATTGGTATCTACATTTCTTACCAACATTGCCGTAAGTATTTCCCGGGTATCTCCAAGCCACTTCTCCATTCCGTGGGTGGACTAAACTTGCGGCTCCCTCCTTGACCCCATACTTTTGAGCGGGGTTGGTCACAACATTCGAAGGATCCGACCGTTAGACTGTAACCCAACAATCAATTCGCCCCCACTTCTCCACTATTATCCAATTGTTCCGCTATTCCTTGCTTACCCAGCTGTCTACAATCACAGAATCAACAATTTGGAAGCAAGACTCCACAATCTACAGACTTGATCCCAGAGCTACTAAAAGTAGGAGCTGTTTCTTAACTTGGCTTAGGTAATGCAATATTTTCATCCTTCAAACCTTCTACTGAAGACTACAAAACACAATCCATTCCCTTTGTTCACTATCTTGGTTCTATCATACCACATTCTCCTTGCGATATAAAATTTTGATTAATTGTCTCCATTAAAAATATGTCTCCTTCCGCCACTGAAGCCATTGGCCCCACAGCCAAAACATCCAAAATCAACGATGCAGTTTCATCCTCAACTTCAATTCACACAATACCCCTCATCATCAACAACGAACCTCATCAATCTAGCCGAACTTTTTCCGTATATTCACCATCAGATAATTCACATCTTCACGATTGTGTATCTGCATCTGCATCTGATATCGAGCTCGCTTTGGATACAGCTCAAAAGGCCTACCCAGCATGGAGCAGATTACCGCCACCTCAGAAACGCGATATCTTTCTTCGAGCAGCCGAGATAATGCTGGAACAAAAGTCTACTCTCGAAGAAACCATGATTAAAGAAACCGGCTCGGACCCCATCTGGGCCGGATTCAATACTCACCTTGCTCGAGAAGGTCTTCTCGACGTTGCCGGCCGTATAAGTTCCATCGCGGGTAGTATCCCCATGACGTCAGAGGAAGGCCGAAGTGCACTTGTCTATAAAGAACCTTATGGAGTTATCCTCGGCGCTGCACCCTGGAATGCTCCCTACATTCTCGGTTTCCGAAGCATCACTTACGCACTCGCAGCTGGCAATTGTGCAATTCTCAAAGCACCAGAGTTTTCACCAATGTGCAGCTGGCATATTTGTGATATCTTACACAAAGCTGGATTGCCTAAAGGTGTATTAACATACATAGCAATTTCAAGTGAAGATGCTCCGGCGAGAACAGCACAACTGATTGAGAGCCCGATCATTAAGAAGATCAACTTTACGGGTAGTACCAGGGTAGGAAAGGTTTACGGAGAATTGGCAGGAAAAAATCTTAAGCCTGTGATATTAGAGTTGGGTGGAAAAGCTAGTGTGATTGTGTGGGAAGATGCGGATTTGAAATTAGCAGCTGTGGAGTGTGCAAAGGGGGCTTTCTTACACTCGGGTCAAATCTGTATGAGTACAGAAAGAATTCTTGTCCACAAGAATGTTGCATCAGAATTGTAAGTTTTCTATTCCTCATTCCTTTTCATTTATATCGTCATTCTTGTTCTGTTCAACAAGCAAAAGACAACGAAAGCACAAAATAAAACTAACAAATTATGCAGCGAAAAGGAGTTAGCGGCCGCTACTGCAAAAATGTTTCCTTCACCAACAACCCTCATCAACTCCCAAGGCGTCTCTAAAAATGCATCTTTAATCTCCGATACCCTCTCCAAGGGCGGCTCCATTCTCCATGGCACACCACCTACTGATTCTTCCCCCACCACCAAAATGTACCCGGTAATCCTCAAATCCGTTAACCCCTCCATGTCCATCTACCGAGAAGAATCTTTCGGACCCACCGTCTCGGTGATCGAAATCTCTACCGAGGAAGAAGCGATCCGTATCTCCAACGATACCGACTACGGGCTCGCAGCAGGCATCTATACCCGGGATTTACAGCGGGGATTGCGCATTGCGAAAGCGGTGGAAAGTGGTGCCGTGCATATTAATGGACATAATGGGAGTGTACATGACGAGGCGGGACTTCCGCATGGAGGCATGAAGAATAGTGGGTTTGGACGATTTGGATCGCTTGGCTTGGAGGAATGGGTCAGAACGAAGACGGTTACGTTTATGGATTAGAGATTGAGGATGGGAGATATGATAATGAATGTGAAACTTGAATAAATGAAACACGAATTTTATGTAAGCCAAATCGAATAAAGTTTACTATATTAATCTCATTCGTCGCCTAAGACTGCCTTTGTTTTAATACACTTTTTCGATTAAAATTGAATGATATAAACTTTCATACACTATTTTTGTTTAACTTGAAATAAGATTCATACTTATTGATGATTCACTACATCTACTATAGATATAAGATAATTTTCATTCAAAAAATGACTGAATAAAAATCATTTTTAGTCACATGCTTATAAAGAGAATAGAGCAAGGAGCAAAAAAACAAAAGCTAGCCAAACACTATCTAATAAAAGAACGGAGTCAAAGTTGTCAGAATCTGTCTTAAGCAAATCCATTGATCCATTGATCCATTGATCCATCCATCCCCACCCAGTATTCTCATCCACACCCCCGTCTCCACCAGCCCACAATCTTCCTTCCAGAAAACCTAGCTGCCTCTACTCCTCTGACTCCTTCCTCACATCCTCAACTCCAATCTTCACCCCCTTGGATCATTTGATCCAACCTCTGGTAACTTATCATGCTCCAACAATCATTCTACTCTCTCATCACCAGTATTGTAATTAGTATTTTCCGTATTTCAATTACGCCTTACTTTAGTAGTACGTATTGATATTTATGAAAATATTTTAGTAATTATTTACAAAATTATATATCACTGAGAGGATTCTATATTCTAATAATATCACATATTGTTAGAAATATATTGAACCACAAGAATTTATATATTTATACTTGAAAGTAATACATTATCAGTAATCTTTTTTCTTTTTAAACCTAAACTCTGTAAAATTTATAATATTTAATAGAAATATATAATGTTCCAACAAAAATAATATAAATTCTCATATTTCAGTATATCTTCATTATAATCCCTTCATATAATATATACAAATACAAATATTATTAATTATTATATATACTAATACATATAACGTAGTTTAACACCGAATGGCCCATATCACCAAATGGCCCACTTTTACCTCAATTTACACTTTCAAACTCATATTATTTAATAATAATTAAATCAATTAATTAAAATTATTAAAAATCTAATAATTTAGAATCTATTATATTATTTTAATAGATTCTTATATTATATTCTATTTTTCTATATTTATTATAATATTGATTAGAAAATACTTTTTTATTAAAATTCCCCTCTTTTTAATATTTATTATATTGAATTTAAATATTAATCTTTTATTAAGATAATATATCAAAAGTCTTTTATTTAATAAATATTTCTTTTTAATATAATTAAGTTTTTTTTATATATCAATACTTATTTAATACTTTATTTATTACTCAAAGTATATAATTCTTTGTATTTAAAAGTATATTTTTATAAGCTAATCTCTTTATATCCTTAATTAAAATTAATATAATTTTGAATATAGGTGTAAAAAAGTTTGATTAATAATAAATTATTCGAAATTTAATTAATATTAATTGAAAAAGAATTTTAATTGAATTATAAAGGATTTAAGAAATCTATTAATCTAAATTAAAAAAAGGGGGGGTAGGTATACAAATTCGAATATCTAATTTTGAGAATACAACTTTAGAATTAAATAGAATTAAATCTATTCCTCAAAACCCTATTTTTATATTCTAAAAAATGATTAATTCTTAATATATAGCTTTGAAAACTATAAAGAATTTAATTTTCGAAATATAATTGATATATACCTTAATAAATTCATTGATTTGAATATTATATAAATATTTCAGATTATTAAAACAATCAACATTAAATAACTAAATTAAATAATTTGAATACAATAATAAATTTAAATATATAATATTATTCTTTTTATAATATACTTGAAAAGCTATTAATTTATAATTTTCATATTCATTTAATATTAATATTCAATATTTATTCTCTTTTCGATTTTTAGTATATTTATTGAAGTATTTCAACCATTCTAAACCTGTTTTATTATTTGTTCATCTATTAAATATAGATTTAATAGCCTATTCCATAGAAAAATTGGTTTTAATATATTAATTGGAGAAATAAACCTATTCTTGAATTATTAGAAATAAAGAAATAGTTTTATTCTTTATATTTCTATATATTATTATTATAGTCCATTCTCGATTGTTTGGTTATACTGATTTATTTCTACCGTATTTTTTAATACTAATAATAATTATTGCTGTATATATAATCCCTATTATAAAGTTTATTTTATCGAAATTATAGAAATTGCTATTCAAAATACTATATTTTACTCATATATTTGTAATTAATTGAAACTATTTTTCAATAAGTTTAGGATTTTTATAAAAAGCTTTTTGAAAATTATAAATATAATTAAAATATATTTTTAATTTAATTCAATATTTTATAAATTGATATATTTAAAGTTTCTTAATATATTTTATATTCCTTGATTTAAAAATATAATTTGCTATATTTTTATATTTTTTAATTTAGATAAAAATCCTTTTAAATTTATATTAAATATATATTAAATAATTTTTTTTTTTTTTAATTCTATAATTTTATAATTATTAGTTCAAATTTCTATATAAAAAAATAAACTTTTTATTTTATATTAAAGAATTATATAAAAAATATTATAGAATATAATAATTTTTTGAATACTTAGTTTTTTATTTTTATAAATAATTTTAATAATAAAAAGTATATAAGTTTCTTAATTATTCGAATTCATTATGGATTATTAATAAAACACATATTAAAAGAAAAAGATGTAAATTGAGATGAAAATGGGCCACTCAGTGATATAGGTCACTCAGTGTTAAACTACGTTATCGTACTCCTAATATTAATCACAACAATACTACCGTATACTAATTACAACACTGGTCATTACACATCCACATCACCAAACCATTCATCATCGCTCATATAAGCTTTCATCTGAACTATACATAAAATACTTAGCTCAAACTTAATAATAATAAGCATTATCGACATAATTGACAAGACAGGAGCAAGGAGTAGAGGTTCTACCTCGGCTGTTTGACGTTTGTGGGGAGGGCTTAGCGCTTCCCCTAGGATATAAGTCAACTACCCCACTTTCCAACCACCCCCTGTTTCCGATCACCTAAAAAAATCATATTATTTACACTTAAAACTTTAATAATTTAATAATTATTGAACTTCAATAAAATCACCTATAGAATCATTTTCTATAGTATTAGAATTATTATTTTCTTTAATTTTATAATCTCCCATTTCAATTTATATATATCTTATAGCTCTAATCCCTATAAACTTTGAATTTGGAGATATTATAACTTTTCACCTTTTTCTAAATAATATTTCATCTAATTAATATTCTAGTTTTTTAATTTTATTTTTTATTTCTAAAAATTTATAGTTCTTAATATCGAATTCTTTTATAATCTTGTGAAATAGTAATTTTTATATTGATAAATTAGTCTTTTTTTTTAAAATTATTATATCTCTATATTTTCTGATATTAGCTCCTTTTTAAAGAGTTTTCTATTAAATAAACAATAAATATATATTCCATTAAAGAATAGGATTATTATCAGATTTAGAATTAAATAATAAAATCTTTTTATTATTATTTTCAAGCAAAAGTTGATTTATAAGAGATTTAGTCATATTTTTGAGCCAAAGACCACTAGCTTGCCATTCAGATTTGATATTTTGAATAGTTAAACCTTCTATTCTAGCCTTCTAATAATAAGAAAGGAAATTACACTTTCCAATTGATAAGAAATCGGATAATAAACTTAATTTATTAAATTCAATTTGATATATACTTTTTAGGGATGAGAATATAGATAAATCGAGTGATTATAATATATATAATATATATAATAAAAGAAATAAGAGATATATATTATTATTAAAGCATTTTAATATAAATACTATAGTTTTATAGTTTCTATATTTATTCAAAATAAGAAGTTTTGAATTTTCCGGTTGAATAAAGGTAATTTAAGGGATATAGATCTTTTTCAATTATTCTAAAGCTATAGTATCTATAGTTTATTTATTTTCTATAATAATAAAATTCTAATCCTTAAATAGAGTTAAATTGATTAGAAATTATTGTTATTGGATTGATTTTTTTTTATATATTATAAGAAGAATAATATTTTTTCTATTAATTAAAATATATTTTATAAAAAAGATCCAAATTCGAGATTTAGATTGCTTTTTTTAAATAAATCTTTAATTAATACTTTTTATTATTAATTTATTAAAATCCTGATTCTTTATTATACCTACTTTATTTATATTCTATTTATTAATCAATTTAATAACCTTGATTTCAGGGATTATAAGATTTTGGAATCACTTTTTAATAATATTAGATATAGTATCTAAAATTTATATAAAATCAATTTAATATTACTTCTTAATTCTAATATTAGAATATTTTCAAAAAAAACTATATATTTATTTCTTTCTAAATAAGGGATTCTCTTTTTATATAATAAGAAAATGCTTTATTATCTCTCTAATTTAATAATATATAAGATTAATATTAAAAGCTTTTTATATTAATATTTATTTTGTTAATTAATTCTTTTAAATTGAAAATAACTTTTGAAGTATTTGGGTATCTTTTTGATATAAAAATTTATTATATATTCGATTATAAAATATAGTATATAAAATATTATAATTTAAGCTAATTTTTTATATATTTGTTTTATTTGTAATTACTCTAAGAGCTTTTGTAATATTATTTTTAATATATTTATTCTTTATATTATAATTATAATAATATCAAAATTTCAAATTAATTGATTAAAGTATTATTGAGTTATTCAAAGTGTAAATTTTATAATTACTCAAAGTAGTGTGGTTTTTGAGGTGGTCGAAAAGAGGGGGTGATCGGAAAGTGGGGTAGTTGACTTACACATAGCTTTTTTTTTCTGAATTGATGAGTCTCCTGGTTTTACTTTGATCTACGGGTATGATATATATAGTTTCTCAGTAGACTATTGTTATGCAGAGAATCATGGAATTTCGCTTGCTAGAATCCCTTGCACTTTTGTGGATATTCTATCGATCTATAGTTTAATATTTATGAATTGGTAGAGAGTATATTGACTCAATAGACTTGTAAGTAAGCGATATATGATGTAAATACTACATAGGAGTTTATATACTGTTGTACTGATTGATTTGTAACAAACATTTTCGTATTAGTTATTCAATCTGACATAGTTTAGATTAAATAATGATCGTTGATTCTTGCAACTTGTAATCCCCTTATTAGGGACGTATCATCAGCTCTAGTGGCGATTACGGTCTTTTAACTTGCTAGCCTGGCTTGCTGACTATGGCGATATAGGTAATGCTACTTGGTTTCAAATTTGGATGACGGAAGCGGTGGCAATAATTGTACTTTTAAGAGTGAAGTTTTTCTTTTTTGCCCCTATTTTTCATGAAAATGAGGTTATGAGTCGTAGTCTTGATTATATTAGTATGATTCAAGGTGTTCCTGGATATTTTGCTTCTCTTTAAACCGAGACAACTTTCAAGCCTTTTTGTAATTTCTTATAGAAAAGGTGCTTGAGACTTCAATATTCGTTCCATCTTCAACATCTTAACGCAAGGTACACCAGGCTCCTCATATATACAGCTAGCTCGGATACTTGCCCCGCTGTCTCCGTAATGGAATTCGAAGACGCTATAGCATGACAACAAGCAAGTGGCAGAGGAATTTCTGCTTCAGCACAAAGCATAAGCCACCTGAGTCATCATAATTTTCTATTAGACTTATACGAATAGGCAATTACAGCGCCAACGCATGAGAAGTACGCAGTTTTATACCTTGAAAGCTTTAAGTGAGCTAGGAGATTCACCCAGATATACCACACTTTACCATACTGTTCGAATGTAGAATCTTCTCTAGAGGACCTGAAGCCACGGCAGATCCTTCTTCAAATACGAGAACTTGTGAGATAAAGCTCAAGTCGGAAGATATCTTATCCGTTGGCTATCGTATAAATACCTTGAGCAGGCTGGGGAATAGATTACGGCGGCAGGGCCTATGCCTGGTGATATTGAAAATGATGAGTTTGTTTCAAGTATGACTTTCTACAGGACATGGTGGGAAGCATAGACTAGGAAGTGAGGGCATTCGGAGGTTGAATTAGATTGATTTTATCGAAGCTAGCTATGAGAGGAAGAGCTTTATATAATAGAGATCTTACTAGTACTGATTAGGGCGAGCTCCCCTGCTCTACTCTAGCACCACGTGAACCATACTTTAACAGAGTTCCTATTATGGACAGCATGTTCATCACCCCTTTTTAAGCCTAAAAAGCTTAATTTAACCGGAAGTTGGATCTGCATTTATGACTTGCCACATGATCAAAGCCTATGCCACGTTGCAGCTTGCACGGCAGTTTCTATATTCATACGAAATTTCCCCGCGCCCTCTTTGCGTCTAGGTCAGCTTTGAGATGTCATGTTATGGTGTCTTTTTGGGGCAAGCAGTGACAAAATTCAGCTTCTTCGTGCAGATCGTTAGTTTCGAGTATAGATCGTATAATTGTACAATTGCACAATTCTACAATCGAAGAATCTGATCATTAATTGGAGTATTATGAAAGAGTAGAAGGTGATAGAGCTTATGCAAGAAAGGTCTTTCTATATGTGTTATATATATTGTAGACAAATCTAAACGATTATATATAATAAGTATAGTAGGTTATTATATAGTAGTAGAGATCAGTGTAGACAATAGTATACTATAGTGAAACTGTGGCGTGTATTAGCATATTGATATTGCAGCTAGTATGTATAAAAAGGAGATTATACTACTCTTGTATATATTCATATATTAAAGAATACTAATAATATATTGAAATATTAGAATCTAATATAAAATATATATTCCTATCCAAATTAAACTAAAAATAAAGGATTCTCATTTAATTTAAAATAAGAAATAGAAATTTATTACCTAATACAAATAGAAATATATTTTTTATATTGGATTCTAGTATTTCAGTATATTACTAATAATATTAAATAACTAAATAATATTGAATACTTTCAGTGATATTGAATTCTGTACCACATATGTACATATTTCGAAAAAATTCGATACATACCACTAAACTAACCCGTATACGGAATACGGGAAATACTATTATCTACACTGGTAGAGATATAAGAGAATATATATAAGATCAAACAATACAAATATAGAGAATTAAATTGAGAGTATAAATATTGATTATCTTTCTAGGATTTATAGATAGAAGAATTATAAATACTAGCTATATAAGTCAAATCACTTCCAGGTTGCGTTTTCCGCGCATACTATAAAGTTATTTAAATGACTTATAGAAATATATAAAAAGCAAAATGAAGATTGGAAATAACAATAGATGATAAAATTGGTACGTTATTATTGTCACTGTTATTATTATTAGTTTTTTTCCTTTCCTTTCTATTTCTTCTATATAATAATAGGTTATACAATTTATACTCAAAACTAGTAATCTATATTAAGAACTAGTAATATACACTGAATAATTGAAGTTTATCACATCTCAAAAAGACGTTATATGTACAGAGTTTCTCTATTTTCAACTTCATTATTCAGCTTCGAGTAATATACTATTACTAGATAGATGTAGGTAGAGATACGAGGAGAACCATCACTTCATACTAGCCCGACAATATTTGTAGTAGATAGAGTATTATTTACATAATCGCTTCCACTTGGTTCATAAAGATAAGCTTATCAATTAAGGTTAACTAATTTTAGCTCCTCGGACATTCTATAGCGCTAATTCATGAAGTGTTAAGTCTGTTCCTTCCAGGGGTAACGATTCTAGGCTCTACTTAAATTATTAGACAACACAGCACTCCTGTGGAATGTCTGAATTCAGAAATTCCTCCCCTGGAATAAGAAAGCAACCCCGCATTTCATCAGTCCCATCAAGTCGATTAATATGAAAGCTTAAAATACGACACGGCCGATTTGTCATATTGTTTGGGTCGCGTTCGTTTCAATTAGCGGCGGCGTGGAAAGGTCTAGGTTTCAGTATATCATGTTCATTTAAAGAATTCGCTCGAGACTAGCAAGGATTAGCATTTTAAGCTTTTTGTGGGGTTAGGGTTGTGGAAAAGACGGTAGTTGTTTGATCTTTATTTCAACGGATCATTCATTAAATGCCTTGTATTGCTGTCAAATACTTCCATTTTGAGGGTTTTTGGTTTCATTCAAAGGGAAGCCAATTGGCTCTAAAATAACCTTAAGTAATGATCCTTGCTAACATTGAGCGAATTTTCAAAAGAACATGGTATATACCAAGTCACTTCTGTGCTAGTGAGCATACAAGAACACGATTTAGAGGGATCAGAGTAGGAGAATAGAGGCAATATGCTACCCCATGCATTGTTCAAAGAAATTTGGGCTCCAAATTCACTCTACTTGCGGGACATTATCACCATATTAAGGGAATCATGACCATATTATCCAAGAAAGGCAGGCAGATCTGCCTCTGAAATGACAATGATTTTGTGTGGTACGGACTTGCCCTTGTCAAGAAAGGTGATTGAAGGGTTGTGTATGGTTGGATGAAGAGAATAAAGACAATGACTTTTTCCCCTTCTACAAAAATTCTTTAGCATCATTCTTTGCATCTTTCACACCCTTGCGGTTTCTTTTGCTACGAACAATGTTGTATCGATTTTCTTTCCTGGCGCTTGCCGCTCAAGTGGCACTTGCTGCTATCAATGTCAATGTTGGCACAACTTATCAGACCATGGACGGCTTCGGATTCTCTCAAGCATTCGGTCGAGCGAATGATCTTTACAACCTTCCATCTACCCAACGAACCCACGCACTTGACCTTCTCTTTAGTCCGACTGCTGGAGCAGGCTTCACCATCCTTCGAAATCGCATTGGTTCCGGGGGATCAGGCGACAGTATTGAGCCAACCAGTCCCGGTTCACCTAGTGGCACCCCCAAGTATGTTTGGGATGGCAGTGACAGCCATCAAGTATGGGTCTCACAACAAGCAAAGGCTTATGGAGTGACAAGATTCTATGCAAACGCCTGGAGTGCACCCGGCTTTATGAAAACCAACGGCAAGGAAACTAACGGAGGTTACCTGTGTGGTATGACCGGCGAATCCTGCTCGTCAGGAGATTGGATGCAAGCATATGCCGCGTTCTTGATCCAGTATATCAAATATTACGCTGCTGTTGGTATTGATTACAAGTATTTAGGCTTCTTGAATGAACCTGACTACACGTAAGTACTGTATTTGCACCCTCTAGCGATTCAACGCTAACAAAAACTGCTCAGCACGGCCTATTCCTCCATGTTGGCTTCGGGTACACAAGCAGCAAGCTTCATCAAAGTACTTCATCCAGCTCTTACTGCCGCTGGCCTAAGTGAGGTCGGTATCAACTGCTGCGATATGGTTGGGTGGGAGGACCAGGTTACTGCTACGGCGCAACTTGTTGCAGCTGGTGTCGAAAACATGATTGCGAAAATTACATCCCATGGCTATTCAAGCGACCCAACCTCGCCCATCAAGACTTCTCGCCCAACTTGGATGACGGAGAAAGAAACGACAGATGCCTGGAATGCAAACTGGTACTCGACTGGATCCAGCTCTGATGGCTACACGTGGGCAAATAATATCTATACGGCCATCGTCAAAGGAAATGTCAGTGCTTACTTGTACTGGGAGGGTATCGAATCCACAACAAACAATGCTGGGCTCATCCAAATTGCTGGAACAAACGTAAATCCATCCGCCAGACTCTGGGCATACGCACACTTTAGCCGATCGGTGCGCCCCGGTGCTGTCCGTGTTGCTACTTCTGGGGCTCCAGCTGCGATCAACACCAGCGCATTCAAGAACACCGACGGCACTGTTTCCGTGCAAATGATCAATACCAACAGTGCCTCCACTGCCGCTCAAGTAACGACCACTGGCTTTTCAGCATCGAGCGTCGTCGCGTATGTGACTTCTCAAAGCCAGAATTCTATGGCTAGTCTCAGCGCCACTGTCAGTGGTGGTGCCGTCAATGCTACAGTCCCCGCCCACGGCATGGTCACATTCATTTTGTCTGGTAAGAAAGCCAGTGGGAGTGATAAGGTCGAGGCTACCACTTTAGTCAAGGTACCAACGCCAACGACCTCTCCTCTGGTTGAAAGCACAACTGCGACTTCCGCCGAGGCTACTCAATCCCAGTACGGAAAATGTGGCGGAACAGGATGGACTGGCCCAACGATCTGTGCTGCTCCGTATAGTTGCAAGATCACGAGTGACTACTATTCCCAGTGCCTGTAAGGCGTAAACTCCTCGTCGCTAGACTGAGCGAACACTAGTCAGGAGGAGAATGCACCATATCCTGCATATTCATCCTTTCGCTTCCTTTAACTTTTACTTTCAACCCAAAAATGTTTATACTTGGCCCTTATCTTCTATGTAAATTTTATTATCACATTAGTGTCAATCAGATTAAATTGCACCCGAACAACAATCGTTTTTGTGATAAATCCATAGGTACTATTTGTCAATTTCATGTAACAATTATCTTGAAATCACTACGATAATGATGAGACGGGCCGGAATGCGAACTATGCATAACGGACGCGGACTCTGATGAAAAAGTGAAGTCCCAAGCTTGACTCGAGCACGACTCAAGCACGATCTTTGCTTTGCCTTCGACGGAAAAACACTATCTCTAATACATGCACCTCGTGGGGCGGATCTAAACAGACATTAGTGACCAGGCTTGTATATCAGTCAATGTCTTTCGTGCTGTCAAAGTAATATACCCGAGAGTTTCGTTAGCATCCAGGGCTGGAAGCGCAAGCAAGAGCAGAGTAAAGCTTGTATTGGGAAGAGCTGTGGCGGGTCCTGTCGCTCTAGTTTTGTTGCTGCTGCCGGCAACTATATAGTAACTATCAGACACAAGCTTTACAGTGCCGGTGGTAGCGGTCTTGACAGGCAGTGTTGCAGGGTAAATATTCTTGACTATGGCGCTGCTCGGGATAACTTAGAGTCAAGTAAGAAAGAATCGAGGGACCCGTCTACCAGCCATGTCGTCACGCCCTGGTCGAAAAAAGCGGCACATCAAAAAACAATGCTACTCTCAATCATTTTTAAAATCAAAAATTTACACAAGAAAGTAATCAAAAGATTTATAATTTGAAATTTAAGGGGAAACACTTGAAGCAATAATGAAATCTTTAAAACTACCGAGGTGTACACTGTACGGAATAAAGTTATGTTATACCGCCTTCATCAGCTAGGATTAGTTTGTGTGGGCAGAATAATTCTATTAGTAGCAAAATAAAAGCGGTGTAACTAAAAGTGGATTTCAAAAGACTTGCCTAGGTACGCCGTGCGGCCAGAAAGTATGCAATTCCTGCCTCAATAGAATTAAGGCACTAATAGGGAAACTACCTAGTATTTTAAAAGGGGTATAAATCAATGGAATTTGTACTGAAAATAGTAGGGCTTCAATATAAGCAAACTATTCAATGGATTCATTTTTCCAAATCTCTATTGAATATAACAGGATTGAAAAAAGCAATGGATTCCATTAACCTACTAAAGCCGATATAATGTATTTAGCACCAGAATTGCATACTTTCTGGCCGCACGAGTACCTGCTCTTTCGACCTTCGTATATCAGTTACACACAACTCCACCAAAAGGAAGCTTTTGACTATCCAGCATCATAAAACTCCGATTTAGCGGCAGGCGCAGTACCGAATGGACCACTTGGCATCATGCCCGTTGACCAGGGTCCCCGTCGTCCCAAGCTTACTCTGACCCACCCAATTCTTCTGAACCCGGCTCATCAGATGCAGTGATCCCACATGCGTATAGTTCCCAACATGTGCATGCTAACTCGGAGAAAAGCTTTTTAGAACTCAAGGTGGCTGCTGATATCATCAGCGCCACATTTCCTTTTGTACTCTCAAATAGCAAAATGAGATCTTTTCTCTGCACCTAGAGCTATCTGATGTATAGAAACACTTTTCACATATGCTTCTGTATCCTAAACTGCGATTATGGCGTCAGGGCCGGAGCTGGCTCCGTTTGGCTACTATTCCCCTCCTCATTATACTATCAATCGACTTTTTCCGAACGGTCTCTCTCAGTCCACCGTTGAAACGAGTTTCTCTATCCTCGGCCCCATCCGACATTGTCACTAGTAAAGATCGCATATTCATTGCGAGTATGCATTGGAACAATGAGATCATTTTACGCTCTCATTGGAGTGCTGCTCTACTAGATCTAGTGAGACATTTCGGCGTAGACAATGTCTATATCTCCATTGTAGAAAGTGGCAGTTGGGACAACACCAAAAGTGCTCTGAGGGATTTAGATATGGAATTGGGGAAGCTGGGGGTTGAGAGAAGCATTGAACTATTGGATACTACACACAAAGATGAAGTGGAACGGATACCTGGTCCAGAAGAAGAGGGGTGGATACAAACGAACAGGGCCAGAAAAGAACTACGTCGAATTCCCTATCTTGCAAAACTGCGAAATAGAGTTATGGAAAAGCTGAAAAAGCTTGCAGACAGAACAGATGGTCAAACAGGACGATCATTTGATAAGATACTGTGGCTAAACGACGTTATTTTCACGGTATCTTAACCATTCGCTTCTTTCCAATACGTTGTACAGTCCTTCAATGAACTAATTCTCCTGACTCGGTTTATAGACTGAAGACGTCGTAACTCTGCTTGCAACAAGAGATGGCGACTACGCAGCTGCCTGTGCAATTGACTTTTCCAAACCTCCTCTCTTTTATGACACCTTTGCTCTCCGCGACATCGAAGGCGAAAAACCAATCACACAAACCTGGCCCTTTTTTCTGGCTTCCGAATCGCGGAATGCGATGAAGATAAGCGCGGCAGTACCGGTTAGATCCTGTTGGAATGGAATAGTAGTCTTCCAAGCGGAACCATTCTATGAGAACCCATCCTTGCGTTTTCGGGGTGTACCAGATAGTCTTGCGCAGTATCATATAGAAGGGTCGGAATGCTGCCTTATTCACGCAGATAACAATTTGAGTTTGACGAAAGGCATATGGCTTAATCCGAAGGTAAGGGTTTCGTACAATTCTGAAGCTGATAGTGTTGTAAATTCAAAAAGAGGAAAGTGGCCGAGCAAAAGAGAAATTCTAGAGGGGGTTTGGAGTAACAGGTGGGCTCGATGGACAGGATTTCTGAAGAGGTTCACCGAACGTTTTTCAGTGGCAATGAGGGTGCAACGCTGGCGCAGAGAGGCATTCGTTGTAGGACAAACGGAAGTTAATGAGAAGGGGGTCTACTGTCTGATAAATGAGATGCAGGTCCTTGTGGAAAATGGTTGGGCACACATATGATTATGTCTACGATTTTGAATATATAAATCATTTTTCTTAGGGTTGAAGCAGCGTGTATGAGAAACGAAGGAAATATATTTGATTGGTTTTAATTCGATATTCACTTTCCTCTTTTTGGTGATTCAAACAGCCTGTTACTCAATATTACTCCCGAAGCCTCTGTTGAAAAGCTTCCATCTCACTCTTCACTTTCCGCCACTTCTCTCTTATCTCCTTCGGCCCCGAACGATCCCATTTCTCATGTAAGCTCTTCACACCTGCCCCCCAGTCCTTCAAGCTCGGCCACGTAGCACTCCACTGCCACCCCAATTCAAACCACGGCATTGGCCCCTCCCTTCTAAATGCATAATTCAACAAACTCTGCTCCATTGTATGCGGATCAAACCTCCTCCAATGTCTCATCACACTCATCAAGTAGTCAAACATCTCCTTGCTCGGTGCTGCAATCCAGAACCCAGCTGAGAAACTTTCCGTCGGGGGTGGGGGGAACGGGTGGTTTCTTTCTCCGGAGAGAGCATTGTCACTGCGGGCGGCGAAGTTATAATTGCTTGGTATTGGCTTTTCGTCGGACTTTACCTCTTGGGTCCTATGTAGTAGTGAAGTCATAGGAGTTTGTATTATCACTTCGTCGAAAATCCCATCAAGTGGCTCAATAATCAATGTATCAGCGTCTACGAACAACACCCGTTCGTACTCTACCATTTCAAATATTCGCAGTTTGGTGAACTGGTCTTTCCATCGTGTTACTCCTGTCGATATCCAGAAGGAAAGGGGTACATCAGATACAACTTTCACCGTTGCACCGTCGAGTTCTAAACGTCTAAGTTTTGAAGTGGCAACGCTTTGGGTGCAGATAACAAAGAAGGGAATATCAGTTCTCTTCGACCGCGTTTGGGGATCGTGCAAGAGCTGATATGTCAGTGTTCTGGCCGCTTGAAAGTAGAAGTCGTCTTCTGGGAGCGCGGAGGGGTCTTCGCCCCCGGATAGGAATGTGGCGATTGCGACTTTTGACGTGCGATTGGTTATTTTGAGGGGTGCGTAGTTGGGAATTTGGGCGTAGTGAGGTTTGGAGAATTTGTAAAGGTATATCAGCGTAAGAAGGAGGAGTGACAATATGAGGAGAAGGTGACGCCCATGAGGACTTATCCTATGTACGGTCATGACTGGTTGAATTGTAAGGAGTTACAGCAGGTTCCAGCTCTAAGGTCACTGGTCACAACAATTGATCGAAACTATCCAAGGTCGCAGAGTTCAGCGAACGGCTGCTTCGAAGCTCTACCGAGCACAGTATAGTAGTTTCAACAATTACAAGGCCACTAATAGACCGACTATAAGATGACCGTAGATAAATTTTCCAAGGAACGATCTATTATATGATTTTTGAAACATTAGGCATTGTACTTTTTCTTCCTACGAATAGAGCTTACAAATTGAATGAAGTTCTAATAACAAATGACTTCCAATGTGTCAAAATATCAACAGGAAAGTATGAGCATGATGGGTTAAGTTACAATTCAGAATCGGTAACATTAACCATGCGATAGATACCGTTGTTTATGTTGTGAACTCGGCCTGTTAAATCTTGGTTTGCAAGAAGGGAGATCAGTAATGCACAAGTGACATCTTCCTTGTAGGAAAAAAGTGTCGATTACTAAATACGAGCGGTTTGGTTACATTCGGGTACAGGTGATAGGACCCACATTTGCTGATCTATCACATCAAACAAGATTTTTAACAATGGATTGAAAACTAATGATACATTATCACGCTACAAAAACATGGCTTATGATTTTGTAAGAGTATAGAGTATGTTCACTATATTTGTTTGGTTTTAAAATGTCTTAAGTAATTGTTGTAGTCTAACAGAATACTTTAAGATATCCTGATATGATGAGGTAAAAATACGCAAGCAAAAGCAAATGCGTCTAATTGTCTTGAATAAAGCTTAGTTAGACAACGATCCACAAGCCAAAGAACAGATTTTAGCATCAGTAAATTAACCACTCCGATACCCCTGCAAACGGATATCGGCTCAAGCTTTTGATTAGATGTATGCGGCTTTAAAGTATACAACTCTGGCGCTGAGAGAATCAGGTCAGTCCTCTTGTAATTTACCATCTTGTGGATCTAGCGGAGTCGTATGACTTTCTTGCCGCACGAGTAGAAAAGATTCAGCCTCTAGTAAACAAGTCCACCTCCCCGCATTGCAGAAACCGCCACTTCTCGAACATCAAAACCGCTTTGTTTGAGCGATTAATACATTTTAAACTTTGATTACTTGAGGATTGTTTAGTCAATTAACTTGAAATCCTAGTATAGACTTATGACTTGATAGTAAAACGTATAGAATAGTCTTTAGTAGGTTTTAATATTAATAATTCTGATATTGATTTAATATAGAGATATTCTAAGATTTATATAAATAAGAATGTGAGAACATTTTTAATAAGTATCATTATTATATTATGAATTTATAAACGATTCAATGGGTAATATTTAAAATATGTTACGGAAATAAATATATTATATAATACTATATAACTCAATCTAGTAATCCTCTAAAGTACTCTAGTCTCATAATTATAAAATACTCTTTTATTTTTAGTATTCAATAAAACCTATTGTCTAAATAAATAACTATATTAATTAATCTAGATATCTTCATACATAATTCTTATATTTATATTTTAGTTTAATCAAGTTTATTATTACATTCACCTATTTCTTAATCAAAGTATTAATTAATATAGCTATATTACAGGAGCTGCACCTAAAATCACATGAAAGTATTTAGAGATCTTTGAAAATAATCAAAATTAAATTTCAAATAGGATTTCAATAAAATTGTAATTAATTATATTCTTATTTTTTAAAACTGATTAATGAGTTAATTGACTTAATAAATCGATTAACTTTTAATTATAGAATATCTGTTCTATAATTACTAATAAAAGTACTACTTAATTCACATATATCTATTAATTAATCTTTATTTACTAAATAATTATATTTATTATTTAATCTATAATAATTACTAGTTAATTTATGGCTATTATTCTATCTATACTTATTATAAAATGTCACGGAATTCACCGTCTTGTGCAACAACACGTGATTGAGCATAGCACTCCTTCGAAATACTTATTCCTATAATTACTATATAGTCCTTTATTCATTTCATATATAAATCCTAATATCTAATTAAACAACTTTATTACTTAATCAGAATATATAAGATAGATATAATCCTTATGATCATATCTCAAATCAATCTAGTTTATTATCACTATACATACCTATTATATAATCAAAGTGACCAATCGACATAGCTATCCCTCCATAATATAAAATAAATACTAATTAATGAAAAATAGATATTTATCTTTATTTTTTCTCTATAATACTATTTTTATAGATTCTAATATCAAAATCTAATATTTGTGTTATAATTCATGTTACGGCGCGAATACCTTCGTAATATTATATATATATATATAATCTTATATATATACAAGCGATTATATTTCAATTGAATTCGATTATAATAATTATAAAAGATTATATAGATTAAAAGATAAAACTATCTAAATATAATTCTTTTAAAACAAGAAAGAGAATTATATAGGTCGCTCAAGTATTGTTGCGATACGAGTGAATATACGTATGTGAGGCGCTAGCTCACTAGCGTACGCACGTATTGCATATAGCTTTCGTTGTTACGTGATTGGAACCAATAGAAGTTGTAAGCTTTACCACTACGCCATGCACGCAATCTGTCCAAAAGGCACAGTACTAGGCCACTTATATCCGCCCCCCGCTTATTTTATAGTGTCACATATTGCACCACTCTTTTTTAATATTAAATATTAAATTAATCAAGAATTATAAAATTATCAAATTTGAATAAATAAATAATGTATTCTTATATTATTAATATATATAAAAATTATTCTATTGTTGATTTTCAATCTGTTAATATTTAGTATGCTAGTTATTTGCTATAATATAAGTCTCAATTTTAGAAGATATATTAGTTTTTAAATTATTAAATAATTTTTTATTTAATATATTCTAAATTATTTATAAACAATTCTTTAATTTTTGATAAATATATTTTGATTTGTTTTTATTAATAATAATATCAGGAAATGTTTTATATATTCTTATCTTTAGGATTTATTATATATATTTTATAGAATTGAAATTAAAAGAATAAAAAAATCTCTTTTTTTTAAAATCAATTTTGTATTTTATAAATATAATAAATAGAAGTATTATTCTATATAAATTTATATTTTGAATTAAGTTTTTTGAAAATAGAACCTATTTCAATTTTAAAAATTTCAAAATAAGATTTAATATTATATCTATATTTTGTATTCTCAAAATCTCTATTTATTATATATAGATTACTTCTCTTAATATCTCAAAAGCTTTTTTAATATATAATCTTTATATTCTTATTTGTATTATATATTTCGATTATTTCTAAATTCTATTTCTGAAAACTAATATAAAAGTATTATTTTAATCTTTTTTTTTTTTTTTTTTTATAAAGTATTTATTTGATTATACAATTAGATTTCATTCTTTAATTATCAATTTCCTATAAGTTAAGTATTATTTAAACTATTTAGTAATATATACTAATATAAATTCTGAATTTTTTATATTTCTAATTAATTATACTATATTCAATTAAAATCCTTTTAATAATTTTAATATTACAATTAAATCTAACCTTTTAAATAATCTATTTATATATAACTTTTGAAAACAATTATATATATTATAATAGTATTTATTTATTTTGTTTAATATATAATTTAGATTAACTAATATATAATAGATATTACCATTATTGTATACCAGATTTTGTAAAAAAGTATATTATATAATTCTATAAGAAAATCCAAAGTTTTTTATAATTTGATAAAAATTGAAGCTTTCTTTTGCTTTGCTAATTATTTTGCTATATATATATAAAGTAAAATGTTTATAAGAATTATTTTGTATACCTTCAATATATTATATATTATAAATTGAAAGCATAACTAAAATAATAAAATGTAATTATAGGAGTGTAATGCGTGAAAAAACGCGTTTTATAAAGTTTCGGCTAATAGAAGTGCATGGTG
Source organism: Botrytis byssoidea (assembly GCF_014898295.1). NCBI lineage: Eukaryota > Fungi > Ascomycota > Leotiomycetes > Helotiales > Sclerotiniaceae > Botrytis > Botrytis byssoidea. The sequence continues at coordinate 1,081,466 of NW_024065843.1, forward strand.
ACTGTATCAGGGATTGGTTCCTGATAGCTTACTATTATATATATATACCTGTAACATTCGTAGCTCTAGAGCCTAGAATAGATTAGACACAATATCAATGAATACAGCATACCTATTATGAAGACATCATAATCACCACGGAGGTGATACCAACAATTATATCATTTGTACGTTCTAATAATTAAAGATATCAAAAATCCTTGAATACCGTTTTCAGTATTAGTTTTTGGTAAAGTGACTTGAGATAATATGGATATAATCTATACATACTATTCGTAGTATTAATAAATAGTCTTCCCGAGAGACATTACAGTCGCGGAGCGAAAGTTGAATCATTTAGTCAAAACATAAGTCTTTACTCAATACATTCTACGAGACTACGATGCGAATACTTCTAGGTAGATAACAATACTTTTCAATACATTAGGATTGATGGTTAAGAGAACAATGAGCATGGTGATGTAGCGTTTCGAATAGCGATCCATTATCAATATTGAGTACTCTCTATTTTCTCTACACAAAATATCATGCAGGGAAAACTAATCAAGCGAAAAACTGTTGTAGTTTTCTAGACAGGATATAGATCCATTGATGAAATACTAATGATGCACTCTATCATGCAAGTACTTCCAAATAGAGAGATAGCTGATGCTATGCCAGACGGACACGAAATGGAAGAACTGATGATTGGAAAAACAAGTGGTGGAAGTATACGAGCACACAGGCTTGACGTTCAAGAGAGATTAGTAGATGACCAGTTTTCCAGGGATTAAAATATGTGATGCAAGTTCTTCCAAACAGAGGATTGTTATCCTTCACAATATGGGGTATATGATGCTGTGTTCGATGATTAGAACAACAGCTGGTAAGCTGGCATCATTGTCAAGTAACATACCTTACAATTTATGTGTTTGACGGCAGATATTTGTTATCCTTGCCAGAAAACGAGTATGGCCTGCCTCTTTTGCAGTCCTGCCATGATTATAAAAGGCATATCTTTTCCTGCCAATCCTCAAAACAACACCATCAACAACCACATTTACAATCAATCATTCAGCACTTCGAATCCTCAAGTCATTCATCATGCAGACCACCATCCTCATCACTGCCTTTGCCATCTTCGGCGCCATGGCTACTCCGGCCCCAAGCCTCTTGGGCATTGAAGTCATCCGCGAGGATAATGTAACCTTGGTTCGTGAAGTTGTAAGTCTCAAAACCACATCTCAACTTCAATTGCTGTGACTAATGTGTTTCCAGCCACGCTCATTGAACGCACGATCGTGCACCAACTGTGTTCACGTTGGAGGCGAGTGCACAATTGGAGAGGGTAACTGCTACAGCTCTGAGCATGCTTATTGCACCGATTGTGGTAACGGACGTGTCATCTGTGTTGATACTGCTGGGGGTTCTTGCGCTGCTCCATAGGCATATACAAGCGGTATTATATTCGGCACTTCGGCTTGGAGTTTACTCTGTTGATGAAGGAGTGGTGGAGGAATCACAATCATCTTCTGTATCTTAAAGGCCTAGATATCAGTCGACTGTCATTACCAAATACTGAAATAAAGCTTTTTGGCATATTCCTGTGAAGATAGTAATTAGATACTTTGGTTTAAGGTGAGGGAACGTAATGTATCGATGTTATCACGGTCTTGAACGTAAGTCATAAGAAGCAGCGGGGACTGTCAGAGTGAAAGTAGAAGGATCTTTCAGTGAAAATTCATCATAAGCTTTCGACTATTTGTTAGCCCTGTTTTATAAAAATCCCGGGGTAATTTTCTCAAGAGGCAAGCATTCGAACTCTATGAATGATAGCGAAAATTTTCCGGGAATAAGAGAATCAATAGATTTAGTCGAATTGAAAGGGGACTAGATGAAAGGTACAAGTCAGTTTTACCTTCATGATAACTATTCAGTCACGTTAAAAAGGCCTGTTGATATGAGAAGGATACGAATGACGTAGAACCTAGAATGTAGGCTTTGGTTGTCAATATGTATTCCGTTTAAGGAGCTAGCTAATTACAGAAAGGAGCGAGCCTTATATAGACCTTGCTGTAGGACTAGCTCCTTTGATGTTAATTCGAAAGTACTATTAACAATCCTTACTACTTTTACTCATCACATAATCGCATACCTAATAGTAGGAATTGACAAGTCTCTAATTCGACAAGTCAACTTATATACCATATCATTAAAACTGCAGTAACCTTATAATTTTGATGGAAGGAAAATTCGAAATTATATAATCGAGTCAAGTTTCGATGTCTGGAAAGGAAGATCTCTTATCACTATCCACCGGCCAGAAAAGATACAATATTAAAACAGGAAGCTCTCTCTCATCACTCGTCTGATATTGTCATTAGTTTTTGTACGTGAGGGGCATGCATATAAAATATGCGCAACCTATTAATGACAATAACACAAAGTATAGTAAAATCTATCTACAAGAATATCGTTTTTATAGTCTTCTTTAAGAATATAGAAAGGTATTTAACTAATCCCAATCCAATAGTAATCCGCTTCTAATTAGTTTCAATCCAGTTATAAGTTCACAACAATTTTAATGTTGTCTCAAATGACTAAAATTTTAACATGTCTAGTATATAATGATCATATTCGAGCGATAGAACTCCTAGGTAGTCCAATAGGAATATATATAACCACAGAATCGAAAAAACATAAGGATATTCTAATCGAGAGGCTTTAAGAACATAAATCATTTTTAGGCTTAAAAAACATATTCTTATAGAGTGTTCGCTTTTCTATGGGGGTCCTTATAGAGAGGTTTTGCTGTGCTTCTCCAAGAGCGAGTTCAAGGAAATGATACGATGATGATGCTAATATGATTATCAATGCATATGTGGATTCCATCCGGCCCATTCGGAACAGAGATATCTCGCACAGTCGATCAGTTTAGGTTAGACGACAAGGATATCTTGCAAGCAGTCATTCGGCCCGTAGAACAGGGATTCCATTAGCGCCGCGGGTGCACACGAGCGGCACAGCTCGCCTCGTGACTTCACGATACGAGATACGATGTAACTTCTTATCGTGTACCGTCTGCTATTGGTACAAGATATACTAGCGAGGGGATCGCTCATGTGATAGATGCCAAGCTTATCAGACGATTCTTATTGGTCTGGAAGATAGAGGGTAGAGATTAGATGAATTAGGGAAAATTCTTGTCAATTGGGATGTGGATTACTTTTGTACGCGAGGAGTGTGTATTACTGTGTTGAATAGTATTGCTATAAGGTACTGATAGATATTGTGCGGTAGAGTTACGTGCTACTGCAACGAGACCAAGGAAAGAATTATCAGTCTCTGCTAGATCTGCTAAATTTGACTGTGAAGCGAGTGCCTATAGCAATTATGCAAGATATGGAAATGGGCGACGTGGAAGTCTCAGATGAGGTTGTAACTATTGCTACTGGTTCCAAAACTTCATCGGACAGAGAGAAGATAGACAAACTTGAGGCGCGCGACTCGTTCTCACAAAAAGAACCCGTTGTGAGCATGACCCCCAAAGACTCTACTCCAGCAGCGACAGAACAACCAGTCAGTGTAAATAATGAGCCACAGTACCCTGAGGGTCTCAAAATCGTCGCCATTATACTGGCCCTGTGTTTGGCTGTATTTTTGGTGGCGCTGGATCAGACGATTATTTCGACTGCTATTCCGAAGATTACTGATCATTTCAAAAGTACGGGAGATATTGGTTGGTAAGTGTATTGATGCTGTGTGTTAGGCGTCGGATCGATGTTTTAAGGTTTATTTGTATGAGTGATTGCTGATGTCTGTAGGTATGGATCAAGCTACTTACTTACGAAAGCGGCGTTGCAGCCTAGCTTTGGGAGGATATACTCAATCTTCAGCGTTTGTGTGCACTGCCTTTTCCAAATATAGAACTGGTTTTTGGCTCACGATTTGATAGATCAAATATACCTTCCTGACTGCCATTGCCATCTTTGAGCTTGGGTAAGTAATCATCACATCCTCTATCAGTCCCGCGTACTGACAGATCAATACGTAGCTCCTTAATCTGCGCTACGGCAACGAGCAGCAATATGCTGATCGTTGGCCGAGCGATCGCTGGAGCGGGAGTAGGAGGTCTATTTACAGGTTCGATTATTATTGTTGTGTATAGTCGTAAGTTCTAGCTTACTTCAACTCACCACCCATACAAATGATTTCATCGAGACGAACAGAACTAACTTGAGAAGTACCGTTGCGTAAGAGGCCACTAGCAATGGGTATAATAAGTAGTATGTGGGGAATAGCATCAGTCGCCGGACCATTGCTCGGCGGCGTCTTTACGCAAGTCCCCCATTTACAGACATAGCATCTATAGACCCACTGACCTTCTCAAACAGCGATAAGCTTTCCTGGCGTTGGTGCTTCTACATCAAGTAAGAATATCAATACCCCATACCCCAAATCCAGAACCTCAACAAACGCCAGCTAACTCCCCCTCCCCGCCACAGCCTCCCCATCGGAGCCTTCTGTGTCGCTGTAATATCTCTCATCCTTCACATCAACCGCCCCAATAATCCCTCCTCTCTTACCCTCAAACAACGCATTTTAAAGCTCGACCTCCTCGGTGCCTCTCTCCTCATTCCTGCCATAATTTGTCTCCTCCTACCTCTCCAATGGGGCGGCTCTACTTACCCTTGGAACAGCGGCCACGTTATTGGCCTCTTCGTCACCTCAGCTATTCTCACCCTCCTATTCGTCTGCACACAAATCCGGCTCGGCGAGGCCGGAACCCTCCCTCCATACCTTTTCCAAAATCGGAATACCGTATGCGCATTCGCATTCTCCGCATTTTTCGGCGCTGGTTTCTTCAGTCTCTCCTACTATCTCCCCGTATATTTCCAAAGTGTCAAAGGCTCCTCTGCCCTGCATGCCGGAATCCAAATGCTCCCCTTACTGCTCGCATGCACGGTCAGTTCCACTGGAACCGGGGCTGCGATCTCCGCACTCGGGTACTACACCCCAATCATGCTCGTCTGCATGTTGTTGTTTGCCATTGGCTCCGGGCTACTAACCACGCTGTCGGTCAACACGTCGTATGCGCGGAACGCCGGGTTCCAGGTTCTTACCGGTCTGGGTGTGGGTGTTGGGTTCGAGAGCGGAATTATTGTCGCGCAGACGGTGATGTCAAACAAGCGGATTCCGGTGGCTATATCGTGTGTTTCGTTGTTTATGACGCTTGGTGGAGCGGTATTTGTACCGGTTTCGCAGACACTGTTTCAGAACAAGTTGGTAGGGGGGATTGAGGAGAGGGTCCCGGGGTTAGATGCGAGGGCATTCTTGGATAGTGGGGTTACGGAGATTAGGGCGCTATTGAAAACATGGGGGCAGGAGGGACAATTGGAGAAGGTATTGGAGGCGTATGCGGAGGGGTTGAGGGCGACATTTTGGGTTTCGACGGCTTGTGCTATTGGGGGTTTCTGGCCGCCTGTGGGTTGGAGTGGAAGAGTGTAAGGAAGGAGAAAAAGGAAGGGGGGCATTGACCTAGTAAGGTTGGAATAATAGGATTTTTATATACGGTGATTGACGGGAAGTTGGTTTATGAAACAAAAAATACGACTTGCATGCCATGAGGGGGTAAATGTAAACAAAATTGATAGAATATACGAATATAGAGGACAAGATATTTAGAGAAAAGAAAACAATTTTGAGAATGTGGGTAACCATCAACAGCAGATTCTCGCTTTGATAACCCGTTGAATTTATGCAAGCAACCTATATCTTAGTCAATCGGCTTATACTCCAAAAACAAGTTTCAGAATTCCCAGAGAGTACACTCGTAGTCTACTGGCGACTCGACTATATCTTTGCAATCCCGTCTTGTTCCCTTCGTGTTGTTCGCCAGACGTAATACGAGAAGATTTGCTGCCTCAAAGTTACTTGCATGGCTTTCATACCATTCTAACGAAGCGCGCGGTGGTTGTTCACTGGGATACATGTACAAATGCAACATTATAAAGAACCTTGGAATGACTTTCATTTTTCCACCACACGACGCGAACTCGACCTCAAAAGCAATTGGCATGTTCACACATACCAAAATATTAGTATATTTAACACTCAGAAGCAAAAAAGCAAGCAAAATCTGATCACTGGCGGTTTCGAACCGCCGACCTTGGCGTGCCAAACCTATCTGAATGGATAGAACAGATATTAGCACCACGCTCTAACCAACTGAGCTAAGCGACCTGGTTATTTGATGGGAGTGGGGCGCTCAAAGAGATATACATAGATGTGATGAAGTGGGTCTATTAAACGTCAAAGCTTTCCAATCAGTGGCGTACCCATTCTTGTGGTCAAATTCCGCCTGTTTTTTCTCCTACGAATAGGGTGGGTGGGGCAGGTAAGTTTAGGATCATGCTGTTTATGCTCATATTCTGTGTTGCGTTACCATTGCATGAGATAGCAAAATCAAGCCACTTTCTCATCACGAATTTTTCGACATCAACGAAATCGGAATTGGTGGCTTTCGCTCATGGTGTAACTGAAACAGAGTCTTTCGAAACACTTTTCGACAGAGGTGGTAAACAATGCTGAGGAGGGCAGATGCGATGAAGTTGCGATTGAAACAAAGAAGTACTGCTCCTTAGCTTCAGCTGTACACGGAATGCTTTGCATGCTCCAACATATAATCCTGCTCCTAAAAAGGATTTAACAGAAAAAGAAGAACACAGTTTGATCCATTAAATTATCCACTGACAGATAAATGATAGATATACTTCTTCTTCAACCTTTCTTCAGATGGGGGCAAGCCCCCAGACCCCCAGACCTCGCTGCGCTCGAAAAAACAGACAAGGTTTTTATGTTCATGTTGAGAACGAAACAAAATATTGGCTAAAATGCCCTGTTTAACATATAACGCCTCCTAAGATGTCGGGGCCAGCGTCTCTTTATATATATATATACTAGTACTTGAGCTGTAAAATTGACCTTCAAGATTGGACTTGATGCATTCAACAACTATCTTACTGCCGGAAAGCGGTGACCAAGCACGTGACAAAGACCTTCAGATCAATTTGTTGCATATCTGAAAAAACGACAAATCAAATTACAACCATCTCCATAAATTCAGCGCCAAATTGAAAAAGTTCCATCGACTGGGAATAAGAACAAATTTCTCGGAGTTATTCCCGGCGTGAATCACTCGTGAATATTGCCTGATAGCTAAGAACTTGGATTTCAACTCTCAAGGCAGCATCACTTTACACACTCTTTAAGAAGTTTGATGTCAAAACAACGGCTTAAAACATTTGATTTTAATATATTATTTCCTTGCTGTAATAGCGTCGATGTCTCTTTCTCGGTTGCGACCGTGTCGCATTATTTAAAGAGCTAGGTAATTTTAGCTTTACGGCAATCAAATATACAACTGCAAAAATGGCCGCCTGGAGACCTCTCAAACTTTCTAACTCTGCTGGCGCACAACTACCCCTCTTCCTCATCTCATCCGAATTCAACAATGATTCATACCTAGTTCAACTGACCGATTTAACGAATACCTGGGCCGAAAGTGTAGATCGTGATGCGATAATCGAACGAAGCAGAGAAGGGAATACCAGTATCGATCCAAGTGAGGACGAGGACCAGTTATCGATATTTCTTGAAAAGATCGGACTTGGTCTTGCAGGAGGAAATGATACTTGTCTATGTCTGCAAGTCGGACCGGACATTGCAGATATCTCACCAAGTCTACTTCTCCATGTTACGATCCAACTACCCGGTGGATTGAAGGACTTAGAATGGCGATACGAATTGGCTTTACAGACGCCGAAAGAAACCGTCAACAAGTTGCTTCTTCCAAGTTTAATCGCGCTACAAGAAAAGAAAAAAGAAGTCGAGGAGCTAGTGGAGTTGCTTGAGGAGAAAGATGCGGTTATACAGAAATTGGTGGATACTTTGGAAAATCAAGGGACTGACCTAGGTACCATATTCCATCAGGTTGCAGGAAGACCGGGAAAGAAAATTGGCAGGAAGAAGGCGAGTGAGAAGATCCAAGGATTGAAAATTTTCGACGTAGAAGCTTGGAAGCAGAAGTCGAGATCTGATAAACCGGACGATAAGTGGGAGTTATTGAACAATGTCTTTGGTGGCAATGACATAAGTCCGAATCTCTCCAAGACGAATAGTCTTGACAAAGAGAATCGGAAACACAATTGGTGGGAGCATATGCAGGGCAAGAGGGTCGGTACGTTAGGGAGTAAGCTTACGACCAATATAACAGATTCATCGTGGAGACGTACTCCACAAGAACATACACAACCCGAGGATGATTTTCAAGTGCAATCAACACCACCTCATCTCTCAAGGACTAGGGCGAAGCCTGATGTTTTAATGGATGATTCTACAGATGATGATGATGATGATCTCGATGCTCCATCCCAGCGTTCGAGAGTAGCAGATAATCTGTCTATTTCGCAAGCTCGCGCACCAAGTCCCGATCGAACTATAAGCCCAAGCCCACCAAGAGCGAAACCCCTTGTTAAACTGGGTACCAAACGCAAAGTTCCAACACCAAGTCCTCCAAGTCAAAACGCAGATGATACCACTGAAGATGACGAACCTATATCAGACAGCTTACACTCTACAAATGCAATTGATAATAATGATAATGATAATGATACCACTGATGATGACGACCCATCCTCTCCACCATCAAAACGCCAACAGACTTCCAAGACTTCGCCAGCTAAGCAGAAAGGCAAGCTTGGGAAGATAAGCGGAAAGAAAGCTCCATCGCCTGCTCCAGAACCGGAGTCGGAGCCGGAGCCGGAGCCAATCGTTGAACCTGAGGCTATTAAGGTGCGACCCAAAAGAGGCATGCTCGGCAAAATAGGCGGAAAGAAAAAGGAGACAGCATCATTACCTGAAATCGACTCTCAGAGTTCAGTGTCGCCAAAGAAGAAGCTTGGTACGATCGGTGGGAGGAAGACCGCTATCGAGAGCGCTAGTCAGGGAGAAGATAGCCCTGACGAAGTGAACAGAGGAAGGGGAAGAGCACTTACGACAGAGGAGACGGAGAAATCAAGAGAAAAAATCCCACCACCAAGAGAGACCTCTGAGGAACGGGCTGATAAGAAGAGAGCGATTTTGAAAAAGGAATTGGAAGCAAAAAGTAAGGCACCAGCTAAAAAGAAAAGGAAATTTTGAGGGGAGAAATCGTGGGTAGTGAAAATGTGTAAACATATAAGTATGTTCATCTGCCCCATCTGAACAATCTTGCATTTTCTTTACAGACCTTGCTTCTTGTCATTAGCCTTGCGCACATCATCCATTTTCCAATTATCTACAGCATCTCAGCAGCCTCACTAGCTAGACGACAAGTCTCTCTATTTGAAGTTTCATTACACTCGTCACCACATCACATACCCAAAGTACTTTCTTTGTGTTTATTGCACCCTCACAAAATTCATTCGAGTACTGTTCAATCTTTGAATGCCATGTCTCTTGCTTCAAGTCGTTTACCTTATCTGATGCGCGGCCTCTGGTGCCTCTCTTCTTGCACCAAGCGTTACCTCGATGCTCTATTGAGAAACTCCAAATTTATTTAATAAATCTTCCTCTACCAGTAGCTGAGTAAGACTCGAGATCATGGTTGCATATGTCAAGCACGGATCACATACTACCCATATTGTTGCCATGTGGTTTTGTTGCATGTCTAGAGCACAGACCGCATTGTTGAGTTGTTTGTATGGAGGTGAAAAGGTTTGTGGTCTTGTGTCTTCTCCATGAATTCGTGTTCTCGCTATGCTTCCAACACCTTTTTCGATACACTGGTTGGGCTGGCATGCTTTGGCGAAACATCTACACAGACAAGTCACATGTTGAAAACCCTTCGACATGTTGTTTTGTTGCTTATCTCAAGCACAGACCGGGCTCTTGAGAAGCCATGTTTGTGTAAAGTAGACATCTTTTGCTCTGTTTCGACGTTGTTCTACATCTTTCAGTATGGTATAGGCGGGATATGAGGTTGGAGATTAGTCAACACGTACTTGAAATCTACAATCTATCATCTCTTGTGCTCGTACAGTGATCAGTGATATAGATGCAATAGGTAGATATCGCGTTGCGCAACAGCTGAGTAGAGCTACTTGTCCGATAGGTACTTACTTGGAATGAAAGTAGACAATTTGACTTTTTGACATACTGGATGAGAATTTCCAGATATTCTATATCAATAACGTTAATGAATATGCAAAGCGGTTTATGGATAGCCCTGTTTAGGGGTATAAGCATGTCGGTACAATATGTATAAAGCGTATTAGATCGACTTGATCATTAGCTCAACCCCTTTTCCCATGGAGCCACATCAAGCGGTATCCAAATCATCTTTCTGTGATGGCCAATACGTTCATTCTACATTATGAAGAGATTGACTTTGAGACTCTACAGATATGCGCAATCTAGATCGTATCACTATCTTGGTAATGTAATGTGCGAATCTTCCTATAATACTCGTCTATGTAATTGAGTGAGTATATCATCCTCAATACGTACATGTATATCACCATCTTGGTAAAGTACAAATGTTTATATAATTCAATCGAGTAAGTATATCATCCTCAATATACACATACATATATCACCATCTTGGTAATGTGTGAATCCTTACTCTATGCAATCGAGTAAGTATAACATTTTCAATATATGCATGTACTGTATTGTATTGTACTGTATCGTATGTCGTACACTCATAAGGCTGAGACAAGCCTTCTGTTTCTACAGATGTACGCACGTACGTATCTTATTGAATCAAACTAACCCCAGCGTCCACCAGTGGTCTCAACTAAACGATTAGTGTCAACGTCTAACGATGCTTAGATTCCCATATCTGATGAATTATATGATAGCGGGTAATTATACAATATATAAATAGATAGATAGACGATAGCAAGAAAAGAAATAATCCATCATCCATCAAAAAAATCTCCCATCGCGATGATAAAATCACAGACATGCAACAAAAGCATTCCTCGAGCACCTCCTTGTCTTTTTTTGTCTTCGCGTGTACCATTTGTTGCACGTCTAGAAAATATGCATCGCGATCTTGCTTTTGTGATGAGATATCTCTGTTCGATGGATGGATGGTACGTATATCCATAGATAGGTACATAGATACAGACATAGCGACGAATTCTCGATGGCGCGCATTTCTTTCAGATCGTCTTTATCCGAAATGCGGCGGAGTGACGAAGTAAAGGAAGCGAGGATCGGGAGATGTTTATTGGGGGAGAAGGAAAGGGAAAGAAGAAAAGAAAAAAATAAATGATTAGTCATCATCGGCATCGTGATTGCGTTGGAGATGAGATTCTGTCTGGGGTTCTTTGTGAGTTATTGAATTTCTATGTTTATATTTTTTAAATGGTTTCCAAGGCATGGCAAATGAGAAATCTGGGAAATGGATGAAAGGAGAGGGAAGATTAGGTTTTGTTGCATGTCTGACATCGTCGATGTAAAATAATTACGGTAATTGCTGATGAGGATGATGGATGGATTGATGGATGGATTGATTACAGCGGGATGGCATCATTGGGGGGGTTTTTTGGACCTGGTTTGCTTTTCATCGTACGGTATGATGATGATGATGATGATGATGATGATGGTTGAGATGCGATGCGATGCGATGCGATGCAATGCGATGAAATGCGATGCGATGCGATGAAATGCGATGCGATGAGATGGTTAAGATGCCGATGACGCTGGTGGTTGGAAAGATGGGAAGATGGGATTAGGTAACACTACGGTACTGATCGGTGGGACTTTGAATTATTGATAGATGGATGCCTGCCTGGCTGGCTGGATGGCCTGATTTTGGATCGATGTGATGGAGATGAATAAATTTTGTGTAGGTAACCGCTGATGACCTCGGACTCCGGAAGGGCATCGACATCGACATCGAGATTTGGGAGGAGATGGATGATGGATGATGGAGGGAAGGAGCGAGGGAAGGAAGGAAGGATCGGTACCGATGGGTCGATGCTTTTTCGATGCTTTCCAGGTGTTTGTTTTTGTTCGCTTGTGGGTGGATCGGGTTATGGAAGGAAAGGGTCACGGGGTTTGGGATTTGGGGTTTGATGGATTTTGATTTGGACATTTGACATTGACATTAACATCAACATCAACATCAACATCAACATCAACATCAACATCGATTCATCGCGAATCGTAATGAATTGTGAATTGTCAATTGTTTCAAGCGGAAATAAGGATCGTATTGATTGAATCGATTCGATGGATTGATTCATTGATTCATTGATTCATTGATTCATTGATTCATTGATTTGTGGGTTTTGGTAATATATACATACCTAGGTACCTACTTACCTATGCTGATGAGATGAATCGGCGATTACTACTTGGTTGTAGGTATGGGTAGCTACCTAGGGATGCTTGAGTTAGCATAGGATTCAATTCTTTGATGGATAGGTGTATGCTCTTTTTTCCGTCGTCATTATCTTCTTCTTCTTCTTCTTCTTCTTCTTCTTCTTCTTCTTCTTCTTCGATTTACCTTTCCACTTGATGTCTTAGATGCAGGTACATATTGTATACATATTGTATATCATATCAAAGATTTCCACAAGAAAGAAGGTAGCTAGTATCTCGTATCATGCCTGCACCTTCCTCCCTTCCCTCCTTCTTTGCTTTACATCTTTCTTTCTTGCCAACAACACAATTCACCCCTTCCCTCTACATCCTCAATATGTTGCACATCTCACCAGCTTTTCACCAACTCCTTCTTTCCCAAATACCATCATGAGATTTTCTGTTGCACATCTCAATATTCACCCCGGTCACCCTATTGATACATTCCTATATCATTGATCTTCGTGTGTAAATGAGGGAGGTATCTAGGCAGGTGTACTTCATTCCTTTCCCTTTGATATACACTATCTAGGTAGATGTGTATCTTTTCGGTTGAATATCTCAGCATTCACACTTTCGCTCTGCCTGCTAGATTAGATGTACCTAGCAGATCCAAGGATCCATGTGAATGTACGGTTCGAGAAGGAGCAAAACTTCTTTGTTGCATATCGTATTTGATTCACCAGTGGATTCTCGTCACTTAATCAAATTACTCATACGAATAGAATAGATAGGTAGGTACCTAGGTATACCCGATTCCTCTCCTTTTTACATCACCATATCTTTGTCTTCACATAGTCATGATTTATCGAATCATCATCGAGTCAATACGCATGTATCATTCAAGAAAAGATGTTTTTCCTAGAATAATTCACAAACCTATAATCATATTTTACAACTGATTATCACGCCTTATTTCTATTGCTCATGCATCGCGATACTTCGTTGCATATCTTAACATCTCCCTCTCATAAAATCTAAATCTACCTACCTTTTCTACACATCCATCGAACCAATAAAGTGATATATACCTATCTTCCTGTTGCATATCGCATATCGCAATCGCGTTCTATTCACTTGTAATTATATTCATTAGCACATTGTCATAAATGATTGAGTATCAGAAATGCTGTGTTGTATACTAGGTATCTAGGTATCTATACATCCACCTCGTGTAACATATCATATGACATATGTAATGGGATTTACCTACTTATTTAGGAGGATCTGCGTATCGCATATCGCATGGAATTTACCTGCTTCTTATTACATACAAGTAGTGTACTTTGACTTAGGGGGTATCTATCTAGTATCTAGTATTTAATATCTAGTAATTAATGCCTAGTATCGCATCACTCGATTCTCGATTCTGGATATTTTGTTTACTTTACTTTGATATGATTCATTTCGATATCTTAAAGGGAGTCTGAATGGAAATGTAAATGGGAAGTCCTAGCATACATTTATACCAGAATCGATGAGTAGTAAAATTGTATATATGTCTACTCTTATGTGGCTAGTTCTATTATATATAATACTATTGTTCATCATTCATCAATTCTAACAAATATCCTTATTATACGTACAGAAAACATATGTTTGAGATAGGCAGAAAGAAAGAAAGAAAGAAAGAAGAAGAGGGTAGAGAAGACAAAGTTAGAGTCCTGAAAATAAGAAGGATAGATATGTATGTTGCATATCAGAATATTCATCCATACCTGGGTATAGGAGGAATGGTGAAGAGTACTATACTATACAGTATGAATGAAATGTCGTATATCCAAAACGTGTTAACAACGCCATTCAAAATTGGAATTCGCGTACTAAATCGATAGGAGATATTCTTATGCCATATCTTATTACCTACCTATTCACCCGTGTTGTCTGTCTGTCATTTTATATATGTATTGATTGGAGTACGTAGGTAAGTGAGTGTATTGTATTGTTTATATTACATATTTGCATTATCAACCTTGAGATTTGATCTTGCTTGAACTGTGAAGAATACCTAGGTGCTAGCACAGATATTGGATGTTTGGCGAGACGCGCGGATCTGCAAATACTGAATCACGAAATCAAGTATGATAGGAATGTATGAGAAGATTGAGATTATGTGAATGAGTAGCTAGGCAAGCGTGGAAGATTTGTGAGCATCAATAAATGTATCAAAAGGTACTCTGCGATCGAGAAATCTACTCGATACAATGTTAACTGTGATACGGAACAAATATGCAAGCGAAAGCAGACTCGAAAGTAACCAATCAAACTAGACTATTCAAAAAATACAAATACCAATACAAACTTTCCTCCATCGAAAGAAAGAAAAAGAACAAAAAAAATGCAGTGCTCCTCCTCCATTGAAAAACTATCCAACAATTAACTTACAAGAACCCAGACTCATTACAACAACTCCTCAATTCCTACACCATTCACGCAACCCCTTTATTACGCTTTAAATCCCTCAACCTGGAACTGCATTTTGAATCCCTCATGCGCCTTCCTCCTCCCCCTCTTATCAATATACCCTACCATGGCCGCAAACCCCAAACACCCCAACGCAATCACATATTGTCCGATCTGCAACGGAACCCCCCTACTAATCTGCTGACCCGTGCTCCTACTCGTGACAAACTGGATTGCTCCTCCAGCAGTACTAATACTACCCGCTGCACTCATCATATTACCCGCGCTCCACTGCAAGATCGCAGATGCCATTTTGGAGGTGGGGAGAGTCCAGATTGTCCAGAGAACTCCGATGCTGAAAGCAAAGAAAGGGACGAGAATGAGAGGGAGAAGTTTTTGTTGAATGCCGACGGCGAGTTCGATGTTTTCGGCAGTAGACGTGTCGGTACTTCCTTTGAAGAGCGCGGCTTGCACGATGGCGGCGGCGCTGCTGGCGGTTCGACCGTAAGGAAAATTCGGCGTGCAGACATCTTTACCCGTACTAGGGATGATAGCACACACTCCTGAGGTTGGGTTAGTATGGGTTGGGATGTATATCTATGTGTGTATATAACGTGATGTGTAGAGTGTATACGTACCAAAATAGCCAACTCGAAAATTCGGGACGATGAACTCGTTAGATGCACCGCTAAATACGTTGATCGTGAAGAAAGCTCGGGAGATCACGTTATTTGCCATGCATCCCGTCAAAACGATAACTACACGTTCATTAATAATCCGTCTCGTACGCTGATCAAAAAAGTGGTTTGGACTTACAATATAAACCAATGATAGGAAATCCGGTAAACATGAACAATATTCGTCGAATCCACAATTGCTTCGTCGGCAACTTCTCGTCTTCTTCATGGTACCCACCCACATAGTCCACCGCCCTATCGATTGTTTCTCTTACTCTTTCGCTATACTCCATTAATCTTTCCCTTGCAAGTCGAAGGTTTCTCTTCTCTTCACGAATTGACGCCTTTTCATCTTCGACTTTCTCTTCTTTAGCTCGAATTGCTGCATATTTTGCTCTCAATTGAGATTTCTCCCTTCTTAATTCTGATTCACGCCTCCGCAACTCAGATTCATCTCTCTTCACATCCCTGTGCTTTTCTCTTAACAATTCTGCAGCTTCTCTCTGGTCATTTTTGGCGACGTAAGCTTTCTCCTCAAATCGTTCCTTTTCCTTCGCAAATTCTGCGTCTTGTCTCTTCAACCGCGATGCTTTGTCTGCTAGACTTCTCATCTCCATTGCCTTTTCTTCTGGAGTTATCTTTGCCCCTGCCTCTGACCACCATCTTTGATCTCGAAGGCTATCTTGTCCCTTGCCTGACCACCAACGATCTCGACTGCTTTTGGGTTGTTTCTTTGAAGTAGAATAATTTGGATTGTTCTTCTTTCGGCGCCTTTTCTTCTGGTGCCTTTTCCACAACACTTTGGCGGCAGGCCGAGCCAGCCACATTTACCTATCTTTGAAATCTGTATCCGGGGGTCGACTTTTGTATGAAAACATAAATAAAGGTGTTACGGAAAGTATTTCTCGCTCATTAATGAAACAAGAGTAAATCAACCTGAGGTGAACATCATCGATTGTTGATCAAAGTTGGAACAGGGAAGCATGAAAGATGCTGGAAGGGGAGTTGGGGGAATGCTTGCATTATCTCTTTGGTGAAAAGACAGGACTCCGGCCTTGGTCACAACCATTATCTGGGTTTGTGGTTACTGTAGAAGTTCGTAATGACCACGCTAAAACTATGTGTAAGGTCTAGAATCCAGACCTGCAAAAGATGCCTTCTTGAATTGGGGCTCAAGATTGGCGGGCCAGCAGAAGATGGCGTGTTTGAATGCTGAAACGCACGCGACACTCATATAAACCCGCTCAATAACACAATTCTACACAGGCAGAAGCTTTGGTCGGTTTGAAACCAACAGGATATTACATGTTTGACAATATTGTGGCTGTGATTGGATATGTAGTAGGATCGCGCGTAATTGTGGTGGACCGCTCGGTGTGGCTGTTGGTCGCCACGACCACTCCAACGATGAGTTGATCCTACGATTTTCGGTTGAGTAGAACGCGATTTACAATGATGTCAAAGTATTTTAAATTCATCGAGAACAGTAGTAACTGCGCCGATAGTTTGACCATTGCTATATATTTGAGTTAGGAAGTAACGATTGCACGTTTTGCAAAACAAGCGGTAACGTACAATGCATGGAATATAGGTCACTGGCTGCAGGAAAGCGATATAGTCAAGAAATAGTCGAAATTTTCGTCCAGAAGGGGCAGTTTTACTTGGAAACTGGGAAACCTTCTGGCCAATCTGCCTGATGGCAAAGCGAGTGACCTTTGCCAAAGTTTGACCTCCTTCAAAGCCGAAGAAAAAAAGGTCATCTGCCCTGCCTTAACTTGCGATTGACTCAGATTCAGATCTTGTTGGATGATATGATAAGAAGGATATCTCCCCGACCTCTATCATACCGACTGCATGAGATGGCGGATGTTTGACACATTTACCAGCAATTGCCTTAAGTCAATTTCCATCGCTTGGAGAGCCATCTCAATCTTCTTGTTATAGCCTTTCTTATTCTTGAAATCCTTTGAATCCTTCGACATAAGACTCGCAAATGGCTTCGAGATATAATATAGTCGACTACGACTCGGACGATGAGCTGGAACTCAGTCCGCACATTAATAATCTCATCTCAGCAGCCGAATTCGTTATTCGGCTGTTAGAAAGGGGAAACATCGATTATGCTTTAATGGGAGCATTTGCCCTTAAGTGCTGTGGCAGCGCTCGTGATACGAATAATATTGATATAGTGGTAGACACTTCAATGAAGAAGATATGGCAAATCATTGAGCCAGAGAGCAGGTAACTTGCCATGAGCATTCAACTTTTAAACTCACTCTGACATTGATAGATTGGTAATTCCTCAATCCCGACTTGTTGCAGATGTAATGAAAATATTTGTTAAGACTGGTCCAAATTACGATGGATGTTCAGAAACAAGGCTCATCGAGGTAGAGTTAATTGCACCAGGTAGGTATCTCTTGAGATTTCATTTTGCAATGAGTGCTAACAAACCAACTAGGTTCAAATGGTACTCCGCGGGATATACGAAATCATCAACAAACTCTCGTGGTACCCAGTCCAGCAGGACATCAGATAGCTCTCAAGGCTTTGGATGTTCTGTACTTGTTGCGGAGCAAACTGGATGTTATGGCCGCACGAGGAGCCCCCAAAGACTATCTAGATGCTCAATTTATAGTCGGAAATTGGAGAAAAGAATTGGAGAGAATTCAAGAATACTCCGAGGTAGTGAATACGCAAAATGATGTCGAGTTGATCTTGACTCCAACATATTCTCAAATGGTTTGGTAGGTAGTACACTGTAAATGATGAATGAGTAAGGTCTTGTAAAATAAAGAGAAAAAAGGAAGCCAAGGATAGTATTTGTCGGGTTACAAAATGCACATAGGCATATTATATTTTTATAGCTAGCCGTTGACTATCGAGACTGCAATAGCCCCCTTTTGTGACATGCTTCATGAGATGTCACCAAAGCGTATATCTTCATTGTCATTGGAGATGGGAAGCACCGGTAAGGTTAAAAGATCATGCTGTTGTAACACAATTCTACTGTAGTGACCATAAGATAAAAGGTTTGCAAGCCGATACGAAGATGCAGAGATACAAAACGGGCATATACGGAATAATTGACATACGGGAAGATGCTCAAGATGATGCATTGTTTTGGTGTTGTGTCTTGTTGTGTTTGGTTGTGTATGTGTTAATTGGTAACATTCCTCGGGCGGTGAGCCTAGTAACTTTTCGGGTCGGCAGTTTCAGCACCATTTCAAGGTCTAAATGGTTTAGAAGAACCTAATATGCTGGATACCTACCTCCTACCTAGATAATATTGTCATTTTACTCACTACTCAAATGTTGCTCGGTGTCGAATTTAGGATGCCTCCTTGAGGAAGTACATTTATAACCTGCAAAAATGAACAAAGGAAAGATGATGAGGAAATTACTTGGACAAACTGCTACTGCTGTCGAGGTTTCCGACACCAACAATGACTCGCCTCAACTCCGACCGACTGCTTCACAGGGTACCGTCTATTCAGCAGGCGCATCACTTTCATGTCTGGGTCGCGCCCCGGATGGTTCGCGCGCCGTTATAGCTGGACCGAAAGTCTTCAAGATTGTCAAAACAGAAGGGTCGAAAATTACAGAGGATGTTGATCTTCGCACCTCGATATCTGCATATCCCACAGGGCATGATGGTACGGCAGCTACCTCAGACCAACTTAATATTAGAGCCGTTCGATGGTCTCATACACAATTCAGCTCTACGATAGTTACAGCAGGCGGAAATGGAAGGATAACGGTCTATGACCTCAATCGCGCAGGAGGAGAAGGATTCGAGCTTGCGCGAATTCAGGAACACCCTCGACAAGTTCATAAACTTGCGATCAATTCATTCAAGGGGAATTGGTTTTTATCAGCCAGTCAGGATGGATCTGTCAAGTGTTTCGATTTGCGTGACACGCGTCGAAGTGTTGCTACCTATAAATGTAACGCAGATGCGGTTAGAGATGTGAAATGGTCGCCAACGGATGGCATGGAGTTTGCTTGCTCCACGGATGCTGGAATCATACAGAAATGGGACTTCAGAAAGTCAAGTGCTCCCATTATGAAGATAACCGCCCACAATAGTGCTGTGTTTTCAATTTCATGGCACCCGGATGGAGATCATATTATAAGTGGAGGTAAAGACCAGCAATGTCATGTGTGGGATATGTCAAAGTCGGAGCGGGGCCAAAGGCCTCGATATTCCTTCACCACACCCGCGCCCATATCGAACGTATGTTGGAGACCTGCTTGTTGGACAGCCACGGGTCAGGGGAAGAGAGTTGCCCAAGTTGCTGTTTCTTATGATGACACCAGCGCCAACAGAGCCCAATTTTCGACGGTACATCTATGGGATGTCGCGAGGTCTGCCATGCCATTCAAAGAAATTGAGGTGTCAAATAGCGCGCCCGCGGGCATACTTTGGAGTACTCGAGATCTTTTGTGGAGCGTTGATAAAGACGGTCACTTTGTACAAACAGATGTCGCATTTTCACCAAAAGTTATAGATCGTAGAAGTTTATCAACATTTTCCTTTTCTCCCACGGGTGATGTATTGATGTTAATGGAGGAAAGACAAGCTCCTAAACGCGTTCGGCCTTCTATCAATTCTCCAGAGTTATCTTCGAGCACTCAGCAACACTCAAATGCCCCGTCTTTCGCTATCAGTCATAGTGACTCCGAGGAGGATGTTGTTGGCAGTTTTTTAGGCCCAAGAAGACGAAAACATCATCGGGGACAGCATAGTGGACGACTGACGCAGAACCTGAGCACTACTCCACCAAATCCAACGGGAATGGCCGACAGTAGAGTGATGAGACTAGAAGACGCTGTACAAATTACTGGTGTTTATAAGCCCCAACAAATCATGGCTATTGGCCATGCTCCCTCAACACCAAAGCGTGCGAAATACAAGTACATGTCTAGATGTTATTTGGAATATTTAACGAAGAACGCCAATGAAGCAGGCGACAGCACTCCTTTAAATGTCACCATTTCAGCGACCATAGAACACTTTGCTAAAGGTGCCGAGTACGCCAGATACTACCGGCTGGCTCAAACGTGGAGACTTCTTGGTTTCACGATAGATCTTTTACTCGTTAGACGTGCAGAGTTTCATCGCCAGGGCAGACTGCAGAATCTCTCGCGCAAAGATTCGGGACCAAAACGTGTCGAAAGCTCTACGAAGGTTGATGAGCTTGATCAGTCAAATGAGAAGACACCCCGAAAGAATCAACGCTCTGCCGCCTCGAATGAAGTGGCCCTTCATCCGGCCGTGAGATCAATTATTGCGGATGAGATTGAAAGCACTTCGAACGTGACGACGCCACTTGTACGCCCTGTCATGGATTCTATTGCAGAAATGTCAGAAGCGATAAATACACCAATGGTAGAAAATGACACGTTGGTACTTCCACCACCCGTCTCCTCGACAGGGCGTGAGCCGATTCCAGTACCAGTGACTGGCAGTTTTACCTCTGACCAGACAACATCAAGTGTAGAAGGTTATGACTTTTATGGTATGGACGCTTTTAAGCCAGCCGTCGATTTTGCTCCGCCCAAGAAACAGCCTCTTCGTCTAGACTATTCGGAACAAAATAGTTACGCTCAGAGAATGGGTCTCATTCGTCATGATTCTGGGGAAAGTTTTCAGATGTTCTCAACATCAAATGATTCCCAGTCCAAATACCTCGGTGGGGGCTCGGATAGTGATGCTCATAGTGTGAGGAGAGATGAATCTTTGCGAGAGAGAGTTTCTAGTTGGGAAGGCAATATTGCTGGATATTCTAAGGGTCCATCGAGTCTCAATTCCCGCCCATCCGAAGAATCCATCGAGAATCCATCTGAGGCACTGCCCAAAATTGTAGTTCCAGCTCCGAAGATTTCTTCACCAGTCCAAAGTCATCGCAAAGTTCCTCCAGCACCGAAATTAATTGAATCCGCCTTCGAAATTGTTTCCTCCGATCCAAACCTCATTGAAACGGATTTCCTTCCTTGGCCAAACGATGATGACACCGAATTCGTTATCCCTCCACTAAACCCCACCACTCTTGTTCAACGCGCTATCGAATTCGAAACCCAAACTGGCGCTCTGAACGCAGCTGCAATGGTCCTCCTCCTCCGACGTCTCCTTCCTCCTGACGTCATTGATCCAATCCATGCTGAAGCCATCCTCCGCCAATACAACCATCGACTTATGAGTATGCAACTCTGCTACGAAGCAACTCTTCTCCGAAACCTGTGCGTCCCGCTCTACTCGTCGATATTTGCGTCTACACAGGAACAAGTCAGTGTCGGCTTCTACTGCACAGAGTGTAACAAACCTCTTGAAAATGACCCGCTCGTCCCCGGCTCGGAATGGTCCTGTCCCCGTTGTCGAAATCCAATCATGGCTTGTCCGATTTGTCAGCATGGGGATGACGTACCGGGTAGTCAGGGGCCTCAGACGTGGTGGTATTGCGGTGGCTGTGGTCACGGTGGTCATACCGCTTGTATGGGAGAATGGCATGGCGATCAGGGTGACAGATTTAGTGGGGGCATGTGCCCGTTAGAAGGCTGTATGCATCCTTGCTTAGAGGGAAAATGGATGGATGAATTAGTAGAGGAAAGGAAGGAAAGAAGGGCTAGGGAATTGGAGAGAGAGGTTAAGGAACGGACTACCGGGGCAGGTCTTGGAGGTATGGGTCGATGGGATAGAGGAAAGAGCGTTAGGAGGGACGTCAGGGAGGTGGGCCAGAGTAGAGCTGTGGAGGGTGTGAGAGTTGCATTAGGTTTTGGTGGAGGAGGCAGTGGTAGTGGTCCTGTGGTTGAAAGGAGAAGAAGCGTTAAGGTCTTGGCGCCTGGCGAGGAGAATATATCACAATGATTGCGAGAAAAGGAAGCTAGCGTTTCTCGTCATGACGGTCAATAGATAATTCGGTATATAGGCTTGATCTCACGAGTGAGATTGACAATTGCTTTGAATGGCATGGCATGGCATGGGGTGGCATAGAATAGTAGATGGAGGCGTTTGGTCAGTAGGGTATACCCAAGGGTGGCTAGCATACATATATATACGCATGCATACATTCTAGTCCGTAGGGCGTGGATGATCATACAATAATAATAGTATAGCACATCAATAATAAAGAAGATATTCTAAGAGTAGCGATTGAGGGGCAAGAGAAGAGTACTCTCCTCCAACATCCATCTGTTCGAGGGGTGTTGAAGTCGCATCGTGTGCTTGAAACAAGTCTTGTAATGGAACATGCAGTAACAGAGCCTGGCCCAACCAGATCTTACAACAAAACAATCACAAAACTAACATTTGAATTCACAAAAAAACACATTCTCAAATTATGGATTCATTTCCCACTTCCGTCCACTTCCATGTCGTTCTCTCTGTATACCTAAGTAGCCAGGTCTCTTTTATACCACGAACCTAAAAGTTCCTATCTCATCCCACCACCCCTAAACAATCGAACCTAAAAGTCCATCTCATTTGTAACAGACCATCCATTCTGCTCTCCATCCATCCATCCATTCATCCATCTATCCATCAATCCGTCAATCCACCAAATCATACTATTTTGATAATTCCTCTCCCATCCCCAACTTATAATCGCTTCCCACTCCCCATCCCCATCCACCAAACCAATCCTAGCAATAATCTCAAGTAACAAAACACCAGAAGAATGTTAAGGGAACAAAAGAATAAAAAGATACACCAAGCAAAATAGTGAATACTTTTCGGCCAAAAAGGGGGGTATTGTAATATTTGTTTTTTTCTGGCTCGTTCGCTGGCTCGCATGTACGCTCGCTTCATCGCTTATCCATTAGTCTTCGTATCATCGTAATCCTCATCACTCATCTCCCTTCTACCTCCCCGCCCTCTCCATAATCGCCTTAATTCACCCCTATCACCATCACCATCCTCTACGCACTGTCCCCTGCCATCTCGAGTCTCTTTCCATTATCCACCCTTTGTCCTTTGGTTGCCCTCTTCTTCTTCAACCACAGAATTAAGTCATATTCTCTCTTCCTCTTCGCAGCCTCATCACCCATATCATCTTCATACCAAAGCGCAGGAACCAAAAGTCTATACGGCATAGTGATACCCGCTGGATCCTTCTGATTAACTTCCACATTCAAACAAATATCCAATCCACCCTCCAAATTGATGTTTTGGTAACTACCCTTTCTAATTTGTTTCTCAGATAAACCAGTTGGAGTACGGTGAAATTTGTTTCTTTGAAAAACCGGTTCTTGTGGTTGACTTCCCGCGACAGAAGTTGCAGCTTGTTTTTCAGAGTAGGAAGTGGCACGAGGAGCTTCGTTTTCAAACGCATAATATTCGTCGCCAGCTCCACCACGCATGGATGCTGGACCATCAAGATTCGGGTTGTATGATAGATCGTCCTCGCTGTCTGAGCCGTATCCATTGATACCACCCGAGTCTCGACGTTTACTGTTTCGTCGGAAAAGTCCCGTGAAATCCTTTCGTGTTAAAGATAGTGTTCTTTTCAGGCTACCTGGTCTTGCGGATTCAGTGGAATTTCGACGGGACAAAGATAATGACGGACGTGAGAATGACGGGCGTCTGTTGAAAAACGAAGCATTTGATAAGGGTGGTGCGTCGGGGCGATATGAAGGTCCTTTGGTAGTGAAGCGACGCAATAGGCCTCGTCTAGGTACTGGTGATATACTACCATCATATGAAGTAGTGGCGTCTGGTGAACTAGGACGAGTTAGAGCTGGGTTATACTCCCGTATCGAGCACCAATTTCGACGGTTGAGTAGCCGTTTATTGTTTCTAGGTTTGCCATCCACATCATGAGTGAAGATTGGAATCATGTCCTCGTCTGTGTCTGCATCAAAATGGTGTACTTTGTTACGTTTGTTTAAAATATCAGCCAGCATATCCGGTGGTGGTGCATTGACAATTGCCGAAGATATGATGTTTGTCATGTAACGATAATCGTGATCCTTGGGAATTTTCAATTTAGGATTTGAATAAAATTGGCCAATAGCACCGAGATGGACGTCACCACTGCTTGTGTTAGCCTTCTCTCTAAGCATTATGAAAAGTTATACACACCCTAGAATAGTGATTCGAACAGACTTCTCGGCTGCCAAATCTTGTAATTCTTGAATCAACCAATTTCGCTCTTCCTTATGATGGGCTGCAGTCCAATGATCATCGAGATCATCGAGAATTTCCACCCCACCATCAAAATGATTCATGAGACTTTTCCCGAGTAAGCCAGCACGGCCCATGGCCTTCAGAGGCGTCATGACTTTGGAAGTGAGGCTATAAATCTGTTAGAAATGAGAAGAGACCACTGAAATCTACTTACAGAGTTTCAAGCCAGACCATTCTTGGGTAAGCGATTGGTACCCCCAGTAAAACAATGAGATGCTTCGTCTGACCCTTAATAATATCCTTCTCAAGTCGATCAAAAATCTTCGTGTACGTTTCAGCTGTAACAATTTCATCATTCATTCGTTCGGTGCGACAATCTATGCCAAGAAATGCAATTCCACGGCCTAGACCTGTGAAGACACTTCGACTCAATTCAGGAATGTATGGTCCTGGTTGTGCTCCCAGAATCCAGCTAGGCTCGGTATCTTCGCCTTCATCGATACTACTTTGTTGTTGGAAGAGCATATAGTATTTGAACGCCACGCTTCCTAGGCCAGACATAACCGGGCATTTCATATAACTATCTGGATACGAACCAAATCCATCGATAATATCGTGATCATCAAAAATATTGATCATAGGAATTTGTGAGTTAGCAACTCCAAAAAGACCTTGAGAGAACCACATGCAATAGCTGTCTAGATAGAAATGCTCCATTTCGTCCTGCATCTCTGGTGTAAAAGGTAAAGCTTCTTTACGAAGAGGATTCTTGATATTGAGCCATTCCTTGAAGAGTGTCGTTCGTTGCATCATATGATCATTGTACAGCTGATCACCACCTCCAAGCATAACATGAAATGGTTGTGTTTGATGGGTATTCAGAACATCTCTCCACAAAGGATCGGGTCCACTAAAGTCATTTGGATGAACATCCATGGTGAAGCCGTTACAGCTATAGAACATTATATTCATCGCTTGCCCACGAGCTGGAACCCAAAAACCGGTAGCTGGGCCACGATTGATTCGATAAGCAATTCTTTGTTGCTTGCTGCGCAATTCTACTTCAATGTTAAATCTCCAGAACGTGAACCCCTTGTCTGCATGCAAACGAAAACCTCGCACTTCTTTAAACTTCCCAGCCTTCTCTCCATCATACTGTTTTGTCTTGCGTGAACGTTTTGCGTCTGCGCCTCCATCAAAATTGCTTCGATGTGACTCAAATAATCCTTCATCTGTTTCGATCTTCGAAAGATCTTGCTCTTCTGGAAGGTGTTCAACAGGACGAGTGTAAAGCGTCCTACCATCTCGTCCGATTTTAGTCATTCCTGCGATAGGGTCAATATATTCTGGAGCAAGGTCTTGACCATCAACTTGTGCTGGCGGTGGTGGCATCAAATCCATAGGCTGCAAAAAAAGCCTCAATGTGGGAGCAAGTTCGTAGGATGAACTTGAGTCCTGAGTCACAATCATGACACTTCCTCTCCAGACTTCACGTTCTGGTAAAGGACCACGAGCCACTGAACGACTGGATGTCTTTTCAGTACGTATGCCATGGTAACGTAGAAGTGGTCCGCACTTTAGGAATAGAGGTGGTTTAAATCTAGTAGGAGCTATATCAGGACGAACGCGGATGACCCGCATTGCACATGTTAGCGAATGATCTGGAGTAGGGGGGATAGAAGGGGATTTCTGCTTGTCAGATGATTGGTTCGCAGCAATCACTTTGCTCGCATAACCAGATTTGTGTTTTGGTCGCAACTTAACAAATCCAGTAGAGCTGCGAGTTGTGGATGATATATGCTGCTCAGCAATACAACCGGCACAGTCTTCCATGGAACCAAAAGCTAAAGGTACTGTACCATTATTGTCATCATATTCCCCGTCATACGCTTCAGCCTTCTTCTGTTTGACAGAGCGTTTCCTGCTGGGACCAGATTCCCACCACGCCCCCTTCGGACCGATGTCACTTTCGCTTGCTTCGTCTTCAAGGTCTAACAAAGCACCTGCCAGCAAAGCCTTCTCGCCCTTCTTCCACTCAGTAAGTCGTTGCGAGGGAGCATATAATCCTTTCCCTGGTTCGTAGTTATGATGATGGTGAAAGATTTCACTAAGATTGTGATGGTCATGATGACGATGATGCTCCTCTTCATCCATGGGTCCATCACCAGCCACCGGTGGATATGTGTGATCTTTTGAAGAGATAGAACTTGTTTTCCGATCGTTTTTGACAGATGACGAATGCTTCAAAGATTGATTCTGTCCAGTCAATTGCTCCATTTTTCGTTTCGGCCCTCGTCTAAAGGAGATACCCCTCGTCTCTTCTTCAGAGTCGAACGGAGACTCGTCACTAAAATCTGGTTCGCGAACCGGCAGATTTCTAGATGAAATGGGTTCTGTTGCTCTCCGAGGAAGTGGCAGAGCTTGTTGACCCGCTGCAAGACTAGGTAGCACGTCGTCCTCAGGTTGCCTGTCAGTCCCAGCCTGGCGTCGGCTCCAATGATCTGGTGGTGGATCTTTTCTCAATTTATTGCTCTTGCTTCGGTAAAGAGGGCCAGAAGATTCAACAGCGGCTGCAGCCCCAACCGCTATTGGTAAACCAGACTTTTGCTTTTTACTGGATGTGCGTTGTGGGATTGTGTTGCTCTGGATATCGCGACTGGAAATGGGACCCCTTTCCTGGATAACACCGATTGGAGGTGATATATGTGTAATTGGTATCCTTTCCAGGACAGATCCACTGCGTGTGAAGCTCTCTTGTGATTTGATACTTGAAGTCCGCGGAAGGTTTTCTGCGATAACCGGTCGTCTTTCTGGTTGCAAACTACCTTCGGGAGCTTTGGCAACTGGTCGATTTCTGAAACGGACTGTGTTTTGTGTGGGCTGCTCAATAGTGCGTGTAGGCTTTCCTTCTTTTTCCTTAATTACTCGCTCGGCTTCTTCTACACGTGCTCGCTTCTCCTCTTTTGTGATGCTGTCAAGGGTCAATTCCAATCTTTGTAAAGGAGACCTGTCTGATGCCCACTCCTTCCGTCGTTGGACCTCTGCCGCTTCAGAAAATGAAGCTTGTCTAGTATGCGTATCAGAAGTTTGACTGCGTCTAGGCCGTTCTCCACTTGATGTATGGCCTCCTCTGCGCGAGTAGCCCTTACCGTCGCCTCTACCAGTTGTATTAGATCTTTGAACGGTGTCTCTTTCACTGATCGGAGAAGATGTGCCGAGAACTTCCCAGTTCGTTTCCTGAGATTTTATAGTATCGGCACCATCCGATTTGCGAGCTGGCCTCGGCCTCGCTGGAGTTTGATCCGCAAACAATGCTCCACTAGCCACGGGCTCGTTATAGCTACCTGATGGAGGTGCTCTAGATTTATTCGCAGCAATTGACGGAGAAATAGCCTGGTTGAATTCGCGTAGGTTATCTTTGTTCCGACTTTCTCCACGCCTTCTCCTCTTCTCCAGGTAGTCGTTATCGTAGGATGTGCTGGGAGTATCGTATGGGAATGATGGAGGTCGAGGGGCTAGACCATCTCCCCGAAAGGTTGAAGCAACTGGAGAAGCAAATGGACTTTGTGTAGATATCGTCGGAGCTTCTGTTTGTGTCGATTCTCGATTGCGTCTTGGATCTTGAGAGGCAAGTCGGTCTTTTTTTGTATCAACAGATAGACTGTTCTTTCTTGAATTTGGATCCGCCGCAGAGCCAATTGAGCCTTGCCTTGAGACTTTTGGAGGAGGCAGTTGCCCCCAATATGGTGCTGCCATTCTTTATGAGACTAAGACGAACACTCCTGCCTTCCGATTCTAGACAAGTCGGTGTCAAAATGAACCTTAAATATTTTCTAGAGATCAAAGGATAATATTTTTGTGAGAATCACTATTCAACCCTATGTTCACAAAGTGGGATTCAAAGGCGATATCTTTGTTGGTTGTGTATTGCAGTTTGTGAGCTGATAATTTATCTTCACTGTCGTCATCAAATTATCCTTACTCGAGGTTTGCGCCGGGTATATCAGTGAAGGCACGATTTCGAAACTCACTCGAAATGGAATAACATGATTAGCGCGAGATGCGGATGGATAGCAAGAGCAAGAGAATATGCAAACCGCAGGATCTGATAAAATAAGGATTGACTCGATGGTGAGAAATCGCGGAGGCTGGGTATCACAACATTCACTCACCTTGGGCCTCTTGTTCTATCAAATACCTCGTCCTTTTTTTCTTCCTTTTCATGACAGAGTTCACCAAAACCCTTGGAAATCCCGGCATTAGCGGTAAAAGAGCTTGCATACAATTTGGACTGCTGCTTTGGAGATTGACTAGGTTGGCACAGATCAATTGGATAACACGCAGACACGAAGTCGAGGGAGCTCATGAGCTCATCCAGGGTTTTCAAGGGTCGGGTTGAGGTTGGACACCGTTAGTGTGAAGCAGTTCGTTGAAAAGCGGCATGGAGAAGTTGTATGTATGTGATTGTGGATGCCATTGAACCAAGCTAGTGTGCGAAACATGACTCTGGCATGTAGGTACCGGCGGAAGATGTCGAAATAGACAGTTCCTGTATGGGAGAAAGAATTGATGTGAGTAATGAGATCTCATCGTGTATGTGAAGCATTGAAGATGTACGATGAGGGAGGGGGTGGAACTGTCGAAACTTGAGTCATTCACGCACCTCGACTCAATTTGCTTAAGCAAATTCAAACCCCACACTACGAGACTACCTACTACCACGATAATGTACCTATGGAAGCATGGAAGTATGGAACAAGGCATATACTAGATAATTTATAGGAGTAGTGTAATGTAGAGCCTTGAAAATAATGATGAGATGAGAGGGGAAACTGTTGAATATACAGCTCCAATGCTTGCTGTCCGTACTACTTAGATCCTGGAACCAAAGGTATCAGGGAATCTAGCTATGTATGTATATATATATGTACTAGATACTTTGGATGTTTTGAAGTGACGGCTACCAACCCAGTAATGTTTCATTGCATTCCTTTCTTGACTCTTGTACCTGATAGAAGCATACCTAGTACTTTATCTGATATACGGATTTGAGTTTGAGGGACCAAAGACTCTAGAGCTGTCTTGGCTTAGTTCAAATACACGCTGAAGTCAAGTCAGGAGTCAGGCAGAAGATTGAATTTAATAATAATTATCACATACTCGAGTGCAGCGTATACAGTATATATATCTATCTTTATAACTTATGCAGATTTATATATGTGTATATATATCCAGAAGTTTACCCACGTGCAGGTGAATCTGGATATTACCTGCGTATATCACCTGCGTATAACCTATATATACATATACATATACACCTATCTCAGTAGCTATTACTATAATACTTATTATCAACAACATATTATTCCTGAAACATCGTATGAAATAGTTACTAGTTCTTAGGTCACCTTCTCTTCCGTCCACAGTGCGAATGGAAATCCGTGCAAAAAGCACACCGTCTGTACTCTCATACGAGCTGGGGAATCCATCGAAAATCCATAACATCGTATACTCCATTTTGTTTCTGATCTTCCATCCTAATCCTGCTAATAAGTGTTCTGATCCTATCCCAGAGGGCCCAAGGGTAAGGGGACTAGAAAGCTACTGACATACCTATCTATCTACCTACCAACCCACCACGCCCATCTCCCGCTCAAAAAGCTACTACCACGACCCTACTTAATAATAAGAACACCGAGAATACCAACCTAGAACAACTGCGAAACATCAAAGAAGTCAAAACGTGAAGGATCACCATCAGATCAAACCTAAAGTCCTGGTGGTCTTTTGTTTTTGTCCATCTGCTTATTTATTTAATACCATTCCATACCTCCTCACTGACCTTTCACAAAAGTCTCTTACAGTATTTATTTCTCTTCTTTCTATTTATTGTCTTAAACGTTACTCACTGTACACTCCATCACATCCATCCTTTGTGGCGAAGATAAATCATCGCATTGCGTCTTGCTTACTTTGCATCCATCGGCACTCCGTAGTAACAAGTAATAAGGTTACGCTACTCTACGCACCGCAGCGCTTGATACCACCTAATCAATAACCCAACTGGACTTACGAGTCCTTTGTTCATTCAATTGAACACTTTATTGTTACACGTCCAATAATTTATTTGGCATCATTAGTCGAGATTGGAACGAAGAAGTTTATCATCCATGCGACACCGTTAAGAGATTCCGTTTGATTATAATTACTCTCGGGGTGTGAAGGGATTCGATTCTCAATTCAACGTCGAAACTCGCGACGTTATAACACGACATGAAATTACACACACTCATCGGCCTATTTGGTCTGGGGGTTCTGGCAAATGCTGTAAATTTGCGCCCACGAAATTATGATGCTCAAGATTACTATGTCCTACATCTCGATTCTACCGCAGATCCAGTACAAGTCGCAGGGAGACTGGGCTTAACCCACGATGGCCAACTGGGAGAGTTGGAGGATCACCACATTTTCTCGACGCACAAGCAAGATGAAGATGTTGTTCATACAGCTTTGAAGATGCGGAAGAGACGGATGCGGGAGCTGGGCGACTTTGATATACTGGATACCGTGAGGTATGCTCAAAAACAAAAGTTGAAGGCTAGAATGGAGAAGAGAGGTTTAATGCGGTCCGCGCCTGAAGGATACGAAGTCGACAAACGACAAGATACCACGCCACCAGTCGATTCCGCGGTTGCGAAACAACAAGCCGTTCAAAAAGCGTTGGGAATTCAAGATCCAATATTCAAAGATCAATGGCATTTGTACAATCCAGTACAAGTCGGACACGATGTAAATGTTACCGATGTATGGATGCAGAATATCACTGGTACAGGCTCGATTGTCGCCATCGTGGATGATGGGTTAGACATGTACAGCAATGACTTGAAGCCCAATTACTACGCTGAAGGGTCTTACGATTTCAACGAGAATACCCTAGAGCCAAAACCTCGATTGTCGGATGATAAGCATGGCACACGATGTGCAGGTGAAGTTTCCGCTGCCAAGAACGATGTTTGTGGTGTAGGAGTTGCCTACGATTCGAAAATCGCCGGAATTCGTATTTTATCCAAAATGATTACAGATGCCGATGAAGCCGTCGCCATGAATTACGCATATCAGCACAACCAGATTTATTCTTGCTCGTGGGGTCCTCCTGATGATGGAAGATCGATGGACGCTCCAGGTATACTCATCAAGAGGGCCATGGTAAATGCAGTTCAAAAGGGACGTGGTGGGTTAGGTTCAATCTATGTGTTTGCATCCGGAAACGGCGCCGCGAATGAAGATAATTGTAACTTTGATGGTTATACCAATAGTATTTACAGTATCACTGTTGGAGCGATTGATAGAAAGGGCCTACACCCGTATTATTCAGAGAAGTGTTCCGCTCAGCTAGTAGTAACATACAGTAGTGGAAGTGGAGATTCCATTGTAGGTTTACCCCCACCCCAATCTATGTAAAACAAGGGCTAACTATGTTATAGCACACAACCGACGTTGGTACAAACGCTTGTTCTGATGCACATGGTGGTACTTCCGCCGCTGCACCTCTAGCAGCAGGAATTTTTGCTTTGGTTTTGCAAATCCGACCAGATCTCAGCTGGAGAGATATGCAATACCTCGTCATGTCAACTGCTTTACCGGTTGATCTTGACACTGGTGAATGGCAAACAACAACTATTGGAAAAAAATTCAGTCATACTTTTGGATACGGGAAGATTGATACCTGGGCCACAATCGAAGCCGCAAAAGATTTCAAGAATGTTAAGCCGCAAGCTTGGTTCTATTCTCCTTGGATTCATGTCAATCAAGCCATTCCTCAAGGAGATGACGGTATTTCGGTTTCCTTCGAAGTCACCAAAGAAATGTTACAACAAGCAAATCTGGAGAGATTGGAGCATGTGCAAGTTACAATGAACATTGCACACACTAAGCGAGGAGATTTGAGCGTCGATTTGGTCAGTCCAGACAAGCTAGTCAGCCATCTTTCTGCAGCACGACGTTATGATTCTGAGCCCGAGGGATATGACGATTGGACTTTCATGTCTGTCGTTCACTGGTAGATATTATCCAAGACCAATTTGTGACATTTTACTAATAAGTATATAGGGGTGAATCTGGTATTGGAACTTGGACCATCACCGTCAGGGATGCTTTCGTCAACGAACATAACGGAACCTTCACGGATTGGCATCTCAAACTATGGGGAGAGTCCATCGATGCCGAAAAAGCGCTCGTACTTCCAATGCCTACTGAACATGACGATGATAATCACGCCGAGATTGCTACAACTACCATTGCCGGAGTCACATCAGCCGCAACAGCAGCTCCAACCAACCCCGCAGCCCCAACCGGTGAACTCCCAAGTGTTCCATCTGACCACCCCGATCGACCTATCAACGCCAAGCCTTCAGGTACAGAGGATGAGCTAACCTCTCCTACCTCCACTGCACCTGCAGAATCAGAGACTACCACTCCCTCAACATGGATTCCATCCTTCCTCCCCACCTTCGGCGTCTCTTCCAAAACCCAAATCTGGATCTACGGTGCTTTGGGTCTCATCACCGCTTTCTGTGCAGGTCTAGGTGTATACCTCTACATGGCGCGCCGCAAGCGTCTCCGCAACAACCCAAGAGACGAATGGGAGTTTGATCTCCTCGAGGATGATGAAGCGGAAGCGTTGGCCGGTAATACTGAAATGAGTATGAAGAAGGGAGGAAAGAGGAGAGCAGGAGAGCTTTATGATGCGTTTGCTGCTGGCAGTGATGATGAAGATGATGAGTATAGAGATGGGGGCGATGAGAGAGAAAAGAAATTGTATGAGGATGATGGAGAGAGTGAGGGGACGGGTAGCGGAAGCGGGCATCATGTTGTCGGAGACGATGATGACGAGGATAGTGATGATGAGAGCGCGGTCAATGTGAAGGGCGAGAAAAAACCTTTGAATAAGTGACGGAGTTGTTATATAAGTTGTGGGTAACGAGCAGTATTGTTGTAGGAACTTCAGCACAGAGATAGAGAAATGAAATGAAATGGATTGGAAGGCATACTTTTTGAATATCAGAAAAAGAATAAAAGAACTGAATTGAACTTAACGATTGGCAATTGAACATTGAGTGGAGAGAAATTGGGTGATGAACTCATGGGCTAGTTGGTATGCATGCATGGATGGTTACAATTGGCGTTTTGTTTTTATGGGATTTTCGGATTGATGCTGAATGGATGGATATGTATCTTCTTGTGAAATACAGGGTGAAATATTGTGGCATAGCATAGGATATGATACAATACAATACCAGTTTCTGAGTAGGTATGGATTGTTCTGTTCTTTTATACATGCTTTATTATTCTGTCTTTAAATATCTGGATATCTCGATTCCCCGTAATCAATCACGTTCCCCGGGTGAGGGGGGGATAGATATACTCGAGTACAGTCAATAGCGATACTTTATATGTGGGTTTGCTGTTTGAGGTAAGGGATGGAGAAAGGAAGATGGGAGAAGGAGGGAGGAAGAGAATGAAGAAAGCGAAGAAAGAAATGGGTATAATAGTATAATAGTACAAAAGTATACCTAGTATTTACATCTCATTATCCGATCCACCAGATCCGATCTACAGCGAATCCATCCATGAAATCTCCTAGCGAGACTAGACAAGAGGAGTTAACTGGCTTGCGAATTCAAAACCATCAACCAATCCATTCAATTGTCATTCCCCTTTCCAGCGTATCTCCCCTCCTACCTAGGTATGTATATATCGACACCAACCAATGTAAACCAAACCCTCAACAGAGTCCAGATTTTCAGAATCCAAAACATAGGAGCCAGAAATATGCGTCAAGTGTATGTAAATATATATCATTATTCTCATCTACCTAGACGCATAACGTAAAGCTCCCATTCATAACCATAAGCCTACCCATCATCCCATCATCCCATCCCCATTTCCATCCCCACGCCCATCATCACCATTCTTCTCCTTGATGAGAATCTCGTGCTCCGAAACCATAAAACGCCTAGGTTGGTACTTTCTTGCAATCAATTAATCATTCAATCCGAAAACTTATTCCCATCAGATAACACAAGACAAGACAAGACAAACAGCCACTCATCCATCTACTTTCTTCCTGTTGCATTACTTCCTTTTTTCCACCCATCAAATATTCTCTCATTGCAACATCAGTCTACTCCCGCCTTAAGCCTCCACCTCCCCAACCACCAGATCACCACCCATCTCCTTAACATAGCCCTCCCAAATCCTCGCTACCCCATCATAAAAATCCCTATGGACATCCGCCAATGCCCCTAGTTGACTCCTGAACTCAACCCTTTTGATCCTCTCAAAATCCGACACCTCTCTCACAACCTCCTCATCGAAAGCTTCCGTCGTTTTCTTCGCATCTTCAACTTCCTTCGTCAATTCCTCTATCCTCAATTCCAACCTCCGTAGCCTTTCTCTGCGAGATTGTTCATGATCAACTCCTCTCACATCTTCGATTTTCGAGCGAATAAACCCGCCTGCTCCAGTCAGGGCTCCAGAACCATGAGACGAGGCTAGCTGATCCCGGTCATTGGTGGATTTTGCCAGATATTCAGTTAATTGTTCAAAATCGAGTTGTTTCTGCTCGCGAGTTTTTAATAAGTTTTTGACCGCCGTGCTATAAGCCTGCATATCCCTCAAACTTCCGAGATAGTTTTGATCTGTATGGTCCTTCAATGATTTGATTCCTGCACTAGTATCTTCCACACTAGCGCTGAATCCGTGAATACTGGTTTCAATTTCGGGCTCAAGATTGATTAACCGTTGAAATTGTTCGGCTAGATCTTTATAATCCGTTTCTAAATCGCCTTCACGACGAGCTACGCGAGCAACAATCTTTTCAATGTGTCCGAGATCTTCGTCCAATTTGTCAGATTTTCCTTTGACTTCTATAAATCGTTGATCGGGTTTATGGACTTTGGTAAAGGCATTTATAAATGTATCCGTAAAATTGTCAAAGACTCCTGCAGCTTGTTCATCTCGAGAAGCGCCTCGAGAAGGGCGCGACCTCATTGTCGCATTCCAGTCCGAACTTTCCAGGAAGATTATCAGAAGGGCGCTACGACGGAGAACAGGGTGAAGAGTGAGCCGGGTGAGGAAACGTGCGAGAGAGTTGGCTCGTCTTTGCATGAAATCTACCCCGAATCGATCACCTCGGACATATTCCATCTTATGCTTATCTGGTAGAGGAGGAACAGCACATGCTGGATATTCCCTAAAAAGAGTATTGTATAAAAACACAAAATCCGTAAATCGTCTTCGAACCGTCGTCGTAGGCTTCTGAAAAGAAGGAAACGTAGTCTAAATATCAAATCAGTAAATCACCCTACGCCCCTCGGCATTCCCGTAAAGACGAACATGCGTAGTAACAAGATACGAAACAAAGGCATCTTTAGTCCCATCGTTCTCCTTGATAGGTGATCCAACTGTACATTCTAGAACCCCTTCTCCGACGCCCGCTAGATCAAGAGCATCTGCATTTGGGCCAGCCTGGGTTTCACCACTTTTACTGTTGGCGTCTGGTTTTTCGCCTTCATCATCACTTTGCGAATGCCCTCTCTGATTGTTCTGCCATTCGACATTGGCGAAATCGTCGTGGTCCATCTTCGCAGTTGAAGTGCGCGGGGCAATCGGAGCTTGTTTTCGTGGGTAGGGTAGGGAAGCTTGGTGTCGTAGAGGGCTGGTTGCTATACAAATGATTTCGATGGACAATGCTCAAATAATATTTATGAGTTATAATGCGAATTTTGTCTTAATTTGTACTCAAAAAGTGGTGAGAATAATTGTAGTGAATTAATTTTTGGAGGATTTCCTATGCAACAATCATGGAAGCTTCCCTCGTCAACATCTGAAGAGGCGCGGACCGATGTCATCAATGGGAACCAAACCTCTTTGAGCTTTCAAATTGGTCAAGAACGAACTCACGACTCTTACAAGTGTAGCTTTTTATCCAAAGTATATTATACGAATACTAGTACTTATTACCTACCTATATCTACAAAAATAGGTAATACGCAAAGGCATTTTGAATGAGATTATTAAAAAAAACTTTGGTATTGATTGATATTTTAATACTGCGCTGTGCTGCTGTGTAATCTGATGCACAATCATGGCAATCAGTGTCTATAACTGTAAAGGTCTATCGCATTCCCATCCAATCCATTTTATCCATGCGTAAACCGATCCAGTAATGCTATAGCTTTTAAAACAACAATTGAGAAGAATTTTCAAGTATACACATCAGGTTAAGCTTATGGCTTTTCTTCTCTTGCCTTGCTATCTTCCTGCTTTAATAGTTCTCCATCTTTCTCGGCAGCAATGGCCTCACTCACTTGATCCTTATCTGCTCCATCTTTGGCCTCCATACGTCTCTCTTCTGTTTCATCAATATCTTCGTTATCTCGAGGAGTGGCTCTGCCTTCTCCGGTGTTCTCCTCGTTTTGCTCATTTTCTTCCTCGATAAGCTCTTGTTGCTCCTTCAAGACCTCAAGACGTTGTTTATTGGTGGCAGCACCCTCTGCATTGTGGACTTCAAGCTCAATCTCATGGAATAACTCCTCTGGAATGGACGAAAGAACGCCAGTAAGTGCATCAATTTGGGTTGAAAATTCAGCCTCCTTGCCTTGAGCATACATAAAAGCATTGCTCAATACCAATAATGTAGAGGGAACTCCATGCTTCAGTCTCAATTCTAACCAAGCTTGAAGATCATCGCGAAGACGACCAGGAGACATTCCGTGAGTCCTGATACCACGGTTGAGACAAGCGACCTGAAGTTCTGGGACAGACAAACTTTCTACACCCTCAAAGCTGATAGCACGATCGTCTCTCTTGATTTGTCTCATACGATGACGAATCTGATAACGAAGCATGGTATCGGTACCAAAAGTGTTAAGGTTCATGTATCTGCACATACCAACGAGTTGGGGGCGAGATAAATTGTCCAAAGTCAAATCGTCCTTGAATATCTGGCAGACTTTGATGACTTCCGAAGCACTAGGTGTTTCACCAGTGGCTCTAACTTTGCGGAAAAATTGAGCAAACTCCTCGATGTGAGCATTTGCTGTACTCAATGGAAGTCCGGTTTCTTTCAAGGTACTTCGCAAGAAGTTGCTGACATCCTTTCTAGTTGCACGAAGTGAAGATACTTTAGCATCTTTTGATTTCTGTGCCTCGTATGTGCTTGGAAGCATGTTGGGGAATAGCTTGAGAGCAATGGGAAGAAGAAGTTCTGCGAATGGCACAAGAACAAATACGGAAAATGGTACTAATCGTGCCATATCTTGGACTGTTCTTCGTAGTTGCCTGTGCTCTCTGCGACTGAGCTCGTATCCTGCAGCCATCTTCAATGCTAGACGTGAACTAATCTTGATTTCTGTTCCCAGCAATTTCGTACCATCCCAATAATGTGCAGCCTCTTTCTTAATCTTTTGTCCGAGTGTCAACTTTTTCTCTGCTTTCTCGCCGTCTGGTTTTTCCATCGACTTTCCAGTTGAGCCAGCCAGTTCCGAGAGTGTCAAGCCTTCAGAGGCATCAGTTTTCGGTACTCCAGTAGCCTCATTGCTTGGAATAGGGTCTATTTCATGTTTGCCGGCTTGCTTCACACCAGCTTTTGACGTCGCATTGGAGCTAATTGGAGTTTCTTTGATTGGTTTTCTGGCTTGTTCGGCATTGAAACCTGGTGGTGGTGCACCATTTGTCCCTCCCGATGTATGAGTATCTGTCGTTACACCCCTTCGTGGGATTAAAATAGCCAGTGCTGGCATTTGTGATGGAAGAGTTCGAGCATTACGACGTAAATATGCTGCTGTGGGACTGAGAGAAGATCGTTGAAGGGCACGAGCTAGAAGTAGCAGTTAGTACTTCATTAATTCCATATTTATGAGCTGGGTTGAATGTGAACAAACCTCCTATGAATGATGTTTGCGCCGCACTGCGGACAATTCTTGATGAAGCGCTCATTCTTATGGTGAATTCCCTTAGGAATGATATGACAAAAAAAGGTATGAACAGAGTATCGAAGTTGTAGTATTACACAGAGTTCTAATAGAGAGAAGGAATGAATTTATTCGAAATGAAAGATCATAAATAAGTGTTGTTTCTAAGAAGAACAAATTGTTGTAAAACTTTATAAAACTTTATGCATCCAGCTCCAAAATGCCTTCAACGACGGATACGGATCGAGCAATGATTCTTCTGGAATTCGCCGTAGAATATCACGTGCTGATAGATTCCCAAAGCTAATGGGCTAGCGCGAACTGATAGGGGCGCGGGACGGAGCGGACTTAAGCATGGTGAAATGTTCTAGAAGAACGTGGCACGAATACAGTAATAGATATCTTCTTAGCCAGGTTCATGTAAGGCCTTGCGTTGTACAAAAGTACAGATGTTCATTGAACTAGCTACTATACCATATCAACAATCCAATAATTAGGTCTTATGTACAGCATGCATACTAGCTGTTCAGTTCATGGATATCAAAACGGTGTCAGACTAGGTGTCTTGGTTAGATAAACGGTGGTGGATCAACTCTTCCCTGCGAATATTCGAAAACAGCTGCATATACTACACAGCACAACCAAACCCGCAATGTCTCAAATACTATAGTCATTAATTTCATCTAGCACTTCTCAGGCAGTTCAAGAAGTTGCTGTTGTTAAGATCTTGCTTTCTTTGCTTTCTTTGCTCACTTCCTAGCCTTTTCAGAGTCTTGTTTGTAATTGATGTCGTATCGGAAGTGAAGATGCAGAATTTGTTTCCTATATATTTCGAGGTGCCTTAACAGAAGAATGTGCTAAGAGTTCTGGCGCAATTAAGAATAGAATTTAATTCAGAATTAGATTCTTATGCTATCTTTCACGCAGCAGATCCATTGATCTGTGGTTTAGCTACCGATGATCAAACCGTACAAACCTCGACGACAGTGCACACGATCGACAGCAATACTCCCAAGATCTACCTCCTTCCCCATTTTATCAAGTATCCTTTTCTCAACATGTCCCCCTCGGAAATTCGGTCCCTATATACGTGACATCGACTTGGAATATTCACTCTCCGAGCCCAAACTTTTTTCCAAGTTTTTAGGATCTTGGTTGTTGGGTTTGCCTTCACGAATATGAATTTTCTTGAAGAAGAAATAAGTAACATAATAAGCAGGACTCTGGTTATCATGTGGACCTTTCTGCTTCATGAAATTATTAAGAGTTTTTGTAAGGATTTCTGTGCCGCCTGGAAATGTTTTGGCGATTTCGCGACAGGATGAAGATTCGTTGGATAATGTATTTCGGCAGAACGCCTCGAATTTCTTGCGGATTTTGAGGCACGACTCGTAGATGAGAACTGATTCTGTGTCTTCTCCTTTGAGCTCGATGTCCGACACATTTCATTGTTCTGCCGCCTTGCTGAGTCTCTTCTTGCTCGCTGATTTTACGTGAAGCTGATGATATCAGCCCAGAGAAGTCCCTGAAGTAAGTCTAATCATCTCTTCCTGTACTACCACATTCCGCTTACTCACCATCGAATTCCATTTCATCACCACCAACTGCCATGCACTCACCTCCTGCGAAGGTAGTATAATCCCTTACTCTCCTTTCTTGAAGAATGCGATTATATTGTAGTAAACATTACTACCACTTTCTTCATCATAACCACTCTTGTTCATGAGCGTACGATAATTCTTACCACTAATGCCGATCGCTCTTTGGAAATTTGTGGCATCCATCTCCCCAGAGATGATAAAATTCTGAATCTCCAGTCGAACTTGGTTGCAGTCTAATTCGACTACTGGAAGGTGTTCACTATCATTTTCTATCCCAATGAGAGGTTGAAAATCGTCAATCTCTGTCGCTTTGCGTTTTCTCTTTATCATCTTGTGCTTGCATGGTTAGTAGAGAAGTCAAAAGTCCGGAATCATCATACCCTGGCGGATTATTTGGTATCGCGTCGTTCAATATTGTAACCTGCATGATCGAGGACTGTAGAGCAAACGTTGTTGGATCGAAAGGGATGCCATTATCATTAGTAGCAGAGAGATGATCACTAAAATGACTCGCAAGAACTTTACTGCACAAAGACTCTGTGAATGTCTTCTGTTTCCCCAGTCACTTTCAATGTTGTATCCCAAAAAGGAATCTTGCAAAATTATCAGATGCAGGCTTCCGCTTCATCCTGGTTTGATTTGAAAGAAAAATATCCCAGGCTGCGACCAAACAGATTCATATCCATACTCAACTAACACCGAGTAGACTGGGTACTCTGCTTCAGATAGTAATTTTGCGGGGTTACACTAGAATGATACTGTTTGCCAATCGAGAGTAAGGGTATCAACCCCTTCCAACGTTGAAGAAAATACGCAAAGAACCTCGACTAAGGCAGGTATGGCGCATGGCTCACTACTTGTGCTAAATAACATACTGAAAATATGATGGCACCATAGGATCTCTGATTGTCGAATGGAATTACACCCCCATTCCTACACTTTCAAAGTCTTGATCTCATTCCACTGTCTTCTTTTTCAAATAAAAGTATATCAACAGAAGAGGCCATCCATTAATGTAGGTTTGTATCATGTATCATAAAATTAAGCGAAACCACTCGTCGACTCAAACTTGCATAGATCAAAGTGTTCAATATACTAGATTAGCAGGATATATTCAACATTCAAGATTTATTAGCAGATCGATACTCGAGATCGCTTCAATATCTCAAAGTACTTAGATATTACCATTGGACATAGAGCTCTAGAGAATCTACTTCTCAAGTTATAGTTTGAGTTATGCCAAATTCTGGTTTTGCGGATCTATATAATCGTTAGAAGGTGATTTGTGTATTGATTGAAATACTATTACTAATTTACTAATTATTCTAAATATATTTATAGTTATTGATAGAGTGTGATTACAAATTTCAATGAGATAACCATTTGTTAATAAAAATTTGAAAATGAAAAGTTAGTATCCATTAGTATATTCACAAATGAGTACTTACTGGTCAATATCCAGCTCCTCCTTGAAAATCAGTAAAATATCAGAAATATTTATTCAGAACGCTAATATTCTAACCCCTCATATCCAGCTATCTTCACATCCGCTGCAAGCAAATGTAAACAACTGTGGGCCTGCCTTCTTAGCTTAATGAATACTATTGCATCTTCTGCTCCATATCCCAAAGAAACGAGAAACTGTCAGAAAGCCACCTTTTTCTTATGGACAATATCAATCTCTTTTCCGATGGATCAAGGGCATTCACTTGGAACTTCGCCTCATTGTCGGTAAATTCATCGCCAGAATGTGCAAATGGGTCATCTGCGTCATTAGAATGTGCGAATTGATGTTTTCCGCATAAACCAACCCTTTGTCAAGCATCCATAATAGAATATTTGCCCCTGACACTATCATTTACACAACGATAAGCGATAATATTCGGATGAAGTAGTGGGGGACCAAATTCGCATACGGAAGTTGCTTTCGAAGCACCAAAGACGTAAAATCTATATCTCAACATACGACTGGGTGTTAATACTTGAAAGGAATGACATAGAATACTAGGCTGGGTAAGTCTTGTTGCAATTCATACGGATATGTTAGTTGAGATTTAAATAACACGGAAAAGTCAGAAACGCACCATTGACCGAACTGCAACGAAAGATTGGGGTTTCGATGGGGAAACTTGATACCTCTAATGCAATAGCAATATCATTCTAATCTGATATTGGCTGGAAGCAGAATCGAACATCCAGAAAAGGAAAGGAACTCTTCAGGCATTTGGTACGTACTGACCTCATGAATGGGACAGTGTAGCAAATTTCACCACTTGGTTTGCAGCAAAGCTCAAGTATTCATCTATTGCTGAGAATGGCATGCTTTATGACTGACATACTAGGACTGTTGAGAATTCCGAAGTCACTCGAGCCTAGCTTTGAGTGGGAGAGAACTTCAAGTCATATCAACTGGTCTACACTTCTCAGACCAGGCCGAACGCATACACTTTAGCATGTAACATGAAATACCATGATGGCAGCTGGCCAGAGGATTTATCTTGTATTTTTCAAAGAAAGAACTCGACATTAAGGTCGGAGGAAAATTATATGAAAATGTATCTCTCACTTTTCTCGATCATTCCAGCTTTCTTCCTAAGACAAGCAACTTATGTTGGTATAGCCAAAGCCTTTCTTCGAGATTTCCGTAGGATAGTACGGTTGAGGATTTCTCCATTGTGACAACTGTCACATTAAATCAAGTGCATACACAGCAGTTGAACCTTGAGTCGCCCCTATCAAGAGTAGACAATTCTTTCATGAATCACACATAACTCTTTTTATCGGCGATTCGTCCAGAAATCAAGGGTAGAATCACTGCTTTTCACACCGCAGTGATGAAATTCATAGGACCGACAGTATTTGTGTGGCTAGACCGTCAAAAGCAAGCAAGAATAGGTAGAAGAGGAAATAGATAGACCGAACAGTCCCCTGCTAGAAAGTAGACTAAATAGACTATGAGTTGGGAAGAATCAAGCTGAAAACCTCTGAGGTTAGAGTGGTTGAAGATGGTAGCATATTGAGTATAGAGTGAAACAGACACGAATGTTGAACTGATGATTCCCTCCTCGCCCTCTTAAATTTGATTCGATATGTGTTTGATGTTATTCAGATTCATCAGATAGAAGAGAAGGGGAAGAGCAGAAATGGCGGAATGAGTTATTACCTAATCAATCAATCAAAATTTAGCCTATCGGACAATCGGACAGACGGGACGATCCCTGACATTAGTAAGGCTAGCTCATACTTTCGTGCGGCGGCCGACACTTAGCTCATTCCTCAACAAATCCGGGGAGGCGCTATGACCATTTCACACCAAAATTTCTTGATAAGCTTCACAGTCAAATTGAGAGGAGGTTACATTTACATTTTTCCCCGCTCGCCGTTTACATTTGCTTGTGACAACTCCGGACTCTTTATACAGCAAAGTACCGTCCGTACCTTGGTATTGTATTATACTATTCCCCCATTACTTTTATTGCAATCGTCTGATCCCTTACTCCGGCTGTTTCTCTACCTCTTGAAAAGAATCATTCATCTTTTAGATTGACAGTCATTCATCAGACTTGTATCTATTCTTTCTTTCTAATTCTTCAATACAAGTGTCGTACGGCAATTCGCCCAGCAGAAATAGAGGATTAGAGGATTCCCGACGTGGTGTACGGACATCCGGCTTTAAGGATTTTGATATAAACTTTCTCCATCCGCGATCTCCTTCGACTTAGACCAGTACATGCCACACAATGCGCCTTAAGAAAGCAGCAAGAATAATATTAGTTGGGGCTCCAGGAGTGGGAAAGGGTACACAGGCAGAACGACTTCTGCAACGATTTCCTCAACTTTCTGCCATTAGTTCCGGGGATTTATTGAGAGATAATGTTAAAAATCGGACTCCATTAGGTATGCATACTCCCACATTTTCGTAGATTGCGACTTACACATACCTGCAGGAATCAAGGCGGAAAGTACTATACAGTCTGGCT
Organism: Botrytis byssoidea; assembly: GCF_014898295.1. NCBI lineage: Eukaryota > Fungi > Ascomycota > Leotiomycetes > Helotiales > Sclerotiniaceae > Botrytis > Botrytis byssoidea. Next base: position 1,125,620 of record NW_024065843.1, read on the forward strand.
CTCTTGTTCCTGATGCCATGATACTTCGACTGATCCTCCACGAATTGAAAACTCGTGGTTGGTTATTTCCCTCGTCGGCGCCATCCATGACGCTAGCATCTAGCGCTATGTCTGCTACTTCCTCACAATTCGACACAGATTCATATGTTGAGCAACCATCGCTGGCCGACGCTTCTTCGCCTCCTCAAACATCCAATGATCCCTCAGCTTCTTTTATACTTGATGGCTTTCCTCGCACGGCTGAGCAAGCCTTCCAACTCGATTCACTCATTCCAATAAACCTCGTCGTCTCCCTCAAAACTCCAGCATCCGTCATATTGGAGCGCATCGCGGGCAGATGGGTTCATGCACCATCTGGTCGAGTTTATAATACTACATTCCATGCGCCTAAGGTTCCTGGGCTTGACGATATTACTGGGGAAAAGCTCACTAAGCGTCCGGATGATTGCGAAGAAACTTGGAAGACAAGACTCAAGAAATTCGAGGAGACAAGTGAACCTTTACTTGAACATTACGCACGCAAAAATGTATTATGGGAAGTTGAAGGAAATAGCAGTGACGAGATTAGTCCCAAGTTATACCAAGAGTTTGAGAGACGATTTGCAGATATATAAAAAATCCTACCAATGGCTTAAATGATTTTGAGTAGGATAGAAGGTTGTATCATGTCTTTAAGGTTTTGGCGCACGGCGGGATTGTCGGAAAAGAGTGGGCTTTGCCTCTCGGCGAGATCAATTTACCCTTCGTTATTTTCGCTTATTCCCCTTTTGGATTGATCGCGGTTCAGTGAAATGATGCTCTAAGTGGGGCACATAGTTTTGGATGTATGGGAAGTGTTTCTCGCTGGTTATGTCCAATGCCGAGTTTACCACTGCAGGTATATGAAACGCCGTATGATTTATTCTGGGTTCGTTCATTATTGTCGACGTCACAGTGTATATGAAGAAGTAGTAGTCAAAGAATTGATGACTATCACTGGAGGTATCTCAACCTCTTTAACAAAGAGAGTGATTTTTTTACTTGCGCGTTTTCTTTGGACACTCTAAAGAGTTTCTCAAATCGATTACAGGTGACATATGCATTTTCGGAATATAATCCGCTGTTCTTCGGGACTTCTTCTCGGGATTCAGATGCCATATACTGCAATGTCGACCAAATGGATGACGTTAGCCTCATATTCCAGCTCTTTGTCCTCTCAGTATCATCCTCGGCAATTTCATGTTAATGAGGTATTCATGAGCTTCAATATTCTAAGTTGGTCTCAGCCGCCCAGAGAAATTATTGCAATAAAAAAGATATTTGAACCGCCACCTGGCTTTTCAAGAAGTGAGATGCATGTAAATTTACTTCTTAAGCCCCATACCAGATGGTAAAGGCAAATATTAGGTATATTGGTGATGGACTCGTTGACATGATGATTAATTGACTTTCTTCAATCGTTCGCCATCGGCTTATGCCCGCGCGTACAGCTCATTGTCGATGCTCACCAAATAATGAAACCAGTGACGTTCCTCTTTTTCAATCACGCGCATCCCGTATGTCATCATCAATACATGGTTTTTGGACGAAAGTATTCCCTTTGTTTAAGTAGTTTGCATGAACTGTATAAGGATCTTCCTCAGCTGCTATGTCTAGGTACTTCATATCATTTGGGATATATCAGAGTTTCGATAAATCTAATGATATGATGTTTACGAAAAATAAGCGAGGGAAGTTTAGTCTTAAGGGGGTCGGGATTAAGAAGCCTGATGGGGTGACAGGTTCATCTGTCTTTGCCATTCTCGTGGGTCTGTTTGTGGCATTCGGTGGAGTTCTTTTCGGGTTCGTATTTTATTGGACTTAATTACCACGAAATCCATATTCAAACTGATCATCCGACTTAATAGATACGACACTGGAACAATCGCAGGTATTATAACCATGCGCTACTGGTTGGATACCTTCTCTAATGGATACATTGATCCGAAGACTGGTCAACTTGGCATTACTTCTAGTGAATCATCCTTGATTGTGTCAATTCTATCTGCAGGAACACTTTTTGGCGCTTTATTCGCTGCGCCAGTAGCTGATTGGACGGGGAGGCGCATTGCACTTTGGATTAGTCTATGTGTGTTTGCCTTTGGTGTTATCCTGCAGACTGCTTCGGTTGATATTCCGTTGTTTGTGGCAGGAAGATTCTTTGCTGGGTTTGGGGTTGGTATGGTCTCGATGTTAGGTATGTTAGACTTGTTTGTGGTCTGTTTAATAGGTGCTAACATGATATAGTGCCTCTCTATCAATCTGGTAAGATGTGATGGTCATAAATAAATTGTGTGTGTGGTCTGACTTTAGCTAGAAACGGCACCGAAGTGGATTAGAGGAGCTATAGGTAAGCAAATATCATCTAACATGGTATTGTTGTTATTGTTGCTGAAAGGTATTAGTGGGTGCCTATCAACTTGCCATCACAATTGGATTGTTACTGGTAGTAGTTATCGATAATGCTACCAAAGATCTCGACAATACCGGGTCGTACAGAATCCCAATCGCTGTTCGTAAGTCTTTGCCTCAAACTAGATTGTCTAGCAGACTAGAGTTCAACAACTAACGAAGGTCGCACAGAATTTGCCTGGGTTCTTATATTAGGGACAGGACTCATCTTCCTCCCCGAAACACCTCGTTATCTGATTAAACGTGGTAAACACGACAAAGCAGCAAAGTCGCTTGGCAGACTTCGAAGACTAGATATCGATGATCCCCATTTGATTGGAGAGCTTCAGGAAATCGAGTCCAACTATGTTCATGAACAAAGTTTGGCTAAGGGATCATCATATCTACAATTCTTAAAATGGAATACTCTGGGCAAAAGGTACTATTCACGTTAAAATCAGCAAAGCTACTAATTTTTTACTGACACATACAGACTTCTAACGGGCTGTTGCCTTCAAGCCCTTCAACAACTAACTGGAATCAACTTCATTTTCTACTATGGCACTTCATTCTTCGCCGCTTCCGGAATCAAAGAACCTTTCGTCACAAGCATGATCACCTCATCCGTCAACGTCTTCTCCACACTCCCTGGTCTTTATCTCGTCGAAGCATGGGGCCGTCGTCGCCTCCTCATGTTCGGCGCTCTCGGCATGTTCGCCTGCCAAATGATAGTCGGTAGCGTGGGCACTGCCTTTCCCAACGGCGACAACATCACTGCCCAAAAGGCCCTCGTGGCATTCGTATGCATCTACATATTTTTCTTCGCCAGCAGCTGGGGTCCCGTCGGCTGGATTATTCCAGGAGAGATATTCCCGCTACCTGTGCGCGCGAAGGGGATTTCGATGACGACGGCTTCGAATTGGCTTTTGAATTGGGCGATTGCTTATTCGACCCCCTATCTGGTGAATCCTGGACCCGGGAATGCAAATTTGCAGGCGAAGATTTTCTTTGTGTGGGGTGGTTGCTGTTTGTTGTGTGCGGTGTTTGTGTATTTTTTGATTTATGAGACCAAGGGGTTGAGTTTGGAGGAGGTGGATGAATTGTATGAGAGTGTGGGGAAGGCGTGGAAGAGTACGCATTGGGTGCCGGTGGAGGGTTACGGGAAGGAGTGGAGAGGAGCGGGGGAGGGGAACGGGACTGGGACTGGAGTTGTGGAGAGGGGGGGAATGACGTCTGCTGAGCATAAGGAGGGAGCTGCTTGAGTAAGAAGAGTTATTGGGATTTGAATGGGAGGGAATGCATGGATTTTTGCCCTGCAATCATGCGCAATACTGGTGGTTCAAAGGGGCTTTGGAAATATCAGATTCCATGTATTTTGAGTGTCATGTTGGATCATTTAGGTCACCTCTTCGCTTCCCTTGACATATTTATGTCATTTACGTATCATCTCCCTGCTTATAATGAGTTCAATACAAATCGATATTAAAATGTTTTGCAATATTTCTGACAACAGGTGGGTAGATATTTACACCAGATCCCTTCTCTCCATATCCATTCAAAAAATGAAAACAAAAACAAAACACATCTTAGCATCGATCCATCAATCAATTAGGTTTATAGCTCAATGCCTAGCCAAACCTTCTCTTCCTCCCGCGTCTCGACTCGAGTATAACCACAACAAACTTTTCATAAAAAACAAACACAATATCTAAGCTCCTGCAACTTCTTGTAAAGACTTTCTCAGGTAGAAACTCAACATCGGGCATATTCCTATTTTTCGGATACGAAACGTTAATGCTGCCCTGCTCGTATTCAATGGCTAAGCTACGTTCATAGTACCTAGAGCCAATCTCTACTTGGGAGAAAAAAGAGGACAAAATTGATTATACTAGCAAATTCCATAGTAAATTAATTGATAATGGAATTACAGAAGTCAATAATACGGAATATGATAAATGTGTCAACAATCTTCAATTATACAATCATTTGAATATTCAATTTTCTGAATTGGAATAGAATAATCGGATTGTTGAAGCTGGAGGGCTTTACCAGTGGTCAATTCCGACCTGTATTTTCTCCTACGTAGAGCTAGTATTCACATCGAGTATAAAAAAATTAGTGTATTCATTAGTGACTTAAATAGTATATTTAGTGACCTTACCCCGCAATCAACATTCTAATTCTGCATTTACATTTTATGCAACCATAACGTTTACAACATTTACAAGACAACACAACGCAATGCAATGCAATGCAATCAATGCAGGTAGGAGGTAGTAATGAATCTTTTCCATCATTCATTATCATGTAGGTAGGTACCGGTAGGTAGGTAAGACCTATCAATGCAAGACGAGTATATTCATACCTAGGTAGATGATAATATTTATTATCAGACCACATCCAAAACTCCAAGATTTTGTATCGTTCCAGTGGATGTCTATCTAATGGAAAGAAGTAGGCTGATTGGATATTAGGTGGTGCGTCGTTGTCAGCTCATTTTCTTTTGGCTCTCGGGTTATACAGGAACCCCGCCGACAAACATAACTGCAGCACGTTGTGTTCGCTCGGAATATTCTCTACTTTCGGTGCATAAAAGGGAGATATGATATGCCATCCAATTACCTAGGTATGCTTTTAACACTTTCATAAGATCGAGATCTGGGTCATTTGGTTGACCACTAATGAGAGACTATTCGACTGTTGGGTGAATATACGTGAGAAAGATTTTGCTAAGATTCATCAGGCCACTTTTTGCCAGCCCGTGTTTGCACTCTGTAGTGCCTCCTTACGACTGGTTCTTGGAGTGAATGTCTCTTTGAGTTTTCTATACGTGCAGTGAATAAAAGGGAGCGGAATTCCACATTGCTTTTTCCATTCCTTCTTTCTTTCTTCTTCATTGCAACAACAACAACGACTTCTCAGTATCACTTTGCAACTTCCACTTCCCCCTTCGTTGCAGGTGGACACCATCAATCCATACCTACTATTCGATACGACACTCAATACTCGTTCCTTTACTCTAAAGATTCTATCAAGGACCTCGAATAACTCAACATGGCTCCACCTTCTGGCGAAGTCGAGCTTGAGAGCATTTCTCCATATGGAGTTGCTCGCACCACCGTCGACGAAAAACCACTCTCAGATGAAGAAATCAAGAAATTCGATGCTTACTTCCGTGCTTGTATGTATCTGTGCCTGGGCATGCTCTACCTTCGAGAAAATGCTTTACTCAAGGAACCACTCAAGAAAGAGCATCTCAAAGCTCGACTTTTGGGACATTGGGGTTCCGATGCTGGTCAAGCTTTCACATATCTTCATATGAATCGACTGATCAAAAAGTATGACTTGAATGCATTGTTTATCTCTGGTCCAGGTCATGGAGCTCCTGCTGTCCTTTCAAATGCTTATCTGGAGGGTACTTACTCTGAAGTTTACCCTGACAAGGCAGAAGATGAGGAGGGTATGCGAAAGTTCTTCAAGCAATTCTCTTTCCCTGGTGGAATTGGTAGTCATGCGACTCCAGAAACACCAGGTAGTATTCATGAGGGAGGAGAGCTTGGATACTCCATTTCACACGCCTTCGGTACCGTCTTTGATAATCCAGACTTAATCACCTTGACCATGGTTGGTGATGGTGAGGCAGAGACTGGTCCATTAGCCACAGCATGGCATTCAACCAAATTCCTCAATCCAATTACAGATGGTGCTGTTCTACCAGTTTTGCATCTCAATGGTTACAAGATCAACAACCCTACAATCCTTGCTCGAATCAGTCATAAGGAGTTGGAAGCTTTGTTCGTTGGTTATGGATGGACACCATACTTTGTCGAGGGCAGTGATCTCGAGAGTATGCATCAAGCTATGGCAGGAACCCTCGAGCGTTGTGTGGTCGAGATCCGCAAGTACCAAAAGGAAGCACGTGAATCCGGCAAAGCAGTCCGACCACGCTGGCCCATGATTGTTCTTCGCAGTCCTAAAGGTTGGACTGGCCCAAGAAAGGTCGATGACAAATTACTCGAAGGCTTCTGGCGTGCACATCAAATCCCACTTCCCAACGTTGCAAGCAATCCAGAACATTTGAAACTTTTGGAGTCTTGGATGCGCAGCTATAAACCTGAAGAGGTTTTCAATAAGGAGGGTAAATTACTTCCCGAGTTGAAGGAATTGGCTCCTGTCGGCAATGCTCGTATGAGTGCCAATCCTGTCGGTAATGGTGGTATCCTTAGAAGACCACTCGATATGCCCGATTTCCGCAAATACGCATTCGAAAATGTCGAAGCAGGTGTCAGCAATCTTCCCAGCATGGCCAACATGGCAAAGCTTCTACGCGATGTAGTTGCCAGCAACATGCATAACTTCCGTCTCTTTGGACCTGATGAAACCGAATCGAATAAACTTGGTGAGGTTTACAAGGCGGGCAAAAAGGTTTGGATGGGCGAAAACTTCGAAGAAGATGCTGATGGTGGAAATCTTGCTACTGAAGGCCGTGTCATGGAAATGCTCAGTGAGCATACTGTTGAAGGTTGGTTGGAGGGATATATCTTGTCTGGTCGTCATGGTTTACTCAACAGCTATGAACCGTTCATTCATGTTATCGATTCCATGGTCAATCAACATTGCAAATGGATTGAAAAGTGCAATGAAGTCGAATGGCGTGTAAAGATGGCGTCTCTCAATATCCTCTTGACAGCCACCGTTTGGAGACAGGTAAGCAATTGTCATTTTTATTTTTTTCTTTCCTTTTTCTTTCCTTTGTTTCTGAATCCCAATCCTCATCTGGATTCTTGCTTCTCTTGTGTATAATTTTATCTTTCTCTGGCTCAAGAGCCTTTCAACAGCTTTTCGTGATAGACAATTACTAACTGTTCGATGTTATAGGACCACAATGGTTTCACCCATCAAGATCCCGGATTCCTCGACGTTGTCGCCAACAAGAGTCCTGAAGTTGTACGAATCTACCTCCCACCCGATGGAAATTGTCTTCTCTCATGTATGGACCACTGTCTCCGTAGCACCAACTACGTCAATGTCATTGTCGCCGACAAACAAGATCATCTTCAATACCTCAACATGGAAGATGCTCTCACTCATTGTGAGAAGGGTCTCGGAATATGGGACTGGGCTTCTAATGACCAAGGTTTCGAACCTGATGTTGTCATGGCCACTTGCGGAGATGTACCCACCCATGAATCTCTAGCTGCTACCGCACTTCTTCGAGAACTCATTCCAGATTTGAAAATCCGCTTCGTTAATGTGGTCGATCTTTTCAAGTTGATCCATCATGGTGATCACCCTCACGGTATCACGGATCAAGATTGGATTTCGATTTTCACAGATAATAAGCCCATCATCTTCAACTTCCACTCTTATCCTTGGCTCGTTCACAGACTTACCTATAAGCGTCCTGGCCAAAGCAATATCCATGTCCATGGATACAATGAAAAGGGTAACATTGATACGCCATTAGAATTGGCTATTAGGAATAAAACCGATCGATATAGTTTGGCGCTGCATGCGGTAGATAGCATAGAGAGATTGGGCAACAAGGGCGCGCATATTAGGGAGAAACTTTTAAATATGCAGATTGAAGCGAGGAGAGAGGCGTTTGAGAATGGAATTGATCCAATTCATATTCGAGAGTGGAAGTGGCCTTTTCAAAAGGGTGGCAAGGATGAGAGGATGTTGAAGTAAATGAAGGATTGGCGGGGTGGAAGGTTGGGTAAACTGGACGTGTTCGACTCACGCCTGAGAGAATTTCTTTTTTGATTTTTTTTTGATATGGTTGGTGGTTTTGGGGGAGAGGGAGGGAATGGGATGTGGGGGAAGTGGAGTTGAGAGATACTCTTTTGGGGGGTTTGTTCGGAGTTGAGAAGAATATCATAACGGAGCTAGTAACATAACTAGTAAATATCAACCTTTGAATCTTTTAAATCTATCACACTTATTTACAATCTCTGGAAATTACGAGAAAGCTCATTCATATTATTTATCCACAGAGAGCATGTGAGTGTTCTAGGTAAGAAAATGTATGACAAATCTATTTATGACTGCGCAGATTTCTTTTATATATAAGCACCATTACATCGCTAGCTTCTCGATATCATGAGAGATATCGGGGATTGAAAATTGAAGGGGTAGAGGGGGGAGGGTGAATATGAGTTTTAATGTTATATAATAGAATTTAATCAATCTTTGTTTTGGAATGTTTGTGTGGGAGAGAGAATTCGAATTTGTGGTGTTTAGCTTGATGAGTTGAGTTTATTTGATTTGATCCCTGGAGTTTGATATAATATTTTGGATTATTTATTGTTTAATGTTTGAAATGTTTGAAATCTTTCAAATCTTTCAAATCTTTTGAATATTCAATTTCTTTTAGAGAAAATAGATACTCAATAAATACTATATACACTAGGTGAGAATTGAGTGTGTAATCAGTCGGATAATTGTTTATTTCGAGATACTTTAACGTGATTTATCATCAAATAAATCATATCATCGAGTAGGCCACTTCAAAATACACCAAAATTAAGGCTTTTTGAATATTCGTATTTTAATAATTAATCATTATTTTAGAAAAAGAAAAAAAAATTAAATAATAATAAAAGATTAGTTTTCTAAAAATCTAGTTTTTATATTAATATTTTTATTTTATATTAAAAAAAGTGAAAATTGTTATGATTTTTATTATAAAAAAATATTCTTAATAATAATTCTTATATTAATTTGAATTTCTAATAAATAATGAGATTTTTGTAATATTTATATAATTAAATTTCATATTTTTAATTTTTAAAAAATTCTATTAATAAATAAAGAAAGTGTATGGTTATATACAGACGAATTTTGTATGTAAAAATGATGGCCCACTCGATGATATGGTTCACTCGATGATAAATCACGTTATATTAAGTCGGCCGAAAATTTCCTTCTTTTCATCTGCTATATGAAGTGACTATTGACAGTGGCTCAGGTACTTTAGCCGATGGTGCAAGTTTGAAAGGAGCAGAAGTCACGGGAAAAATTCAAGCTGTGCAAATTCATTATGATTGGGCAATTATCTATATCTTATGCTCACATATTTTTTGAGAATGCCAACTCTCTACTCATCCCTCTTGACAAGTACCATACGCCCTTTGTGTACATGACGTGCTTTAAAATAGTAGTAAATGAGAGATATGCTAAAAGCACCAATGAACATTACCGAAGACCAATTCATGTTCTCAAGTGTCACTGGAAGAGTAAGCGGCCAGAAAACAAAGAACCAAAAGGGTGTTAGGAATATCAGTGCTCCAATATTGATAGCCATTCCATATTTTCCAGAAGACCATCTGCGATTGGGGAATGGCTCTTGTGTGCGTCTCCAAATAAGACAACTGATAGTGACATGGTAAGACGAGAGAATAGAGACAACACCACGAGCTGATAGAGTTGAGCGCAAATGCGGAGCCCAGGTTGATGAGAGATAGCAAGCAGCTCACAACAATCGAGACGCATACTGCTCGAAGAGGAATATTCGAACCTGGTGAAATCTATCTCATAATCAGGATAACGGACACATAACAATGGCGAGAGAATTATTACCTTGGATAACCAGCCGGAAGCGGGAAGACCCTGATCTCAAGCAAAAGACAAAATTTGTCGGAATGTAGTGGCTACCTCGCTGACGCAGCAAGATAGAAGCAAAATAATCAAAAGTGTAACCATGATATTCGTAGCAGTGTTACTCTGAGTAGAGTTGTAAAATAACTGGATAAATGGCTCTCCTGTTTACTATTGAGAATACTTTCTACGTCCCCGATACAAAAGATTAAGGTAAGGATCATGAAGAAGGTCATGGCTGCATTGGTTGCAATAGACCACATAATAGCTCTGAGGATTGCGATAGATGCATCTTGGATTTCTTCGGCTACAAAATTTGGATATTAGCATATTGATCAGTGTTGGCGACCGGTAGCGAGTGTTTACTGGTCGATGTTCAATATAACAGAAGGAATCGAATATCTCACGCATATGAATAGAGCAATGGAGACCAACCAAAGCATCAAAAGGCGCCGTCAAGCCTATGATAGCCGATACCGCCAGTTAGATACGCAAGAACCGGGATCTCCATTTTGATAGACGAAAAGCTTTTTGGATTTCCATCTATCAATTCATTCATAGGACTCAAAGTACTGCTTTCTGATACATACCAGCCATGGCGACTACAGACGCAGGCTCTAAGGCGAGACTTGAAACTTTCGAGGGCATTAACGTTGATTATGAAAAGGCTTATCAAAACAACAAATTCAAAATCGCTTGTGTTACAAAGGCCATCTCCATACTCCCTTTAAGATCGAAGGTCCTCGATGTTAGTTGTGGAACCGGAATTCCGGTTTCACAAAGCCGATCTAGATGTCGTCAGCTTCGACATTTCTCCTAAAATGGTGCAGCTTGCACAAATTAGAGTTGAGGGCAGCTTCTCCGTAGCCGACATGGCCGAGTACGAAGTTGAGGAGGAAACGCTTGCAGGGGTCTTCATGATCTTTGCCCATCTCCAGATGTCGTACGCTGCCGTTCACGCCGCAGTGTATAAATATGCCAGAGCGCTTCAACCTGGGGAAATCATCGTTCTGGGACAGTCGCCAGGAGATCACCATGTCAAAGAAGAGTCCGCATATGATGAAACTAGGACCTACGTTGAGGACTACAATGTCCCCCTCGTGGGAGAGCCGTTGCCAACATTCCTGATGAGCGCGAAGGGCCAAAGGGACTTTTTTTAATCGATGGGTCTGGAGATTGGGAGCGAAACAATCGATTTATTCCAACCAGACAACCCAAGGTGCGATCCAGAAATGCAGCAGTATATTATTGCGAAGAGACCAGGTGACGGACCAATATCACAACCACTACCTCTTCCTAAGACGAAATAGCTGCACTTCATCTCATACTTACTCATGATAGGATAGCAGTACAGATTAAATCAAGTATTGTTCCTACTGTCATGGGTGAATGAGCCATAAAATCAGAACTGATTGTATTTTCTCAGAAAACTTGACATACGACGGGCTATTATTTAGGGTGTTCTAAGCCATGAGTTTAGGTCTGGATAGCCCGATAAGCGAACCCCAAAAGTTGGATTAATTTCCTTGTAATTCCAGCAATATGATTCGAAGTATTCATCAGCATGTAAATTCAGTAACTTGCTGTTTAGCTGAATTCTAGATCCTGGATTTAAGTATACTTCTAACGCGTTTCAACATTTCAACCAATTGCCGAATTGAATCAGTAGTAAAACCCCATGTAGGGAAATCAGTTTTAACCCTGCTTTCCGAGTCCAACATCGTACGATGTTAAAATCACCAGTGCATCCGGCTAAATTGCATCTGTGTCACAGTAGTGCAATAGTGAAGGGGTACAGTATGGGTAGTTGGTGGGGTCAGGTCGTATTATCACATTGCTGTGCCTCAATCCACGTATGCAGGGAACGTGAAATCGGTTCAAATGATACAGGGGTTTGGACGCGACGTGGTTGTGAAGTAGTATTGACTGGTCATCCGTTAGTCTTTGCAAGAATTGGGTTTTCATTGGTTAAGCTGACTGGGAAACAGATGAATTGAATTTGTTCTTGGTGAATTACATGATAGGTTACGAAATAATGGCTTCGTGATTAGCCGTTGCATCTCTGGGTATCTCCTCTCCGTCTCTACAGATATTCCGATGTCCGAAACAAATCTCCATCGCGCCCTTAATTATATACAGAAGAAGTGAAAATTGCCATAAAGACGGAAAGCGAAACTGTGCTGCAGCTCATATCGTCTTTGAGCCCAAACACTGTTCATTACTCCCTACCACAGTTCATCCGGCTGATCATAATTGTATTTCCTTCTCGCAATTCTGTCTTCGGCCTGCTCTTCAAGATATCTCTTTTTGACAGACGCTGGCATTTCCGGTGGCATATAAGGTTTAATGACCCATTTCTGATCCTCGTTATCTTGTCCGACTCGAGGTTTGTCGTATGGACTTATCTCTGGAGGCTGATAAGCCATCCGTGGCCCTTGTTTTTGACGCTCGATAGAAAGCTCCTCTTGCGCCTCTTGCATTTGTTGAATGTGCGGGTTCCCGGCCTCTGTGGAGGTAAGTGATGGAATTCTTTGCAAAGGGTAATATGTAGGTGACATGTGATTGTTTTGATGATATTCGCTGGGGCCTCGAGGGTGACTTGGGGGATACGTTGGACTGAAACGATAACTATTGATTGTGTTTTGACCTGGACTCATCGTATTCCCTTTGAGACCGCGTAGGCTTTTGAGACTAGATGCGAATGATAGAGGCGACTTTGGAGTGGTCGGAGGAGGTGGAAAGTAAATGCCGTTATTGCTGCTTTTGCTACTTTTTCGCCTTCGATCTTGAGAATCTTCTTGATCCGGAAAAGTAAATGCAGTAGGGGAGCTGCTTGTGGCGAAGAACCGATTCTGCCGACGTCGAAATCCAACATGATGGGGGTACTGATAGTGGGGTGGAGTTTCAAGAGCGCGTTGTCGTCGTCGTCTCGAGCGAATGAGATAGATAGCTAATGCGGTGCATATAAGAACGAATGGAATGGTTAGGGATAAGGCGAGGATAAGTCCCAGTTTGTGATCTTTCTTGTCCCCTTCTGTACTCGGTGTCGTGGAGGTTATATTGAAAGTATGCGAGACGATAGATTGACTGGTTGATAAGGTAATATTGCCGTTATCGTTGAGAGTCCCGGGCTCCTGGAAATTTGTCAGTATGCTCAATGTGGGTACATTCGATCAAGAATATCAGATCAGAAAACTTCATGGAGTAAATGCTGTTACTTCATGCTTTCGCGCATTCTTGCCACTTAGCATACTGAAACGCGTAAAGGGATATGTAATACGACAGATATGGTAGAAACATGAAAATGTACGGAAACAGAACTTTTCTTTAGACTCGCCTAATTTGTTCGCATGAAGCTTTTCATGGCCTGCCCTAACAAATGTGCCCGAAATACCATGCCCAAATGATGAAGATGCTGATCTAATGTCTTGGGAATAAATTTGGTATGCTTACAAGTAGTAGGTAAAACACAGGGGATAAAGATAATGAGAATGCATATGTCTGAACTGTCCAGTTCAGTGATGTGTCTCCATCATAGGATTCTGTGATATCAACATTAGCAAGAGACAATGGTTGCAGCAACGAGGAAGCAATCATCTTACCTAACAGGGCTGGACCTTTGGAATAGCCATTTCCATCCGCATTTTGATTCCATAGTGCGATTGTGTAGTTTCTAAGACTCGTTTCCCATGATAACATTTGTTGAGTCCCAGTCACCCAAATCGGATTCTGAGTCGCCTCTGCACTCGGAGTGACAAATTCTCCAGGAGACGACATAGATGAGACTAGCAGCACAAGATCAATGAAGATAAGCCAACACAGCATTTCAATCTTGTATCCGCCGAATACAATTTCACATATCGGATTGGTAGAAACACCACAGAAAGAACGTAAAAATATAGAATTGGGTCTGTGCTACCATACCAACCTATATATCAGATATATCAGATATATCAGAAACAAGCGGATGATTTTCAATTGAACCTTGCACATATTGATCTAGGTATACCTGAGACTTGGGGGCTTTTGATGCGGAAAGCAAAAAAGTCGCAGGTATTGTTGCGAGGATCGGCGGGATGACACCACGACATACAGCCTAATCAGTGCACTCAACCAAACTGTCGGGTCGTCCCCAAAGTTTATAATCCTCTCATTGGATGCGGATAAAGTGGCCATAAGCGCGCACTACTTCACTAAAGATTTATTGGGTGTGGACGGCCCCAGTATACGGAATGCATGAAAAGATAAAAAGCCTATCAGGATGGCCAAGGAGGAGGCAATGATTAGGGCTCGAAGAGCCGTTTTTCACTTGACCGGCAGTTTGCTGCGCCTAGATGAATAATTTGATTGGACGCGGGACACGGAAGGACATAAAAAAGTAAACAGATCTGCAAATCGTATTGAGAATTCAGAAAACATTCTGGGGGAAAAGATCTAGGCGATCGCCGTTGTGGCAGCTCTCTTCGAATTCATTTGAAGAATGGTTATTCGTTCCATAACAAACCAACACAACATACAAGAAGCATTCGATAATGATTATGTTCTCGCAGAGATAGAATATACAACGCCTAAGTAGAGAATACCAATCAAGAACTGGGCCATGCTTTGTTAAGTAGATGCAGGTAGAAAGAAAACATCACAACAAAAATGAACAAGTATGGTAAAAGGCAAAGATGCAGAGGTGGCAGTTAGGAAGGTGGAAAATGTCCAGCCCCTCGATAAGCCGGTAGAATCACCAATAAGAAGTTTCAGACAATCTAAATCCTTGTTGGTATTGTTGTTGTTGTTGGAAGGAGATGTTGATCACATGCATCTTAAATTGATGGTGCCTTCCGTTCACTTGGCACGAACCACCCACGGTCCCACACACATTTCACCACGCTCCACCACACCCTCTCGTACCTCAGTCCTTGTCACAACATTTTCGATCACATCCTATCCATTTCATTCGAAATATTACACTGTAGGCAGACATCTACAAGATGCGGAAACTCGATTTTTGATGTCACAATGTGCCATGCACCATGCTCCGTATCAAGAGACTATCTGCGGCCCGTCCTGTCGATAAGCACTTAAATTGCTCCGCTATATTAACCGTAAGCAAGGCTCATTTGAAATGTCAATGGATGATACATCTGATGTCGAATATTCATAGGATATCATCGGCCTAGGTTCTACCAACAGGACAAATGAAATTTCCCAAGGCCGTGGGTAGTTATTGATCTGAAGTTCTGAATCGGTGATTAATTTCTAAACGTAAATGCCGAGGTGTTCGCTTCGATTTCGCTTCAATGGTTTCCCCGTATTGCTCCCTGTTGATTTTTCTTCCCAGACTTTTCATGAATCCTTGGGTTACATTGCATCATATCAATATTTGATAATGCCATTTTCTGCTTACTTGGATTGCGTATGCCTATTGACGCGCTTCCACCGCGAGATCGAACTGTGAACCTTCAACGGCCTTGCAATTGATGCATCAATTGGACATGCGCCTTCAGCTGGTTTCCTACCCCTCTTCATTTGTTTCATGCTTCTTACATGAGGGTGTGTACAGTCCAAAACAGCATCAACTTAACCGAAACTTCAGATCTACTAGCAAGCGCAGTCATGAGCTTGCTCTATAAAGGTTGTGATGCAAAGATCAGCTTTATATTTATATGCATCACAAGTGTGAATGGCACAACGTCATGGTAGTAGCAAGGAATAGAAGCATCGTGATGAGATGATCTTTCGGTCACAAAATTGATGGATTACCTGAACCTGAATATATCGACATACCAATCAATCACGGATATCGTATGGTTTCTGCGTAGTATCGAAGCTTTACTTTCAGCCGCGCTTCAGTCTTTTCCGTGTATCCCCTTCAGTGACTTAGATATCCTTCTTCCACCGGGACCGCTTTTGGAAGACTATGAAACCATGAAAGCTCGTATGTTGTTCTCATCTCATCTTTCCGTTTTCACCGCAAAATGTAATTATGCGCAAACACAGCAAACATGGCCCGCTTGATTATAATTCAAAACAAACTCGCTTCTCTAACAACAAACATAGTCCAGATGGCTTAGTGGTAGCGCACTAGGTTCTTCACATCCCCTCAAACGGGACCTCTGCTTAATGTCCGAAGACTTGTTTGCTTGATAACTCAGTACGTCTGGTTTGGTTCCGGTCTCCGAACGCGCTACCTAGGAGAGATTGAATTTTTACCATTTTATTCTCTATTTTTACCTGACGATATTTTTTGAACATGATATCGTCAGTGAAAGAGGAAAATATTTCATGACAAAGAGGTTACTCCACTTATGATTCAAGTGATCGGGTCTCTAGGCACATGGTGAATAGTCTGGCTGGTAATGATCTATTTTTTTTAAGCAAATGGAAGTTCTTGCAATTTATTGAAACTTCCATAAAGGTGAAAATTATTGTGCGCCTCAATTTTACTAGTCTCTATCTTCCACTGCCCCAACAACAATAGCTAAATCTCCTTGAAATTCCTTCCTGACAGTTTCTGAGATAGTCAAGTAGTCGAGTTGTTTCAATGACGAATATTTGGATAATAATAACGCATGATTCATGATAGGGCTTTGTGTTCAAGAAGTGTGTTATGTGTCAAATTTAGGTTCAGTGTTGAAGATTGGTCCTTTTGTGAATTTCGGAGAATGATGAATATAAATCTGAAACTAGATATTGCACATCACATGATTTTGGGGCTGTCAAGGGTAAAGCCCCAAACAATATGTAATGCAATCAGCTCCAACACGGGGCCCTGTGATTGAATTCTACTATGCTTTCAAATCACATTCAAGCTATCAAACAATTGCTCCCCCGCCTCTCAACCACGCCCTAACCCATGCTCTAACCCCCTTATCCCCAATCCCCTTCATATCTACCCCTCTTCCTTTTAGGTCACCCCTCCTCACATCTCCCCAAATCCCACATGTTTCATCGTACCTCTTCCCACTCCAAAGTTCCCACATACATATCCCCAACGCGTACAGATCATCTTCTTTGGTCGCTTTCCTATCTCTTCCTTTCATCCACTCATTTGCTCGATTTGGAGAGACTATCTTGCCGTTGAGAATTGGTGTCCATTGTTCTTCTTTTTCATGATCGATTGAAGCTTGAGAAGAGGAACTCAAAATAAAGAGGGAATCGTGAAAATTACTCAATTTAACACTGACCTGATCGGTCGAATTTCCAGAAGCACAGAGCAGAAAATTCGAAAAATAAATATCACCATGGACAATGCCCTTTTCATGCAACTCCGACACAACCTGACGCATTGATTCGGAAATCTTCTTCCTCTGGGTGGGCAAATACAAACGGGGAGTAAGAGGCATTTCTTGAGAAATAATGAGGCCGAGTGTACCATTTTGGTAACAGTTGGTGTTTTCGGGAATGGAAACAGTGCCGTGGATAGTAACGCCGCAGGAGCCAGCGGCAAGATGCATTTGTAGTTCATGAGGCGTAACGCCCGATTTGTATAGGAGAGAGTGAGAGTGGAAAAAGTGAAAGGTGTTTGTTAGGGTGGAGGCAAAGGGGGTGGAGTTTATGAACGGAGTGATGGTTTCGAGAGGATGGTTTGGGGGTTTCCAGTGTGATTCAGCTTGGGATGTTGAGTCTGAGACACTGGAATTTTGAGATTGAGGTGGGTATTCTGTCGTCGTGGGCTTTTGCGAAGGGGTATGTGAGCTTGGATGTGAAGGGAGTTTGGGCTTGTATGTTATAAACGAGGGAGCTTCGTAATTGTAACTTTGAGGTTGCCATTGCGTGCTGACAGTATCGCTTCGTGATGCTCCATTTGTAGCTCCACTTTGATATGGCGAAGAATTTGTGCTGTTGAGTATTTGAGATTGCCAAGATGTTGTGTTGTTATCTTGTGTCGCATTTTCCGCAGTCCTTTGATAATCTGATGTATTGTAGCGATTATCCCACTCTCTTGACGTCGAAATCGGATACATCGCGCTCAAATTATTCGCAGTGAATATTTGGTTTCCGTTGTTCTGTACTGTATTTATCCGCGCTAAAGAGCCATAATTTTTTTCCTTAGCGACTGGTGTTGAGGTAGGCGGCGGTGGGAACGATGTCAAGAGACTTGGAAGTCCCATGTCTGGATTAAAATCCCTCGAAAATGATGGATGGGGATTGAAAGACGATGGGGCAGAGAGCTCCTGATATTGTTCACTCCCAGCCATCCACTGCGGTGCCCAAGTAGGCGACGAAGAGCCTGCAAATGAGTTTGAGGAATTCGCTAATTCTGAACAACCCAAATCTCCCCACAATTGAAGGTCTTCGTCCGAAATGAGGGGGTCTTCAAAATCGAATGTGCCATTAATGTGGTAAGGCTTGCTTTTGCTTGGCAAAGAAAAGGGATAATCCATATTTCGCTGTATTTACTCGCATCAAAAAGACTAAGGATCTGCTATGGGGAGTCGGGTTTGTGCTTTATGGTCTAGCTGGGCTTTAGTGCATATATGAAGTCTTCATTTTGGAGCTGCGACCCGAAAATTGACCTGAAAAGAAGAGTTTTCCCTTTCTCTTTATTTTCCTATTTACCTTTTAGGTAGTGGTGGCGAGGTATTTTTAGGCGTCTCGGAATCAAGATCACCATTACGCAAAGGCCTATGATGGGTCGTCGTGCGATATTTAATTATCATGCAGAGAAAATTAGAAAACTGATAGGATTGAATTAATTACCAGAAAAGAGCGCTCATGGAAGCTTCGATCATGAATTACATCTGAATTTCTAGAATTGTGAGTGAGATTTCCGTTCAGACTTTGCCAGCTTGAGACCTATCAATGCACAAGATAGCCACCACAGAACATGGATACTTTGCAATCATATTTGCATACGCCCCCAATAATTCGAATTCACTCTTAATATGCAGATCATTGCCCTCAAGTGTCTCATGGTATCGATTTGTATCGATGGCAACGCACGATTTGAGTGTACCTTGGGCATCAATCTTGACTCTAACAGGCGTCCTCTTCATGCGTTTGTTTCTGATGGATGACAACCGAACTGGTATACGTAAAGAAACTTGGGCATGAATTTCAATGGAGTAAATCATAAATCACAAGAGGGCTATTTTAAGGGTACATACAGATACGATATCCGGGATTAAGCTCCTGAGATATCGGGTCTCAGGAGGTCGTGGAAGTAAAGAGTTTTCAGTGCTCGCAAAGCAGCCACTTGGCTATAGTATTACAACACTCAAGATCACCACTTGATTGGGATTAGAGATTCAGATCAAGGTAATTCACAAGAGCTAAACAAAAGAATCATGCAGTTTAAGTATTCGTAAAGAACTAGAACTATGCATTTTTAGCTCCAATCAAGCTATCAAAGTTAACCGTACTCCTATCTTGTATCATTTTCCCTCGCCAAAAAAAAACTCCCAAGTAAAGACCTGACCTTTTATTTCTGAACGCCCCTCCTAACCTAGCAATGTGAAGGTGACAATTCTACCCTTGTTTTAATTCGTCCCATCTTCGCCTCCATTCGACATGCTCCAGATCTGTCTTCACAGCATTTTAATAAAGCTCGTAAATGGTTCCGTAACACTAAACCAAGAATAAAGAGAGCAATCCAAGCCCTGTTTCATCTCAACCTACTAGCTGCCTGCTCAGAAGACCACAGAGGCGATTTGACTCGTCTCAGTATACATGGCTCCCGAACGTGGAGGAGTGGATTTTTGGAGACAAAACAGGACCTCGTGTAGGATTCCATCAAGATCTGGGAGCGAGAGATCCTGCGTGCGATAGTAACATGCTGTGAAGTGGAAGGTCTGTTGGTGCATGGCTCCAGGAAGCTTATACCAAAGTAGGGATAAGGATTTGAGAAAGAAACTGACAAAGGAAATGAGATGAAACGAGTGTAATTTGTGTGTTTGAACGATTTTGGCTGTGTGGTTTTATTCGATGGCATGCAAGCATTGTTGCAGAAATTTTATAAATAAGTAAAGTTTAACGAGCGTGTTGAAAGTGTAGTGTGTGTATGATGTTAGAAATTGTTTCAATGAAACACTATTTTATCACAAGCTGTTAGTGAATCTCATTTGTGAACCAATAATCGACTACATATATATTAGAACATACCAATGACTTGATCCCTTTTCTCGGCTTGTATGAGATTATCTAGAGCAATAGCATTGTAGACTGTTGTTCGGCCTTACGCTGTTGCAGCTGTGACTTAATTTTTGAAATCCAAGAATTTATTGATCGCTGGGAATGGATGATAGACTTGAATAGCTTAAGGTATTGGGATAATTTGGAAGAATGAAAACTCCAATCATGCCCACCGTCGCCGAAACAGGCAGAATCTATCCTCGCATAATTATCGATTGTCACATGTTCATCCTCGTAGACATGAGCTCACAGTGGAATACTCATTTCTTAGATGTTGGTTTAAGAAAGATGTGACGTTCTAGCTTGATGATGTGAGGAAAAGTTGGCAGATTCCAGCTTTCAAATATACGTAGCAGTAGATAGAGAAGACCTCTGAAGAACCATAGTCGGCCGCGAGAATGGCAACTGGCCGGGCTATGCATAATGAAATTTTCATGCTTCTCGTGTAAAGTTCTAGGCCTCCTTCATTTCCAAAAGCTAAGCTAACTCACTACTCAGTCTGCGAAGTTTCAACGATCTTGATCCTCGGGGATGGTCAGAAATGGGGTGCAAAATTGGTCGTTATGGTCCAAATCCTTCCATATCGACTTTCTGATCGTTTGAAACACCAACGATCAATTATTAATTAGGAATGTAAAGAAGCTTGCCTGCGATAACCTCATCGCCGACCCAATAACTCAAAATAAGACCGACACTTCAGCCCTACAATGAACTTTCAAGCATTGAGAGTGCACTTGGCCTCTTTGGGTTAGACCACCGTCGAACGCCACTATTGTTGGCAGCCACACTTGTACAACCTAGGTAACCTTACCAACAAATGTAAAGAAGCAAACGTACACCCGGTGTCTAATCAAATGCAAACGCAGTTTCCTGCGAAGAGACAAATATATCAATTGTAATAGGCAATTGCATTGCGTCTCAAATCGGAGGGAGCTTTTTCCGTAAACAGGGTTCGTTGCAGAAGGTTGAAAAGATCCAACCAGCTCTCAAAATGGATCTTCGAGATTCCGTCCAAATCTTGGACAAGAAAACGAGAGATATGCATGGAGCACAAAATCATTCCTCTCTGTAGACCCTACGACAAAATGATGGCCCAAGATAGAAAAGTGAAGTTTGTTTGAATGCTTACAAGAGCCTCAATTCGACCTTGAGCATGACCCAAAAATCAAAATTGAATGAATCTGCGCACTGTTAGCAGCTGCTCGAGTACTGGGCACTAGATTGATTACGTGATCGGTCAATGTCAGTCTGATGAACGACCAAAAACATCACGACCCTTGACTTGAGCGCTTGCCGTTTGTAGGCCGCGGTTACTATGTGCTGTTCTGTACTAACAATTCTTTTCACTGAAGAATTGGCCTAGTAGGTTGCTTGGTGGTTCGCAGTGCCTGTTTGAATTCATAAAAGTTTCTTAGGTGTACCTAGATCCAGTGATCTATCGGTCAATATGGTCAACAATTGAAGGCACAGCAATTGCACAGCATGGACATCAAGTCCAACCAGAGGTGGAGCAATGGATACTATGGTTTACCAACAGCTGTATATAGTGAGCAAGGTCTTCTAGTCCTCAAGCCATAAGCCAGGTTATCTATCTGCTCAAGTTGAAATCTAGCGGTGCAGAATTTCTTATCTGACAGATTTTCCTTTCGTCATTCATTTTTGTGTTTTTTTTAAAAAGAGTCACTCATTTGTACCATCGCCACCACTCAGTGGTATTATCCTAATTTCACATCTTCAAAATGTCAGGCCGCGGAGCATGGAGACCCATGAGTGAGTTTTTCAGAAGTCCTTGTAAAACGAAGATTGACTTTATTTCTCACAGACCCAAAGAACATTACTGTTCGAGCTGCAGTATGGATTATTGGAGCTATCCCATTTTTTACATTTTCGGGTAAGCCCACAAACCCTCCTTGCTTCTTGCCCGATGTATCAATTCGTAGACCTGAGTTAATGTGTTGATGTTTAGCTATGTCGATTGCCGGATCTGCGACAACAACGCCAGGAATGCAGAATGTCTTCATCGGACAGATCTCCAAGGTAGGCAGTGATGGATCCAAAATTGGTGGATTGAGATTTGGTTACATGGGTTCGTGAATATATCTTCCTGGTTCTGCAAACCTTCGTTAACAAACTATTTAGGTATTTGTGCTTATGTGGGAGTGGAAGGAAGCAACGGAGATACGTTCAAGAACACAAACGGTTTCCAATGCATAGGCAAGCAGTATAGTCAGTCTCCTGACGAAATTGCCGCGACACTTCATGTCGATTCAAATATCATACAGTTAGGACAGAAGTTACAGAACGACATATCAATTTTCATGCCTATGGTCGCACTATCTCTATTTCTCCTAGGATTTCTTGTTGACACTGGTGCATGGCTGCTTGCAGGTCTGGGAAAACCTGCTGGTAAAATCGGCATGGTAGCCATGCCATTTCTGTGGGCATCTGTTGCTACCAGTCTTGGTGCAGCATATACGCTCACTGTCTCCGTTAATGCGGTCAATACGGTACTTGGAGATACAGCTGTAGGATGCTCTGCAAACGTACAGATTGAACAAGGGAAAACGCTCGAGGGACTCCAGTGGGCAGCATTTGCCTTTGCTCTTCTCTTTTCATTCGGTATCTATATGGTCACTAGAGACACCATGTATGGATTTAACATTGCTCCTCGTGCTAGATCTCGGGGAAGGAGAATGAATGATGCATACCCCGATGAGTATTCCGAGGAGGAGCGATCGTTAAGTTACGAGAGATAATTATAGCTGGTAAGTTGATACACCTACAATCATTTAGATCAAAACCTGGATATTACTGGCGTAATATGGAACCGCATATTGGAAGAAGGGCACAGAAGCGCGATGTGGCGTTTACGAGATGTATGAATATTTCTGTTTGGCTGGGTGTTTTCACTTTATATTTTTCTATTTCTGCTAGTCAGCTAGAACAATATAATTTAATTTGCTTTATGCTCTTGGTTTTTGAAAAACCTTCTTCTCCGACTTTGAATGATCCACAATTTTATACTCTCCCCGATCATTTTTCCATACGCAAGTCGAATTGTATGTTCATAGTTGGAGCTACCGTATTTGATATTCAAATCCAACAAGCCACTTATATCTCACCGTGAGTTCAAGTGACAGTTCGACGCCTTTGTAGTACTGAAAGAGGCCATTAGATGATAATGAGCGCTCGTTGGCATGGTTTTTTTCTTTCTCATACGTGATTTGTATTCAAGGATGACTTGCTCCTCGCACAACTCGATATCAGAACTTCATAGGCATCAAATGTCTTGAAGATATTACATTCCAGTGGATTTCTTACATTTAATCTTCTTTTTGCTTCGAGAACTCTCTACTAGGTACATACGGAATACTTATGAATTACATACTACTCGTAGGTATTTAGTTTACATATTCAGGGAGTGATACTATATCTCTTGTTCTTGATCTCTCTTTACTTCGGCTTATATATACACGCGTACATGCATCTTTAAGTTTAGGAGGAAAATAATCTCTCGTTTACGAGGCAACTTATCTCTATCTACCTATTGCGTTGAGGAAACAATACTCAGGGAAGAGAGACATAAGGATAAGAATGAGCATATCCATCTGCTTCTCTTACATCTACATGGTTTGGCTGGAGTTTGAAATTGTGGTTTTTGTGTGTGCGATTTTGTAAGTGTTTGGTTGAGATACGGCAGTTGAGATATTTGGTGGGTGGTGGAATTGAAGCTGAAAGGGAAGGAGACTTTCGTGATTGATGCAAGAGAAGAATGACGAGAGAGGAGAAGCGCTTGAAGAAGAGCAGCTAATCGATACTTTTCTTCTGGTACTTGCACGGTTCGTATTGGCGGTCATTTCTACTTTCTCTTGTTGAATTCCGCGACAGACAAGAGAGTTTGGTTCACGTTGTGAGGACATAGGATTTGAGGTTTAATCTTCCAGTATCAGAGAAAGCACTCAAGGTTGAGTCACAAACTGCCGTCGCCTTTACCTTCATTTCGCTGCAAGCCTTCAGAGCCACACCAATACCGACCTTCACATTCCCTTACATTTTTCATGCGCAATCCTTACGCACATTTATCAAACACTCTCACAACCCAATTACATTGCTTATCAATCGCTTGAATGAGTGACTTTCAATTCACAAATAACAATTATCTAACAATCCATCACCATGCCACCCAGTTAAATAAGTCAGTTGATGATAGCCTGACGGCATCTTCTACAACAGATTATAATTTCGATATTGCATCTGTAGCATCCATTCTTTCTACTGCCTCCGCAACATCCATCAAATCAAAGGTTAAGAAACCCAGTGTAGGCAATAGTATTTCACGTATTTCATATACAGATTAGTTTAATGGTGTGTATCGAATTTTTTCGAAATACGTATGTATGTGGTACAGAATTCAACACCACTAAAAGTATTCAATATCATTTAGTTATTCAATACTATTAGTAATATATTGAAATACTGGAATTCAATATAATATCTTCATTCCTATCCAAATTAGACAATAAATTCCATTCCTTACTTCAAATTGAAATGAAATCCCTTGTTTCTAGTCCAATTTGAATAGGAATGAAGATATTATATTGGATTCCAGTATTCCAGTATATTGCTAGTATTCTTTAGATATATGAATATATACGAGAGTAGTATAACCTTCTTTCTATACATACTAGCTGCAATATCAATATGCTAATACGCGCCACCGTTTCACTATAGTATACTATTGCCTACACTGAAGAAACCTGAAATCGAGAAAGCAGAGACAGTTAAAGCTCCACACAAGAATAAAGCCCCCGCTAAAGAGATGGGCTCTAAGAAAAGACAAGGAAGATAGGAAGGAGGTCAGATATTTGAAGACAAAAGGTGTCGTCAAGGAAGCCAAGAAGGCAAAATTATTAGGCAAAGATGAAAAGGAGAAAGTAAAGGCGGTTATAGGAGATGAGGTACAAGAGGTTTTGATGGAGAATTTGATAGGGGGGATTAGACCTTTTAGTGTGGGAGATGTTGGTGAGGTACGTATCAGAAACTCCCCTTCAATCTTGTCCCATTCTACTATCTCATACTTCAATTCAAGTAGTTCATATGTTACAATCAAACAACAAGATGTATCAAGCAAGTACTAACAGATGATACCACAGCTCACTAAAACGTTAATTAATAAACTCCTGAAAGAACTTGTCAATTCTAATATTACTAATTGAAAGGGTGTAAATAATAATAGAAGCGGTTTGTAATGGGTTTGCTGGGCTTTACAGTATTTATCTTCACCATTTTCATTGAAATTTTTTGCAAGTATGGATAGGAATATCGAGAGCCTTCAAGTCAAAATGCTATTAGGAATCCAATTGGTTAATATAAAAAACGAAATGGGAGTGATAGAATCGTAAAACAAAGTTGAGAAGTTACAAAAAGTTAAAAAGGAGAAAGTTGATAGGATAGAGAAGGAATTTATCTACTGGATTAAGATGAGGGGATTAGGAAGAGGGGATTTCAGGTTGTAGAGGGTACACCGTTGAAGGGAATGTTGAGAGAGGATATTTGGGAGAAGGCGAGGATTAAACGGGATTAGGAGTTGTAGATTGAGTCAAGTTGGCTGTTTTTAGATCATTTGCTGGGATGTTAGTTGGCTTTATAAGATAAAACAGTCAGAAAGTGGAAGCAACCTGGGATGGGAGTAGATGATAGCTAATCTGGAAAACCTATATTGTGGGCTTTCAATATCGAGCAAATGGAAAAATGAAAGAGTTTGTCGATTGAGCGAACGGAGGTCTCAAAGGTTAATCATCAATTAACCTAATTAGCGAGGGCGACTGTAATTTAAAGGCTATATATTGAGATATTGTAAGCTAGGATTATTGAAAATCTGATATCTTGATATTTAGATGTTATCATTCATTAAAGCATTCTATGCCTCCTGCTAATGACAAGTGACATATAGGAGCCCTGTTACAGATCCAGACTAGTAATACAGATTATGTATATGAGAAGGCTTTGATGTGTTGAAAAGCCAGGAATGATCGAGAAATTCAAAGAAAGTGATGTAGAAGAAGGTTCAGTTACCCAGTAAGTAGATGAAGACGTCACTCCAGAGTACGTATCTAGCATACATACAAACCTGAACCACTCCCTCCACTCACATATCATTCTCTCTCAGCTAATAAGTAAGACCTCAAATACCTTAACCTTCCCAGTTCAACTGTCTCCTCTCATCCCTCGCCGTCTCAGCTCGTCTCATCACAACTTCCTATCTATAGCCGCCAGTGCCTCCTTCGTCAAATGTTCCCTCAAAATAACCATAAAAGCCTGTTTTCCACGCCCCCCCTTATTCTCATTCTCATTACCAATCGGATCGATATAAAATCCAGCCGAAGTCCAATCCGGCTTATCAAAAGCACACAGGTTGATATCGGCCGTCATACCCTTCTCTACCAACATTTTCAACACGGCTTTGACATGTGTGATATGCGCTCCTTTCTCGGTATCGAAAATCAAAACGTCATTGAGATGACCCAGGAGAAATGTGTTCCGAAGCGTAGGTGTACTGTTTATAGCCTGCTGTGCAACTTGAGGAGTTGCGCGAATATGGAGGCGTGTGAAGAGGGTTGCATTCTTGAGATTCTCGGCTGCGGATGGGGGGGAGGGGTAGAAGACTGATGCCCCGGAGTTTTGTAGGGGATTGTTTGATGTCATTTTTCTTTTGGAAATCCTGGCGTCATTTGCTCGTGTCGTTGGTGAGTTTTTCTTTCCGGATGCTTGGGGATACAGTATTTAAAAGGAGGCCACTACACACTATGTAACTAGGGTTGGGCATATATGCCTTCAAATTCACCCCGCTTTTATTCATTTTTAAGGGTTTGATTGACCGTCAAGTCAGTCACGTGCATAATCTTGGCGTAATGTTTCATACTAATCAAAAAACGTTAACATGGTTTATTAGTGAGTGGGTTATATCAATAAATAAATTATTTTTATCTTAATTCATTCTTTTTTCTTTCAATATGCATTTTATCAATAATCTATAATAAATTCAAATAATCAAAAAGCTTATATACTCCTTACTATTAAAGTTATTCAGAAAAATAAAAAAATAAGTATTCGAAAAGCTATAAAGATATATAATATTTTGAATATAATATTATAATATAGAATTAAAGGTTTTACCCCTTATTTCAAATATTAATTTAAATCTTATAATCTTTTAGAATTAAAAGAAAATATTATTTCAAAATATATAATTAATATAGATTTGAGAGGTTTTTTATTTAAATTCAAAAATATAGAAAATATAACAAATTATATTTTCAAATTGAGAAATACGAAATGTATTAAGAAACTTTAAATGTATTAATTTGTAAAGTGTTAAATCAAATTAAAAATATATTTTAATTATATTTATAATTTTCAAAAAGCTTTTTATAAGGATTCTAAGTTTTTTGAAAAATAATTTCGATTAATTATAAATATATAAGCGAAATATAACATTTTGAATAAAGATTTCTATAATCTTGATAAAACAAGTTTTATAATAAGAATTATATATATAATAATAATTATTATTAATATTGAGAAATACAGTAGAAGTAAATCAATATAATCAGATAATCAAGAATAGATTATAACAATAATATATAAAAATATAAAAATAAAAATTATTCCCCCATTTCTAATAATTTAAGAACAAATTTATTTCTCCAATTAATATACCAAAATGAATCTTTCGATAGATTAGATTATTAAATTTATATTTAATAAATAAATAAACAATAAGATAAATTTAAAATAATTAAAATATTTTAATAAGTATATTAAAAATCGAAAAAAAAAACAAATATCGAATATTAGTATTAAATAAATATAAAAACCACAAATCAATATTATTTCAAAATTATTATAAAAGAATAATATTAAATAACGTGGTTTATTAGTGAGTGGGTTATATCAGTGAATGGGTTACATATTTTACATACAAAATTCATCCGTATATAGCCATGCACTTTCTTTATTATTAATAGAATCTTTTGAAAATTTAATATAAAATATCTAAATATATATAAATTACAGAAATTTAATTAGTTTTAAGAAATTCAAATTTATAAAATAGTTATTATAAAAATAGTTTTTTTGTAACAAAAATCATAACAATTTCATTTCTTTTCCGAATATAATAGAAATATTTATATAAAAACTAGATTTCTAAAAATCCAAATATTTATCATTATTTAAGGCTCTTTTTTATCTAAAAAATAATGATTCATTATTAAAATATCAATATTTTGAAAAGCTTGATTTAAATGGTTTTCGAAATGACCCATTCACTGATATGACCCACTCACTGATAAACCACGTTATATATATTTATTATTATATTTAAATTATTTAACTCAATTATTTGATATAAACTATTTTAGTAATCTAAAATATTTATATAATAATCAAATTGATGGATTTATTAAGATATATATCAATTATATTTCGAAAATTGAATTCTTTATAGTTTTTTAAAACTGTATATAAGGAATCAATTATTTTTTAAAATATAAAATCAAGATTTCAAAAAACAAGTTTAATTCTATTTAATTTTGAAACTATATTTTCGAAATTAAATATTTGAATTTATATATTTATTTTCCTTTCTTTTGATTTAAATCAATAAATCTTTTAAACCTCTTATAATCTAATTAAAGCTTTTTCTTAATCAATAACGTGGTTTATTATCGAGTAGACCATATCATCGAGTGGGCCACTTCAAAATACATCAAAATTAAGGCTTTTTGAATATTTGTATTTTAATAATTAATTATTATTTTAGAAAAAGAAAAAAAGATTAAATAATAATAAAAAATTAGTTTTCTAAAAATCTAGTTTTTATATAAATATTTTCATTTTATATTAAAAAAGGTGAAAATTGTTATGATTTTTATTACCAAAAAATATTCCTAATAATAATTCTTATATTAATTCGAATTTCTAATAAATAATGAGATTTTTGTAATATTTATATAATTAAATTTCATAATTTTAATTTTTAAAAAATTCTATTAATAAATAAAGAAAGTGCACGGTTACATACAGACGAATTTTGTATGTAAAAATGATGGCCCACTCGATGATAAATCACGTTATTAATTAAATTTCAAATAACTTATTATTAATTAAACTCCTCTATATCTATATTCGAAATTATATTAGTTTTAATTAAGAATATAAAAAAATTAATTTATAAAAATATATTTTTAAATATAGAGATTTATATATTTCGAATAGCAAATAAAGTATTAAGCAAATATTGATATATGAAAAAAACCTAATTATATTAAGAAAGAATGTTTATTAAACAAAAGACTTTTGATATATTATTTTAGTAAAAGATTGATATTCAAATTTAATGTGATAAATATCAAAAAAAAAGGAATTCTAATAGAAAAGTATTTTTTAATAAATATTATAATAAATATGGAAAAACAGAACATAATATAAGAACTTATTAAAATAATATAATAAATCCTAAATTATTAGATTCTTCATAATTTCAATTAATTGATTTGATTATTATTAAATAATATAGTTTTGAAAATGTAAATTGAAATAAAAGTAATCTATTCATTGATATAACTCACTCACTGATAAACCACGTTATATTATAAAAATAACGTAGTTTATTAGCATGTGGACTATATTATTATATGAGCCACTCCTTTTTACATACAAAATTCGTCTGTGCGTAACTGTACACTTCGGATAGTGCTCATCTCTCCAATTAATTGACGAAAGTCTCGCGAAATGAGCCGATGCTGTATAACATCTTTACAAAATTGTATTTAGAAAGGGATGGGCTTACAAAATGGGACTGTGTGGTTATCTTAGGAATGGCCTGCAAGTTTTAGTGTTAACGACTATAAACCAACGAAGTGGCCACCTGGAAGCGACAACTAAGCGTAGAAATAACTGATTCGTCAAGCATCAGCAAGAAGCCTGCAAAGGTTAAGCATGTAACAAGTACATATAGCTTGAAGCCATCTAAATATTCGTCGTCATCATCCTTGACGGGTTCTGTTGGGGGGTTGAGGACGCGCTGGGCACCTCTATAGATTGATCATCAGACGCCGCCATATCAGCGATTTAGGGTCATAAACTCAATAAGGTTTCTCTTTGACAGCCGTTCCAAAAGACAATTTATCATAGTGTTTTGTGTTTGGAAATCCATATGAAGAGGACATAGAAATTGGCTAATCGGAGGAAATCATGTGATTGGATCGGACCGGAGAGGAGTAATCGGATCGGAGGGCTACATCAGAAACTATCATTACCGTGCCGTTTAACATGTCATTCAACGGAAAGTTGAGACCGAACTACGATTTGAGGTTGATTAGGCTAGTGTTTCATAGCTAAAAAATTATAGTTGCATATCAATTGCCCTTAACACAAATTTTCACAGTTTACGCACTTTGATATTGTCGAAGGTAGGAGACAGAATATTTATCTCGATTAATTTCACTTGGAATACAAACAACAACTCAAATTTTGGTCCTCAGTCCAAGTTCAATAACTGTAGGTGTTCCTAAACACGTAGTACCCTTATCAAAACAATTATGGATCCCATTGAAGTTGTTCATCATGCGAATCTAGCAAGTCGTTCAACCAATCTCCATCTGAAAATTCCATTGAAAAGTCGTATAGCTCATGGTTATCAAAGTTGGAAGAGTTAACAAGCGAATTAGCTGCAACGCTATGTGATACATCCCAGGACACTTGAATTAATCGAATCCTGTTTGCCATTATGCTAAAAGAGTCCGGATATTCAGGACTAACATCAATTCCTGCCGTTTCGTTGACTTGCGCAAAATTCCTTCCTGCCTGATCTAGGAATGACGAGACATCCAGGTGCTCTATACATGGCGTCTGGTTCCCATCAGTATTGTCCAATGTTGTTAGGCGATATGCGCTTAAGAAATAGTGAGTCATATTGGAGTATGTTAACGCAAAGAAGCTAATGTATTCTGCTGGCGGAATACTGAGAAAGACGTTAATCCAAGCATTGTGCACCTGCAATAGACCAATTTCGTATATGCTGCGTTCCGTGGTATGGAGTTCCAGGCCGAGAGTTACTGTTTGGAGAATAGTGGGCTTTGCCAAGCAAATCCCATGTCCAAAACTCCTCACAGGTTCTGAATAACTCATCGTTATTTGTCAAATATTCTGGAATTTTCTTCTCAATTCTTGGAGCTGAGATTCGAGTGATTTCAGGTAGAATGAGACGGGTGCCTTAACAACGCTATCAACACTAAGACCACCTGACCAAGGCAAGTCATTGATTCTCGTGGTGATCAGACGCAACTTCACCAGTTGAACCAGAATGGCATCGGTATCAAGCTCCTTTTCCGTTTCTAGTGATTTTAGACATTCGTCTGAATGACCAGTCCATCGCAAGGTATTATCTTTACGTAGAGTATAGCATGACCTACGAGAGTTAGTGAGGCAAGTGTTGGTTGGTATGTGCATACACTGAACTCAATAGATAGTATCCAAGAAGAGCTCTACGTTCTTCATTTGTTGGAACCCTTGATAATCTTGCTGGTTTTCCACTTCCTTTCAGATCATATGCAAGCATGACGGCTGGATCTCTTGGCGGTGGCTTATCTAATCCAAGGTTATGCAGCATTGAAATTGAAAGCTGTATAAGATTAATAAGAGCAGATTGTTCAGAATAGAAGTATCGATCCCTAGAGTTTCGTGTTGTGTTAGAGTGAAGTGTTCGCGATTGTTGAGTGGCGGCGTTTACATACCAAACAGTATAGACCAGGATTGCCAGAAGTAGATCCATAGTTCTTGTCCCTTCAACAAATGCTTCCTTTGCAAAGATAGTTCTTGCTTCTTTAGACATTATTGTCTGCTGTTTAGAGTTGTTTGAAGCTACTGTCATGATAGCAACCCAGAGGAAAGGACGCTCTTGGCGAAGCTGATGAGCTGTCACAGATGACGGTATATTGATGAAGGGAGATTGTTGATCAGATCGCACCAAAACCTATTTGGAAACAGCTCTGCATCTTGTTTGTTAGGTTCGAAACTCAGAGAATATAAGGATCGTAAGCTAAAGGTGTCTAGTGACGCTGTATTTGATGGGGAGGACGTTGGAGTATTATCAACTCCACTCCCACTCAGCGATGATCTGCAGTCTTTATACTGTTTATAAACGGCTCTACCAGCGGATGCTGTGATAGTCTTGACGCCAGAATTGATTCGTATTGGCGTAACTTGAGTATTTGACTTCAACAATGTAACAAGGTCGTCTAGTTTCGCTTCTAGTTTCGATGTCTCATGGTGTGGTGGCTTCTTTATCGCCCGGTGCCTTCGCATAGGTGGCGACGGTTGACATGCTTTTCTCATATTATAATGAAGCATACTGAGAGATTACATGCTCTCAAATGCTATTGTCAGTTAGAGAGTATATCGCCGCAATCCAATAGGACAAACATGAAGATCGAATCATCATAGTTGCCAAGGCATTATCTCAGAATCCCGTACTTTAGTCAATTATGGCTTGGTTGAGCTTTGCAGGAGTTTTGTTCAGAGATGATGCGAACAGCCCATTGGTTGGTTGCATATTGATATATACCGCAATGCGAATCTCTGTCTTACATATCCTTATCGCCATCGTGAGATCATTTATCTCATTTGGCACACTTCAACATCATCATTTTTTGTTTGATTCGATCTACTGTGCTGGAATTACAACATAGCACATTGGGATAATCTGAATTAGTGAATCATTGATTCACAAGAGATACCATAAGGAAACTCTGCGCACAAACTTTTAGTTGCTTTTGATGAATCGGTCAGTACTGATGCAATGAGTCATAAGTTTTATCCTCAAAACCACAACAACAATCTTCTTGGGAGAACGGGTAGTCTGTCAGCTTATTTGAGGCTTGACAACCTATATAATCCTTCACACCACGACATCCAACATATACGAATGCGAGTATTTACTACGTACTACTCGGTGAACCATATTGCGCCATTCCTAAGTGGGGGGCAATCACAACAAAAAAGCAGTCAATCCACTCAAAGATTGTTAGAATAAAGATCATTTGAATAGAGTGTGGCGATAAGCCTAAATGTGTATCAAGAAGCAACCTTATCTATGTGGATTAAAAAGCAGCAAAAGATACAGATAGAGAGAGGGAGGGAAAGCTTGCTCAATTTAAATCGCTAGCCCCCAAATTTTTGATTCTGTAATGGAGCACAAACGTTGTAATTCACTTGAAAAAACTGCGCCTTTTCCACCGTTTGATTCATCAACTCATTGTTTATCGCACTAAATTGAGCTTCCGTCCCCTCTAACTTCTCCAGCACATTCACCACTTGATTCCAAGAATCTTGATGCCTCGTCTGAGAAATTTCATGTAGCTCTCTCAGGCTGCTTTCCAGAGTTTCCAAAAGACCATCATATCTTACACTTAGTAGTCCTGACTCTGCCTCGTGGCGCTGTTGTCTCGCCCAAGCAGGGTATTCTGCTAAGACTGAAGATATGCCTGCAATTTCTGCTTGCGTAGTAAAAACTGTCGAAGCGAAACTTTTAAGCTCGGTGATTATTGTATGGCATGCATTCCCTTACTCATCACCCTCAGGCGTTGGCAATTATGCAACTGGAGTTGTAGATTCTAATGAGTTGAATGCACGCAGTTCTTGGAGGCTAGGAATTTTGATTCTTTGAGAACTCTCTTCATCTTCTATGTCTTCTCAAATTGCCAACCTCAGACTTGAAATTGCGAGGCAGAATGGTCGTGTCCAGTTCCATGAGGACTGGCGGGAAAACAATTGAAGAAATCGTCATCAAATTCTAAACCATTGTAAGCTTGAGACATAGATTGCAATGAATTCTGATCCATATCCGTAGACTGTAAACTGGTAGAGGCAAAGGGCGAGGTATGAAAGTTGATACTCGGGTCCATAGGGGAGGTCATCGGCGAATTGTTCCCAGTAACTCCGAAGGCAAATGCTATGCATGGGATGACAGAGCAACTTGTTATGGCCGAGGACAAGGCGTTGCGACAATAGTATTAAAACGCCTCGACGCTGCGTTGAAAGATGTAGATTTCGTCCATGCAGCGATTCGACACTTGGGATCTGGTCAGGACGGGAAAAACAGCTCTGCTTATATGGAAGCACAACTGAAACTCATAAAAGAATGCTACAACCGCGCAAGCCTTGATGTAACAGAGACTGGTTATGTTGAAGCCCACATGACGGGTATTCCCACCGGAGATCTGATCGAGGTGGAGGCTCTTGCGCGTACGTTTGGTAAGTCTAGAAAAGCAGATGATCCAGTCATTGTTGGCTCAGTAAAAATCAATTTCGGGTGCACTGAACCGGTCATTGCTGCCATCATCAAGACTACATTCATCCTTCGACACGGTCTTATTCCACCTAACCTAAACTACAAGAACACAACCCAAAGATCCCCATCAAGGATTGGAAATTACAGCTTAGCGCTCTCAACACAATTCTTGCAGCTGTTACTTAGAGGTTTGACTTATCTCCTTATTCAGGTACCGACAGTCTTTACGCCATGACCGGAAGATAAACCTATGCGAGCTTCCATCAACAACTTTGGATATGGTGACTCAAACACTCATCTCTTCATGGAGCGCGCTCCTAGCAGTCGACTTCAAGACGTGAGTCGCAACGGAATCTCTAGAAACCCTGTCGCAAGTCGTATCTACATTGTCAGTTCCAAAGATTCGATGGTCAATCAAGACGCAAGTAAAAGACTGGCAGCTTGTATCCACGACTCGATATCGAATAGCAAAGAGTTATCACCAGCAGACCTTGCGTATAATTTAGCGAAACGAAAATCTCGCTTCTCGCGTGCAGTGGAGATTATGTAAAGTTAAGAGCCTGGAAGCATTAGTCGAGAGTCTAGAACATCCAAAACTCAAAATCTCCAAAGCACTGAGGAGTACTCAGATTGGGTTTGTATTTAATGGCCAAGGTGCTTAGCGGTATGCTATTGGGAGAGGATTGATCACTTCGTACCCTATCTTTGGGTCTCTGATTACGAATGCCATTTAAAAATTTAAAATTTTAAGGAGTAGATTGATCGTTAATTTGTATGCATTTCGCGTCGATAAGATAAATCTTGAGAGCTGACACCTTCAAAGTTCAAGAGTAACTCATGCGCGATGAAGAGACCACACGTGTTCATCAGATTGACATAAGTCAGCCTATTACTGTAGCTCTCCAGATGGCGCTTGTTGATTTTTTAAAATCTTGGGTTATTCAACCTACAGTAGTGACGAGCCATTCGAGTGGAGGGATCGCGGCTGCGTATGTTGTTGGGACTTTGACATTTGAAGAAGCCATGGGCGTCGTTTATTTCCGTGGTAGACTCGCTCTCAAACATCAGATGATCTCACCTCTCAGTGCAGGTGTGCTCGCAGCAGGTATAATCTTTGAGAAGGCTGCAGATTACATCAAGGACACCTCCAGGGGCAAGTTTGTTGTTACCTGTGTCAATATTCCGGATGGTGTCACGCGCTCAGAAGATAGTGCAGCTATCGATGAGGTAGCATCTCAACTAGATAAAGATGGCCTTTTTGCCAGGAGATTGAAAGTTCTTTTAGCATGATACTCTCATCATATGTAGAATATGGCTCAAGATTATACAAACATCTTGAGAGAAATTTTTCGCACGCCACGAAGTTGGACAGGCGCTATTCTCTCCTCTCCAGTGACTGGTGAAATTCTTACATCAATTGTTTATCAAAGTCGAATGATAATTATGTGAACTGACCAAAAAATCAAAGTCCTTAAACAAGAGTAGATCTCTCAAAACATGTCGCAAATATTTTACCCACTAACCATCTGCAGCTATAAATACTCTATATTTATCCACAATATCACTCACTTAAGATCATACCACTCACAAACTTATGATTCTTCCTGGTTTTGTATAAGCCACTAGGTAGTACTGGCTACATTCAAGAAGAAATAGTATTAGCATGAATGAGATTTATGTCGAAAGGTAAGCAACGATAGATGTGAGAGATGGCGGCAAATATCAATTTTCAGATGTGCCAGACAGATTTAAGTCTGCTAAGTTATTGTGGATTGACATATCTGATCTGATGTCTGATTCTCACTCCTAAGGTTTGGATTACCGAGTGGGAAGTAATGGCCAACGGTTTGACTGCTCGTACTTGTTTCAACGAGTCTGAAAA
Source organism: Botrytis byssoidea (assembly GCF_014898295.1). NCBI lineage: Eukaryota > Fungi > Ascomycota > Leotiomycetes > Helotiales > Sclerotiniaceae > Botrytis > Botrytis byssoidea. The sequence continues at coordinate 1,161,988 of NW_024065843.1, forward strand.
TCTCTTTCCGTTATGATTCTCAAATGCAATTTCTCACTGGAAAGAGCGAATTTCGAGAAAGTCAAACAATGCAAATGGCTACTCAATCTCGCCCTCTTCGTTTCTTCCGTTTCTTCTGTTTTTCTTCCCTTTCGTCTTCATTCTGCATACAGCGAATTAACAATAATAACAATCATACCAATAATAATAATAAAATTTTATATCCTTTTTAGAAACAATTTATATATATATATATTTATGTCTACTCCTATCGATATTCCTCTCACATTCTCCTGCCTGCGAGCTGCGTGGCGTGCTATAGGGCATGATGGAAAGACAATTTTGTTGGTGATGGGGTTCCTGGGAGGATTTATCCTCGCCAGCGCAACGAATCTACACTTCAATCAGTGTAGTTTCGGCCTCTTCATCAATCACCATCATCATGCGGATGGCCCAGCAGATCTTTCAACGGAGGGGAAGTGATAGTAGCGTTTTGGCATGGCAGTGAGTAATGACACGCATAGTTATCCGCCACTCTCTGACCTTCTTTCATAGGTGGCCCCGTTGTGGCACTGGCCTGTAAGACCAGCCAATCGACAAGTCCTCGTCGTTGAGTAGCACGGTACTCCGACGCAAATGGGCACTTGATTTCTAATGCCTCCGGTTCTCGGCGGTTGTTTTGCGATCCCCATAAAAATTCGACAAGAAACGGGCACTTGATTTCTATGGCTCTGTGGTCCTCTATTTGTCAAAGTAATCAAATAGTTCTGTCGACGAGTGCTTGGGCAAGAAATGGATATCTGAGTCCTACAGTTTTCGGCAGTTTTCTTTCTTGGTCCTCGTCTAGAGTGGACCTTGTTTACAACAGCACTTCTTAGCACTTCTCAGCGGTTCTGCAAACTACAAAGAATACTAAAATAAGTAGAGGGCACTTGGTTCTATTGTTCTTGGTTTCAGCAATTGTTTGGTGCTTGATTACAACAATCCTCCTCAAAGGCGCTGAAGGCTATAATAGTTTTGAAAGTGATGGAGCGTACTTCGACAGGAAATGGGCACTTGATCAGTTTGACTATAGCTTACTCGTGCTTTATACGATACAAGTGCGGAGCTTATTTGCTTTCGAAGGCCCTGCTGATTATAGCATTTTAGTAAGTTGTCACTTGGAGATTGCCTGGGCTGCCATCATTGGAGAATGAAGAGCGAATCGCCATAGACTGGTACCATGAACAACCCGTGGAAATACAATCTCAGGGCTCTACTTCTGATTGCTATGGCTCACTTCGTCTGGGTTGCCATTGTGGGATCACCATAAGTCTCATTAGGCTGATGCATGATAGATATTGGCAAAATCTTTTGGCCTCGTGTTTGCACATCAAAGCAAGCCACGCAGAGTTCTATAGTCTCTTCCTGGTATGGGAACAATCTACAACGACGAACCAAGCTGCGATACGAGCAAGCTAGAAATCGATCATCACATTAACATGGCCGGAAGAGAGAAATTCACTGACTGATTGGAGATGCTAGCCTGGTATGCCCCTTGCAAAATTTCGTTGGCAGCAACTGGAATGAATTCTTTGAAGCCTATGTTACAAGGAATGATTCCTGGAAAGTAAGAGTTGTGGCCCCGGCTTATCGCATATTACTTTATTTTGTGACAAAATCTCTGCAAAAATGTTGTTTTCTTATATTAAATTAATTTTTTTTTTAATTCTTTAATAAATCAAAGATATAATTTGAAAATTGGTTATATAAATATTAGTTATAATTAGTTTCTTAGAAAATAAGTGAATTATTTTTAATAATTTTTTGAATAAAATTATAAGTATTTAAAATTGGAAATTTTCAAAATCTTTAATATGTAATATTTTTCTTGTATAAAAAAATCACTTTTTTTTTCAAATTTTCAGAAATTCTAACTTTAAAAATCTATAATTTTTTATAAAAGATTATTAAAAATATTTTATTTATTTTTTTGAATTATTTTATTGATTTTCTATTATTTATATTAGTTTCAATAATTTAATTCATTTATATATCGAAATAATATATAACGTGGTTTATCATCATGTGGGCCATATCATTATGTGAGCTATTTTCATCTCAATTATTATATTTAAATTTATATTATTCTACAATTATTAAATTAATTAATTGAAATTATTAAGAATCTAATAATCTAGGATTTATTATATTAATTTAATAAGTTCTTGAATTATAATCTAATCTTTTATATTTACTATAGTATCAACTAGAAGATGCTTTTTCATTAGAATTTCTTTTTTTTTGATATTTATTATGTTAAATCTGAATATTAATTTTTTGTTGAGATAATATATTTTTAGTTTTTTGTTTAGTAAGTATTCCTTTATTATGTAATTAAATCTTTTTAGTATATCGACATTTACTTAATATCTTATTTGTTTTTCGAAATATATGGTTTTTTACACTTAAAAATGTATTCTTATAGATTAATCTTTTTGTGTCTTTGGTTAGAATTAATATAATTTCAAATATAGGTATAGAAGAGTTTAATTGATGATAAACTATTCGAAATTTTATTAAAATTGATTGTGAAAGAGCTTCAATCGGATTGTAAGTGTCACGGATCGCACCCAATCGCAATTGCGATCGCTTACGTGCGCATTTGCGTATGCGTTCGATCATGTGTACATAGTTAGTATATAGGTGTGCTTTACGAGCGCTTTGCTCTTGATTCTGTAGTTGTAGATTCTAAGGATAAATTGTACCCTGCTCTCGCAGTTCTTCTAAGGCAAAGTGTCACAGTAAGGGGTTTAAAAGATCTATAAATCTAAATCGAAAGAAGGGGAAATAAATATACAAATTCGAATATTTAGTTTTGAAAGTACAATTTCAGAATCAAATGATATTAAATCTGTTTTTCGAAAATCTACTTTTATATTTTGAATTGTAATTGATTTTTGATATATAGCTTTGAAAACTATTAAGAATTCAATCTTCGAAATATAATTGATATATATTTTGATAAATTCATCAATTTGAATGCTATATAAATGTTTCAAATTATTAAAATAGTTAATATCAAATAATTGAGTTAAATGATTTGAATATAATAATAACTTTAGATATATTATATTATTTGCTTTACAATATAACTGAAAATGTATTAATTTATAACTTTTATATCTATTTAGTATTAATATTCGATATTTGCCCTTTTTTTGATTTAGAGTATATTTATCGAAATATTTCAATTATTCTAAATCTGTTTTATTATTTATTTATTTATTAAAAATAAATTTAATAACCCAATTTATAAGGAAATCGATTTCAATATATTAATTGGAAAGATAAATCTATCCTTGAATTATTAGAAATAGGGATAGAGTTTTACTCTTTTCATTATTATATATAATCGCTATAGCTTATTCTTTATTATCTAATTATATTATTTTGTTTCTACTATTTCATTTAGCATTAATTATAACCATTCCAGAATATATTATATCTATTATAAAACCGATTTTATTAAAATTATAGAAATCACAATCGAGAATATTATATTTTGTTTATATACTCAAAATTAAATAAAATCAGTTTTTAATAAACTTAAAATCTTTATAAAGAATTCTTTGAAAATTATAAATATAATTAAAATATATTTTTAATTTTATATAATATTTTATAAATTAATAAATTCAAAGCTTTTCAATTTTCTTTACATCTCTTGATTTGAGAATATAATTTATTATATTTTTTATATCTTTAAGTTTAAATAGAAACTCTTTATTATCCATATTAATTATATATTAAATAATCACTTTCTTTTTTAATTCTATAATCTTATAGATTTTATATTGATATTCTATACAAAAGATAAAACTATCCATTCTATACTAAATTATTATATATAGGATATTATATAATTTAATAACTTTCCGAATACTTAATTTTTTATCTTTTTGAATAGTTTTAATAGTTAGAATAATTTATGTTTTTTTATTAATTGTTTTTATAATAGATTATTAATAAATTGTGTATTAAAGTAAAGAGATAATAATTGAGGTGAAAGTGGCCTATATGATGATATGGCCTATATGATGATAAACCATGTTAATTAAAAAATTGAAAAAATAAGGGTTTTTGGTGTGTTTTCGTTAAGTGTGCGATAAGCTGGTGCCTCAACTCTTATATAACTACGAAAATTTTAATCTCTCACTTTTTGACACTCTCGTCACAATTGGCAGGAACTTGGGAGTGGAAACCATTTTAAATGAAGCTATTACTACGTGGCCTCCAAAACTTGATCTCGAATGACCTGGTACGAGAGCTTAAACACCTCGCATCCCCTTGATGGCGACCTTGCTGTCAAAGCTGAAGAAAATTGTGGACTCGATGTTCTTCTTCGATCCAACAAGTCCTTTCAATTCTGGAAAACTCTCGCCATGCTTTTCCAATCGGCGGGAAGCTTCATTAATAACTCGATGGAGGTCCGCTGGTTCCACGGTGCATGTCATTTGCCTTTCTTTTATCAATTTTTCAAATTGCTCGATGATGGACCATTTTCGTTGAATTTGGTAGAAGCTGCTGATGACGACAAATGGGTCAGCCAAAAGTAGAATCTTATTGTGGAGGCAGCTGGGACAAGCTTTGAAGATCGAGAAGGCCATGGTGATAGTTCGAAACGTGGGTTGGTGAGGTCTGAGTTTTTGAGGATGTTGATTGAGGGGACGATGAGGGTCTGAATCTCGAAAATTTTGGTTGAGACAGTGATAAATGGATAACAAGTACGAATTTCTGAGTTATCTATATTTGTGGGGGATGTAACTTCCGAACTAAGGAAGACTTGTGCGAAGTTATTCAAAAATTAGAGTTGTGACGAATATCACATGGCATAGTGATTAGTTCAAGGCTAGCTTGAACTAAGTAATTATAATTATATAAGAGATGAAGAGATCCGGTAAGGATATCTCTTTCCTCTTTAGCTTCCTTATTCTAGTTGTTTGACCTCTATCGATATGCTCTAGTATGTGATCGTAACAAGACTTAGTGCTACCAGAAAATCTTCCACACTATAGGTAATATACCGTCTTACTATCATATAAACTAGATAGAATTTAGAATAGATATACTTAGGCTCAGAACGAATGAAACAGAAAATTTAGCCTCATTCTCATACATTGCCATATAACTCTTTCGGTTGTAAGTCGGAGCTGTTTCAATATTCTTGCAAGAAACGAGTGATTCCTATGTACCAATCTCCAGAAGAACAACGCCCAGGCTATAGATATCATGCTGTATAATATAACTTTCTTCGGGACTCGGGCCTTGACGATGCGGATGATGGTAGAGGTTTGTGTCCCATGCAGAGTTTCTTGATCGCCGTGTTCAACCATCGGCCATGCGAAAGTTTTGAGAACCTACCAGGAAAATTGAGTCAAGGACCGAGTTTTTGTCTTGGAATTCAAGGATAGTATCAGGGCGGATGGTCTTGTGTACGAATCCAAGAGTGTGCATATAGCTGATAGACTTGACTAACTGGTTTGCAATTCTGAATCGGTCCGTAAGAGTATGGCTGATCTGTGATGAGAGATAATCGCGAAGACTTTTGGGCTCATCACTGAGCTCTTGAGGGATTCGGAAGATAAACTCAAAAGAAGATGGCTTCCTATTGCCGAGTTTTATGGCCCGAATTACACCTTGACACTGAAGTACACATAGGTCTAATGGATCTGTATTAGAAAGCTTTCTCGCCAGCTCTCTCGCATCTTGCATTTGTAAATTGACATCGCCATCGGGATCGCATGGGACTGAGTTTATCAAAACCCATTTTCCAGAGTCACTTCTTTGGACAACCTTGGCAGATGCAAATGGTATATCGCGTACTGTTGAATAATTCAGACCAGCGTTTGACGCGATCAGGGGCTAAGGAGGAGGGTCTAAATACAGATTCCTTTTGCAACCCAGCTCTTCTCTCTTCATAGTTTACAGTATTGATTGAAACTATTCGATTCCTACATTTTTTTGATACCTTCACTCCGTGACATTAAATCTCATTACCATTTTCCCTACTACGGAAAATACATCTAAATATTTCTGAAAATAGTTTCTCACTCTCCCTGGTGTAACTAATAACGAATACTTGACCGAAGAAGGGTGCAAGAAAGAGGGAAATCTTAGGGCCCAGGGCGAGAAAGAATTACCGAAGCATTTGAATTCGCTTAGGAGAGCAATGTAAGAAATGGAAGAGGGGCAAGTGCATTTTTATAGCATAAGTTCGATTTGCAAAACTGTACGAGATGACTGAGTTGTGGACCATGGCAGCTTGCTGGCCTCAAGAATGAAACGAATATGGCTCTTCGAAGCTAACGCTGGGAGCAATTTGTTATTTTAGAAGCATGGGAGCATACAGCCACTTGAACCACTTGACAAAAGGAATGCTGGATGACCTCCACGGTGTTGAGATCTCAATGCGGACAGAGATGTGATATAAATCTCATTTGAACCATCATACATCAGAACTAGGAAAACAAATCAATTTAGCGCAATCGATCGATATCGTAGCAATGTTGAAAATCAACCAACATGCACATGCATGATGGTTCGTGTAAAGATCCATCGATGACGAGGCTGAATAGCAGCCTTGTTTTAATTGGTCAAGGCTCGGTCTCGACAACCATCTTTAGTTAATGCGAATAGACAGCATCAACCAACTTCATGAAACCATATCATCAACAATATGAGTTCCGAGGCTTCGCGGCCATTAATTCTACCTCAAAATCGGAAACTACGGCACTTACAAGGCATATACGTCCGGAATCTGACTCTTTCTCGTCCGCGGGGAAAAACAATCGACGATGCAGGTCTAAATAAATCACCACAGAAGCTCGAGGCTTTGCGCCGCGAGTCGCAATTGCATCATGCGCAATCATCGGGGGATTTACGACCTTCTGCAAGAACCAGGAGATCAAGTTCCAATTGGGTAGGGGCAAGTCCGTCTATAAGACAGAAGAAATTGGAGGATGTAAGGGATAGTCGAATGGCAGATAGCTTCTTCACATTGCATTGCGAGGGACAGGATGATCCGATATATATCAGCGAGGTTGTAGAGAAGGCAATGAATCCTACGTTTCGATCCTTCGATTTGTCTTCCTTTGGTCCTGCGACAACGCGACTCGATACTGTTATTGTAAAGATATGGGTTAAACGACAGGATTTCGTTCCATTGATCGAAGAGGAAGTCAATCTTCAGTCGTTGCAATTCTTAGGGCGATTGGAGAATCACCCTTTCCCATCCAATTCTATTATTTTCCAGCTCGTAGACGGCATATATACCATTGATCTTACTTCCAAGCCACCTCGACCAAGGCCTAGCATTGCGCTCCCCACATCCTCCTACAATGCACTGATGCGCCTCTCAAATCTCGATGAATCCATCCAAGATGCCTTGGCTACCCGCGAACAACTGACTTCTCAGATAAACAACATACTTACTGACAATACTTCTCCGTCAACATATATTCCAGTTGCTAAAGAGTCCCTCGCTCTCGCCAAACGTTATGTTACCACATCCCGTAAACTCCTCCACCAATCCCAAACTCGTCAGCACGATCTAAAAACATCTATATCTTCACGGCGCGCCGCCATTTCCTCCGGGTATGCCGTCCAGTCTGCCGCCGAGACTGACGTTCAAAATGCCCAGGAACATCTCAACAATTCCCGTACTCTCCTCATAAACACAAAGTCGCTTATTCGCGATCATCGTCGTCGCCTCTGTGAAGAACTCATCGAAATATACCCCATCGAGCCCACCTCTCACCCTCTTCTTTTCACAATCTGCGGTCTCCCTCTCCCAAACACCACTGATGACGATAATGTCTCTTCTGCCGACGAGGATGTCGTAGCCGCCGCTCTAGGCTATGTCGCGCAATTGGTCAATCATCTCCAGTATTATCTAGGAGTTCCACTCCCCTACCCCATCACACCACATGCTTCTCGATCTCTTATCCACGACCCTATATCCCTCGTACAAGACCGGCAAAGAATTTTCCCCCTCTATCCCCAATCTGTCATTCGTTTTCGCTTCGACTGGGGCGTATTTCTCCTGAACAAAAACATCGAAGCACTAGCCGAATCTCAGGGTCTCCGTGTCCTAGACATCAGACAAACAGTCCCGAATCTAAAATACCTATTGTACGTCTGTAGCGCAGGCTCCGAAGAATTACCAGAAAGGAAAAGAGGCGGGGTCAAAGGATTACTAATTGGAGGTGCTGGAACCATCAGAGGAGGAAGTAGAAGGGGAAGCCAAGATAGCGCGGTCACGACGGGGGTCGGTGATGCGGTGAGAAAGGCATTGGAGCATGGAAATGGGGAAATCGGTCTTGGATCGGGCATGGAAAATGGTGCTAGAAATGGAAATGCACAGGCAGCGCATAATGGTCAAATTCAAAAGGAGCCATTGGTCATGGCAGGACATAGTTTGAGGACGAGTGGGTTGAGAGAAAATGTTCATTAGATGAAGCGAGGTAATCTCTGGGTTGGGAGGGCTTGGATGCTCTTAAGTATATACTTAATAATGTGTTTGCTGAATATAAACTAGCGTAGAAGAGGAAGAGCGAGAGCAATAGCGGAATCAAATTAATTAATGCTTCGAACACACGTATGCATGCATATCACTGAACCTTTTTATGAAAAAAGTGATGAAAAAAGATGGGAAGGTTAAAAGTTTTTGTCGCAAATGTCGAATCCGATCAGAAATGAGTCAAAGACAATAGTGCAGTACTGACGAATCGCAAATCAAGCTGGTGACTATCGAGTCTCATTTGAATCTAAAATATCTAACAACTCTTCTATATCTGAGTCCATTCAACGAAAGTTCAAATATGAGAAGCAAGAAGTGTTCCATAAGCGAAAAAGAAATACACGTATCATAAGCCTCCGCTAGATATCATTGAAAACACAGTCCCGTTGCTATGAACACACCCTAACGCCATTATTTTCATGCAATCGCATTTCTCTATACCTATACATTAAATACTATCTCCTATTTCTTCGCTCCTCCATTTCTGAGGACAGCAGCCGGAGACATGGCAGCCACACCAGCTCTCTCTCGCATGGCTGTCATTGCTGCAGTCACTGGTGTTTGCACACCACTTGCTGGGCCCGGGGTATTGGCTCTTGTGGCTGGGGCACTTCTGTTATGTGCCATATGACTCTGTACAAGATGACCAGCTGCCAAAGCACTACACAAAGAAAGTTCACCAGCCAAGACAGCTGCGGCGATTACACGTGCAAGCTTGCGGGCATTGTCACCAGGGTTCGTTGGGTGAGAGCCCCTAACACCAAGAAGATCTAACATGGCACTTTGAGGCTCAAGAATAGTACCACCGCCCAAAGTACCAACTTCGATAGAAGGCATGGAAACACTGATTTGCAAGTTACCGCGAAGACTGTAGAATGTTAGTCAATATTTCATTGGACTTCAATATAAGCAACTTACTTCTTCATGAGTGTGATACAACTACTGCTCTCGACTACTTGTGCGGGGTCTTGACCAGTAGCCAAGAAGATTGCAGCGACGATATTAGCAGCGTGAGCATTAAAACCACCCATAGCACCTGCCATTGCACTTCCAACGAGATTCTTGGCGATGTTCAGTTCGACCAAAGCATCTACATCAGTCTTGAGAACCTTGCGAACGACATCACCAGGGATAATTGCTTCAGCAACAACACTTTTACCGCGTCCATCGATCCAGTTAACAGCAGCAGCTTTCTTGTCGGTACAAAAGTTACCCGAGACGGAAATGATTTCCATATCGTCAAAGCCGCATTCAGTAGACATAACTTTCAGAGCGTGCTCAACACCCTTTGAGATCATGTTCATTCCCATTGCATCTCCGGTGGTGGTTTTGAAACGAGGGTAGAGATTCGTACCTGCCAAGGCTGTCTTGATAGATTGAAGTCTTGCGAATCTACTGGTAGAATTGAATGCTTCGGTCATAGTCTGCTGACCAGCTTCGGAATCAAGCCAAACCTTGGCGGCTCCTGCACGTTCAAGAGTTTCGAAAGCAATACATGGGCCACGAGTCATACCATCACCAGTCAAGACAGTGACAGCACCACCACCAGAGTTGATGGCCTTGCAGCCACGACTAGTACTTGCGACAAGAACACCTTCAGTCGTAGCCATAGGCAAGAAGAAACTTTGTCCATCGATGACAATTGGACCAGCAACACCAAGAGGCAATGGAAGATAACCGATGACATTTTCGCAGCAGGCGCCGAGAACACGATCGTAGTTGTAGTGCTTGTATGGCAACAATGAAGTTTCGAGAAGATGTGTGGTTTCCGAGGTAGCAGGGGTTCGTGAGATGATGGCACGTCTGATTTTCACAGCACGAGTGGTATCTTTAAGAGTTTTTTCTAACGAGTAGCCAGGAATCTTGCCTTGCATGGATAACTCTATGAGCTCCGCATCATTCAACTCTGGTGCACGTTTCGCTTCGAGCATTTTTTCAAGCTCTTGCTGACTTCGGCGCAATTGAGATTGAGTGGTACTCTTGTCAGGCATAGTTAATCCCTCGTCCTCGTCGTCAGTAGAAGCCGGCGTTATAGCCGGCGTTCTCGCGGGGGTCAATGGTACATTATCGGAAGCATTAGGATCGATATTTGCCAACCTCAATACAGGGGTAGACGCAGAGTTGTTGAATCTCTCAGCCTGGTCGAGCTCCTTGGGATCAACAGTGTGGTGTGGGGGCATTTGAAGTGGTTCCTTACCAATACTCCATTTAGCGGCATTGAAAAGATATCCATTGAGCACAACACTCAATGTGAGAGCGACAACGATCCATTTAGAAAGAACGGGGTCCTCAAAACTCTTCAAAAGATTGTCCACAACTCGACCACCCATTCCATATTCGGCAAATTCAGCATCAAAGTCATCCGCAGCATGTTTACGATGCTTAGGTGCTGGTTCAGCGTAATGAATTGAAGGATACTCGAGCTCATATTTGATTGGCGTAAGTACTGTCACAATTGTTGACTTATCATGGGCTTTTGCCATCTCGGCAATCATATCCAAGCCGCTTGATGCAACTTTGAAGGGATCCATTGGCGGTGGTGTCAAGACACTTGAGAAACTAGACCCGGAAAGCATGTTTGCACCTGGGAATTGAATACTGCTGTTCCCGCCTCGGAATGGGATAGTGCAGAGGTTAAGAACATTGATAATGATAAACCCAGAAACCATCAACCCCTTGAATTTTGGGATGCTGCTACCCTTGACCTCACGGCCAAAGATGTTTGTCTCGCTAGTCTTGGAACCGTCAGCCTGGGGCCAGTCGTCACTTTTGGCAACGTTCTCAGCTACTCGTGGGCTAACTCCGTCGTCTTCCAATGCCTGGCGTAGAGCAACATGACGTTTGATTCGGTTAATTTCAAGCTTAACACTCAAAATTGCAGTATAGAAAGTGAACAAGAGAACACAGTCGAAGAATAGAATCCAGGCAGCCAAGAAACAGAACTGCTGAAGACCTCCCTGGACGCCAGAAGCAGCTCCCGCGATCAATATGCAAATTTCAATGGCATAATCCCTGACAATCTCGAATCCCTTATCGCTTATAGCAACTTGGACTGCATATTGAATGGAAGCAGGAGATACGCCGTGCTTCTTTTCTGCCACTTCAGCATTAGGTCTTTGGGTATTGAGTGACGCCGACAAAACGGCCTTTGTCAAGACAATAGCCTTCTCAAATCCAATAGTCACAACGAGGAAAGGAAGACCTTCCGACAACAACACCATGTTCATGGGAACACCCAATTTTGTAGTGACGATCAACCCGAAGAGGAAGGCAAAAACCGATGAGAAGAGCGTGGTAGCAAAAAGCCAAAAGTTTGATCCCATACGCCTCATGGAAACAAACAATGAGACAAAGGTAAGATGCATCGATATGTAACCGAGTACCATAATGATGATGTCAAGTGTCTCGGCATTCTTGAGAAGGTCTACAAATTCAGTCCAAGCGTTTGATGCCCATTTTCTCAATCCTCCTTTGGTTTCATCTCCCTTTGCAGCTTTCATGATCCACATCTTCTTCTCCTTGATGAGCTCTGCCTCCTGTCCTTGGCGAGCGCTGGGACCGGTGGGAATTGTAGCAGCGGAATTGGGCAACTCTTGAGATCTGGCGAGGAATTCAGGGGCTTGATTGTAGGGAAGAGCAAAAGCTAAAGTACTGTCTTGTGACAAGGAAGCCAGAGGGTTCGAAGTTGTTGGAAGAGGAGTGACTGAAAGATTTTGTGGTAATGGCACTGAATCCGCTAATGGGGCTGCTTGCAAAGAATTGGCAGCAGCAGAGTCTGGGAAGACGAAAGTCAAAAGTGCCAAGTGATCAACGTGAGATGGCACAATTTCCGCATCCGAGGTCTGCCATTTCCAGGCAGTCTCGGAACTAATCTGCAGTTGACGGTTACCAGCAACGAGAGAGCTCCATGTTGCTTTATCGGCACCACTGGCTTTCACCGAATCAAAGAGACTGCTGTCCAAAAGTCCCATGTATGTTGTACTCGCCAAAACCGCAACTATAACGATAGTATGAATTGGATGTAGACATGCTCGTCGGGAGAGAAGCTGGAGAAGTGGGGTGACCTTTTTATTGAGCCATATTGGGGAGGCATTGGTTTCAGTGGTAGACGAGGCTCCCCTGAACCGCGAGGGTAGGAACGAATTTCCGATCATCGTGGAAGAAGTACAAGCAGGCTTAGTTGTAATCTAAATCAGAGCCATCGACAAGGGAAGTATGTAGTTCTGTTAAGGCTGGATGTGAAGAACCCGTTAGTAAATGAGCCAAAAGCGTGTGTCGAGCAGATGAGCAAAGCTGGGGATAGACCCAAGACGAACGAAACTCCCGCGCTCTCATGTGCGAAGCTGACGGGAAAGAAAGCTCGCACAATCGACATTTCTTGAGGTAAATGCATGGCGTGTAAGAGATTGCAACTTACCAGTGTGCTTTTGAAGTTATCTGTCTCTACAACTCCAAGAATGGCGATGAGATACCTTTCGAAAAGGAAAAAAGGAGTGATGTGCTGGTGTTGAGACCGAGCAAAAAAGAAGAGATATAAGCAAAGATAGAAGTGGCACAATATCTCCTAGAGGTGGGATATCTTGATTTGTGTGACCAAGAGAAAGGGATCAAAGGACGCAATGGAGATTGATTGTCATGTAATGTTCAAGTAATAGTTATCACATAAAAATCCACTGCGAGAGTTTAAGCTTTAAGAAAGAAGGGACTCCATAATGGAAAGGAACCTCGAGATATTTGTTGACTTTTTGCTTGTCAATCAGGGATCAAATTAATCATTAGTTAGGCGGTGACACTATCCGCGAGTTAGGTCGAAAAGGGATTAGTGTTGGTATCAAGCATGGTTGGTGATAAAGGAAATGAGAAAAGTCGATCTTTTGGGAAATCTTTTTCATTTCAATTCAATTCGATTCAATTCAATTCAATTCAAACCACGGAAAAAGATTCAATTTCTTTCTCTCAGATCCTTCATATTGTTCTTCCATCCCTTCCATCCCATCTTTATATTGTTCTTGTTCTTGTGTTTGTGTTTGACTCTTTACTCTCACACATTCATTCTTATATCTACCAGGTATAGGTATAGGTATCTCTTCTTCATCCTACACAAACCAATCCATCGACCACTACCCAAGTCTACCGAGTATGCTATGAGTTTTCACTGGATCCAGATATAAAACAAAAAAGACTCAAGGGCTCATCACGCTGGACAGCTGTTCCGACTGTCTGTTGTCCTGTCCAAGACGTCTCTTCTGCAGGAACAAGTCTCTTTCTTTTCATTGACCAATTCATCAAGCAGATATCAGAAGTTCTGAGCCAATCATCTAATAATATTGGCTAATGTCCCGTCCCGACAAATCAGCATCAGTTGTCCGTATCGGGAATTGAAATAAGCTTCCTCTTTCTACCGTCCCTTCCAGCTCCTTTCTCTTCCTTCCATCAAGAACTTCTACCATGACTACTATCAAGACTAAATCACATGATACCACTATTGGTATGTATTGGCATCAAACCCTTTTCATCATCAATGCAGATGTTTTCTTGGTGGGGTTGATGTCAAACTTCTATCTTTTGTTACTACTGATACAATCTCAAAACAGACCACAAGTTGGTTCATACTTTGTCGGATAAGAATAAACTTTGGGAATCTAATCTATTTTGCCGATAGTTACTTCACCAACAATCGATACTGGTGTTACATTGTTACATCACATCAGTTCAATTCAATCAACATCAAATATCCATCGTATCTATTCAACTAACACTATCATGTCAACTTCTGATGCGTCCATTTTCAAGCCTGCTCTAATTGTTGTAGATCTTCAAGAGGATTTTTTACCTCCAGTAAGTTACAATTCCGACCAACTCCACTCTTCTTTCATCCATCCATCAATTCATACTAACAAGTCTTCAGAATGGTTCTTTAGCTGTGACCAATGGTAGAGATACGATTCCTATCATCAATAGCCTCCTCAGTCTTCCATTTCACCTCAAGGTCGCCACCAAAGATTGGCATCCTTCAAATCATACATCTTTTGCTTCAAACCATGCAGGTAAACAGCCATTTGCAGATTTTACCACGATCACCAACCCATCCAATCCTTCCGAGACGTATCAGACACGTCTCTGGCCACCTCATTGCATTCAGGATACGCTCGGCTCCGAGTTCCCATTTGAATTGGACACAACCAAGTTTACCCAAACTATTCTCAAGGGACAAAATCCCGATGTAGAAATGTATTCGGCATTTTACGATCCCTTGAAGAGTCCTCGGTGTAGTGATAGTGGATTAGCAGCCCATTTGAAAAATGAGGGAATAACCCATGTCTACGTAGTAGGTCTAGCTGCCGATTATTGTGTCAAGTGCACTGCCGAGGATTCCGCGGCGGAAGGTTTCAAAACTTTCATTCTGGAAGAGGGAACTCGGGCCGTTGATCCCAAATCATGGAAGACTATGAAGCTGGGTTTGAAAGGTGTCAAAGTTGTGAGTGTGACTGGAGAGGAAGTCAATCAAGTAAGAAGGTTTAGCAATTGAGGGAAGATCTAGCACGGATGTCAAATTACAATTCGGTCTTTTTTCAATGACTGTTGGTTGTGCCGAAGATGTGCTGAAAGCAAAATCATGCAAGTATCTCAGGTGGTGACACCGAGTACAATGTCCGTACTTCAATAACCTTCTTTATGAAGGGGAAGTCACTGTATTGCAAACATACCATTTAAAAAAAATTAAAATCATAGAAATATCAACCAGATATCACAACATTATCTACAACTTTTCAAATTGCAACCTTGAATCATGTAGTACCACAATCTCCTTGTCTCTTCCCTCTCCACGAAATTTCCCTTATGATGGCGTGAAAAGATAACTACTCAGGTTATTGGCATAACATCATATTGATCAAGATGAAAAATATAGAAGTCATGTAAATCTATCATACGTTTAGCTCATCCGCTTATCACAATATTAGAAATCTCAGGCCCCGATAACAGATTTTCATCATCATATGCTTACGCCAATTCATAAATGCATAGGTACCTTTGTATATACTACAAATGTACCGGGTATATAGATATCTTCAAGCGAAAAGAAAAGGAGATGCCTCTCTTTCTCGTCTACTAGGTACATGGTAGCTAGACTGAGAACCCCGGCAAAAATCAAATGCTCCCTCAATATTCAAGATCAAGATCAAGATCAATGTCAATATCAGGGTTAAAGAAGTAGTTAGCTAAATATCTAGTCAGAATCTAGGATGTATAGCAGAATCTCAAAGTTGAGTAGGTGTATGTTGTGTTTTGTATGTTATGTGTTGTGTTGTAGCTATCCATGTAGATGGATGGATATGATGTATCAGATATTAGATGGGTATTAGATTACTGATGTATATTCTTATCTTCTCTCTATCTATCACTCATTACCTTTGTAAATATGCTAATTTGATTTACTGTTTCGGGATGTGCAAGATGTATATACATGTGGATAGAGTCTATCTCATTATGTCTTCCCCCATCTCCCTCCCTCTCTCTTCTTCTCTCTTAGTATCCATCTCCATTAATCGACCTAAGGGAGTAGATACGACTAACATCTAATAACCAAACCACTCATCTAAAATTCAGATTCCATCCATATCCATCGATCCACCTCTCCATCTCTGCACCTCCTACCCTATCCCTCCAACTGTATTCCGCAACCCACGCTCTCCCCTCAAAAAATCAACAAGCAATATCCAAAATACACAGCCAGCGAAATATATAACAAAGGAAATCAAGAAAATGATAAGTTTAATATATATTTATCCATTCACCTACTTACTTGCCTACCTACCTACCTACCTACCTACCTACCTATCTATCAAGCAAAACAAGAAATATGACTAGATCACACTTCAATAAGCACAAGCAGATACGCACACACATACTCTCTCTCTCTCTCTCTCATATATATCTATGTACATACATATATATACCACCCATCCCATATCTTTAGATAACCACAATATAATATACATCTCTCATCTCTCATCTCTCATTTCTCATCCCCCGAGTCCAAAGCCAAATCCAAGTCCAAATCTAAGTCCAAAGTCAGTAGGGAATCCATCTCATCTCATGATCTGAAATCCCCATAGTCCCATAGCCCAATAATCCAATAATCCAATACCTTAAAAAACCCCCAATATTTCTTCTTCTCCTGAAACAAGTCTAGTGGCTACTAGGTACCTATATCTACTCACTCACCCAGGAATCGCTACTCACTAACCAACCACACGCATACGAGCTACGAGCTACGCGGTATGCAATACCTAGTGCCCAGTACCCAATCACATCTGCATTCGCATTCGCATTCGCATCCACTTCACAAAAACGCATCAGAAACGAGAGGAGAGAAAAAAGTACTCCCTGGATACCTAGCTATCTAAATAGATATTCAAATATCCGAGTCATGGATTTATTTCCTCTTTCCTCTTCTTGCTCCCTCACCCACACCCACACCCCCTTCAAAAGTATAGGTATATATACAACAATTTTAAGATGCATCAAAGAGTACAAGTATATAGATCCATACGCATACTCATACTCAAAACAATAAAGTACAATACAAACACACGGACCAAAAAAAATTACGTAAAACATGAACACATAAAAACGTTATAGCATAATTCTTCCTATCAAAAAATGCATCATTAGACCCCATCCGTTCATCCATCCATCCATCCATCCATTCATTCATCCATCATCAAAATCATGCTAATCCACCAGCCCCTAGAATTTCCTTCCCTTCCCTTCCTTTCCCAATTCATCCTACTCCTACATAGCATCACAGACACAGAAATAAGACATATCAGAAAGTTCCTTTTCCTTTGCACTCCCTTTCTAGAAAATCTAGATAATCCATTCCAATCTCCCAATCTCCCAATGGATTCAATTCAATTCAATTCAATTCCTATAATAACGTATCATATATGGCACACACATCCATCCAATCAACTGGTATCACTATCAAAATCCGAAGAATCCCACCCGAAATTCATATTCCATCTCGCCTACTAATTCATAATACTCGTGAGCAATGTATGTTTGAGCTTGGGTTATCGAGCCGAAGTTTCGTGTGTCTCGTTTGTTGTATCATTAGAAGAATCGAGGGGAGTTTCGGCGTCTTGAACGGCGACTGATGGTGAGAGCTTTACTTCCGGATCTATATGAGTGGATTCAATAGGTGCTGTATTACTATTCGACTGCTCTTCAAGCTGCCCATTTTTAGCTTCTCGACTACTAGGTCGTTCTATGAGACCCTCATGAGAGCTAGGTATAGTAGGCGTATTGGCTTGACTGCCACCTCGTTGCCCATGATAATGTATAACTTGAGGTGGAGCTTGACCAGCCTGTGTTCCCAGAAGATGTTGAGGATATAGGTGTAAATCTTTAGAGGATGTTGAGAAGGTAGATACTACAGGTTGTTGATACCCATTGCTCCCATTACTCGAACTTGGGTTGTGTCCGAATGCTTGGTTGTGTTCCGCTTGAGTAGGTGTACCTGAGTCACCTCCCACGGGACTAGAAAGCTCAACTTGTCCTGTTAAACTGTTTAAGCCTCCTTGAATATCTCTCAGTAGCCTAACATATTCTTCAGGAACCAAACCGCTTTCCTGTGTTTTGGGATCTTCTGCGACAAGCCAACCTTGGCCATGTCGATATGAGACCCAAATTACTTGTCCCTCCACCAAAGGCAATTCATTTTCATTCTCTCGTTCAAAGTCAAATAATGCAACGGCTTTACCATGCATCTCTTCGTCCGGCGAGGCAATTGTAAACTGATAATCACGAGAATATCTCGATTCATCATGTCTAGTCATGCCGGGCGATGATGCAGTACTCGAAGCATCAGACTCCGAGCGGTAATCTTGGCCACTCTCGTCTGTATATGAGCGACTGGGTAAAAGGCCAGCGAAGTGGGAATCTCGTTGACCTGGAACATTATACGGCGCTAACATTGAGCGTCTTGCCAACTCCGAGGGGTATGTAACATATTCTCCACCAGGTCCATCTGCCTCCTCTCCTTCATTGACATAATATCTTTCGCTATTATCACCACCCCCACCGGCAAAATATCCTCCGTCGTCCTCAAAGTTCTCTTGACTTAGCATGCTTGTTCTGCGCTCCCCATCCCTGGGCGTTCTCCCTCTCCCACGCGAATGTCCTCCGTATTCTCCCACTGACGATTTGTGCTTCCTGTGGCGTGAACTAACGACAACCGGGCTTTGTAGATCCTCATCTTCACTCCATGGTGGTCCATCACCAAAATGTATAGGCGCCAATTGTTCC
Source organism: Botrytis byssoidea (assembly GCF_014898295.1). Classification (NCBI taxonomy): domain Eukaryota; kingdom Fungi; phylum Ascomycota; class Leotiomycetes; order Helotiales; family Sclerotiniaceae; genus Botrytis; species Botrytis byssoidea. The sequence continues at coordinate 1,180,838 of NW_024065843.1, forward strand.
CCTTTCATAAATCCATCACCACCCCATGGACCAGGTCCCCAAGATCCGCGATTATCCCATGAAGTTGGAGGGTCTGACAATCGTTTATGCGACTCGCTAGCTGGTGTCGAGAGGCCCGATGGCGGTTGGGACGGCTCTAGAGGCGGTCCATAGTGCATAGGATGCAAAGAAGGGTATGCGAAATCGCGAACTGTTGTATATGAAAGGCTAGAATGAAAGACTGGAAAGATATGTGAAGGAGGTCGCGAACGTGACGGCGCAGAATAATTCGAGTATTGTGATAACCTATTCTTTGAGGCATGAGATGTAGGACGTTGCAGAATTGGTCGCTTTGCGGTTGGTGAAGTGTTTAAAGGTGGGAGGGAAGGATGGTTAGGATTCGATGAGGGAGAACTAACTGGTGGTGGGGACGTAGCTGGAGACGTTGGAGAAATTACGGCTGCCATATTGAAGCAAATGTGTTTGCGATCAACTTGAAGGCTGCGCTTTGAGGACAAAATTGTATGCTTTGGTTCAGACAAATGGGCCCAATATGAACAATTACTTGCCCAGCAAGCTTGCCGTTATATTTCGCAGTAAGAAGGCCGGCAGAAAGACAGTCACTTGCCGTTCAAGATTTGAGATTGAAGGGAGGATCTAATGGCCCTAGCGCTTAGAGCAAGCCCGAGGTTGACTTCAATTATGTCGAGTATGAGACGGAGAAAGGTATCGTCGACGATGTATATTAGGAATGTTAGATAGTCGTTCAAACGAGTTGGTGCTAGCGCGGCAGGCGCGCAGTTGCAAAAGGATAAATACTGAGGGGACGAATGTCAAATTCTTGATAGCGCTTGTCAATAATTGAGGTGGGTTGTGAACTTGTGTGAGCGTATAGGTTGATTGGAGTTCGAATTCAATGTTAAAAAAGATCAGAGGAAGCTCGTGCGTATTGTCAGACCTTTTCCCTTCAACTTTCAAGGTATCCAATTACAAACCAACAGGGCTCCAACGAAACAATGAAGCAAAGAGCAAAGAAAGGAGTCTCTGGAATTGCAGATGCAGGAAATTGTTGACTTTGAAGATTCACAAATCGACAGAGTAGTCTTTGCGCCGAAGGGATGCTTTGCTTTGAATTAACGCTCTAAGTAAAATGACTAAGGCGAAGTTCCTTTGAAGCTGCGTGAGTTGTCTACGAAGCGCCGAGGGTTCAAGGCTCGAGGTCCTTTTTCAAAATTCTCTTGGGTGGATTTCGACAAGGGACCCCGCACACTTCGAGTATTTGACATGGAAATTAGGCAATGAATGTATGCAAATAGCAGTCTGGGATGTATGAGTGGATGGTAAGATGGAGGAAAACGGTGGTACTGTGAACATAGGTAGGGAGGGAGAGGCAGGTATTCGAATTCGAATTCGAATCAAAAGAGTTATACGATCGATGTACAGATAGATTTACCCCAGAGTACAAGAGCAAAGAGACGGAAAAATCGGAAAAAGAAAGGAAAGGAAAAGAAGAAGATTGGGGTTTTGAAGTTTGTACTAAAGTGATAATGGTAAGTCATACAAAGGCGTTTCTACCTCTCTCCAGCTTGAACGGAGTACAATACCATACCTAGAAGAAGCTGGGAAGGTTGATCATAATCGAGAGAAGTAGGTAAGGGCAAAGCATATATTATAGAAGTTTCAAGACATGTGTGTGTTCACTCATCGCTCATCGATCTCCATTCTTCATTCTTCTCTCATCTCTCATCACACCTCACTCTTTTTGACCTTTTCATTTCGTTGTTGAGTTGAGTGGCTTACAAGTCACTTGGTATGGAGAATACATGCGCTCTCTTCGGTTTCGGGTTGGAAAGTCCGCTTCTTGTTGATGTGATTGATCAATTTGAGATGAGTGGGCTTTTCCGTTGATGCCTTTACAGAATAATTTCCATTTCCATTTCCATTTCTGTTTCTATTTCGGTAACACGTAGGTAATCATGGTAATGATCGTTTTTTTCTTCCCAAGTTCCGTTTCAACGTTTCAGACTTGCAGAAGAACCAATCATATGTCCAGAATCAAACTCCAAATTGATGTAAACATGCACCTGGGTGCCACAAGCTGCAAGTACGAAGTAGTTGATCAGCATGTGCTTTCTAGTTGGCTCATCTTTTTGGATGCTACGATACCATACCTAGATACCTACTTAGCGAGCTAGTAGTATTATATACCTTGTACGTGCTACTCTCCGTAAGAGCTAAGCAGGATGGCACGCTATTCAACATAATTCAATATCATTGGTTCAATCTTTCTCTCTCTTAACCGAAAATTTTCTTAGCTTCATTATTAATAAGCTTTCAAGCTCTTCAATGTTTTACGGCTGTACTTGTACAACATTACAATCAATCATACAACACCATTATCGTCAACATCACTCTTGATTTGACTTGAATCAATGTCTCTTGCGATTCTCACTCTACTTGAAACTTTGCAGTAGAATCTGAAATGTTTGGTATGTACAATATCCTGAAAGAAACCAATATCTTCTTTGGTCTTCTTTCTTTCTTCTTTTCTCCCTTCCTCCCTCATCCCGCTGTAGCAACCTGATGATTCCTATTATTGGAGCTGTCTTATTAAAAACTGATGACACAATTTTTATTTACGCAACTTAACAATATCTGAATGCTCTTCAAAATAGATCTGCTTATGAGAACACATACATTTGTGCGTGTTGACACGTAGCTGACTTTGAACATAGCTTCTGCAGTAATATCCACAACTTGAATTCGGTACCATTGGAAGTTTGAACCCCGTGTCGAGACGAAAGGTGGCCGAATTTCTTCTGTCCCCGCAAATATCTAGGTTATAATAATTTTACAACAACTACAATTCATCAACAGTCATGTCTCAAGCTCCGGTGTCGACTGCCAATGGCGGTAGCACATCTCAGTTCGCGTCAAACGGTGAACGAGTAGATTCGGGAGGCTTCAAACTAAAATTCTGCACTGTTTGTGCCAGCAACAACAATAGGTACACTCAATATATCTCATATGTCTTCCAGTTTGTATCTAACATGATTCTCTCACAGATCCATGGAATCACACTTACGTCTCGCTGCTGCTCACTACCCTGTAATATCATTTGGAACAGGTTCTTTAGTTAGATTGCCAGGACCTTCCATAACACAACCTAATGTCTACCAATTCAACAAGACTTCGTATGATAGCATGTATAAAGAACTCGAATCTAAAGATCCGCGTCTCTATCGCGCGAATGGTATCTTGAATATGCTTGGGCGGAATAGATCAGTAAAATGGGGGCCAGAGAGATGGCAAGATTGGCAAGTCGGCGTTCCAAGACTACAACATAATACAGATCAAGGTGCCGAAGGAGTAGAAGGGGGTGTTGTTGACGTTGTTATTACCTGTGAAGAAAGATGCTGGGATGCTGTCGTGGATGACCTCCTCAATCGTGGCTCCCCATTAAATCGTCCAGTGCATGTCATCAATGTTGATATCAAAGATAATCATGAAGAGGCTCTAGTCGGCGGCAGGGGAATTCTTGACCTTGCCGATTCCCTCAATAAGGCTGCTGCCGAGGAAAGGGAACTCAACCCTACCGGGTTTGACAGTGGTAGTGCCCATAGCAGGGCCGGCTTTGATGAAAGAGTTCCGGAAATCATCGGAGAGTGGCAGGAAAGATGGCCAAATCTACCAGCAGTATGGACATTAGCATGGTTTTGAACACTTGCATTACGATTTTCTTTTAGTGGCGTTGAGATTACGAAGGGTATACCCATTTCTTGTGGCGTTCAGGGCGGGGATTTTATATGAATGGGCGTCTTCTCAGAAAGAAAGATAGAGGAATAAAATACTTGATATCACTCGCGATCGCATAATGCATTTGTTCAGATTCGTACCTAGCATGATGACCTACTCACATACTAATGACCGGTGACCTAGAAGCCGTTGAAATTAATACGTAGAACATGGCTGTGCTTGAAGCGTGCTTAAAGGGAAATAAAGAGACAGGCCAAGGAAATTGATATACTGGGATTAGATTGATGAGTATGGGGGGCCAATGATTGAAAACGTCCAGAGGCTAAATGAAGTTCGCAAAATTCTACTCCATAGTCTAGAACTTATGGAAGAAGGGATAAATCTAGAAGCAGAAAAGGACTCTATTCTATAAGATTGGCACTTGGATTAATCGAAATCGAATGACCGGGTTTATTAGGTATGTAAGGTAAGGTAAGGTATTATGTAGCGACATTTTTTTGCAGAGATACTTCTTGAAATAGGTTGAAACGCCTTCTTCTCTGTCTTTTCTACGGGGGAATATTGGGCTTGTATTTGTGATTGACAGTGAGTATGATGGGTTTGAGGTTTGTTGTTTGTTGTGTGGTGTTTTAAGGGAGGTATATGGGGATTTGTGTTATGTGTTATGTGTGTGATATTTTATAATTTAATAAATTATACCGCCTTCATTAGCCAGAATTAGTTTGTATAGGCAGAATGATTCTATTGGTGACAAAATAAAAGCGGTGTAACATAACTTATCCCATATTTCTGCGTACGGTAGATGGAATGGAATTCATCGTGATACAGACGAATAATTGCATACTTGAATTCATTATTCTTCCAATTATAGATAATATCTACGTATACCTACCTAACTAGGTAGCAAAAGCTATATGTATATCCACCCATGCACCACCTAAGTAAAATCCAAACCAGGTCCCGCGTGGATGGACCAAGTCGAAGCCGCGTATGGCGGGTTCCCCTTGCTCGTGATCGCTGCAGCTGGCGATGGAAATGAGGAAATGATGAAAATGGAAGAATCGGATTTTCCTTTCAAATCTCGGGATGCATGCGAAAGATCTGATCTTCGGACTTTGGGGGATTTTCTGGGATTCCTGGTTGAGGGATGGATGGATTTGGAGGGAAGATGTTATGAACATATGGAGTTTGGCTACGTAGGTACTATAGATAGGTAGGTAGGTATGCACCTCGATCGCATTTGATGCATTGCGATTACATTCCTGGGTTGATAATCTTTAATGGCCTCGGGATTTTGAGCTGATGAATATTTATCTATCTCGTATACTCACTCGTATAATCGTACACTCGAGTATATCTACCAGGTAGCTACTCAGTCAGTACTCTGAGCTGAAGTGCAGAGCGGGAAGTTGGGGATATTCCTTTTGCCCAGAATTTCTGTTTCGCCTTGAATTGTCTTGTATCACCGTTTGCATGACATAATTCGTACATTTACGCCGCGTCGCTGTTCATGTGTAGCAAAGAATCCTTGTAGAAGATGGAAGTAATGGAATATGGAAATTCTACCTCCATTTACATATGAAATATGTATATCCAAGTTACAAATCATTCTTATACTAGGTACTAAACTCTTCAAGCTTTCCTTTCCACATATTGAACAAACTTGATCAATAATACCGGTATCCCCAAACTCAATTTCCCCTAATTTCAAGCCGTTTCCTTATCGATCGACTACTACTCACGTATCGAATCTTTGTCGGCCTTCTTTTCCATCTCAATACCCGCCCACGACCCAATCTAATAAATCCCCTGGAAGCTGGGCGACGGGCGTTCCTGAAAAACAAACCAACCACATTCAATTCCGCAAAAGGCAGCTACCACTAGCCTAAACGCGAAAGTGAACCTGGTGAACCTGGTGAACCCAAGATTCAGGAGAGAAAAGTATCTTTTGAGACCTTTGGGACCTATTTTGATTGACTGGCGGGACAACTGGAGAAAAATAATAATCCCCAGGATATATTCTAAATTGCTCAGAATTTGAATTTAGCTATCACCTGCATCAAGACAGACAGACAGACAGACAGACAGACAGACAGACAGCCAGCCAGCCAGCTATCCATTCACCACCACTTTACTTTCTGCATCGGAATTGGAACGGTACTTACTTACTTTCTTACGCACAAACAAAATTCTCTGTTCTTCTTTCAACAAAAGTAACCTATGAATTGCGATTTCTAGAATAAATTGTAGAAACGTCATATTACAGTTTATTTGTTCTCCTCATCTACCTACCTACCTACCTACCTACTACCTACCTGCTCAAGGTAAATTCATTGTCGCTGTACAACAATTCAGTTACACAGTCATTACCATTCCAAGACGAATTCATTCCTCAAAATACCACCATTCATTCTCATTGCCCCGATTTTCCAATCCTTCAGCTTCGCTATCTCGCTTTGACCGAACGACCTTGTCAATTCACTTCGTTTCAAGGAGACTATAGAGTTGTTCCAGCCTGAAATTATCTGCATCGCATGTGTTGATCACATAACACGATATACCATTCTCTCGCACCTTAACCGTCAGCTATTAAGCTTTCGAGGTGTCTCGCTCTTGTTTTTCAATAATCGAAGGGTTGCGCTGATCTATCCTCCGAGTCCAAAGGGTTGCTCATTCCATTCATAACCGCGACTTTACGATGAACAATCGCAATGGACCTTTGTCACCAGTTTCAATAGGAAGCAACAACGAATGGTCAGGAATTGAAAAATATCAAGACGATAACGATTCGCCCTACCAGATGAATCGCGGACAACTTGCTTCACCGCCGATTTCGAGCGGATCAAACGGTACAATGAATGGAGGGGATTTCCCACAGAGAGGTCCTTCCGGTGGTAGCCCAGGAAATCCATCTCCTCCAAGCTCTATCGGTCGTTCAAGTATTGGCACAGGTTTATACGCAGGAAGCGAGAGTGGGCAGGACAAGAAAGATGAACAATTCGAGGCCTTGCTATCAGAGCACTACGTCTCATTGAAACGATACCTAGCAGCGTCATTGAGAGATGAGAAGGGGAATCCTAGACCCAACAGAGCGCGAGACAAGTTGCTACGATTGTCTCCTGTTCAATTCCAGGAACTTAGTACTGATGTCTTTGATGAACTTCTGCGAAGGCAGCAGGCAGGGAGAAGGACTCCCAATGGACAGAGAAATGATCAAGGACCTCCGCCGTACTTGTTGCCGAAAAATACGTTCCACCCGAAACGAAATCAGGCCCGCCAGAAGTTGTCTACGCTGCCACCGCCCAGGTTTAGAGATTTAGCTACAGATGTGTTTTATGAATTGGAGCGAAGGTTTCCACAATTTACTGCTGGTGATAGAAGTCGCATGGGTAGTCCTGTATCTACAAGAGGACCTCCAAGCAGGAATGGGAATGGGACACCTGTAGATATGCCACCTAGAGGTCCAAGCCGTATGCGCCGACCTTCAGACGCCAGCTCTATAGGTCCGTATTCAATAAGAAGCGAAAGGAGAAGTGAGAGAAGCGAATCACGCAATGGTTCAAGAATGGCTCCGCCAAATGGTCCAAATGGTAGTTTGGGTATCCCACCTTCGCCTGGTATACCACCTAATGATTACGGTCGGCCGACACCAAAAACCTTTCAAAGTAACACTATTGTGCCGAACAAAAGTACTATGGTTGAAGATGATGAGAGTGGACCTGAAGATAATGATGATGATGATGGGGATGCTTTCGGATTGGAGGGAGCTGCAAGAGACCGAGAGAGTAAGAAAAGTATTGGGGGTTCAGAGGTAAGATCAATGCCCATTTCTTTCCCTAATTATATTCTAACTTCGCAGATCGACCAGAAACTCATTGATGATTACCAATCCCAAATCGCAGAGCTTCAAGAACGACTTGATTCCGTGGAAGATGACTTGAAACGAAAGGATGATGAACTTAATATTGTTATGGACCAGCAAAGGGGGAGGGATGCATCGGCAGACGCGGATAGAAAGGAATGGGAAGACCTCAGAATAGATCTCGAAAACAAGCTTGCAGATGCGCAAAATCTTAACGACACTCTACAATCAGAGATTGACCGAGCACGGGAGTCGCAAGCCAATTCGGACAGAGAGCTGAAGACTCAGATTGAAGAGCTGCAAATTGCTCTTGTAGACGCTGGTAAAGGCATGGGATCCGGCGATGCAGATCTGGAACGGGAAAACGAAGAGCTCAGAGCAGAGCTCAGAGAGCAACAAGAAATTACCGAGGATGTTCGAAGTGAAGCCCAGGAGTTCCTTCGCGAAATGAGGATGTTGTCCGAACGAAGCACTGCATCTTATGAACGCGAGGAGCAACTAGAGACCATGGTCAACAAATTAGAGGATGAAGTCAAAGAATGGAGAAATCGATATGCAAAAACAAAGACGCAGCTACGCACCCTGAGAGCATCTTCAATTGGCCTCTCGATACAAGATGCAGCCAAGTATGCAAAAGACACTGGGTTTACTGCAGAGAATGGTCTTATCAAGGATATTCATATTACTAAGTTCCAACTTTCGATTGATGAGCTTTTACAGATTGCACGCTCTAGCGACCCTGAAAAGGTCATTGAATACATGAAGAATGTAGTTATCAACGTGCGACAAATCTCTCAAGATATCGATCAAGCACCACAAAGTAGTGCAGAATTAGCCCAGAAGCAGGTCAAGCTTAAGTCTAGACTCTCGGCGACAGCGAATAATCTGATCACCGCATCCAAGAATTTTGCTGGGGCCAAGGGACTCTCGCCTGTTTCATTGCTTGATGCAGCTGCTTCCCATCTTACCACGGCGGTAGTTGAGCTTGTTCGGACGGTAAAGATCAGACCTACGCCTGCAGGAGAGCTAGAAGACAATGGTGACGGCACTTTAGTCTCAAGCGACGTAGTAGCGCCTGCGCCTGTATCGGCTCAACCCTCTACCATTGGAGGACTTTTCTCATCCAGATCTGCAACAACAACTGAACCTAAGCCCGCAACAACTAAACCTTCCACTGGAGGCCTCTTTGGATTCTTTGCATCACGTGAAGTCAAGCAAGAGAATGCTCCACCGCAGCAAGAAGCCCCTCAACCACCAATAGAGAATGTTCAACCCTTGAAGAATAATAGCAAACAAAGCATGGATTCGCCACGTCAAAGTTTAGACAATTTCGACAGGCAAAGCGAGGACTTACCGAGGGAAAGCTTTGATGACTATGTCCCTGGCCCATTCCGTGGTCTAGGAAACAATCGTGCTAGCACCAATTCGTCTATGTACAGTACAATCAATTCTCCTCGCGAGTCAATCGTCATTCCCACGAGTTCTGTAAAGGATACTTTAACTGCACCTGAACCTAGTCCTAGAGAAAATCCTTTAAGCCCAATGACTAATGGCGCCGAGCCTGTTAATGGAGGCGCAAAGCCACTTCCACTGGCACTACAAGTGCCCCGAGGTCCCCCAAGTGGTCCTCCAAGTCCCCTGCCAGCCTCAATGGGGGCAGGATTTGGCCTCAGATCGCAAGATAGTGACATTGAAGATCTCAAGGTATGGAACTAAATAGTCTCCCATGGACTTACTCATGCTAATAATACTCTTCGCAGATATATCTTGAAGATCAAACGGCGCTCTTAGTCCAGAACATTCAGTCTCTAGTCTCTTCCATTCGTTCAGAAGGCGGCATAAATGCTATTTCAACCCAAATTGATGCAATTGCCAGTGTTGTTGGTGAGGTTGTTGCTTCTACTGAGGAAGCCATGGTTAGCAGTCCAGCGCTCCGCTCACAATGTCAACCAGTCTTGACAAAACTTTCTGGGTGCAGAGAGAAGATCATGGCTGCAGGCGAGGAGGGCAGAGAAATTGCAATTGAGGGAAGAGAAGATGACGAAGGTGATGCAGAATGGCGAGCTTGGAACCAAAGCCTACCACCTATCGCGTTCGAAATTGCCCGAGAAACCAAAGAACTGGTCTTGAGAGTTGATGTCCTTGATGGAGAAGGTGGCGGAGATGACGACTTTTCATAATAATTCGTCGAATGATTAATGAGGTTCCCTGACACCTTTTCATTCAAGGATCATCCACATATCGTGGTTTATTTGCTGTTTGCTTCATTTTTGCATAGCTATGGATGGTTCATTTCGTTTGACGCTCTATTCCCAATCTCTGTTGTTTTGCATTGGAATTTTACCCCTTTTGCATTCAACATTTTTGTGTTTTTCTACTTTTTTTTTGTTATACGACAAAGCACCATCAGACGAGCGCACCAGTTGACGATTTGAATTGATTGAATGGGCACATATTTCTGGAGGTGGTGGCGCACCCCTCACACACGCATGCATTATTGATGGATACCTTTTTATGTTATTTTTGAGGAGGAGTTTCTTTATTTTTTGCCTGCCTAAACGCTAGCTGGCATTTCTGCTTTTGACTCGGGTTTTGAATCGCATACAGCATAATACGTATTTACTGAATCATTAATGAGAAGATAATTGCTAGTTTTATTTTGGGGATGGAATGAGAATGAGTTGGGATGAACATTTATCGGTTCAGTCTTAGGGGTCACTGGATCAAGGAGAGGAGGCCATTCATACTTGTGTATATATTTGTGGGATATGAAATGGGGAGATGGGATGGGAGATACAAAGTTCTCATAGACTGGGTACTTGCTCATTGTCGAGAAATGCCAGTTGGCAAAATGGGATGGAACATTGGCAAGGCATGAGATTAGGGTGGTGATAAAGGAAAGGAGGCGACAATGATAATAAGATTAAATATGAATGTTGATACCTGCATGTTCGTATTGTGTTGGTTGTGTATTCAGTGTTTCTGGAGGAAAAGTGGTAAAAGTATAACCGATATCCCTGTATCTTGCACAACCCTATATCTTGCACAATTTGATTTATTAAACTAAAAATCGATATTAAATTCAAATATCATTATAATGATTTTAAAATCTGTACAATAGAATCTTATATTTATTAAAAGATAATATCAGGAATTTGAAAGATTTGAAATATTCAATTGAATATTAATCGATTTTGAGTAATAATATTTTAAAATATTAATAATAAAATAAAAACCTATATTAGAATGAATATATATAATTGAAAAATAGTTTTTTGTATTTATTATTATTATTATTATTATTAATCAAAAGTTTGAAATTTCGAAAAATATCAATAATCAAGTTTTATATTAAGTTTTAAATTTTCATATAGTTTTAAAAAAAAGAAAAATAAATTAAAAATACTTTTTAAAATATAATAAAATATTTATTTCGAGATTTTAGAATAATAAAATTGATATTTTAATTTAATTTATAAAATTATATTTTTATATATTAGAAAATATATAATATAATAATAATAAATAATATTAAAATAATATATTATTTAGAAATTGTAACACTTTGCCTTAGAAGAACTGCGAGAGCAGGGTATAATTTATCCTTAGAATCTATAATTATAGAATTGAGAGTAAAGTATTTGTAGAGTGTATTTATATATTAATTATATATATGTGATTGAGTATGTGTGCAAATGTGTATATGAGTAATTGCAATTGCAATTGGGTGCAATTTGTGATATTATCTTTTCTTTTGAAAAAGTTTGTTTTTAAGCTTCAAAATTATTTATTTTGTATATGTATTGGTGATTTTAATAAGGCGTTGTTATTTATATTATAAAATGGTGTGGTAAACAAATGTGTATATGAATTTTCTTTTTTTGCAATGAGAAGGTGCATAGAAAGTGAAGGAAACTGTTTTGTAGTTTAATAATAATCGAATCTTTCGAAATATATAAATCTTTCTAATTTCTTCTTTTTCTCTGAAATCTTTTTTAATTATTTATTCTTTTATTAATTCTCAATCGATATGTTTATTATATTTTCGAAAAAATGCAGTAGTAAGAGCAAATTATTATTAGTATAAATAAAGTAATAGGAGGCGGTATGTGTGATGGTAAATTGTTTATTATCTTTTCTATTTGCTTTATTTAATATACTTTTTTTATAGTTTATAGCGAAAAGAGCGACTACTTCTTTTATTATATAAGGCAAGTATTTTATTAAGGAGAAATTAGATGAAAGTGAGTATAATAATAATATTGAAAAGAAGGATAATTATGAGAATAATAATTTTAATTGAGAAAAGATGTATAAGTAAACTTTTCTTTTATTTATTTCTGATATATAATTAGTTTATCTAATAAGTGTAATTACAATTATTAAGGATAATATGCTTAAAAATAAAATCGATTTTTGATATATGTAATGAATGTATTCACTTTATTATTTGTTAAGATAAAACTCAAAAAAGAAATATAATCCTTTTAATTAATTATATAAATAATTACAAATAAAAGTTTGCTGACAAATTGATTTTAATAGTATATCATTTTTGTAATATCGAAAATAAAGGGGAAAAGATAATCAGGGAGGAGATTATAGAAGTTTTATATTAGAATTAATCTAATTATATATTTAAATATAAACCTTGTCACCAAAATATTGATAAGTTCGAGTTATCTAGCAAAAGATTACTCAAGAAAATAATGCTTCTATGGAAACAATGTGTTTAGAAGAACAATTGGATTTGTATCAACTATATTTACAGCTATATATCTGGAAAAGGTAATAATATATATTATCATATTTTTGACCAAATTTCTAATTAAACTTATTATTTGTTTTATTTAACCACAAAGTATAAATGCAAATGTTTATCTACAGGGAGGACTTATAATCTATTTCTTCAATACCAATTGATTATTGCTAAATATGGCAATATAATAAAAATAAATTGTAACTTTACTAGATTTTAGTAAAATTAATTTTATTGTAATAGCTTAATTTGTAAAAGGATTTAAAATATTGTATTTCAAAAGAAATACTTTTAATTACTTTTATTCGAAAAGATATAGATTATCAAATAAATGAAGTGGTAGAGTAAAAAGAAGAATTAGAGCAACAATATCAGCTGGCTTTAATTCAGGTAAAAGCTAATCTGTTAGCTGTACGGGTACAAATAAAGAAAACTGAATACAAGCTCATTTCTATTACTATTCGAATTATGATTAGTTATTATTTTGTTTTTTATCTTATTATTATCCTTTCTTTTCTTATTATTACTCTTAACTAAAAACTCAACTGATATTTTAATTTAAATTATCTAGCCTTTGTTATTATATCTTATCCGACTATAATTGTTACTATTTACAAAAATTATCTTTTTAATCTTTTTTAAATTTATTAATTTAAGGAAAAACTTTTTTGTTCAGTTTTTAACTTAAGAATATAGTTTTTATCTAGTTATTTTTAATTATTTATAAGATTATGATTTTTTTATTAATTTAATAAATAAAAAAAGTTTTTTTTATTTTTTTTATTTATATATTGATTATTATTTATAAAGTTATAATTATTCTTTTTATTTTTATAGAGGCGAATCCATTTGAGTAAGTATATAGGGGGGCCTGGTAGAGAGGGATTTTATAGATAGAAGTTGTAAAGGAAGTATAGAGCAGTTTTAAAATCAGAAATGAGATATTAAATAAAATTATTATCAATGTTTAGTTATAATATTTTGTATTTAAATTATTGATATACTTTCTTGATAGTTAGAATATATTCTATTTTCTATTTAATATTATTAATAATATTAATTAAAAATGGTAATTCGAATATTTATTTAAAAAATAAATTGTTTATTACTTTATAAAGTTTACTGGATGGAAATACAAAATGAATTTTTATAATAAGCAATAGGTTTAGTTGAAAGGAATTTCTGATTCGATTAATAATTCTAAATCTTCTCTAAATCAGATAATCTAGTTTCTTGGAAGATTATTATATTGAAAAATCTCTTATACTAAGCTATATATAATCTTTTATATTAAAATTAATTAAATAGCAATATGAATTAATTAATTGAGACATTTTCTTTTATATTTATAAAATATTTTCTTTTACTTAATTGAGTGCTATTTTATTATATTTAATATATTCTTTAGTATTTGTTATATTCAAATTATTAATAAATGTAATATTATTAAACTTCTAATCCTAGGAATTATGGGGTAGGTGGTTATACAAAGTTTTATATAGAATTTGATTATTTAATAATTTATAAGAAAGTGTAAACTGAGTATAGTTTATCATTAATAGGAATTTAGATTAATTATCTTAATAATAGCTTATAAAAGATTGCAAGTATTATTAAAAATATTGATTATAAATCTCAGTCTAATTATTAATTTATAAGTAATGAGTGGTAGATAGTTTAACTTATATTTTTAAAATATTATTAAATTCTTATCAGAATTTTGATATAAATTAAGAATTATAATTAGAGATTATAAACTCAAATAAATTATAGTATCTATATATATAATATAAATATAATTGGACTTAATCTCTTAAATCAATTAACTTATAACAAAATATTGAAATTACTTATTTAGTTAATTAATCAATAATAACGAATATATTATTATAACTATACTTATTTCTATTGAAACTACAATAATCCATAATAATATATTACTACATTTATATAGGAATAGGGAGTGGGTGGAGAAGATTAAGAATACAATCTCTTGAAATAGAGCTATACTTGTATTTATAATAATTCCATACATATTAATCGATAATTTTAATTATATTCTTTTAATAATATTATTTTACTAAAAGAAAATAAATCTTTTTTATACTAAAATATACAATAGAAACTAAATTATAAACTTTGTGAATCAAGTAAATTTATAGATTATTAATATCCAATATATATAAATAATCATTATAAAGTAATAATTTTTTTTCAAAAATGAAATACTTATATAATCTAATTACTTAATTATATAAAGCTTTTAAACTTAAATGGGATCTATTTTCTTCAATAATATAATTAATTATATCAAAAAGCAGGGATATTGTACTAATATTAAAGTTTGCGATTACATTTAATTCTTATCAAAAGGATTCACACATAATTCTAGTATCAATCTAATCATCTTTTATAAACTATTATAAGTGATTCTTCTTTTTAATATTATTCTACTAATCCAACTCATTAATATAGTATATAAGCATATCTGCAAATAGATTATTCTTTTTAGAATAATATATAATAATAAAGTTATAATTGATTAATAATTTTATCCAGCATGTTTATTAAGTATTTAACTGTTTTATTAATATAAAGTACTCAAGTATTTTATAATCAATATATATTTTAATTTGATACAATAAACCAATAAGTTCAATTTTCTAATAATCTAGGGATTTGATAATTATAAGTATTTCTTAATTATAAACTTTGTAATTCAGCTCAATAATAACTATTGTTTTCGAAAAGTAGGTAACTAATAATTATTTGTTATTATATTTCTAAAAGAGTATACTAGCGATTATATTATTGGATATATTGGTTTCTAGTATATAGAATAATATATAATTATAATATTATAAAAGAGGAGTAGAGATAAGTTTATTTTTGAATATATCAAATATAATTTGATAGATTTTGTTAAAATAGAATTTGATATTTGTTTTTGTAAGTTTATAAAAAGGTTTTGCTATTATACTGTAATCCTTAATAAATTAGTAATAAAAGTTATAAAAACCTAAAAATAATTGAATACCTTTTATAATAATAGAGTAAATTCAAATAGTAATTATTTTAATCTTCTTTAAATCGACTTATATATTTTTTATAAAGATAATAAAATCTAAATATTTAATATATTTAATGTTAAATTCGCATTTTTTGAAATCTACTTAAAGGTTAATAAATTTAAATTATTTGAGAATATATTTAATATATTTTTTGTATTTATCTTCATTTTTAAAATATATAAGAATATTATTTAGATAAATAATATAAAAGTTATTTAAATAATCAAATAGAATATTGTTTATATATTATTAATAAATCACAGGATTGTTTATTAATTCAAAAAATAAAATTTTGTATTTATAAAAACTATATTAAATACAAAAAGTAATATATTTTTTAAAAATAAAATCTATATAAATATAATGAAATATTTATTAAATATTCAATTTGATATATATCTTTATATCAATAAATCGTATAAGTATTTTATCAATAAGAGGTAAAGAGTACTTGTTTTTGTATATTAAAAAATTGAATAATCGAAAATCTATATAGAACTATAAGTTTTCATTTAGCTTTTTTATAAAAAGGATTGGAATTGTGAATAGGGTTTAATTAGATTCTATAAATTCTTTAATTAGATTTTTAGTAATATATTTTTTAATAATTTCCAATTATTTAAGTAATATCTTATATAAAAGATTGTATTTGAGAGCTTTCTTATCTTTTTCTTTTAATATAATCTTATAATTATATAATTAGAAGAAAAATAGAATATTGAATTTGTATTTAAAAAATGCTTAGTGATATAATTGATAATCTATAAGAATTAAAGATTTTATTTTAATATCTATAATAATATAATTGAGGGTAATTATAATTTCTGATTTAGAATTTTTCAAAATAATAATTGCAATAGCAAAATAGTATTTAATTTTTTGATTAGAATATCAAAGTGATATAATATAATTGATTTCTTTATATATTATTATAAAGATTTTATAATTCTTATTTTTTTTATAAGTGAATTGGAACTGTATTAGTTTGAGTATATAGATATTGAATATATCGAAGATATAAAGAGATAAAGATTTATATATAGCTCGGATAGGGACTTTAAGGAAAACAGATTTTTTTTCTAGATTTACTAGAACTTAAGTTTTGATAGAAATTGAAAATATTTTCTTAATATTCTAAAAAAGAATAAAAAATATTTTTAATAGAATTGCTATTATATTCTATCGATTATTATTTTATTTATAATATATTTTATTTAATTAGGTATCCCAATTATTAATATTTTATTATATCAAATAACTAATTTTAAAAGCTTATAGGCTATCCCTAATCAAAGATATATTTTTTGATAAAAAAATAATAGGAGAATATTCCATAAATTAATCGAAATATTAATTAAAGTAATTTAGCTTAATTTAAGCCTTTGTTATTTATATATAACCTAGAATTATATTATATAAATCTAAATTGATAATAAGGAATAATATATATAATTGTTATTAGATATTAATTATAAAATTAAGGAATGTATAATAAGTGATAGTTTTGCTTTTTATATTATTATAGCTTTTGACTTTAATAATAGTATTAAATAATAAAATACAAGATTTAAATATAGAAAATAGTAATAAAAAAAATATCTTATTAATAAAAGTATAATCATTTATTCTAGAATCTATAAGAAATTAAATATTATAGGAATATTCATTCTTCGAGAATATATAGAGTAGATTTATCAAATTGAGAAATCTCATATCCCAAATCACATTTAAATAGGAATTTTAATTTAAATATTTTGATTTAAATGTTGATTTTCTATATTTATAATGAAATCAATAGCTTCCATTTAAACCTCTAAGTTTAAATTCTTTTTAGCATTTTTCTTAGTATTATAAAAATCTTTAATTTCTTTAGTCTCCTGGATTTCTACTATAATACTAAAATTGTCTATACGGGGAATAGTATTGTAATTAGCTTTTATAGCAGGGAATGTGAAATTATGGGTAAAGCTATTTCCTAGAGCTAGGGTATTATTTAGCTTAAAGGTTTCTATATAATTAATAAAAATATAAGGAATAAATTAAGAATGAATCTGAATAAATGGGGTTATATTGATATATATTCAAATTATATCTTTGAATATATTTTGTGTAAAGATAGTAGTATTAGCTTTTTTAGTTAATATTTCCTTATTTAACTAATAGCGATTGCATTCTTGAATAATAATCTCAAGCTTATCAATTTCTGTAAATTTGTTGACTAGTTTTTTAATAATATTATAATCTTTAATATATAAACTAATTATTTATCAAAGAAAATCGAATATTTTTCTTTTCAAATTGTGGAAGAGAGTCTTATTATTCGTAATCTCCATTTGAATAGTAAATAATTGGAATTTTTGATATTATACTATGAAATTACTTCTTTAAATATTATTAAATATAATCTAATGTTCATATTCAATTCGTATATAATTGATTTCTATGGGGTTCTTATATATTACTATGAGTTCATTAATCAATTGGAGTTCTATCAAGTAGGGGATTTGTATATATAAGGAGTATAGATATTTTTAAGCTTTCCCTTTTATCTAATCTATTATGTAAAATCGGTATTGCAATTTTATAATAAACAATATTATATATAGCTTTAATTACTTTATAATTAATAGTTATTATAAGCTTGCTTTTGATTTCATACTATTTTTAAATTTGAATAAAAAATTAATAAACTTTGGAATATATAGTCTTTCTATAAGAATAATATCAAAATGAAAATTGAATATTCAGTAAAACAATAAATTGTAATTGAGTACAATTATTAGTAAATAAGGATTATTTTCAAAAGAAAAAAGAGATTATTATAAAAACTAATTTTATAAATAAATCTTTTTCTTATTTTTCTTTTTTTTAGAAATAAGAAATATTTTTTCAATAAAGGTAATAGAAATATCAGAAATCCAAATTTTGTAATTCTCAGGGGAATTTGTATAATATTATTATTGCTATATAAGCAAATAAAACAAACAAATGGTATTAGAATTATATTATAGTAATACTAATTAAAGTTTTGCAATTTCGTTTTATAATACTTTTATTATCAATATTTACTCTTTATAATTTTAAAGAACTAGTTCTAAATTATTACCCTTAAGAATTAATATTTTAATTAAGGAATTGGTTTTATACTCTTTGCTTTTTCTATATCTATCTATATTTACATTAGAATTGTAAGAATTATTATTATTATCCCTTTGAGATTGATTATTATTGGATATAGGAGCTCAATTAATAGGTGAACAATATAAGCTTTTCAGGGTGAATAGGTTGTAATCTAAATCGGATAGTATAGAAAATATGATAATAGTATTTATAACTCTATATATTTAAAAGAATATCTTTATCAAATTTTAATTAGAATAAATCTTTTTTTTATAAATAATATTGATATATAATTTATTTAAAAAGATATTATGATTATAAGATATTATTTGAATAATTATTAGATAACTGTGTGATTGTATAAAGAGTTGTAGATAATATAACACTTTGTCTTAAAAGAACTATGAAAACAGGATATAATTTATCCTTAGAATTTATAACTATAGAATCAAGAGCAAAGTGCTTGTAGAGCGCACCTATATACTAACTATGTACACGTGATCGAGCACGTGCGCAAATGCGCACGTGAGCGATCGCAATTGCGATTGGGTGCGATCCGTGATAGAAATTATAATTAATTATATTATAGAATAATATAAATAAGAAAAAATAATAATTAAAATAATTAATCTTTATATTTTAATTGAAAAGTTTATTATATATTTTTTTCAATCAAAATATTATAGTTCTTTTTTTAAAAGAATTTTATTTCTAAAAAAAGTTTTAAATTTTATATAGTTCTAAGAATTTATAATGTATATTAGATTTCAAATTTATTTTTAATATTTAATACTAATTATAAGTTTAAATATTAAAATTTAAATCAAGATTTTCTTTCAAAAAATACTTGAATAAAAATTCTTTATTATCGATTATATAATTTTAATTTTTAAATATTAATATTTTAAAATAAAATGATTATATATCTAAATATATATAAAATATAGTATCTTTATTATTAATTATTAATATTAATATATAAATAATTATATTATATAATTAATTATATTCAGAATACTATTAATACTTAAATTATTAAAAGATTTTTGTTTTAAAACAATTATTTATTAAAACTCTTATTATATATTAATATAATTTCGAATTTTTGATATTAAAATTAGCTTTTTTGATTCCTTATATTAAAAGATCTTCAAATTTATAGAATATATTCTAAAAACAAGCTTTTATTATTTCTATTATTAAATAAATTAATATATAATAATTTTATATTAATAGTTTTGATATCGAGATTTATATTCAATTATTAATTGTAATTATGATTTTATTATTTTATATAAAAGAAATAATATTATAGTATTCTTATTTTTATTTTTAATAGAATTCAATGATTGGTTGATTATATATCATTTTTAGAATATTATTTTCAAAAGAAATAAAAGTGTGCAAGATGCAGGGTTGTGCAAGATGTAGGGATATCGGTTATTCTACAAAAGAACTGAATTCTGGGTGTCAAACATTTGAGGATTTTAAGTTAAAGTTCTAAACTTCAGTCAAGAAAGACAGACGGAAGTCTATGTATGTATGATTGATTTGCATCTATCTAATTTAACCTTGCATCAGACACCACGCTTGAATTTTAAGTTAGGCTAAGGGTCTGGAGATTGCAATAGTCCCTGTTTTAGAGATGTAAAATGTAAAAGTATAAAAGTGTGGAAGAGTAAAAGTAGACTTTGGAGTAAAAAGTCAACTTTGAATAGTTTATAGAAATAGTAATAAAAGAGACTTAGACAGATCATTTAGACATTAGACATCTAGACATCTAGATCCCTAGGAGTAGTCAACTATCTAGTAGTATGTTGGATAGATAGCCTTGCTCGAGCCTTGTTTCCCCCACCATCCCAAAATAATTACTCATGTGATTTGAACAAGAAGCTCGGACCATTCGAGGCGGGCATCGAAAGCTCTGGAAACAAGTGGAGGGAAAATAAAGAGATGCTTGTCCAACCTCCAACCCAACTTTATAATTTGAGCATTCGAGTTTAAGTATTACTTTCGACCTTTAATTATCACCTTTTCTGATTTTCTACTTTCATAACTCTTTCACACATCATGGCGGACGCATTAAAAGCCGCTGGCAATAAAGCCATTGCAGAGAAGAATTTCGACGAGGCTGTGTAAGTTTTCCTTTTGTTTGTCCTTCTAAGGCTGTATAACTCCGAAGAGCTATCTCTGGTGTCGTTGCACTGGGGTTTTGTTATGGAGGAATATACGTGAAGAGAAGTTACTAATGACTTCACAGCGAGAAATTCACCGAGGCTATTGCTATCGAACCAGAAAACCACATCCTATACTCTAATAGATCGGCTGCATATGCTTCCAAACGAGACTTTGAAAACTCCTTGAAGGATGCTGAAAAGTGTACGAGTATTAAGCCTGACTGGGCCAAGGGCTGGGGTAGAGTTGGTACTGCTAAGCAAAGTTTGGGAGATCTTTTGGGAGCGCATGATGCTTACGAAGAGGCTTTGAAGCTTGATGCAAATTATGCAGTTGCTACCAAGGGTTTGGCACAAGTCAAGAAATCCATCGATGCAGAGGCTAAAGCAGGTGAGTTTTGGAAAGTCTAGAGCTGCATAAACGGTTGGCTAACAAAGCATTTATAGATGGTGTAAAGGGTGATCCAACAGAAGGACTCGGAAATATGTTCAGTGATCCTCAACTCATCACTAAATTAGCAGCAAACCCCAAGACCGCCAAATTCCTTTCAGACCCAACCTTCATGTCAAAACTTCAACAAATCAAGTCTAACCCAGGCAATACTCAAGAACTCTTCTCAGATCCACGTATGATTCAAGTCTTGGGTGTCCTGATGGGTGTCGACATGTCTTTCGCCGATTCGGGTGCTTTCGGTGGCGCTCCAGGTGCTGAGGGTGCTTCTGCGCCTAAGGAGGCCGAGGAGGATGTCGCAATGCCAGATGTACGCCCAAGCTCGCAAGAACCACAAGCCAAGAAGGCCAAGACCGAGCCAGAACCGGAGCCAGAGGATGAGGAGGCTGCCGAGAAGAAGAAGGCAAAGGCCGAAGCCGACGAGGAAAAGAGACTTGGTACTGAACAGTACAAGAAGAAGAACTTTGATGAGGCGATTGCACATTACAGCAAAGCTTGGGAAATCTACAAGGATATCACGTATCTTAATAACCTTGGTGCTGCATATTTCGAGAAGGGAGAGTATGAAGAGGCCATTAAGGCATGTGAGAAGGCTGTTGAAGAGGGACGAGAAATCTACGCCGATTTCAAGATGATCGCTAAATCATACGCCCGTATCGGAACCTCCTATGAGAAGATGGGAGATCTGCCAAAGGCCATTGAGAACTACAACAAGTCGCTCACCGAACACCGTACCCCTGACGTCGTCAACAAGCTCCGTGCAGCAGAGAAGAACAAGATTGATAGTGCCAGAAAGGCTTACATTGACCCAGCAAAGGCTGAAGAGGCTCGTGAACTCGGAAACCAAAAGTTCAAGGAGTCAGATTGGCCTGGAGCAGTCGAGGCTTACAGCGAGATGATCAAGCGTGCTCCAGAGGATCCAAGAGGTTACAGTAACCGTGCAGCTTCTTTCATCAAGCTTCTTGAATTCCCTTCTGCTTTGGAAGATTGCGACAAGGCAATCTCCAAGGATTCTAAGTTTGTCAGAGCTTACATCCGAAAAGCACAAGCATACTTTGGCATGAGAGATTACTCCAAATCTCTCGATGCTTGTAACGAAGCTAGCGAGGCTGATGTCACAAAGGCAAATGCTAGAGAAATTGAGCAGCAACAGCAGAAGGCTGTTAATGCCATGTACAGTGCCAGAGAGAATGAGACTGAGGAACAGACTAAGGAGAGGCTTTCAAGAGACCCTGAGGTAAGTTAAGAAGTAGATCATCTCGAGATTGTATTGCTAACAATCATCACAGATCCAAAGAATTATGGGTGATCCAGTCATGCAAAGCATTCTCCAACAAGCTCAAAATGACCCCGCCGCTCTTCAGGAACACATGAAGAACCCACAAATCAGATCCAAGATCCAACAACTCATCGCTGCCGGTGTCATTCGTGTAGGAAGATGATTGAATTGAAGATCTGCTGGTTTGATGGAATGGAAGGTAACTTGAAGAAGATGAGTTATAGGTCTAATAATTAATCGTTCCCGAGTCTCGTCTCTGGAAATGATGATTTGATATGATATGATATGATATAACACGATCCATGAGATGAAAATGAAGTACGGGGGAGGAGGAAAATACCATGAGAATGCATGCAAAGGGGGATGTATGTTAAAAGATATCGGGCGCGCGTGTCAGTTTCATTTTTATGGAATGCATAGCAGGGTACTTAGGTAGTCAAGCACTTAACTTAATATTCACAATTCACTCAATTTGGCTGTCTCTTGTGTATTTGAGAGCATCTCGGTCTACTTGTCTGACTTTTCGGTTAGATCCTAACCTGAACCACGCTTCGTTTCCTGCAACTCAAAGCAGCATTCATTGTAGATATGTTCAAGAACAACGATGCATAAGTGTCAATAGTACGACGATGTATAAGTGTGGATATTTCTCTCTTTGATATCAGCTATTGTATGTAATGGATCACCCCCACACTCCTATGTCCGCCAGCCCTGTATTTGTAACCGACTCCGATCCCAACATGCCCTCAAGTCCCGCCTCCCACCCACGCATGCATCCATATACATCCCATGCGATCAGATAAAAGTCAGATGATATCGGTCTATGTGTCCCGCCTGCCCCCCTCATTCATTCATTTATTCATCAGTCACCTCCTCGAACACCCCGGAATCGACCTCTTCAAATTTCCTTTGAAAACCGTTCCTGCCCATCCTGTCCTTCCCACCCATCCCACCGTCCCGTTCGTGTGGCCCCGAACCATGTATACCAGCCAGAAACCGGAATCAGAAGCCGAGGCCAATCGAAAATATGTCGATAAAGAAAAGTAAAAGTAAAATAAGATAAACATTCGCTAAAGGAGCACAATATCATAAGAGATTTGTGGCGGACTAGAAAATTCTGAAGACAAGCTCAAATACTGAGATGTATTGAGTGTCTTGGTATCTGAGTGTATGTACAATGCCTGGGATATGACGGATCGAAATTAGGTATTGAGACGACTGAAAAGGGGGTGGGTTGAGGCCGTCTGCTGGACTGGGGCATGGGCTTTTCGGATTGGTTGATTGATGGGAAAGGTCAGTGAATTGGAGGCGACTTGGAAATATTTGTTGAGACATGGTTGCAAAGGATTAGGTACAGCTTGGTAGATATGTACTCGTGATTAAAAGGTCACAGGTAATTCTCACTGTGATGATGCCAATAATATCACTGCATTATTCTCAACAATTCCCCAGGCACTTAATAGATGGCTCAACTT